>NW_027183464.1:0-600000 GCF_041296385.1 Aphelocoma coerulescens
CACCCAGGATGGACAATTCATTGGACCCAGGAAAGGCTTTGTGCAGCCCAACTCTGGGACAAGAAAACTTCATGAATATGCTAAAATTATGAGAAGAATAGAATTAATTCGGACTCTGCCCAAAAACTGTATAAGAAGGAACCAGCTGAAGCAGCACTCGTGAACTTGGGAGGTCTGGTGCGATAGAGATCAGATCCATGCGTGTTCACCCAGCTCCGACCCCGGGCTCGGAGCTGCTTTTCTCGATCGTGGCTTTTGAGACCGATATTTCGGTTGTATAATAAATGTTATTTCTTTATCAATTTTGATTGGGCAATTCTGTTTACCTCACAGACCCATCCCCATTCCCCGGGATGGATGCCTCTGAGCCGCCCCCAGCCCCATCTCCCCGTGCCCCTGATATTTTGCAACCTTTTGCGCATGACACCACCCTTCCCCCTCTCGCACCGGCTCGCGGTGCCTCTGACCCCCCCCACCCCACCGCGTCCCACCCCAGTGCGGCGGCCCCGTCCCAGCAAGCCGCCCCGCTGCTGCTGCCCCTCCCTGAACCCACGGAACAAGCATGGTACAACATGGGGCCGGTCCCGCAGAGCCCTGCGCATGCACTGTGGGGCACGGAACAAGCATCTGCCCCTCTCGCCGCTGGCAGGACCCAGCTATCCGCGGCACTGCCCCAGGCTACCGCCCAAGGAGTGGAATTTCCCTCCCCCCCCCCCCCACCACCAATGGCCCAGGCACCCCGGCAGGCACCGGCACACCCACTCTCTCCCCCCCTAGCTGCATCTTGCGCAATCCCTGATGCTCCCCCTCTCCCTACACCCCCCTCCCCATACCACGGGTTCTTGTGCAATCCCCATCTCCTCCGCTGCTGCGCTAGAGCCCACCGCCCCCCCACACCCTCCTATAGCCCACGCTGACTCCACAGGGAATTGCGAAACCGGCACTACCTGTAACCCGACCTCCCCCCAAACGACCTGCTGCTGTACAACCTCTCTACCCCCATGCTGCCACAACAGACCCCCTTCCCATCCCTCAAACCATCCCCGACCCCGCGCTACCCCTGCCCTGGCTAAAGGAAAGTCGGCATTTCAAAAATGCCACGCTACACCCCCTGTATCCCGGCCCTGCCCTGCCACAGCTTATCCCTCCTGTTCAGATGACAGTAGCAGGAGCTCTGGCTCTGACTCTGAGGATTGATGGGCACAGACACACAGGGAAGCGAACCGGGAGGGAGATTGGGTGTTAGCCAGAAAACCTCAGCCTTTCCAGTCATTATAGGGAAAGGGAGGAGGGGTGGTCCAACTACAAAAACATGGGAACCTATCCCATACAAAGAAATCAAAGAGCTTTGCAAGGCAGCAAAAGAACATGGGAGAGGGTCACATTTCTTTAGAAAGCTATTGGAAGCCACTTTGCCTATACATTAGTACCACATGATATTAAAAACATTATTAATTGCATCCTTTCCCCTGCTGAATATATGTTATGGGAAAGGCATTGGAAAAGACATTTAAAAACACTGTCCGACACTTATGCTAAAGATGCAAATCAGACAGATTGGACAATAGAACAACTGGGTGGAGAAGGTGACCTCCAAAAACCCTCAGATCAAGCTACAATCTTATCTGAAGTAGCATTACAAGACATAGCTATTGCAGCTAAGACATCGCTGTTTCTTACCCCTGATGATTCTGTTCCTACACAATATTTCTCTAACATCAAACAGTCAGCAAATGAAAGCTTCATTCAGTTTGTTGATTGTTTAAAAGCTAGCTTAGAGAAACAGATAGAGAGTCCGGATGGACGAAAAGAACTTTTGGGTAAACTTGCCATGGTAAATGCTAACGAACAATGTAAGAATATCTTGAGGGCCCTACCCATGGACACAGAACCCACAATAGAACAAATGATAGAGAGCTGTACACGACACACATCTGCAGAACACACAGTGACCCAAGCAGTTGTAAAGGGCATCACAGAGGGAGTTTCTGGTGCATTTGCTGCAGCAGTCTCTAAGGAGAACGCCTGCTGTTTCTATTGTGGCGAACTTAGACACTTTATAAAGGACTGCCCACAAAGGTCACCCACCCAGAACCATCGTGCCGCCTACCAAAGGTACCAGAGACAGCAACAGCACCAGCAGCGTCCAAAAAACTTCTATCGGAGCGCGGTGTCAAGGCCCCGCACTCAGACAACAAATCAAAGGCCATACTACCCTGCCCCGGCTGCGAACTCCACATCAGACCACTGACAGCAGACAACTGGACCTCACCCGGCACCATCATCCCAGGCAATCCCAGAACACATGAGAAGGATCCAACACACGGAGCGCTACCGATCGGAACCAGACGCCAACTGGTAACATCACTGCCATTTAACTTTGTTGACAAGCGTTTTTATCATATCCCCACAGGAAAGTACGGACCACAGAACGGCCCATGGGAGATTCTTATCCTAAGCGATACCATCCATGGTCCAGAACAACTCTTTGTATTACCTGAGATACAAACAGTGCAACCTGGACAAGAGATTCTTGTCCAGCTTTGCTGCACGGACACACCTTTCTTTCTCCCACAGGGAACACCGATTGCTCAAGCTTTTTTACTTCCACAGAACCGCCCAGAACAGCTTCCTCTCAATCCTACAGCAATGTGGATAGAGATTGTGGGCTCAAACAAACCGACCATTGAGTGCAGCTTGTTCTGTAAAGGAGAGAGTGTCTACCGCCCAGGGATGCTGGACACTGGAGCAGATGTGACCATCATCACCCGCTCCAAGTGGCCAGGGAATTGGGAACTGGAGCCAGTAGCAGGTATGATCTCCGGGATTGGTGGAGTTGCAGTACCCATGAAAAGCAAACGAAATGTTGTCATCGAAGGACCCGAAGGCAAGATAGCGACCACCCGACCATTCGTGGTAAGAGCCCCCATCACCCTATGGGGCAGAGACCTTCTATCCCAGTGGGGTGCCAGCCTCACCATTCCCAGCCAGGATTTCTGACTGGGGCTACTGAGAAAGGCACACTGCCATCTATTCCCCCGCTCACCTGGAAGACTGACAACCCAAAGTGGACAAGGCAGTGGCCCCTTGAAGAAGAAAAACTCAGTGCGCTGGAAGCCCTGGTAGAAGAGCAACTTGCCAAAGGTCATATCACCGAAACCACAAGCCCTTGGAATTCCCCTGTCTTTGTACTGAAAAAGCCTAGCAAAGACAAATGGAGACTACTCCAGGACCTACGGAAGATCAATGAGGTCATTGAAGACATGGGCCCCCTCCAACCTGGCCTGCCATCACCATCGATGCTGCCCTGAGACTGGCTGCTGGCCATCACAGACATTAAAGACTGTTTCTTTAACATCCCGCTCCATCCCCAGGATGCACCACGGTTCACCTTCTCCATCCCCTCTCTTAACGAACAAGCCCCACTCAGAAGATACCACTGGCTCGTCTTCCCACAAGGCATGAAGAACAGCCTGACCATCTGCCAGTGGTACATCGCCCACATTCTGTCCCCCATCAGGAGCCTATTCCCAGAAGCAATCATTTACCACTATATGGATGACATACTAATCTGTGCATCAGAAAAAACTTACTTGGACAGAACTCTTAAAAAGACAATTGAAGCCATAGAAGAAGCAGGGTTCGAGATTTGTGAGGACAAAGTGCAGCACTCCAGCCCATGGACTTACCTTGGCCTCCAGATCCGGGAGAGAACCATCGTACCCCAGCAACTCACCATCAAAGAGGATCCCAAAACCCTAAGGGACTTACACAGCCTGTGCGGATCCATAAATTGGATACGCCCCCTACTGGGAGTCACAACAGAAGACCTCACTCCCCTCTTCAACCTTCTCTGCAGCAGTGAAGATTTGGACTCTCCACGCGCCCTCACACCTGAAGCCCGAGATACCATCACCAAAGTCCAGGAAGCCCTGTCTTCACGCCAAGCCCATCGCGTTGAACCCAGCCTGCCTCTCCAGTTTGCAGTTCTGGGTAAGGCTCCCCATTTACACGGACTGATCTTCCAATGGGACCCTCAACTCAGAGACCCTTTGTTGATACTTGAATGGGTCTTCACAAGCCATCAGCCTACAAAGACATTAACCACCTTCCAAGAAGTAATGGCACATTTAATAAAAAAGGCCAGAACTCGTCTCCGCTCTCTTGCAGGGTGTGAGTTCGCATGCATATACTTGCCATTGACCACTGAAGATCTGAAGCAGTCACTCCAGACCAATGAGAGCCTCCAGTTAGCCCTAGACAGCTACACAGGCCAAATTTCCATTCACATGCCAAAACATAGATTTTTCTACCGTGATGCAGCTTTTAAATTGAATCCAAAATTAATCCAAAGTAGAAAACTTCTCAAAGCTCTGACCGTCTTTACCAATGGGTCTGGTTCGTCCCATCGGTCTATCATGACATGGAGGCAACCCAATACCCAAAAATGGGAATCTGATATCCAAACAGTAGAGGGATCTCCACAGATTGCTGAGTTAGCAGCTGTTGTCAGAGCCTTTGAAAAGTTTAAAGATGAACCTTTTAATTTGGTCACAGATTCGGCTTATGTCGCTGGTATAGCTATGAGGGCTGAACATGCTTTTCTAAAGGAAGTCTCCAACCAAAAATTATACCAATTGGTTTCTACATTAATTCATTTAATCTCCCACAGGAAACAGCCTACTACATTATGCATGTGAGGTCACACACCGACCTCCCTGGTCCCATTGCCGAAGGGAACAGGAGAGCAGATGCACTGGCCATGCCAGCAGAGACTGCAAACGTCCCTGACATCTGAACAGCTGCCAATTGTGGCAAACCGATGTAACCCACTTCCCATCCTTTGGGAGATCCAAATACGTGCATGTGTCAGTTGACACATTTTCTGGGGCAGTGTTTGTGTCAGCCCATGCAGGGGAAGATGCCGTCATCAAGCATTTCCTCCTTGCCTTCGCCACCCTGGGAGTCCCTGAAGAAATCAAAACAGATAATGGGCCTGCCTACACCTCTCACAAGTTAAAAGATTTCTTCAACCAATGGGGGATAAAACACAAGACAGGCATACCTAGCAATCCCACAGGACAATCCATCGTAGAAAGGAGCCACCAAACCCTCAAAGGAGTCCTCAACCAGCAAAGGAGAGAAACAGAAATCTTGTCTCCCACTGAAAGACTCTGTGAGGCTCTCTATGTCATTACCTTCCTAAATGGTACATCATCAGAGCCTGACCCCCCAGTACTCTGCCACTTCTCAAACTCAACCCAAGCTAAGCTCACAGAGAAGCCACCAGTGCTGATAAAGGACCCTGAATCACACCAGGTCTCTGGGCCTTTCCAATTGATTACCTGGGAGAGAGGCTACGCTTGTGTCCAGCTACCATCCAGCCCAAAGTGGTTCCCAGGAAAAAGTATAAAACCATACCTAGGCCCTACAAACACTGCTCCTACAAACACCAACAAGAACTCTCCTGAGACGAATACAGGACCTCCCCAAAACCAGACCAGCTCTGCATGGAGACAAAAACGTCGCCGGATGCCCACCAACCAGGAAAAAGATCGTCCCACCACACGGCAGCAGACGAAACAGAAAGCTGAACAAGAAGCTATGGCAAAAGTCAAGCTGTAGGCCAGACACAGCCTGAAAAACTGATCCTTAGTTTATATGTTATCACCCCTTGTTACCCCAAAATATCCCCTTCCCTCAACCCTTGTCAAACCTCCCTAAACCCCGAAACTTCCCTTCTCACCACAAAGCTAACAAATCTTGCTTATATTCCCTCTCAGAAGCCCCATCCCTCTCCAAAGATGAAATGTATCTACGTTGATGCTATCCTCACCACAGCCTCTATGACCTAACAGTAGACAATGACCTTTTTGGACGATAGGGAATAACTGGATGGATTTCATCTTTGATTAAGGGAGCTTTGTGGGTACTCATTGTAATCATTACTGGGTTACTTATGTTCTCTTCCCTCCTACGTTGCTGTAGAAAGGCTGCCAGGAACGCCTTTTTAATAAATACAGAAGAGGGAGTTGTGGGGTATGCTCAGCCCCTGCCCTGGAGGGATCTCTGCTGAGATAAGAGATTACGTATTCGCCCAGCAGGACTCCCTGGAAAGGCAACCACTGCTTTGGTCATGGCGAGAAAAGACAGACCCACAATCCTTTAGGAGACTCTATGCAGATCCTTTGTAACCCATTGGCCTTCACCCATCCCCTGTATCCCTATAAAAGCAAGCCCTCTGCCCCTGTGGAGAGAGAGCTCTCATCCCTGGCTTTCCCCTTCGCCGGAGGGGACCAACAATTAAGCTACCTTCCGTGCAGAACCAGCCACACAAGCCTCTCGTCTCTCTCTCGGGTCTGGTCTGGACTGGAGGCTGCCCTGCAGAGCTGAGCTGGAATCACAAGCTGATAATCACTAAAGAGCTGACAGCCTCTGCAAGGGCCCCTCTGCCAGCAGCTGAGGGAAGACACATGGCCTCGACAAGCCGATTCTTTCGGGACCATCTCCCCCGACCGGTCACCTCTTCCTGGATCAGAGCTAATACCCCATCACCAGCTGTAATAATATCCCTAACATGCAGATCTCCCTAATCCTGCTCCACCACTGCTGACATCAGGGAATTCACTGGAAATGCAAACACCTGCCTTTCCTGCTGGAGGATCGCGTCTGGCAGCTGTCTGAGCCTCTTCACCTTTGGCAACAGCACTACCACCTTCGAGTCATGGACCGGCAACTGGCAGCTCCAGGAAACTTGCTGCTCCGAGGATGCTTTCATCTGGGAAAATTTTCTTGAAAACAACCTTGCTACAGTTTCTACATTCAGGCCCTTCGTGGCCATCTGCATCCACGGCCACAAGCAGGTTCTGAAGATCAACGTGCTTCTAGGGCACCAGGGACTCCTGTCTGTGGACAAAGAAAACAAAGACAACTTGTAAGAAGGGAACCTGGAGCTTCTAGTTAGAAGAGAAAGGACTATTCAATCAAGGCAGGGCCAAGGGAGGAAACTTTCTAAAATGGAACAAGCAGCAGAAGCACAGTAGTTTTGCAGAAGAAATTCCCCTCCCAGCACTTGGCTTAAGGAAAAAGCATGATGTTTCTATGAGAGACTTGAGTTCATGTCTACTATTGGGTACCAGACATCTGAACATTTAGACTATTGGCTTTCCAGGCTCACGCTATTCAAACCGGAAAGTGAAACTACGCTAAAAGCTAGAGATGCTTGGAAGAAATGTTTCCGCACACACTAGACTGGGGACCATGCATCATTCTTACCTTGCACCTGTCCAAAGGCCTTCCTCCGTCTCCAGTCCTGCCGCTCTCACGGAGGCACTGGGAGCCTTGGACACACTTGCCACAAGTAGCCCAAGCGTGGACATCTTCCTCATCCTGCTCCTCCACTGCTGACGTCAGGGTATTCCCTGGAGCTGCAAACACCTGCCTTTGCTGCTCGAGGATCTTCTCTAGCACCATGCAAAACCCCTTCTCCTATGGCAGTGCTGCAGCATCCTGCGAGCCACGGACTGGAACTGGCACCTCCAGCAAAGTTGCTCCTGGGAAACATCCCTCAGCCATTCCCTCACTGCAATGAGCTGGACTCCTACTCCTCTGCAATGCTCTTCCTGGACAGGTGCATCCTCAGCAATGAGACGGTTCTGCTGAGAGCCACAGCTCTGAGGGAGCAGCCAGTCCTGCCCAATGGTTGTCCTCTGTCACCAGTCCTGCAGCTCCCACGGAGGCACTGGGAGCCTTGGACACTCTTGCCACAAGTAGCCCAAGCGTGGACATCTTCCTCATCCTGCTCCTCCACTGCTGACGTCAGGGAATTCCCTGGTGCTCCCAACATCTGCCTTTCCAGCTGGAGGATCATGTCTGGCAGCTCTCTGAGCCTCTTTGCCTTTGGCAGCGCCACAGCATCCTAGGAGTCATATACTGGCAACTGGCACCTCCAGGACACTTGCTGCTCCTAGGATGCTTTCTTCTAGGAAAATCTTCTTGCACACGTCCTTGCTCCAGTTTTTACTCCTAGGCCTTTCGTGGCCATCTGCATTCTCAGCCACAAGAAGCTTCTGATGATCGACATGGCTCTGGGAGAGCAGGGACTCCTGTCTGTGGACAAAGAAAACAAAGACAACTTGTAAGAAGAAAACCTGGAGCTTCTAGTTAGAAGAGAAAGGACTATTCAATCAAGGCAGGGCCAAGGGAGGAAACTTTCTAAAATGGAACAAGCAGCAGAAGCACAGCAGTATTGCAGAAGAAATTCCCCTCCCAGCACTTGGCTTAAGGAAAAAGCCTGATGTTTCTATGAGAGACATGAGTTCATGTCTACTATTGGGTACCAGACATCTGAACATTTAGACTATTGGCTTTCCAGGCTCACGCTATTCAAACCGGAAAGTGAAACTACTCTAACAGTAGGGATGATTGCAAGAAATGTTTCTGTTTACACCACGACTGCCGACCATGCATCATTCTTACCTTGCACCTGTCCAAAGGCCTTCCTCCGTCTGCGCTCCAGCAACTCTCACCCAAGCTCGGGCAGGGATGGAGGCTCTTGCCACAAGTAGCCCAAGCCTGGAGATATTCCTCATCCTGATCTTCCACTGCTGACATCTAGGAATTCCCTGGAGCTGCAAACACTTGCATTTGCTGCTCGAGGATCTTCTCTAGCACCATGCCAAACGCCTTCTCCTATGGCAGTGCTGCAGCATCCTGCAAGTCACGGACTGGAACTGGCACCTCCAGCAAAGTTGCTCCTGGGAAACATCCCTCAGCCATTCCCTTACTGCAATGAGCTGGACTCCTACTCCTCTGCAATGCTCTTCCTGGACAGGTGCATCCTCAGCAATGAGACGGTTCTGCTGAGAGCCGCGGCTCTGAGGGAGCAGCCAGTCCTGCCCAAAGGCCTTCCTCCGCCTCCAGTCCCGCAGCTCCCACGGAGGCACTGGGAGCCTTGGACACTCTTGCCACAAGTAGCCCAAGCGTCGAGATCTTCCTCATCCTGCTCCTCCACTGCTGACGGCAGGGAATTCCCTGGAGCTCCAAACATCTGCCTTTCCAGCTGGAGGATCATGTCTGGCAGCTCTCTGAGCCTCTTTGCCTTTGGCAGCGCCACAGCATCCTAGGAGTCATATACTGGCAACTGGCACCTCCAGGACACTTGCTGCTCCTAGGATGCTTTTCTCTGGGAAAATCTTCTTGCACACGACCTTGCTGCCGATTTTACTTCTAGGCCTTTCGTGGCCATCTGCATCCTCAGCCACAAGCAGGTTCTGATGATCAACAGGGCTCTGGGAGAGCAGGGACTCCTGTCTGTGGACAAAGAAAATAAAGACAACTTGTAAGAAGAAAACCTGGAGCTTCTAGTTAGAAGACAAAGGACTATTCAATCAAGGCAGGGCCAAAGCAGGAAACTTTCTAAAATGGAACAAGCAGCAGAAGCAGAGCAGTTTTGCAGAAGAAATTCCCCTCCCAGCACTTGGCTTAAGGAAAAAGCCTGATGTTTCTATGAGAGACTTGAGTTCATGTCTACTATTGGGTACCAGACATCTGAACATTTAGACTATTGGCTTTCCAGGCTCACGCTATTCAAACCGGAAAGTGAAACTACTCTAACAGTAGGGATGATTGCAAGAAATGTTTCTGTTTACACCACGACTGCCGACCATGCATCATTCTTACCTTGCACCTGTCCAAAGGCCTTCCTCCATCTGCGCTCTGGCAACTCTCACCCAAGCTCGGGCAGGGATGGAGGCTCTTGCCACAAGTAGCCCAAGCCTGGAGATATTCCTCATCCTGATCTTCCACTGCTGACATCTAGGAATTCCCTGGAGCTGCAAACACCTGCCTTTGCTGCTCGAGGATCTTCTCTAGCACCATGCCAAATGCCTTCTCCTATGGCAGTGCTGCAGCATCCTGCGAGCCATGGACTGGAACTGGCACCTTCAGCATAGTTGCTCCTGGGAAACATCATTCAGCCATTCCCTTACTGCAATGAGCTGGACTCCTACACCTTTGCAAGGCTCTTCCTGGATAGGTGCATCCTCAGCAATGAGACGGTTCTGCTGAGAGCCGCGGCTCTGAGGGAGCAGCCAGTCCTGCCCAAAGGCCTTCCTCCGTCACCAGTCCTGCAGCTCCCACGGAGGCACTGGGAGCCTCGGACACTCTTGCCACAAGTAGCCCAAGCGTCGAGATCTTCCTCATCCTGCTCCTCCACTGCTGACATCAGGGAATTCCCTGGAGCTCCCAACATCTGCCTTTCCTGCTCGAGGATCGTGTCTGGCAGCTCTCTGAGCCTCTTACACTTTGGAAGCGCAACAGCATCCTAGGAGTCATATACTGGCAACTGGCACCTCCAGGACACTTGCTGCTCCTAGGATGCTTTTCACTGGGAAAATCTTCTTGCACACAACCTTGCTGCAGATTTTACTTCTAGGCCTTTTGTGGCCATCTGCATCCGCAGCCACAAGAAGCTTCTGATGATCGACATGGCTCTGGGAGAGCAGGGACTCCTGTCTGTGGACAAAGAAAACAAAGACAACTTGTAAGATTAAAACCTGGAGCTTCTAGTTAGAAGAGAAAGGACTATTCAATCAAGGCAGAGCCAAGGGAGGAAACTTTCTAAAATGGAACAAGCAGCAGAAGCACAGCAGTATTGCAGAAGAAATTCCCCTCCCAGCACTTGGCTTAAGGAAAAAGCCTGATGTTTCTATGAGAGACTTGAGTTCATGTCTACTATTGGGTACCAGACATCTGAACATTTGGACTATTGGCTTTCCAGGCTCATGCTATTCAAACCGGAAAGTGAAACTACTCTAACAGTAGGGATGATTGCAAGAAATGTTTCTGTTTACACCACGACTGCCGACCATGCATCATTCTTACCTTGCACCTGTCCAAAGGCCTTCCTCCGTCTGCGCTCCAGCAACTCTCACACAGGCAAGGGCAGGGATAGAGGCTCTTGCCACAAGTAGCCCAAACGTGGACATCTTCCTCATCCTGCTTCTCCACTGCTGACGTCAGGGTATTCCCTGGAGCTGCAAACACCTGCCTTTGCTGCTCGAGGATCTTCTCTAGCACCATGCCAAACGCCTTCTCCTATGGCAGTGCTGCAGCATCCTGCGAGCCACGGACTGGAACTGGCACCTCCAGCATAGTTGCTCCTGGGAAACATCCTTCAGCCATTCCCTTACTGCAATGAGCTGGACTCCTACTCCTTTGCAAGGCTCTTCCTGGACAGGTGCATCCTCAGCAATGAGACGGTTCTGCTGAGAGCCACAGCTCTGAGGGAGCAGCGAGTCCTGTCCAAAGGCCTTCCTCTGACTCCACTCCTGCAGCTCCCACGGAGGCACTGGGAGCCTTGGACACTCTTGCCACAAGTAGCCCAAGCGTGGACATCTTCCTCATCCTGCTCCTCCACTGCTGACGTCAGGGAATTCCCTGGAGCTCCTAAAATCTGCCTTTCCTGCTCGAGGATCGTGTCTGGCAGCTCTCTGAGCCTCTTCGCCTTTGGCAGCGCCACAGCATCCTGAGAGTCATATACTGGAAACTGGCAGCTACAGGACACTTGCTGCTCCTAGGATGCTTTTCTCTGGGAAAATCTTCTTGGACACGACATTGCTCCAGTTTTTACTTCTAGGCCTTTCGTGGCCATCTGCATCCGCAGCCACAAGCAGCTTCTGATGATCGACATGGCTCTGGGAGAGCAGGGACTCCTGTCTGTGGACAAAGAAAACAAAGACAACTTGTAAGAAGAAAACCTGGAGCTCCTAGATAGAAGACAAAGGACTATTCAATCAAGGCAGGGCCAAGGGAGGAAACTTTCTAAAATGGAACAAGCAGCAGAAGCACAGTAGTTTTGCAGAAGAAATTCCCTTCCCAGCACTTGGCTTAAGGAAAAAACCTCATGTTTCTATGAGAGACTTGAGTTCATGTCTACTACTGGGTACCAGACATCTGAACACTTAGACTATTGGCTTTCCAGGCTCACGCTATTCAAACCTGAAAGTGAAACTACTCTAACAGTAAGGATGATTGCAAGAAATGTTTCTGTTTACACCACGACTGCCGACCATGCATCATTCTTACCTTGCACCTGTCCAAAGGCCTTCCTCCATCTGCGCTCCGGCAACTCTCACCCAGGCAAGGGCAGGGATGGAGGCTCTTGCCACAAGTAGCCCAAGCGTGGACATCTTCTTTATCCTGCTACTCCACTGCTGACGTCAGGGTATTCCCTGGAGCTGCAAACACCTGCCTTTGCTGCTCGAGGACCTTCTCTAGCACCATGCCAAACCCCTTCTCCTATGGCAGTGCTGCAGCATCCTGCGAGCCACGGACTGGAACTGGCACCTCCAGCAAAGTTGCTCCTGGGAAACATCCCTCAGCCATTCCCTTACTGCAATGAGCTGGACTCCTACTCCTCTGCAATGCTCTTCCTGGACAGGTGCATCCTCAGCAATGAGACGGTTCTGCTGAGAGCCACAGCTCTGAGGGAGCAGCCAGTCCTGCCCAATGGTTGTCCTCCGTCACCAGTCCTGCAGCTCCCACGGAGGCACTGGGAGCCTCGGACACTCTTGCCACAAGTAGCCCACGCGTGGACATCTTCCTCATCCTGCTCCTCCACTGCTGACGTCAGGGAATTCCCTGGTGCTCCCAACATCTGCCTTTCCTGCTGGAGGATCGTGTCTGGCAGATCTCTGAGCCTCTTACACTTTGGCAGCGCCACAGCATCCTAGGAGTCATATACTGGCAACTGGCACCTCCAGGACACTTGCTGCTCCTAGGATGCTTTCCTCTAGGAAAATCTTCTTGCACACGTCCTTGCTCCAGTTTTTACTCCTAGGCCTTTTGTGGCCATCTGCATCCGCAGCCACAAGCAGCTTCTGATGATCGACATGGCTCTGGGAGAGCAGGGACTCCTGTCTGTGGACAAAGAAAACAAAGACAACTTGTAAGAAGAAAACCTGGAGCTTCTAGTTAGAAGAGAAAGGACTATTCAATCAAGGCAGGGCCAAGGGAGGAAACTTTCTAAAATGGAACAAGCAGCAGAAGCACAGTACTTTTGCAGAAGAAATTCCCCTCCCAGCACTTGGCTTAAGGAAAAAGCCTGATGTTTCTATGAGAGACATGAGTTCATGTCTACTATTGGCTACCAGACATCTGAACACTTAGACTATTGGCTTTCCAGGCTCACGCTATTCAAACCGGAAAGTGAAACTACTCTAACAGTAGGGATGATTGCAAGAAATGTTTCTGTTTACACCACGACTGCCGACCATGCATCATTCTTACCTTGCACCTGTCCAAAGGCCTTCCTCCGTCTGCGCTCTGGCAACTCTCACCCAAGCTCGGGCAGGGATGGAGGCTCTTGCCACAAGTAGCCCAAGCCTGGAGATATTCCTCATCCTGATCTTCCACTGCTGACATCTAGGAATTCCCTGGAGCTGCAAACACTTGCCTTTGCTGCTCGAGGATCTTCTCTAGCACCATGCCAAACGCCTTCTCCTATGGCAGTGCTGCAGCATCCTGCAAGTCACGGACTGGAACTGGCACCTCCAGCAAAGTTGCTCCTGGGAAACATCCCTCAGCCATTCCCTTACTGCAATGAGCTGGACTCCTACTCCTCTGCAATGCTCTTCCTGGACAGGTGCATCCTCAGCAATGAGACGGTTCTGCTGAGAGCCGCGGCTCTGAGGGAGCAGCCAGTCCTGCCCAAAGGCCTTCCTCCGCCTCCAGTCCCGCAGCTCCCACGGAGGCACTGGGAGCCTTGGACACTCTTGCCACAAGTAGCCCAAGCGTCGAGATCTTCCTCATCCTGCTCCTCCACTGCTGACGGCAGGGAATTCCCTGGAGCTGCAAACACCTGCCTTTGCTGCTCGAGGATCGTGTCTGGCAGCTCTCTGAGCCTCTTCACCTTTGGCTGCGCCACAGCATCCTTGGAGTCATATACTGGCAACTGGCACCTCCAGGACACTTGCTGCTCCTAGGATGCTTTTCTCTGGGAAAATCTTCTTGCACACGACCTTGCTCCAGATTTTACTTCTAGGCCTTTTGTGGCCATCTGCATCCGCAGCCACAAGCAGCTTCTGATGATCGACATGGCTCTGGGAGAGCAGGGACTCCTGTCTGTGGACAAAGAAAACAAAGACAACTTGTAAGATTAAAACCTGGAGCTTCTAGTTAGAAGAGAAAGGACTATTCAATCAAGGCAGGGCCAAGGGAGGAAACTTTCTAAAATGGAACAAGCAGCAGAAGCACAGTAGTTTTGCAGAAGAAATTCCCCTCCCAGCACTTGGCTTAAGGAAAAAGCCTGATGTTTCTATGAGAGACTTGAGTTCATGTCTACTATTGGATAGCAGACATCTGAACATTTAGACTACTGGCTTTCCAGGCTCACGCTATTCAAACCGGAATGTCAAACTATTTCAAAAGCTAGAGATGCTTCGAAGAAATGTTTCTGTACTCACCACAACTGGGGACCATGCATCATTCTTACCTTGCACCTGTCCAAAGGCCTTCCTCCGTCTCCAGTCCTGCCGCTCTCACGGAGGCACTGGGAGCCTTGGACACTCTTGCCACAAGTAGCCCAAGCGTGGACATCTTCCTCATCCTGCTCCTCCACTGCTGACGTCAGGGAATTCCCTGGAGCTCCAAACATCTGCCTTTCCAGCTGGAGGATCATGTCTGGCAGCTCTCTGAGCCTCTTCACCTTTGGCAGCGCCACAGCATCCTAGGAGTCATATACTGGCAACTGGCACCTCCAGGACACTTGCTGCTCCTAGGATGCTTTTCTCTGGGAAAATCTTCTTGGACACGTCCTTGCTGCCGATTTTACTTCTAGGCCTTTCGTGGCCATCTGCATCCTCAGCCACAAGCAGGTTCTGATGATCAACAGGGCTCTGGGAGAGCAGGGACTCCTGTCTGTGGACAAAGAAAACAAAGACAACTTGTAAGAAGAAAACCTGGAGCTTCTAGTTAGAAGACAAAGGACTATTCAATCAAGGCAGGGCCAAAGCAGGAAACTTTCTAAAATGGAACAAGCAGCAGAAGCAGAGCAGTTTTGCAGAAGAAATTCCCCTCCCAGCACTTGGCTTAAGGAAAAAGCCTGATGTTTCTATGAGAGACTTGAGTTCATGTCTACTATTGGGTACCAGACATCTGAACATTTAGACTATTGGCTTTCAGGGCTCACGCTATTCAAACCGGAAAGTGAAACTACTCTAACACTAGGGATGATTGCAAGAAATGTTTCTGTTTACACCACGACTGCCGACCATGCATCATTCTTACCTTGCACCTGTCCAAAGGCCTTCCTCCGTCTGCGCTCTGGCAACTCTCACCCAAGCTCGGGCAGGGATGGAGGCTCTTGCCACAAGTAGCCCAAGCCTGGAGATATTCCTCATCCTGATCTTCCACTGCTGACATCTAGGAATTCCCTGGAGCTGCAAACACCTGCCTTTGCTGCTCGAGGATCTTCTCTAGCACCATGCCAAATGCCTTCTACTATGGCAGTGCTGCAGCATCCTGCGAGCCATGGACTGGAACTGGCACCTTCAGCATAGTTGCTCCTGGGAAACATCATTCAGCCATTCCCTTACTGCAATGAGCTGGACTCCTACACCTTTGCAAGGCTCTTCCTGGATAGGTGCATCCTCAGCAATGAGACGGTTCTGCTGAGAGCCGCGGCTCTGAGGGAGCAGCCAGTCCTGCCCAAAGGCCTTCCTCCGTCACCAGTCCTGCAGCACCGACGGAGGCACTGGGAGCCTCGGACACTCTTGCCACAAGTAGCCCAAGCGTCGAGATCTTCCTCATCCTGCTCCTCCACTGCTGACATCAGGGAATTCCCTGGAGCTCCCAACATCTGCCTTTCCTGCTCGAGGATCGTGTCTGGCAGCTCTCTGAGCCTCTTACACTTTGGAAGCGCAACAGCATCCTAGGAGTCATATACTGGCAACTGGCACCTCCAGGACACTTGCTGCTCCTAGGATGCTTTTCACTGGGAAAATCTTCTTGCACACAACCTTGCTGCAGATTTTACTTCTAGGCCTTTTGTGGCCATCTGCATCCGCAGCCACAAGAAGCTTCTGATGATCGACATGGCTCTGGGAGAGCAGGGACTCCTGTCTGTGGACAAAGAAAACAAAGACAACTTGTAAGATTAAAACCTGGAGCTTCTAGTTAGAAGAGAAAGGACTATTCAATCAAGGCAGAGCCAAGGGAGGAAACTTTCTAAAATGGAACAAGCAGCAGAAGCACAGCAGTATTGCAGAAGAAATTCCCCTCCCAGCACTTGGCTTAAGGAAAAAGCCTGATGTTTCTATGAGAGACTTGAGTTCATGTCTACTATTGGGTACCAGACATCTGAACATTTGGACTATTGGCTTTCCAGGCTCATGCTATTCAAACCGGAAAGTGAAACTACTCTAACAGTAGGGATGATTGCAAGAAATGTTTCTGTTTACACCACGACTGCCGACCATGCATCATTCTTACCTTGCACCTGTCCAAAGGCCTTCCTCCGTCTGCGCTCCAGCAACTCTCACACAGGCAAGGGCAGGGATAGAGGCTCTTGCCACAAGTAGCCCAAACGTGGACATCTTCCTCATCCTGCTTCTCCACTGCTGACGTCAGGGTATTCCCTGGAGCTGCAAACACCTGCCTTTGCTGCTCGAGGATCTTCTCTAGCACCATGCCAAACGCCTTCTCCTATGGCAGTGCTGCAGCATCCTGCGAGCCACGGACTGGAACTGGCACCTCCAGCATAGTTGCTCCTGGGAAACATCCTTCAGCCATTCCCTTACTGCAATGAGCTGGACTCCTACTCCTTTGCAAGGCTCTTCCTGGACAGGTGCATCCTCAGCAATGAGACGGTTCTGCTGAGAGCCACAGCTCTGAGGGAGCAGCGAGTCCTGTCCAAAGGCCTTCCTCTGACTCCACTCCTGCAGCTCCCACGGAGGCACTGGGAGCCTTGGACACTCTTGCCACAAGTAGCCCAAGCGTGGACATCTTCCTCATCCTGCTCCTCCACTGCTGACGTCAGGGAATTCCCTGGAGCTCCTAAAATCTGCCTTTCCTGCTCGAGGATCGTGTCTGGCAGCTCTCTGAGCCTCTTCGCCTTTGGCAGCGCCACAGCATCCTGAGAGTCATATACTGGAAACTGGCAGCTACAGGACACTTGCTGCTCCTAGGATGCTTTTCTCTGGGAAAATCTTCTTGGACACGACATTGCTCCAGTTTTTACTTCTAGGCCTTTCGTGGCCATCTGCATCCGCAGCCACAAGCAGCTTCTGATGATCGACATGGCTCTGGGAGAGCAGGGACTCCTGTCTGTGGACAAAGAAAACAAAGACAACTTGTAAGAAGAAAACCTGGAGCTCCTAGATAGAAGACAAAGGACTATTCAATCAAGGCAGGGCCAAGGGAGGAAACTTTCTAAAATGGAACAAGCAGCAGAAGCACAGTAGTTTTGCAGAAGAAATTCCCTTCCCAGCACTTGGCTTAAGGAAAAAACCTCATGTTTCTATGAGAGACTTGAGTTCATGTCTACTACTGGGTACCAGACATCTGAACACTTAGACTATTGGCTTTCCAGGCTCACGCTATTCAAACCTGAAAGTGAAACTACTCTAACAGTAAGGATGATTGCAAGAAATGTTTCTGTTTACACCACGACTGCCGACCATGCATCATTCTTACCTTGCACCTGTCCAAAGGCCTTCCTCCATCTGCGCTCCGGCAACTCTCACCCAGGCAAGGGCAGGGATGGAGGCTCTTGCCACAAGTAGCCCAAGCGTGGACATCTTCTTTATCCTGCTACTCCACTGCTGACGTCAGGGTATTCCCTGGAGCTGCAAACACCTGCCTTTGCTGCTCGAGGACCTTCTCTAGCACCATGCCAAACCCCTTCTCCTATGGCAGTGCTGCAGCATCCTGCGAGCCACGGACTGGAACTGGCACCTCCAGCAAAGTTGCTCCTGGGAAACATCCCTCAGCCATTCCCTTACTGCAATGAGCTGGACTCCTACTCCTCTGCAATGCTCTTCCTGGACAGGTGCATCCTCAGCAATGAGACGGTTCTGCTGAGAGCCACAGCTCTGAGGGAGCAGCCAGTCCTGCCCAATGGTTGTCCTCCGTCACCAGTCCTGCAGCTCCCACGGAGGCACTGGGAGCCTCGGACACTCTTGCCACAAGTAGCCCACGCGTGGACATCTTCCTCATCCTGCTCCTCCACTGCTGACGTCAGGGAATTCCCTGGTGCTCCCAACATCTGCCTTTCCTGCTGGAGGATCGTGTCTGGCAGATCTCTGAGCCTCTTACACTTTGGCAGCGCCACAGCATCCTAGGAGTCATATACTGGCAACTGGCACCTCCAGGACACTTGCTGCTCCTAGGATGCTTTCCTCTAGGAAAATCTTCTTGCACACGTCCTTGCTCCAGTTTTTACTCCTAGGCCTTTCGTGGCCATCTGCATCCGCAGCCACAAGCAGCTTCTGATGATCGACATGGCTCTGGGAGAGCAGGGACTCCTGTCTGTGGACAAAGAAAACAAAGACAACTTGTAAGAAGAAAACCTGGAGCTTCTAGTTAGAAGAGAAAGGACTATTCAATCAAGGCAGGGCCAAGGGAGGAAACTTTCTAAAATGGAACAAGCAGCAGAAGCACAGTACTTTTGCAGAAGAAATTCCCCTCCCAGCACTTGGCTTAAGGAAAAAGCCTGATGTTTCTATGAGAGACATGAGTTCATGTCTACTATTGGCTACCAGACATCTGAACACTTAGACTATTGGCTTTCCAGGCTCACGCTATTCAAACCGGAAAGTGAAACTACTCTAACAGTAGGGATGATTGCAAGAAATGTTTCTGTTTACACCACGACTGCCGACCATGCATCATTCTTACCTTGCACCTGTCCAAAGGCCTTCCTCCGTCTGCGCTCTGGCAACTCTCACCCAAGCTCGGGCAGGGATGGAGGCTCTTGCCACAAGTAGCCCAAGCCTGGAGATATTCCTCATCCTGATCTTCCACTGCTGACATCTAGGAATTCCCTGGAGCTGCAAACACTTGCCTTTGCTGCTCGAGGATCTTCTCTAGCACCATGCCAAACGCCTTCTCCTATGGCAGTGCTGCAGCATCCTGCAAGTCACGGACTGGAACTGGCACCTCCAGCAAAGTTGCTCCTGGGAAACATCCCTCAGCCATTCCCTTACTGCAATGAGCTGGACTCCTACTCCTCTGCAATGCTCTTCCTGGACAGGTGCATCCTCAGCAATGAGACGGTTCTGCTGAGAGCCGCGGCTCTGAGGGAGCAGCCAGTCCTGCCCAAAGGCCTTCCTCCGCCTCCAGTCCCGCAGCTCCCACGGAGGCACTGGGAGCCTTGGACACTCTTGCCACAAGTAGCCCAAGCGTCGAGATCTTCCTCATCCTGCTCCTCCACTGCTGACGGCAGGGAATTCCCTGGAGCTGCAAACACCTGCCTTTGCTGCTCGAGGATCGTGTCTGGCAGCTCTCTGAGCCTCTTCACCTTTGGCTGCGCCACAGCATCCTTGGAGTCATATACTGGCAACTGGCACCTCCAGTACACTTGCTGCTCCTAGGATGCTTTTCTCTGGGAAAATCTTCTTGCACACGACCTTGCTCCAGATTTTACTTCTAGGCCTTTTGTGGCCATCTGCATCCGCAGCCACAAGCAGCTTCTGATGATCGACATGGCTCTGGGAGAGCAGGGACTCCTGTCTGTGGACAAAGAAAACAAAGACAACTTGTAAGATTAAAACCTGGAGCTTCTAGTTAGAAGAGAAAGGACTATTCAATCAAGGCAGGGCCAAGGGAGGAAACTTTCTAAAATGGAACAAGCAGCAGAAGCACAGTAGTTTTGCAGAAGAAATTCCCCTCCCAGCACTTGGCTTAAGGAAAAAGCCTGATGTTTCTATGAGAGACTTGAGTTCATGTCTACTATTGGATAGCAGACATCTGAACATTTAGACTACTGGCTTTCCAGGCTCACGCTATTCAAACCGGAATGTCAAACTATTTCAAAAGCTAGAGATGCTTCGAAGAAATGTTTCTGTACTCACCACAACTGGGGACCATGCATCATTCTTACCTTGCACCTGTCCAAAGGCCTTCCTCCGTCTCCAGTCCTGCCGCTCTCACGGAGGCACTGGGAGCCTTGGACACTCTTGCCACAAGTAGCCCAAGCGTGGACATCTTCCTCATCCTGCTCCTCCACTGCTGACGTCAGGGAATTCCCTGGAGCTCCAAACATCTGCCTTTCCAGCTGGAGGATCATGTCTGGCAGCTCTCTGAGCCTCTTCACCTTTGGCAGCGCCACAGCATCCTAGGAGTCATATACTGGCAACTGGCACCTCCAGGACACTTGCTGCTCCTAGGATGCTTTTCTCTGGGAAAATCTTCTTGGACACGTCCTTGCTGCCGATTTTACTTCTAGGCCTTTCGTGGCCATCTGCATCCTCAGCCACAAGCAGGTTCTGATGATCAACAGGGCTCTGGGAGAGCAGGGACTCCTGTCTGTGGACAAAGAAAACAAAGACAACTTGTAAGAAGAAAACCTGGAGCTTCTAGTTAGAAGACAAAGGACTATTCAATCAAGGCAGGGCCAAAGCAGGAAACTTTCTAAAATGGAACAAGCAGCAGAAGCAGAGCAGTTTTGCAGAAGAAATTCCCCTCCCAGCACTTGGCTTAAGGAAAAAGCCTGATGTTTCTATGAGAGACTTGAGTTCATGT
Organism: Aphelocoma coerulescens; assembly: GCF_041296385.1. NCBI lineage: Eukaryota > Metazoa > Chordata > Aves > Passeriformes > Corvidae > Aphelocoma > Aphelocoma coerulescens. The sequence continues at coordinate 20,743 of NW_027183464.1, forward strand.
CTACTATTGGGTACCAGACATCTGAACATTTAGACTATTGGCTTTCAGGGCTCACGCTATTCAAACCGGAAAGTGAAACTACTCTAACACTAGGGATGATTGCAAGAAATGTTTCTGTTTACACCACGACTGCCGACCATGCATCATTCTTACCTTGCACCTGTCCAAAGGCCTTCCTCCGTCTGCGCTCTGGCAACTCTCACCCAAGCTCGGGCAGGGATGGAGGCTCTTGCCACAAGTAGCCCAAGCCTGGAGATATTCCTCATCCTGATCTTCCACTGCTGACATCTAGGAATTCCCTGGAGCTGCAAACACCTGCCTTTGCTGCTCGAGGATCTTCTCTAGCACCATGCCAAATGCCTTCTACTATGGCAGTGCTGCAGCATCCTGCGAGCCATGGACTGGAACTGGCACCTTCAGCATAGTTGCTCCTGGGAAACATCCTTCAGCCATTCCCTTACTGCAATGAGCTGGACTCCTACACCTTTGCAAGGCTCTTCCTGGATAGGTGCATCCTCAGCAATGAGACGGTTCTGCTGAGAGCCACGGCTCTGAGGGAGCAGCCAGTCCTGCCCAAAGGCCTTCCTCCGTCACCAGTCCTGCAGCTCCCACGGAGGCACTGGGAGCCTCGGACACTCTTGCCACAAGTAGCCCAAGCGTCGAGATCTTCCTCATCCTGCTCCTCCACTGCTGACATCAGGGAATTCCCTGGAGCTCCCAACATCTGCCTTTCCTGCTCGAGGATCGTGTCTGGCAGCTCTCTGAGCCTCTTACACTTTGGAAGCGCAACAGCATCCTAGGAGTCATATACTGGCAACTGGCACCTCCAGGACACTTGCTGCTCCTAGGATGCTTTTCTCTGGGAAAATCTTCTTGCACACAACCTTGCTGCAGATTTTACTTCTAGGCCTTTTGTGGCCATCTGCATCCGCAGCCACAAGAAGCTTCTGATGATCGACATGGCTCTGGGAGAGCAGGGACTCCTGTCTGTGGACAAAGAAAACAAAGACAACTTGTAAGATTAAAACCTGGAGCTTCTAGTTAGAAGAGAAAGGACTATTCAATCAAGGCAGGGCCAAGGGAGGAAACTTTCTAAAATGGAACAAGCAGCAGAAGCACAGTAGTTTTGCAGAAGAAATTCCCTTCCCAGCACTTGGCTTAAGGAAAAAACCTCATGTTTCTATGAGAGACTTGAGTTCATGTCTACTACTGGGTACCAGACATCTGAACATTTAGACTATAGGCTTTCCAGGCTCACGCTATTCAAACCTGAAAGTGAAACTACTCTAACAGTAAGGATGATTGCAAGAAATGTTTCTGTTTACACCACGACTGCCGACCATGCATCATTCTTACCTTGCACCTGTCCAAAGGCCTTCCTCCATCTGCGCTCCGGCAACTCTCACCCAGGCAAGGGCAGGGATGGAGGCTCTTGCCACAAGTAGCCCAAGCGTGGACATCTTCCTCATCCTGCTACTCCACTGCTGACGTCAGGGTATTCCCTGGAGCTGCAAACACCTGCCTTTGCTGCTCGAGGATCTTCTCTAGCACCATGCAAAACCCCTTCTCCTATGGCAGTGCTGCAGCATCCTGCGAGCCACGGACTGGAACTGGCACCTCCAGCAAAGTTGCTCCTGGGAAACATCCCTCAGCCATTCCCTTACTGCAATGAGCTGGACTCCTACTCCTCTGCAATGCTCTTCCTGGACAGGTGCATCCTCAGCAATGAGACGGTTCTGCTGAGAGCCACAGCTCTGAGGGAGCAGCCAGTCCTGCCCAATGGTTGTCCTCCGTCACCAGTCCTGCAGCTCCCAGGGAGGCACTGGGAGCCTTGGACACTCTTGCCACAAGTAGCCCAAGCGTGGACATCTTCCTCATCCTGCTCCTCCACTGCTGACGTCAGGGAATTCCCTGGTGCTCCCAACATCTGCCTTTCCTGCTCGAGGATCGTGTCTGGCAGCTCTCTAAGCCTCTTTGCCTTTGGCAGCGCCACAGCATCCTAGGAGTCATATACTGGCAACTGGCACCTCCAGGACACTTGCTGCTCCTAGGATGCTTTCCTCTGGGAAAATCTTCTTGCACACGTCCTTGCTCCAGTTTTTACTCCTAGGCCTTTCGTGGCCATCTGCATCCGCAGCCACAAGCAGCTTCTGATGATCGACATGGCTCTGGGAGAGCAGGGACTCCTGTCTGTGGACAAAGAAAACAAAGACAACTTGTAAGAAGAAAACCTGGAGCTTCTAGTTAGAAGACAAAGGACTATTCAATCAAGGCAAGGCCAAGGGAGGAAACTTTCTAAAATGGAACAAGCAGCAGAAGCACAGTAGTTTTGCAGAAGAAATTCCCCTCCCAGCACTTGGCTTAAGGAAAAAGCCTGATGTTTCTATGAGAGACATGAGTTCATGTCTACTATTGGGTACCAGACATCTGAACATTTAGACTATTGGCTTTCCAGGCTCACGCTATTCAAACCGGAAAGTGAAACTACTCTAACAGTAGGGATGATTGCAAGAAATGTTTCTGTTTACACCACGACTGCCGACCATGCATCATTCTTACCTTGCACCTGTCCAAAGGCCTTCCTCCGTCTGCGCTCCGGCAACTCTCACCCAGGCAAGGGCAGGGATGGAGGCTCTTGCCACAAGTAGCCCAAGCGTGGACATCTTCCTCATCCTGCTACTCCACTGCTGACGTCAGGGTATTCCCTGGAGCTGCAAACACCTGCCTTTGCGGCTCGAGGACCTTCTCTAGCACCATGCCAAACCCCTTCTCCTATGGCAGTGCTGCAGCATCCTGCGAGCCATGGACTGGAACTGGCACCTTCAGCATAGTTGCTCCTGGGAAACATCCTTCAGCCATTCCCTTACTGCAATGAGCTGGACTCCTACTCCTTTGCAAGGCTCTTCCTGGACAGGTGCATCCTCAGCAATGAGACGGTTCTGCTGAGAGCCATGGCTCTGAGGGAGCAGCGAGTCCTGTCCAAAGGCCTTCCTCTGACTCCACTCCTGCAGCTCCCACGGAGGCACTGGGAGCCTTGGACACTCTTGCCACAAGTAGCCCAAGCGTCGAGATCTTCCTCATCCTGCTCCTCCACTGCTGACATCAGGGAATTCCCTGGAGCTCCTAAAATCTGCCTTTCCTGCTCGAGGATCGTGTCTGGCAGCTCTCTGAGCCTCTTCGCCTTTGGCAGCGCCACAGCATCCTGAGAGTCATATACTGGAAACTGGCAGCTACAGGACACTTGCTGCTCCTAGGATGCTTTTCTCTGGGAAAATCTTCTTGCACACGACCTTGCTGCCGATTTTACTTCTAGGCCTTTCGTGGCCATCTGCATCCTCAGCCACAAGCAGCTTCTGATGATCGACATGGCTCTGGGAGAGCAGGGACTCCTGTCTGTGGACAAAGAAAACAAAGACAACTTGTAAGAAGAAAACCTGGAGCTCCTAGATAGAAGACAAAGGACTATTCAATCAAGGCAGGGCCAAGGGAGGAAACTTTCTAAAATGGAACAAGCAGCAGAAGCACAGTACTTTTGCAGAAGAAATTCCCTTCCCAGCACTTGGCTTAAGGAAAAAACCTCATGTTTCTATGAGAGACTTGAGTTCATGTCTACTATTGGCTACCAGACATCTGAACACTTAGACTATTGGCTTTCCAGGCTCACGCTATTCAAACCGGAAAGTGAAACTACTCTAACAGTAGGGATGATTGCAAGAAATGTTTCTGTTTACACCACGACTGCCGACCATGCATCATTCTTACCTTGCACCTGTCCAAAGGCCTTCCTCCATCTGCGCTCTGGCAACTCTCACCCAAGCTCGGGCAGGGATGGAGGCTCTTGCCACAAGTAGCCCAAGCCTGGAGATATTCCTCATCCTGATCTTCCACTGCTGACATCTAGGAATTCCCTGGAGCTGCAAACACTTGCCTTTGCTGCTCGAGGATCTTCTCTAGCACCATGCCAAACCCCTTCTCCTATGGCAGTGCTGCAGCATCCTGCAAGTCACGGACTGGAACTGGCACCTCCAGCAAAGTTGCTCCTGGGAAACATCCCTCAGCCATTCCCTTACTGCAATGAGCTGGACTCCTACTCCTCTGCAATGCTCTTCCTGGACAGGTGCATCCTCAGCAATGAGACGGTTCTGCTGAGAGCCGCGGCTCTGAGGGAGCAGCCAGTCCTGCCCAAAGGCCTTCCTCCGCCTCCAGTCCCGCAGCTCCCACGGAGGCACTGGGAGCCTTGGACACTCTTGCCACAAGTAGCCCAAGCGTCGAGATCTTCCTCATCCTGCTCCTCCACTGCTGACGGCAGGGAATTCCCTGGAGCTGCAAACACCTGCCTTTGCTGCTCGAGGATCGTGTCTGGCAGCTCTCTGAGCCTCTTCACCTTTGGCTGCCCCACAGCATCCTTGGAGTCATATACTGGCAACTGGCACCTCCAGGACACTTGCTGCTCCTAGGATGCTTTTCTCTGGGAAAATCTTCTTGCACACGACCTTGCTCCAGATTTTACTTCTAGGCCTTTTGTGGCCATCTGCATCCGCAGCCACAAGCAGCTTCTGATGATCGACATGGCTCTGGGAGAGCAGGGACTCCTGTCTGTGGACAAAGAAAACAAAGACAACTTGTAAGATTAAAACCTGGAGCTTCTAGTTAGAAGAGAAAGGACTATTCAATCAAGGCAGGGCCAAGGGAGGAAACTTTCTAAAATGGAACAAGCAGCAGAAGCACAGTAGTTTTACAGAAGAAATTCCCCTCCCAGCACTTGGCTTAAGGAAAAAGCCTGATGTTTCTATGAGAGACTTGAGTTCATGTCTACTATTGGATAGCAGACATCTGAACATTTAGACTACTGGCTTTCCAGGCTCACGCAATTCAAACCGGAATGTCAAACTATTTCAAAAGCTAGAGATGCTTCGAAGAAATGTTTCTGTACTCACCACAACTGGGGACCATGCATCATTCTTACCTTGCACCTGTCCAAAGGCCTTCCTCCGTCTCCAGTCCTGCCGCTCTCACGGAGGCACTGGGAGCCTTGGACACTCTTGCCACAAGTAGCCCAAGCGTGGACATCTTCCTCATCCTGCTCCTCCACTGCTGACGTCAGGGAATTCCCTGGAGCTCCAAACATCTGCCTTTCCAGCTGGAGGATCATGTCTGGCAGCTCTCTGAGCCTCTTTGCCTTTGGCAGCGCCACAGCATCCTAGGAGTCATATACTGGCAACTGGCACCTCCAGGACACTTGCTGCTCCTAGGATGCTTTTCTCTGGGAAAATCTTCTTGCACACGACCTTGCTGCCGATTTTACTTCTAGGCCTTTCGTGGCCATCTGCATCCTCAGCCACAAGCAGGTTCTGATGATCAACAGGGCTCTGGGAGAGCAGGGACTCCTGTCTGTGGACAAAGAAAACAAAGACAACTTGTAAGAAGAAAACCTGGAGCTTCTAGTTAGAAGACAAAGGACTATTCAATCAAGGCAGGGCCAAAGCAGGAAACTTTCTAAAATGGAACAAGCAGCAGAAGCAGAGCAGTTTTGCAGAAGAAATTCCCCTCCCAGCACTTGGCTTAAGGAAAAAGCCTGATGTTTCTATGAGAGACTTGAGTTCATGTCTACTATTGGGTACCAGACATCTGAACATTTGGACTATTGGCTTTCCAGGCTCATGCTATTCAAACCGGAAAGTGAAACTACTCTAACAGTAGGGATGATTGCAAGAAATGTTTCTGTTGACACCACGACTGCCGACCATGCATCATTCTTACCTTGCACCTGTCCAAAGGCCTTCCTCCGTCTGCGCTCCGGCAACTCTCACCCAGGCAAGGGCAGGGATGGAGGCTCTTGCCACAAGTAGCCCAAGCGTGGACATCTTCCTCATCCTGCTACTCCACTGCTGACGTCAGGGTATTCCCTGGAGCTGCAAACACCTGCCTTTGCGGCTCGAGGACCTTCTCTAGCACCATGCCAAACCCCTTCTCCTATGGCAGTGCTGCAGCATCCTGCGAGCCATGGACTGGAACTGGCACCTTCAGCATAGTTGCTCCTGGGAAACATCCTTCAGCCATTCCCTTACTGCAATGAGCTGGACTCCTACTCCTTTGCAAGGCTCTTCCTGGACAGGTGCATCCTCAGCAATGAGACGGTTCTGCTGAGAGCCATGGCTCTGAGGGAGCAGCGAGTCCTGTCCAAAGGCCTTCCTCTGACTCCACTCCTGCAGCTCCCACGGAGGCACTGGGAGCCTTGGACACTCTTGCCACAAGTAGCCCAAGCGTCGAGATCTTCCTCATCCTGCTCCTCCACTGCTGACATCAGGGAATTCCCTGGAGCTCCTAAAATCTGCCTTTCCTGCTCGAGGATCGTGTCTGGCAGCTCTCTGAGCCTCTTCGCCTTTGGCAGCGCCACAGCATCCTGAGAGTCATATACTGGAAACTGGCAGCTACAGGACACTTGCTGCTCCTAGGATGCTTTTCTCTGGGAAAATCTTCTTGCACACGACCTTGCTGCCGATTTTACTTCTAGGCCTTTCGTGGCCATCTGCATCCTCAGCCACAAGCAGCTTCTGATGATCGACATGGCTCTGGGAGAGCAGGGACTCCTGTCTGTGGACAAAGAAAACAAAGACAACTTGTAAGAAGAAAACCTGGAGCTCCTAGATAGAAGACAAAGGACTATTCAATCAAGGCAGGGCCAAGGGAGGAAACTTTCTAAAATGGAACAAGCAGCAGAAGCACAGTACTTTTGCAGAAGAAATTCCCTTCCCAGCACTTGGCTTAAGGAAAAAACCTCATGTTTCTATGAGAGACTTGAGTTCATGTCTACTATTGGCTACCAGACATCTGAACACTTAGACTATTGGCTTTCCAGGCTCACGCTATTCAAACCGGAAAGTGAAACTACTCTAACAGTAGGGATGATTGCAAGAAATGTTTCTGTTTACACCACGACTGCCGACCATGCATCATTCTTACCTTGCACCTGTCCAAAGGCCTTCCTCCATCTGCGCTCTGGCAACTCTCACCCAAGCTCGGGCAGGGATGGAGGCTCTTGCCACAAGTAGCCCAAGCCTGGAGATATTCCTCATCCTGATCTTCCACTGCTGACATCTAGGAATTCCCTGGAGCTGCAAACACTTGCCTTTGCTGCTCGAGGATCTTCTCTAGCACCATGCCAAACCCCTTCTCCTATGGCAGTGCTGCAGCATCCTGCAAGTCACGGACTGGAACTGGCACCTCCAGCAAAGTTGCTCCTGGGAAACATCCCTCAGCCATTCCCTTACTGCAATGAGCTGGACTCCTACTCCTCTGCAATGCTCTTCCTGGACAGGTGCATCCTCAGCAATGAGACGGTTCTGCTGAGAGCCGCGGCTCTGAGGGAGCAGCCAGTCCTGCCCAAAGGCCTTCCTCCGCCTCCAGTCCCGCAGCTCCCACGGAGGCACTGGGAGCCTTGGACACTCTTGCCACAAGTAGCCCAAGCGTCGAGATCTTCCTCATCCTGCTCCTCCACTGCTGACGGCAGGGAATTCCCTGGAGCTGCAAACACCTGCCTTTGCTGCTCGAGGATCGTGTCTGGCAGCTCTCTGAGCCTCTTCACCTTTGGCTGCCCCACAGCATCCTTGGAGTCATATACTGGCAACTGGCACCTCCAGGACACTTGCTGCTCCTAGGATGCTTTTCTCTGGGAAAATCTTCTTGCACACGACCTTGCTCCAGATTTTACTTCTAGGCCTTTTGTGGCCATCTGCATCCGCAGCCACAAGCAGCTTCTGATGATCGACATGGCTCTGGGAGAGCAGGGACTCCTGTCTGTGGACAAAGAAAACAAAGACAACTTGTAAGATTAAAACCTGGAGCTTCTAGTTAGAAGAGAAAGGACTATTCAATCAAGGCAGGGCCAAGGGAGGAAACTTTCTAAAATGGAACAAGCAGCAGAAGCACAGTAGTTTTACAGAAGAAATTCCCCTCCCAGCACTTGGCTTAAGGAAAAAGCCTGATGTTTCTATGAGAGACTTGAGTTCATGTCTACTATTGGATAGCAGACATCTGAACATTTAGACTACTGGCTTTCCAGGCTCACGCAATTCAAACCGGAATGTCAAACTATTTCAAAAGCTAGAGATGCTTCGAAGAAATGTTTCTGTACTCACCACAACTGGGGACCATGCATCATTCTTACCTTGCACCTGTCCAAAGGCCTTCCTCCGTCTCCAGTCCTGCCGCTCTCACGGAGGCACTGGGAGCCTTGGACACTCTTGCCACAAGTAGCCCAAGCGTGGACATCTTCCTCATCCTGCTCCTCCACTGCTGACGTCAGGGAATTCCCTGGAGCTCCAAACATCTGCCTTTCCAGCTGGAGGATCATGTCTGGCAGCTCTCTGAGCCTCTTTGCCTTTGGCAGCGCCACAGCATCCTAGGAGTCATATACTGGCAACTGGCACCTCCAGGACACTTGCTGCTCCTAGGATGCTTTTCTCTGGGAAAATCTTCTTGCACACGACCTTGCTGCCGATTTTACTTCTAGGCCTTTCGTGGCCATCTGCATCCTCAGCCACAAGCAGGTTCTGATGATCAACAGGGCTCTGGGAGAGCAGGGACTCCTGTCTGTGGACAAAGAAAACAAAGACAACTTGTAAGAAGAAAACCTGGAGCTTCTAGTTAGAAGACAAAGGACTATTCAATCAAGGCAGGGCCAAAGCAGGAAACTTTCTAAAATGGAACAAGCAGCAGAAGCAGAGCAGTTTTGCAGAAGAAATTCCCCTCCCAGCACTTGGCTTAAGGAAAAAGCCTGATGTTTCTATGAGAGACTTGAGTTCATGTCTACTATTGGGTACCAGACATCTGAACATTTGGACTATTGGCTTTCCAGGCTCATGCTATTCAAACCGGAAAGTGAAACTACTCTAACAGTAGGGATGATTGCAAGAAATGTTTCTGTTGACACCACGACTGCCGACCATGCATCATTCTTACCTTGCACCTGTCCAAAGGCCTTCCTCCGTCTGCGCTCCAGCAACTCTCACACAGGCAAGGGCAGGGATAGAGGCTCTTGCCACAAGTAGCCCAAACGTGGACATCTTCCTCATCCTGCTACTCCACTGCTGACGTCAGGGTATTCCCTGGAGCTGCAAACACCTGCCTTTGCTGCTCGAGGACCTTCTCTAGCACCATGCCAAACGCCTTCTCCTATGGCAGTGCTGCAGCATCCTGCGAGCCATGGACTGGAACTGGCACCTTCAGCATAGTTGCTCCTGGGAAACATCCTTCAGCCATTCCCTTACTGCAATGAGCTGGACTCCTACTCCTTTGCAAGGCTCTTCCTGGACAGGTGCATCCTCAGCAATGAGACGGTTCTGCTGAGAGCCATGGCTCTGAGGGAGCAGCGAGTCCTGTCCAAAGGCCTTCCTCTGACTCCACTCCTGCAGCTCCCACGGAGGCACTGGGAGCCTTGGACACTCTTGCCACAAGTAGCCCAAGCGTCGAGATCTTCCTCATCCTGCTCCTCCACTGCTGACATCAGGGAATTCCCTGGAGCTCCTAAAATCTGCCTTTCCTGCTCGAGGATCGTGTCTGGCAGCTCTCTGAGCCTCTTCGCCTTTGGCAGCGCCACAGCATCCTGAGAGTCATATACTGGAAACTGGCAGCTACAGGACACTTGCTGCTCCTAGGATGCTTTTCTCTGGGAAAATCTTCTTGGACACGACATTGCTCCAGTTTTTACTTCTAGGCCTTTCGTGGCCATCTGCATCCGCAGCCACAAGCAGCTTCTGATGATCGACATGGCTCTGGGAGAGCAGGGACTCCTGTCTGTGGACAAAGAAAACAAAGACAACTTGTAAGAAGAAAACCTGGAGCTCCTAGATAGAAGACAAAGGACTATTCAATCAAGGCAGGGCCAAGGGAGGAAACTTTCTAAAATGGAACAAGCAGCAGAAGCACAGTAGTTTTGCAGAAGAAATTCCCTTCCCAGCACTTGGCTTAAGGAAAAAACCTCATGTTTCTATGAGAGACTTGAGTTCATGTCTACTACTGGGTACCAGACATCTGAACACTTAGACTATTGGCTTTCCAGGCTCACGCTATTCAAACCTGAAAGTGAAACTACTCTAACAGTAAGGATGATTGCAAGAAATGTTTCTGTTTACACCACGACTGCCGACCATGCATCATTCTTACCTTGCACCTGTCCAAAGGCCTTCCTCCATCTGCGCTCCGGCAACTCTCACCCAGGCAAGGGCAGGGATGGAGGCTCTTGCCACAAGTAGCCCAAGCCTGGAGATATTCCTCATCCTGATCTTCCACTGCTGACATCTAGGAATTCCCTGGAGCTGCAAACACCTGCCTTTGCTGCTCGAGGACCTTCTCTAGCACCATGCCAAACCCCTTCTCCTATGGCAGTGCTGCAGCATCCTGCGAGCCACGGACTGGAACTGGCACCTCCAGCAAAGTTGCTCCTGGGAAACATCCCTCAGCCATTCCCTTACTGCAATGAGCTGGACTCCTACTCCTCTGCAATGCTCTTCCTGGACAGGTGCATCCTCAGCAATGAGACGGTTCTGCTGAGAGCCACAGCTCTGAGGGAGCAGCCAGTCCTGCCCAATGGTTGTCCTCCGTCACCAGTCCTGCAGCTCCCACGGAGGCACTGGGAGCCTCGGACACTCTTGCCACAAGTAGCCCACGCGTGGACATCTTCCTCATCCTGCTCCTCCACTGCTGACGTCAGGGAATTCCCTGGTGCTCCCAACATCTGCCTTTCCTGCTGGAGGATCGTGTCTGGCAGATCTCTGAGCCTCTTACACTTTGGCAGCGCCACAGCATCCTAGGAGTCATATACTGGCAACTGGCACCTCCAGGACACTTGCTGCTCCTAGGATGCTTTCCTCTAGGAAAATCTTCTTGCACACGTCCTTGCTCCAGTTTTTACTCCTAGGCCTTTCGTGGCCATCTGCATTCTCAGCCACAAGAAGCTTCTGATGATCGACATGGCTCTGGGAGAGCAGGGACTCCTGTCTGTGGACAAAGAAAACAAAGACAACTTGTAAGAAGAAAACCTGGAGCTTCTAGTTAGAAGAGAAAGGACTATTCAATCAAGGCAGGGCCAAGGGAGGAAACTTTCTAAAATGGAACAAGCAGCAGAAGCACAGTACTTTTGCAGAAGAAATTCCCCTCCCAGCACTTGGCTTAAGGAAAAAGCCTGATGTTTCTATGAGAGACATGAGTTCATGTCTACTATTGGCTACCAGACATCTGAACACTTAGACTATTGGCTTTCCAGGCTCACGCTATTCAAACCGGAAAGTGAAACTACTCTAACAGTAGGGATGATTGCAAGAAATGTTTCTGTTTACACCACGACTGCCGACCATGCATCATTCTTACCTTGCACCTGTCCAAAGGCCTTCCTCCGTCTGCGCTCTGGCAACTCTCACCCAAGCTCGGGCAGGGATGGAGGCTCTTGCCACAAGTAGCCCAAGCCTGGAGATATTCCTCATCCTGATCTTCCACTGCTGACATCTAGGAATTCCCTGGAGCTGCAAACACTTGCCTTTGCTGCTCGAGGATCTTCTCTAGCACCATGCCAAACGCCTTCTCCTATGGCAGTGCTGCAGCATCCTGCAAGTCACGGACTGGAACTGGCACCTCCAGCAAAGTTGCTCCTGGGAAACATCCCTCAGCCATTCCCTTACTGCAATGAGCTGGACTCCTACTCCTCTGCAATGCTCTTCCTGGACAGGTGCATCCTCAGCAATGAGACGGTTCTGCTGAGAGCCGCGGCTCTGAGGGAGCAGCCAGTCCTGCCCAAAGGCCTTCCTCCGCCTCCAGTCCCGCAGCTCCCACGGAGGCACTGGGAGCCTTGGACACTCTTGCCACAAGTAGCCCAAGCGTCGAGATCTTCCTCATCCTGCTCCTCCACTGCTGACGGCAGGGAATTCCCTGGAGCTGCAAACACCTGCCTTTGCTGCTCGAGGATCGTGTCTGGCAGCTCTCTGAGCCTCTTCACCTTTGGCTGCGCCACAGCATCCTTGGAGTCATATACTGGCAACTGGCACCTCCAGTACACTTGCTGCTCCTAGGATGCTTTTCTCTGGGAAAATCTTCTTGCACACGACCTTGCTCCAGATTTTACTTCTAGGCCTTTTGTGGCCATCTGCATCCGCAGCCACAAGCAGCTTCTGATGATCGACATGGCTCTGGGAGAGCAGGGACTCCTGTCTGTGGACAAAGAAAACAAAGACAACTTGTAAGATTAAAACCTGGAGCTTCTAGTTAGAAGAGAAAGGACTATTCAATCAAGGCAGGGCCAAGGGAGGAAACTTTCTAAAATGGAACAAGCAGCAGAAGCACAGTAGTTTTACAGAAGAAATTCCCCTCCCAGCACTTGGCTTAAGGAAAAAGCCTGATGTTTCTATGAGAGACTTGAGTTCATGTCTACTATTGGATAGCAGACATCTGAACATTTAGACTACTGGCTTTCCAGGCTCACGCAATTCAAACCGGAATGTCAAACTATTTCAAAAGCTAGAGATGCTTCGAAGAAATGTTTCTGTACTCACCACAACTGGGGACCATGCATCATTCTTACCTTGCACCTGTCCAAAGGCCTTCCTCCGTCTCCAGTCCTGCCGCTCTCACGGAGGCACTGGGAGCCTTGGACACTCTTGCCACAAGTAGCCCAAGCGTGGACATCTTCCTCATCCCGCTCCTCCACTGCTGACGTCAGGGAATTCCCTGGAGCTCCAAACATCTGCCTTTCCAGCTGGAGGATCATGTCTGGCAGCTCTCTGAGCCTCTTCACCTTTGGCAGCGCCACAGCATCCTAGGAGTCATATACTGGCAACTGGCACCTCCAGGACACTTGCTGCTCCTAGGATGCTTTTCTCTGGGAAAATCTTCTTGGACACGACCTTGCTGCCGATTTTACTTCTAGGCCTTTCGTGGCCATCTGCATCCTCAGCCACAAGCAGGTTCTGATGATCAACAGGGCTCTGGGAGAGCAGGGACTCCTGTCTGTGGACAAAGAAAACAAAGACAACTTGTAAGAAGAAAACCTGGAGCTTCTAGTTAGAAGACAAAGGACTATTCAATCAAGGCAGGGCCAAAGCAGGAAACTTTCTAAAATGGAACAAGCAGCAGAAGCAGAGCAGTTTTGCAGAAGAAATTCCCCTCCCAGCACTTGGCTTAAGGAAAAAGCCTGATGTTTCTATGAGAGACTTGAGTTCATGTCTACTATTGGGTACCAGACATCTGAACATTTAGACTATTGGCTTTCCAGGCTCACGCTATTCAAACCGGAAAGTGAAACTACTCTAACAGTAGGGATGATTGCAAGAAATGTTTCTGTTTACACCACGACTGCCGACCATGCATCATTCTTACCTTGCACCTGTCCAAAGGCCTTCCTCCGTCTGCGCTCTGGCAACTCTCACCCAAGCTCGGGCAGGGATGGAGGCTCTTGCCACAAGTAGCCCAAGCCTGGAGATATTCCTCATCCTGATCTTCCACTGCTGACATCTAGGAATTCCCTGGAGCTGCAAACACTTGCCTTTGCTGCTCGAGGATCTTCTCTAGCACCATGCCAAACGCCTTCTCCTATGGCAGTGCTGCAGCATCCTGCAAGTCACGGACTGGAACTGGCACCTCCAGCAAAGTTGCTCCTGGGAAACATCCCTCAGCCATTCCCTTACTGCAATGAGCTGGACTCCTACTCCTCTGCAATGCTCTTCCTGGACAGGTGCATCCTCAGCAATGAGACGGTTCTGCTGAGAGCCGCGGCTCTGAGGGAGCAGCCAGTCCTGCCCAAAGGCCTTCCTCCGCCTCCAGTCCCGCAGCTCCCACGGAGGCACTGGGAGCCTTGGACACTCTTGCCACAAGTAGCCCAAGCGTCGAGATCTTCCTCATCCTGCTCCTCCACTGCTGACGGCAGGGAATTCCCTGGAGCTGCAAACACCTGCCTTTGCTGCTCGAGGATCGTGTCTGGCAGCTCTCTGAGCCTCTTCACCTTTGGCTGCGCCACAGCATCCTTGGAGTCATATACTGGCAACTGGCACCTCCAGTACACTTGCTGCTCCTAGGATGCTTTTCTCTGGGAAAATCTTCTTGCACACGACCTTGCTCCAGATTTTACTTCTAGGCCTTTTGTGGCCATCTGCATCCGCAGCCACAAGCAGCTTCTGATGATCGACATGGCTCTGGGAGAGCAGGGACTCCTGTCTGTGGACAAAGAAAACAAAGACAACTTGTAAGATTAAAACCTGGAGCTTCTAGTTAGAAGAGAAAGGACTATTCAATCAAGGCAGGGCCAAGGGAGGAAACTTTCTAAAATGGAACAAGCAGCAGAAGCACAGTAGTTTTACAGAAGAAATTTCCCTCCCAGCACTTGGCTTAAGGAAAAAGCCTGATGTTTCTATGAGAGACTTGAGTTCATGTCTACTATTGGATAGCAGACATCTGAACATTTAGACTACTGGCTTTCCAGGCTCACGCAATTCAAACCGGAATGTCAAACTATTTCAAAAGCTAGAGATGCTTCGAAGAAATGTTTCTGTACTCACCACAACTGGGGACCATGCATCATTCTTACCTTGCACCTGTCCAAAGGCCTTCCTCCGTCTCCAGTCCTGCCGCTCTCACGGAGGCACTGGGAGCCTTGGACACTCTTGCCACAAGTAGCCCAAGCGTGGACATCTTCCTCATCCCTCTCCTCCACTGCTGACGTCAGGGAATTCCCTGGAGCTCCAAACATCTGCCTTTCCAGCTGGAGGATCATGTCTGGCAGCTCTCTGAGCCTCTTCACCTTTGGCAGCGCCACAGCATCCTAGGAGTCATATACTGGCAACTGGCACCTCCAGGACACTTGCTGCTCCTAGGATGCTTTTCTCTGGGAAAATCTTCTTGCACACGACCTTGCTGCCGATTTTACTTCTAGGCCTTTCGTGGCCATCTGCATCCTCAGCCACAAGCAGGTTCTGATGATCAACAGGGCTCTGGGAGAGCAGGGACTCCTGTCTGTGGACAAAGAAAACAAAGACAACTTGTAAGAAGAAAACCTGGAGCTTCTAGTTAGAAGACAAAGGACTATTCAATCAAGGCAGGGCCAAAGCAGGAAACTTTCTAAAATGGAACAAGCAGCAGAAGCAGAGCAGTTTTGCAGAAGAAATTCCCCTCCCAGCACTTGGCTTAAGGAAAAAGCCTGATGTTTCTATGAGAGACTTGAGTTCATGTCTACTATTGGGTACCAGACATCTGAACATTTAGACTATTGGCTTTCCAGGCTCACGCTATTCAAACCGGAAAGTGAAACTACTCTAACAGTAGGGATGATTGCAAGAAATGTTTCTGTTGACACCACGACTGCCGACCATGCATCATTCTTACCTTGCACCTGTCCAAAGGCCTTCCTCCGTCTGCGCTCTGGCAACTCTCACCCAAGCTCGGGCAGGGATGGAGGCTCTTGCCACAAGTAGCCCAAGCGTGGACATCTTCCTCATCCTGCTACTCCACTGCTGACGTCAGGGTATTCCCTGGAGCTGCAAACACCTGCCTTTGCTGCTCGAGGATCTTCTCTAGCACCATGCCAAACCCCTTCTCCTATGGCAGTGCTGCAGCATCCTGCGAGCCATGGACTGGAACTGGCACCTTCAGCATAGTTGCTCCTGGGAAACATCCTTCAGCCATTCCCTTACTGCAATGAGCTGGACTCCTACTCCTTTGCAAGGCTCTTCCTGGACAGGTGCATCCTCAGCAATGAGACGGTTCTGCTGAGAGCCATGGCTCTGAGGGAGCAGCGAGTCCTGTCCAAAGGCCTTCCTCTGACTCCACTCCTGCAGCTCCCACGGAGGCACTGGGAGCCTTGGACACTCTTGCCACAAGTAGCCCAAGCGTCGAGATCTTCCTCATCCTGCTCCTCCACTGCTGACATCAGGGAATTCCCTGGAGCTCCCAACATCTGCCTTTCCTGCTCGAGGATCGTGTCTGGCAGCTCTCTGAGCCTCTTACACTTTGGAAGCGCAACAGCATCCTAGGAGTCATATACTGGCAACTGGCACCTCCAGGACACTTGCTGCTCCTAGGATGCTTTTCTCTGGGAAAATCTTCTTGGACACGACATTGCTCCAGTTTTTACTTCTAGGCCTTTCGTGGCCATCTGCATCCGCAGCCACAAGCAGCTTCTGATGATCGACATGGCTCTGGGAGAGCAGGGACTCCTGTCTGTGGACAAAGAAAACAAAGACAACTTGTAAGAAGAAAACCTGGAGCTCCTAGATAGAAGACAAAGGACTATTCAATCAAGGCAGGGCCAAGGGAGGAAACTTTCTAAAATGGAACAAGCAGCAGAAGCACAGTAGTTTTGCAGAAGAAATTCCCTTCCCAGCACTTGGCTTAAGGAAAAAACCTCATGTTTCTATGAGAGACTTGAGTTCATGTCTACTACTGGGAACCAGACATCTGAACATTTAGACTATTGGCTTTCCAGGCTCACGCTATTCAAACCGGAAAGTGAAACTACTCTAACAGTAAGGATGATTGCAAGAAATGTTTCTGTTTACACCACGACTGCCGACCATGCATCATTCTTACCTTGCACCTGTCCAAAGGCCTTCCTCCATCTGCGCTCCGGCAACTCTCACCCAGGCAAGGGCAGGGATGGAGGCTCATGCCACAAGTAGCCCAAGCGTGGACATCTTCCTCATCCTGCTACTCCACTGCTGACGTCAGGGTATTCCCTGGAGCTGCAAACACCTGCCTTTGCTGCTCGAGGATCTTCTCTAGCACCATGCAAAACCCCTTCTCCTATGGCAGTGCTGCAGCATCCTGCGAGCCACGGACTGGAACTGGCACCTCCAGCAAAGTTGCTCCTGGGAAACATCCCTCAGCCATTCCCTTACTGCAATGAGCTGGACTCCTACTCCTCTGCAATGCTCTTCCTGGACAGGTGCATCCTCAGCAATGAGACGGTTCTGCTGAGAGCCACAGCTCTGAGGGAGCAGCCAGTCCTGCCCAATGGTTGTCCTCCGTCACCAGTCCTGCAGCTCCCACGGAGGCACTGGGAGCCTCGGACACTCTTGCCACAAGTAGCCCAAGCGTGGACATCTTCCTCATCCTGCTCCTCCACTGCTGACGTCAGGGAATTCCCTGGTGCTCCCAACATCTGCCTTTCCTGCTGGAGGATCGTGTCTGGCAGATCTCTGAGCCTCTTTGCCTTTGGCAGCGCCACAGCATCCTAGGAGTCATATACTGGCAACTGGCACCTCCAGGACACTTGCTGCTCCTAGGATGCTTTCCTCTAGGAAAATCTTCTTGCACACGTCCTTGCTCCAGTTTTTACTCCTAGGCCTTTCGTGGCCATCTGCATTCTCAGCCACAAGAAGCTTCTGATGATCGACATGGCTCTGGGAGAGCAGGGACTCCTGTCTGTGGACAAAGAAAACAAAGACAACTTGTAAGAAGAAAACCTGGAGCTTCTAGTTAGAAGAGAAAGGACTATTCAATCAAGGCAGGGCCAAGGGAGGAAACTTTCTAAAATGGAACAAGCAGCAGAAGCACAGTACTTTTGCAGAAGAAATTCCCCTCCCAGCACTTGGCTTAAGGAAAAAGCCTGATGTTTCTATGAGAGACATGAGTTCATGTCTACTATTGGGTACCAGACATCTGAACACTTAGACTATTGGCTTTCCAGGCTCACGCTATTCAAACCGGAAAGTGAAACTACTCTAACAGTAGGGATGATTGCAAGAAATGTTTCTGTTTACACCACGACTGCCGACCATGCATCATTCTTACCTTGCACCTGTCCAAAGGCCTTCCTCCGTCTGCGCTCTGGCAACTCTCACCCAAGCTCGGGCAGGGATGGAGGCTCTTGCCACAAGTAGCCCAAGCCTGGAGATATTCCTCATCCTGATCTTCCACTGCTGACATCTAGGAATTCCCTGGAGCTGCAAACACTTGCCTTTGCTGCTCGAGGATCTTCTCTAGCACCATGCCAAACGCCTTCTCCTATGGCAGTGCTGCAGCATCCTGCAAGTCACGGACTGGAACTGGCACCTCCAGCAAAGTTGCTCCTGGGAAACATCCCTCAGCCATTCCCTTACTGCAATGAGCTGGACTCCTACTCCTCTGCAATGCTCTTCCTGGACAGGTGCATCCTCAGCAATGAGACGGTTCTGCTGAGAGCCGCGGCTCTGAGGGAGCAGCCAGTCCTGCCCAAAGGCCTTCCTCCGCCTCCAGTCCCGCAGCTCCCACGGAGGCACTGGGAGCCTTGGACACTCTTGCCACAAGTAGCCCAAGCGTCGAGATCTTCCTCATCCTGCTCCTCCACTGCTGACGGCAGGGAATTCCCTGGAGCTGCAAACACCTGCCTTTGCTGCTCGAGGATCGTGTCTGGCAGCTCTCTGAGCCTCTTCACCTTTGGCTGCGCCACAGCATCCTTGGAGTCATATACTGGCAACTGGCACCTCCAGTACACTTGCTGCTCCTAGGATGCTTTTCTCTGGGAAAATCTTCTTGCACACGACCTTGCTCCAGATTTTACTTCTAGGCCTTTTGTGGCCATCTGCATCCGCAGCCACAAGCAGCTTCTGATGATCGACATGGCTCTGGGAGAGCAGGGACTCCTGTCTGTGGACAAAGAAAACAAAGACAACTTGTAAGATTAAAACCTGGAGCTTCTAGTTAGAAGAGAAAGGACTATTCAATCAAGGCAGGGCCAAGGGAGGAAACTTTCTAAAATGGAACAAGCAGCAGAAGCACAGTAGTTTTACAGAAGAAATTCCCCTCCCAGCACTTGGCTTAAGGAAAAAGCCTGATGTTTCTATGAGAGACTTGAGTTCATGTCTACTATTGGATAGCAGACATCTGAACATTTAGACTACTGGCTTTCCAGGCTCACGCAATTCAAACCGGAATGTCAAACTATTTCAAAAGCTAGAGATGCTTCGAAGAAATGTTTCTGTACTCACCACAACTGGGGACCATGCATCATTCTTACCTTGCACCTGTCCAAAGGCCTTCCTCCGTCTCCAGTCCTGCCGCTCTCACGGAGGCACTGGGAGCCTTGGACACTCTTGCCACAAGTAGCCCAAGCGTGGACATCTTCCTCATCCTGCTCCTCCACTGCTGACGTCAGGGAATTCCCTGGAGCTCCAAACATCTGCCTTTCCAGCTGGAGGATCATGTCTGGCAGCTCTCTGAGCCTCTTCACCTTTGGCAGCGCCACAGCATCCTAGGAGTCATATACTGGCAACTGGCACCTCCAGGACACTTGCTGCTCCTAGGATGCTTTTCTCTGGGAAAATCTTCTTGCACACGACCTTGCTGCCGATTTTACTTCTAGGCCTTTCGTGGCCATCTGCATCCTCAGCCACAAGCAGGTTCTGATGATCAACAGGGCTCTGGGAGAGCAGGGACTCCTGTCTGTGGACAAAGAAAACAAAGACAACTTGTAAGATTAAAACCTGGAGCTTCTAGTTAGAAGAGAAAGGACTATTCAATCAAGGCAGGGCCAAGGGAGGAAACTTTCTAAAATGGAACAAGCAGCAGAAGCACAGTAGTTTTACAGAAGAAATTCCCCTCCCAGCACTTGGCTTAAGGAAAAAGCCTGATGTTTCTATGAGAGACTTGAGTTCATGTCTACTATTGGATAGCAGACATCTGAACATTTAGACTACTGGCTTTCCAGGCTCACGCAATTCAAACCGGAATGTCAAACTATTTCAAAAGCTAGAGATGCTTCGAAGAAATGTTTCTGTACTCACCACAACTGGGGACCATGCATCATTCTTACCTTGCACCTGTCCAAAGGCCTTCCTCCGTCTCCAGTCCTGCCGCTCTCACGGAGGCACTGGGAGCCTTGGACACTCTTGCCACAAGTAGCCCAAGCGTGGACATCTTCCTCATCCCTCTCCTCCACTGCTGACGTCAGGGAATTCCCTGGAGCTCCAAACATCTGCCTTTCCAGCTGGAGGATCATGTCTGGCAGCTCTCTGAGCCTCTTCACCTTTGGCAGCGCCACAGCATCCTAGGAGTCATATACTGGCAACTGGCACCTCCAGGACACTTGCTGCTCCTAGGATGCTTTTCTCTGGGAAAATCTTCTTGGACACGACCTTGCTGCCGATTTTACTTCTAGGCCTTTCGTGGCCATCTGCATCCTCAGCCACAAGCAGGTTCTGATGATCAACAGGGCTCTGGGAGAGCAGGGACTCCTGTCTGTGGACAAAGAAAACAAAGACAACTTGTAAGAAGAAAACCTGGAGCTTCTAGTTAGAAGACAAAGGACTATTCAATCAAGGCAGGGCCAAAGCAGGAAACTTTCTAAAATGGAACAAGCAGCAGAAGCAGAGCAGTTTTGCAGAAGAAATTCCCCTCCCAGCACTTGGCTTAAGGAAAAAGCCTGATGTTTCTATGAGAGACTTGAGTTCATGTCTACTATTGGGTACCAGACATCTGAACATTTAGACTATTGGCTTTCCAGGCTCACGCTATTCAAACCGGAAAGTGAAACTACTCTAACAGTAGGGATGATTGCAAGAAATGTTTCTGTTTACACCACGACTGCCGACCATGCATCATTCTTACCTTGCACCTGTCCAAAGGCCTTCCTCCGTCTGCGCTCTGGCAACTCTCACCCAAGCTCGGGCAGGGATGGAGGCTCTTGCCACAAGTAGCCCAAGCCTGGAGATATTCCTCATCCTGATCTTCCACTGCTGACATCTAGGAATTCCCTGGAGCTGCAAACACTTGCCTTTGCTGCTCGAGGATCTTCTCTAGCACCATGCCAAACGCCTTCTCCTATGGCAGTGCTGCAGCATCCTGCAAGTCACGGACTGGAACTGGCACCTCCAGCAAAGTTGCTCCTGGGAAACATCCCTCAGCCATTCCCTTACTGCAATGAGCTGGACTCCTACTCCTCTGCAATGCTCTTCCTGGACAGGTGCATCCTCAGCAATGAGACGGTTCTGCTGAGAGCCGCGGCTCTGAGGGAGCAGCCAGTCCTGCCCAAAGGCCTTCCTCCGCCTCCAGTCCCGCAGCTCCCACGGAGGCACTGGGAGCCTTGGACACTCTTGCCACAAGTAGCCCAAGCGTCGAGATCTTCCTCATCCTGCTCCTCCACTGCTGACGGCAGGGAATTCCCTGGAGCTGCAAACACCTGCCTTTGCTGCTCGAGGATCGTGTCTGGCAGCTCTCTGAGCCTCTTCACCTTTGGCTGCGCCACAGCATCCTTGGAGTCATATACTGGCAACTGGCACCTCCAGTACACTTGCTGCTCCTAGGATGCTTTTCTCTGGGAAAATCTTCTTGCACACGACCTTGCTCCAGATTTTACTTCTAGGCCTTTTGTGGCCATCTGCATCCGCAGCCACAAGCAGCTTCTGATGATCAACAGGGCTCTGGGAGAGCAGGGACTCCTGTCTGTGGACAAAGAAAACAAAGACAACTTGTAAGAAGAAAACCTGGAGCTTCTAGTTAGAAGACAAAGGACTATTCAATCAAGGCAGGGCCAAAGCAGGAAACTTTCTAAAATGGAACAAGCAGCAGAAGCAGAGCAGTTTTGCAGAAGAAATTCCCCTCCCAGCACTTGGCTTAAGGAAAAAGCCTGATGTTTCTATGAGAGACTTGAGTTCATGTCTACTATTGGGTACCAGACATCTGAACATTTGGACTATTGGCTTTCCAGGCTCACGCTATTCAAACCGGAATGTCAAACTATTTCAAAAGCTAGAGATGCTTCGAAGAAATGTTTCTGTACTCACCACAACTGGGGACCATGCATCATTCTTACCTTGCACCTGTCCAAAGGCCTTCCTCCGTCTCCAGTCCTGCCGCTCTCACGGAGGCACTGGGAGCCTTGGACACTCTTGCCACAAGTAGCCCAAGCGTGGACATCTTCCTCATCCCTCTCCTCCACTGCTGACGTCAGGGAATTCCCTGGAGCTCCAAACATCTGCCTTTCCAGCTGGAGGATCATGTCTGGCAGCTCTCTGAGCCTCTTCACCTTTGGCAGCGCCACAGCATCCTAGGAGTCATATACTGGCAACTGGCACCTCCAGGACACTTGCTGCTCCTAGGATGCTTTTCTCTGGGAAAATCTTCTTGGACACGACCTTGCTGCCGATTTTACTTCTAGGCCTTTCGTGGCCATCTGCATCCTCAGCCACAAGCAGGTTCTGATGATCAACAGGGCTCTGGGAGAGCAGGGACTCCTGTCTGTGGACAAAGAAAACAAAGACAACTTGTAAGAAGAAAACCTGGAGCTTCTAGTTAGAAGACAAAGGACTATTCAATCAAGGCAGGGCCAAAGCAGGAAACTTTCTAAAATGGAACAAGCAGCAGAAGCAGAGCAGTTTTGCAGAAGAAATTCCCCTCCCAGCACTTGGCTTAAGGAAAAAGCCTGATGTTTCTATGAGAGACTTGAGTTCATGTCTACTATTGGGTACCAGACATCTGAACATTTAGACTATTGGCTTTCCAGGCTCACGCTATTCAAACCGGAAAGTGAAACTACTCTAACAGTAAGGATGATTGCAAGAAATGTTTCTGTTTACACCACGACTGCCGACCATGCATCATTCTTACCTTGCACCTGTCCAAAGGCCTTCCTCCGTCTGCGCTCTGGCAACTCTCACCCAAGCTCGGGCAGGGATGGAGGCTCTTGCCACAAGTAGCCCAAGCCTGGAGATATTCCTCATCCTGATCTTCCACTGCTGACATCTAGGAATTCCCTGGAGCTGCAAACACTTGCCTTTGCTGCTCGAGGATCTTCTCTAGCACCATGCCAAACGCCTTCTCCTATGGCAGTGCTGCAGCATCCTGCAAGTCACGGACTGGAACTGGCACCTCCAGCAAAGTTGCTCCTGGGAAACATCCCTCAGCCATTCCCTTACTGCAATGAGCTGGACTCCTACTCCTCTGCAATGCTCTTCCTGGACAGGTGCATCCTCAGCAATGAGACGGTTCTGCTGAGAGCCGCGGCTCTGAGGGAGCAGCCAGTCCTGCCCAAAGGCCTTCCTCCGCCTCCAGTCCCGCAGCTCCCACGGAGGCACTGGGAGCCTTGGACACTCTTGCCACAAGTAGCCCAAGCGTCGAGATCTTCCTCATCCTGCTCCTCCACTGCTGACGGCAGGGAATTCCCTGGAGCTGCAAACACCTGCCTTTGCTGCTCGAGGATCGTGTCTGGCAGCTCTCTGAGCCTCTTCACCTTTGGCTGCGCCACAGCATCCTTGGAGTCATATACTGGCAACTGGCACCTCCAGTACACTTGCTGCTCCTAGGATGCTTTTCTCTGGGAAAATCTTCTTGCACACGACCTTGCTCCAGATTTTACTTCTAGGCCTTTTGTGGCCATCTGCATCCGCAGCCACAAGCAGCTTCTGATGATCGACATGGCTCTGGGAGAGCAGGGACTCCTGTCTGTGGACAAAGAAAACAAAGACAACTTGTAAGATTAAAACCTGGAGCTTCTAGTTAGAAGAGAAAGGACTATTCAATCAAGGCAGGGCCAAGGGAGGAAACTTTCTAAAATGGAACAAGCAGCAGAAGCACAGTAGTTTTACAGAAGAAATTCCCCTCCCAGCACTTGGCTTAAGGAAAAAGCCTGATGTTTCTATGAGAGACTTGAGTTCATGTCTACTATTGGATAGCAGACATCTGAACATTTAGACTACTGGCTTTCCAGGCTCACGCAATTCAAACCGGAATGTCAAACTATTTCAAAAGCTAGAGATGCTTCGAAGAAATGTTTCTGTACTCACCACAACTGGGGACCATGCATCATTCTTACCTTGCACCTGTCCAAAGGCCTTCCTCCGTCTCCAGTCCTGCCGCTCTCACGGAGGCACTGGGAGCCTTGGACACTCTTGCCACAAGTAGCCCAAGCGTGGACATCTTCCTCATCCCTCTCCTCCACTGCTGACGTCAGGGAATTCCCTGGAGCTCCAAACATCTGCCTTTCCAGCTGGAGGATCATGTCTGGCAGCTCTCTGAGCCTCTTCACCTTTGGCAGCGCCACAGCATCCTAGGAGTCATATACTGGCAACTGGCACCTCCAGGACACTTGCTGCTCCTAGGATGCTTTTCTCTGGGAAAATCTTCTTGCACACGACCTTGCTGCCGATTTTACTTCTAGGCCTTTCGTGGCCATCTGCATCCTCAGCCACAAGCAGGTTCTGATGATCAACAGGGCTCTGGGAGAGCAGGGACTCCTGTCTGTGGACAAAGAAAACAAAGACAACTTGTAAGAAGAAAACCTGGAGCTTCTAGTTAGAAGACAAAGGACTATTCAATCAAGGCAGGGCCAAAGCAGGAAACTTTCTAAAATGGAACAAGCAGCAGAAGCAGAGCAGTTTTGCAGAAGAAATTCCCCTCCCAGCACTTGGCTTAAGGAAAAAGCCTGATGTTTCTATGAGAGACTTGAGTTCATGTCTACTATTGGGTACCAGACATCTGAACATTTAGACTATTGGCTTTCCAGGCTCACGCTATTCAAACCGGAAAGTGAAACTACTCTAACAGTAGGGATGATTGCAAGAAATGTTTCTGTTTACACCACGACTGCCGACCATGCATCATTCTTACCTTGCACCTGTCCAAAGGCCTTCCTCCGTCTGCGCTCTGGCAACTCTCACCCAAGCTCGGGCAGGGATGGAGGCTCTTGCCACAAGTAGCCCAAGCCTGGAGATATTCCTCATCCTGATCTTCCACTGCTGACATCTAGGAATTCCCTGGAGCTGCAAACACCTGCCTTTGCTGCTCGAGGATCTTCTCTAGCACCATGCCAAATGCCTTCTCCTATGGCAGTGCTGCAGCATCCTGCGAGCCATGGACTGGAACTGGCACCTTCAGCATAGTTGCTCCTGGGAAACATCATTCAGCCATTCCCTTACTGCAATGAGCTGGACTCCTACACCTTTGCAAGGCTCTTCCTGGATAGGTGCATCCTCAGCAATGAGACGGTTCTGCTGAGAGCCACGGCTCTGAGGGAGCAGCCAGTCCTGCCCAAAGGCCTTCCTCCGTCACCAGTCCTGCAGCTCCCACGGAGGCACTGGGAGCCTTGGACACTCTTGCCACAAGTAGCCCAAGCGTCGAGATCTTCCTCATCCTGCTCCTCCACTGCTGACATCAGGGAATTCCCTGGAGCTCCCAACATCTGCCTTTCCTGCTCGAGGATCGTGTCTGGCAGCTCTCTGAGCCTCTTACACTTTGGAAGCGCAACAGCATCCTAGGAGTCATATACTGGCAACTGGCACCTCCAGGACACTTGCTGCTCCTAGGATGCTTTTCTCTGGGAAAATCTTCTTGCACACAACCTTGCTGCAGATTTTACTTCTAGGCCTTTTGTGGCCATCTGCATCCGCAGCCACAAGAAGCTTCTGATGATCGACATGGCTCTGGGAGAGCAGGGACTCCTGTCTGTGGACAAAGAAAACAAAGACAACTTGTAAGATTAAAACCTGGAGCTTCTAGTTAGAAGAGAAAGGACTATTCAATCAAGGCAGAGCCAAGGGAGGAAACTTTCTAAAATGGAACAAGCAGCAGAAGCACAGTAGTTTTGCAGAAGAAATTCCCTTCCCAGCACTTGGCTTAAGGAAAAAACCTCATGTTTCTATGAGAGACTTGAGTTCATGTCTACTACTGGGTACCAGACATCTGAACATTTAGACTATTGGCTTTCCAGGCTCACGCTATTCAAACCTGAAAGTGAAACTACTCTAACAGTAAGGATGATTGCAAGAAATGTTTCTGTTTACACCACGACTGCCGACCATGCATCATTCTTACCTTGCACCTGTCCAAAGGCCTTCCTCCATCTGCGCTCCGGCAACTCTCACCCAGGCAAGGGCAGGGATGGAGGCTCTTGCCACAAGTAGCCCAAGCGTGGACATCTTCCTCATCCTGCTACTCCACTGCTGACGTCAGGGTATTCCCTGGAGCTGCAAACACCTGCCTTTGCTGCTCGAGGATCTTCTCTAGCACCATGCCAAACCCCTTCTCCTATGGCAGTGCTGCAGCATCCTGCGAGCCATGGACTGGAACTGGCACCTTCAGCATAGTTGCTCCTGGGAAACATCCTTCAGCCATTCCCTTACTGCAATGAGCTGGACTCCTACTCCTTTGCAAGGCTCTTCCTGGACAGGTGCATCCTCAGCAATGAGACGGTTCTGCTGAGAGCCATGGCTCTGAGGGAGCAGCGAGTCCTGTCCAAAGGCCTTCCTCTGACTCCACTCCTGCAGCTCCCACGGAGGCACTGGGAGCCTTGGACACTCTTGCCACAAGTAGCCCAAGCGTCGAGATCTTCCTCATCCTGCTCCTCCACTGCTGACATCAGGGAATTCCCTGGAGCTCCCAACATCTGCCTTTCCTGCTCGAGGATCGTGTCTGGCAGCTCTCTGAGCCTCTTACACTTTGGAAGCGCAACAGCATCCTAGGAGTCATATACTGGCAACTGGCACCTCCAGGACACTTGCTGCTCCTAGGATGCTTTTCTCTGGGAAAATCTTCTTGGACACGACATTGCTCCAGTTTTTACTTCTAGGCCTTTCGTGGCCATCTGCATCCGCAGCCACAAGCAGCTTCTGATGATCGACATGGCTCTGGGAGAGCAGGGACTCCTGTCTGTGGACAAAGAAAACAAAGACAACTTGTAAGAAGAAAACCTGGAGCTCCTAGATAGAAGAGAAAGGACTATTCAATCAAGGCAGGGCCAAGGGAGGAAACTTTCTAAAATGGAACAAGCAGCAGAAGCACAGTAGTTTTGCAGAAGAAATTCCCTTCCCAGCACTTGGCTTAAGGAAAAAACCTCATGTTTCTATGAGAGACTTGAGTTCATGTCTACTACTGGGAACCAGACATCTGAACATTTAGACTATTGGCTTTCCAGGCTCACGCTATTCAAACCGGAAAGTGAAACTACTCTAACAGTAAGGATGATTGCAAGAAATGTTTCTGTTTACACCACGACTGCCGACCATGCATCATTCTTACCTTGCACCTGTCCAAAGGCCTTCCTCCATCTGCGCTCCGGCAACTCTCACCCAGGCAAGGGCAGGGATGGAGGCTCTTGCCACAAGTAGCCCAAGCGTGGACATCTTCCTCATCCTGCTACTCCACTGCTGACGTCAGGGTATTCCCTGGAGCTGCAAACACCTGCCTTTGCTGCTCGAGGATCTTCTCTAGCACCATGCAAAACCCCTTCTCCTATGGCAGTGCTGCAGCATCCTGCGAGCCACGGACTGGAACTGGCACCTCCAGCAAAGTTGCTCCTGGGAAACATCCCTCAGCCATTCCCTTACTGCAATGAGCTGGACTCCTACTCCTCTGCAATGCTCTTCCTGGACAGGTGCATCCTCAGCAATGAGACGGTTCTGCTGAGAGCCACAGCTCTGAGGGAGCAGCCAGTCCTGCCCAATGGTTGTCCTCCGTCACCAGTCCTGCAGCTCCCACGGAGGCACTGGGAGCCTCGGACACTCTTGCCACAAGTAGCCCACGCGTGGACATCTTCCTCATCCTGCTCCTCCACTGCTGACGTCAGGGAATTCCCTGGTGCTCCCAACATCTGCCTTTCCTGCTGGAGGATCGTGTCTGGCAGATCTCTGAGCCTCTTTGCCTTTGGCAGCGCCACAGCATCCTAGGAGTCATATACTGGCAACTGGCACCTCCAGGACACTTGCTGCTCCTAGGATGCTTTCCTCTAGGAAAATCTTCTTGCACACGTCCTTGCTCCAGTTTTTACTCCTAGGCCTTTCGTGGCCATCTGCATTCTCAGCCACAAGAAGCTTCTGATGATCGACATGGCTCTGGGAGAGCAGGGACTCCTGTCTGTGGACAAAGAAAACAAAGACAACTTGTAAGAAGAAAACCTGGAGCTTCTAGTTAGAAGAGAAAGGACTATTCAATCAAGGCAGGGCCAAGGGAGGAAACTTTCTAAAATGGAACAAGCAGCAGAAGCACAGTACTTTTGCAGAAGAAATTCCCCTCCCAGCACTTGGCTTAAGGAAAAAGCCTGATGTTTCTATGAGAGACATGAGTTCATGTCTACTATTGGCTACCAGACATCTGAACACTTAGACTATTGGCTTTCCAGGCTCACGCTATTCAAACCGGAAAGTGAAACTACTCTAACAGTAGGGATGATTGCAAGAAATGTTTCTGTTTACACCACGACTGCCGACCATGCATCATTCTTACCTTGCACCTGTCCAAAGGCCTTCCTCCGTCTGCGCTCTGGCAACTCTCACCCAAGCTCGGGCAGGGATGGAGGCTCTTGCCACAAGTAGCCCAAGCCTGGAGATATTCCTCATCCTGATCTTCCACTGCTGACATCTAGGAATTCCCTGGAGCTGCAAACACTTGCCTTTGCTGCTCGAGGATCTTCTCTAGCACCATGCCAAACGCCTTCTCCTATGGCAGTGCTGCAGCATCCTGCAAGTCACGGACTGGAACTGGCACCTCCAGCAAAGTTGCTCCTGGGAAACATCCCTCAGCCATTCCCTTACTGCAATGAGCTGGACTCCTACTCCTCTGCAAGGCTCTTCCTGGACAGGTGCATCCTCAGCAATGAGACGGTTCTGCTGAGAGCCGCGGCTCTGAGGGAGCAGCCAGTCCTGCCCAAAGGCCTTCCTCCGCCTCCAGTCCCGCAGCTCCCACGGAGGCACTGGGAGCCTTGGACACTCTTGCCACAAGTAGCCCAAGCGTCGAGATCTTCCTCATCCTGCTCCTCCACTGCTGACGGCAGGGAATTCCCTGGAGCTGCAAACACCTGCCTTTCCTGCTCGAGGATCGTGTCTGGCAGCTCTCTGAGCCTCTTCACCTTTGGCTGCGCCACAGCATCCTTGGAGTCATATACTGGCAACTGGCACCTCCAGGACACTTGCTGCTCCTAGGATGCTTTTCTCTGGGAAAATCTTCTTGCACACGACCTTGCTCCAGATTTTACTTCTAGGCCTTTTGTGGCCATCTGCATCCGCAGCCACAAGCAGCTTCTGATGATCGACATGGCTCTGGGAGAGCAGGGACTCCTGTCTGTGGACAAAGAAAACAAAGACAACTTGTAAGATTAAAACCTGGAGCTTCTAGTTAGAAGAGAAAGGACTATTCAATCAAGGCAGGGCCAAGGGAGGAAACTTTCTAAAATGGAACAAGCAGCAGAAGCACAGTAGTTTTGCAGAAGAAATTCCCCTCCCAGCACTTGGCTTAAGGAAAAAGCCTGATGTTTCTATGAGAGACTTGAGTTCATGTCTACTATTGGATAGCAGACATCTGAACATTTAGACTACTGGCTTTCCAGGCTCACGCAATTCAAACCGGAATGTCAAACTATTTCAAAAGCTAGAGATGCTTCGAAGAAATGTTTCTGTACTCACCACAACTGGGGACCATGCATCATTCTTACCTTGCACCTGTCCAAAGGCCTTCCTCCGTCTCCAGTCCTGCCGCTCTCACGGAGGCACTGGGAGCCTTGGACACTCTTGCCACAAGTAGCCCAAGCGTGGACATCTTCCTCATCCTGCTCCTCCACTGCTGACGTCAGGGAATTCCCTGGAGCTCCAAACATCTGCCTTTCCAGCTGGAGGATCATGTCTGGCAGCTCTCTGAGCCTCTTCACCTTTGGCAGCGCCACAGCATCCTAGGAGTCATATACTGGCAACTGGCACCTCCAGGACACTTGCTGCTCCTAGGATGCTTTTCTCTGGGAAAATCTTCTTGCACACGACCTTGCTGCCGATTTTACTTCTAGGCCTTTCGTGGCCATCTGCATCCTCAGCCACAAGCAGGTTCTGATGATCAACAGGGCTCTGGGAGAGCAGGGACTCCTGTCTGTGGACAAAGAAAACAAAGACAACTTGTAAGAAGAAAACCTGGAGCTTCTAGTTAGAAGACAAAGGACTATTCAATCAAGGCAGGGCCAAAGCAGGAAACTTTCTAAAATGGAACAAGCAGCAGAAGCAGAGCAGTTTTGCAGAAGAAATTCCCCTCCCAGCACTTGGCTTAAGGAAAAAGCCTGATGTTTCTATGAGAGACTTGAGTTCATGTCTACTATTGGGTACCAGACATCTGAACATTTAGACTATTGGCTTTCCAGGCTCACGCTATTCAAACCGGAAAGTGAAACTACTCTAACAGTAGGGATGATTGCAAGAAATGTTTCTGTTTACACCACGACTGCCGACCATGCATCATTCTTACCTTGCACCTGTCCAAAGGCCTTCCTCCATCTGCGCTCTGGCAACTCTCACCCAAGCTCGGGCAGGGATGGAGGCTCTTGCCACAAGTAGCCCAAGCCTGGAGATATTCCTCATCCTGATCTTCCACTGCTGACATCTAGGAATTCCCTGGAGCTGCAAACACCTGCCTTTGCTGCTCGAGGATCTTCTCTAGCACCATGCCAAATGCCTTCTCCTATGGCAGTGCTGCAGCATCCTGCGAGCCATGGACTGGAACTGGCACCTTCAGCATAGTTGCTCCTGGGAAACATCATTCAGCCATTCCCTTACTGCAATGAGCTGGACTCCTACACCTTTGCAAGGCTCTTCCTGGATAGGTGCATCCTCAGCAATGAGACGGTTCTGCTGAGAGCCACGGCTCTGAGGGAGCAGCCAGTCCTGCCCAAAGGCCTTCCTCCGTCACCAGTCCTGCAGCTCCCACGGAGGCACTGGGAGCCTCGGACACTCTTGCCACAAGTAGCCCAAGCGTCGAGATCTTCCTCATCCTGCTCCTCCACTGCTGACATCAGGGAATTCCCTGGAGCTCCCAACATCTGCCTTTCCTGCTCGAGGATCGTGTCTGGCAGCTCTCTGAGCCTCTTACACTTTGGAAGCGCAACAGCATCCTAGGAGTCATATACTGGCAACTGGCACCTCCAGGACACTTGCTGCTCCTAGGATGCTTTTCTCTGGGAAAATCTTCTTGCACACAACCTTGCTGCAGATTTTACTTCTAGGCCTTTTGTGGCCATCTGCATTCTCAGCCACAAGAAGCTTCTGATGATCGACATGGCTCTGGGAGAGCAGGGACTCCTGTCTGTGGACAAAGAAAACAAAGACAACTTGTAAGATTAAAACCTGGAGCTTCTAGTTAGAAGAGAAAGGACTATTCAATCAAGGCAGAGCCAAGGGAGGAAACTTTCTAAAATGGAACAAGCAGCAGAAGCACAGCAGTATTGCAGAAGAAATTCCCCTCCCAGCACTTGGCTTAAGGAAAACGTCTGATGTTTCTATGAGAGACTTGAGTTCATGTCTACTACTGGGTACCAGACATCTGAACATTTGGACTATTGGCTTTCCAGGCTCATGCTATTCAAACCGGAAAGTGAAACTACTCTAACAGTAGGGATGATTGCAAGAAATGTTTCTGTTTACACCACGACTGCCGACCATGCATCATTCTTACCTTGCACCTGTCCAAAGGCCTTCCTCCGTCTGCGCTCCAGCAACTCTCACACAGGCAAGGGCAGGGATAGAGGCTCTTGCCACAAGTAGCCCAAACGTGGACATCTTCCTCATCCTGCTACTCCACTGCTGACGTCAGGGTATTCCCTGGAGCTGCAAACACCTGCCTTTGCTGCTCGAGGACCTTCTCTAGCACCATGCCAAACGCCTTCTCCTATGGCAGTGCTGCAGCATCCTGCGAGCCATGGACTGGAACTGGCACCTTCAGCATAGTTGCTCCTGGGAAACATCCTTCAGCCATTCCCTTACTGCAATGAGCTGGACTCCTACTCCTTTGCAAGGCTCTTCCTGGACAGGTGCATCCTCAGCAATGAGACGGTTCTGCTGAGAGCCATGGCTCTGAGGGAGCAGCGAGTCCTGTCCAAAGGCCTTCCTCTGACTCCACTCCTGCAGCTCCCACGGAGGCACTGGGAGCCTTGGACACTCTTGCCACAAGTAGCCCAAGCGTGGACATCTTCCTCATCCTGCTCCTCCACTGCTGACGTCAGGGAATTCCCTGGAGCTCCTAAAATCTGCCTTTCCTGCTCGAGGATCGTGTCTGGCAGCTCTCTGAGCCTCTTCGCCTTTGGCAGCGCCACAGCATCCTAGGAGTCATATACTGGCAACTGGCACCTCCAGGACACTTGCTGCTCCTAGGATGCTTTTCTCTGGGAAAATCTTCTTGGACACGACATTGCTCCAGTTTTTACTTCTAGGCCTTTCGTGGCCATCTGCATTCTCAGCCACAAGAAGCTTCTGATGATCAACATGGCTCTGGGAGAGCAGGGACCCCTGTCTGTGGACAAAGAAAACAAAGACAACTTGTAAGAAGAAAACCTGGAGCTTC
The DNA here is from genome assembly GCF_041296385.1 of Aphelocoma coerulescens. Taxonomy (NCBI): domain Eukaryota; kingdom Metazoa; phylum Chordata; class Aves; order Passeriformes; family Corvidae; genus Aphelocoma; species Aphelocoma coerulescens. The sequence continues at coordinate 52,996 of NW_027183464.1, forward strand.
TAGTTAGAAGAGAAAGGACTATTCAATCAAGGCAGGGCCAAGGGAGGAAACTTTCTAAAATGGAACAAGCAGCAGAAGCACAGTAGTTTTGCAGAAGAAATTCCCTTCCCAGCACTTGGCTTAAGGAAAAAACCTCATGTTTCTATGAGAGACTTGAGTTCATGTCTACTACTGCGTACCAGACATCTGAACATTTAGACTATTGGCTTTCCAGGCTCACGCTATTCAAACCGGAAAGTGAAACTACTCTAACAGTAAGGATGATTGCAAGAAATGTTTCTGTTTACACCACGACTGCCGACCATGCATCATTCTTACCTTGCACCTGTCCAAAGGCCTTCCTCCGTCTGCGCTCTGGCAACTCTCACCCAGGCAAGGGCAGGGATAGAGGCTCTTGCCACAAGTAGCCCAAGCGTGCACATCTTCCTCATCCTGCTACTCCACTGCTGACGTCAGGGTATTCCCTGGAGCTGCAAACACCTGCCTTTGCTGCTCGAGGACCTTCTCTAGCACCATGCCAAACCCCTTCTCCTATGGCAGTGCTGCAGCATCCTGCGAGCCATGGACTGGAACTGGCACCTTCAGCATAGTTGCTCCTGGGAAACATCATTCAGCCATTCCCTTACTGCAATGAGCTGGACTCCTACTCCTCTGCAAGGCTCTTCCTGGACAGGTGCATCCTCAGCAATGAGACGGTTCTGCTGAGAGCCATGGCTCTGAGGGAGCAGCGAGTCCTGTCCAAAGGCCTTCCTCTGACTCCACTCCTGCAGCTCCCACGGAGGCACTGGGAGCCTTGGACACTCTTGCCACAAGTAGCCCAAGCGTGGACATCTTCCTCATCCTGCTCCTCCACTGCTGACGTCAGGGAATTCCCTGGAGCTCCTAAAATCTGCCTTTCCTGCTCGAGGATCGTGTCTGGCAGATCTCTGAGCCTCTTCGCCTTTGGCAGCGCCACAGCATCCTGAGAGTCATATACTGGAAACTGGCAGCTACAGGACACTCTCTGCTCCTAGGATGCTTTTCTCTGGGAAAATCTTCTTGGACACGACATTGCTCCAGTTTTTACTTCTAGGCCTTTCGTGGCCATCTGCATTCTCAGCCACAAGCAGCTTCTGATGATCGACATGGCTCTGGGAGAGCAGGGACTCCTGTCTGTGGACAAAGAAAACAAAGACAACTTGTAAGAAGAAAACCTGGAGCTCCTAGATAGAAGACAAAGGACTATTCAATCAAGGCAGGGCCAAGGGAGGAAACTTTCTAAAATGGAACAAGCAGCAGAAGCACAGTAGTTTTGCAGAAGAAATTCCCTTCCCAGCACTTGGCTTAAGGAAAAAACCTCATGTTTCTATGAGAGACTTGAGTTCATGTCTACTACTGGGAACCAGACATCTGAACATTTAGACTATTGGCTTTCCAGGCTCACGCTATTCAAACCGGAAAGTGAAACTACTCTAACAGTAAGGATGATTGCAAGAAATGTTTCTGTTTACACCACGACTGCCGACCATGCATCATTCTTACCTTGCACCTGTCCAAAGGCCTTCCTCCATCTGCGCTCCGGCAACTCTCACCCAGGCAAGGGCAGGGATGGAGGCTCTTGCCACAAGTAGCCCAAGCGTGGACATCTTCCTCATCCTGCTACTCCACTGCTGACGTCAGGGTATTCCCTGGAGCTGCAAACACCTGCCTTTGCTGCTCGAGGATCTTCTCTAGCACCATGCAAAACCCCTTCTCCTATGGCAGTGCTGCAGCATCCTGCGAGCCACGGACTGGAACTGGCACCTCCAGCAAAGTTGCTCCTGGGAAACATCCCTCAGCCATTCCCTTACTGCAATGAGCTGGACTCCTACTCCTCTGCAATGCTCTTCCTGGACAGGTGCATCCTCAGCAATGAGACGGTTCTGCTGAGAGCCACAGCTCTGAGGGAGCAGCCAGTCCTGCCCAATGGTTGTCCTCCGTCACCAGTCCTGCAGCTCCCACGGAGGCACTGGGAGCCTCGGACACTCTTGCCACAAGTAGCCCACGCGTGGACATCTTCCTCATCCTGCTCCTCCACTGCTGACGTCAGGGAATTTCCTGGTGCTCCCAACATCTGCCTTTCCTGCTGGAGGATCGTGTCTGGCAGCTCTCTGAGCCTCTTTGCCTTTGGCAGCGCCACAGCATCCTAGGAGTCATATACTGGCAACTGGCACCTCCAGGACACTTGCTGCTCCTAGGATGCTTTCCTCTAGGAAAATCTTCTTGCACACGTCCTTGCTCCAGTTTTTACTCCTAGGCCTTTCGTGGCCATCTGCATTCTCAGCCACAAGAAGCTTCTGATGATCGACATGGCTCTGGGAGAGCAGGGACTCCTGTCTGTGGACAAAGAAAACAAAGACAACTTGTAAGAAGAAAACCTGGAGCTTCTAGTTAGAAGAGAAAGGACTATTCAATCAAGGCAGGGCCAAGGGAGGAAACTTTCTAAAATGGAACAAGCAGCAGAAGCACAGTACTTTTGCAGAAGAAATTCCCCTCCCAGCACTTGGCTTAAGGAAAAAGCCTGATGTTTCTATGAGAGACATGAGTTCATGTCTACTATTGGCTACCAGACATCTGAACACTTAGACTATTGGCTTTCCAGGCTCACGCTATTCAAACCGGAAAGTGAAACTACTCTAACAGTAGGGATGATTGCAAGAAATGTTTCTGTTTACACCACGACTGCCGACCATGCATCATTCTTACCTTGCACCTGTCCAAAGGCCTTCCTCCGTCTGCGCTCTGGCAACTCTCACCCAAGCTCGGGCAGGGATGGAGGCTCTTGCCACAAGTAGCCCAAGCCTGGAGATATTCCTCATCCTGATCTTCCACTGCTGACATCTAGGAATTCCCTGGAGCTGCAAACACTTGCCTTTGCTGCTCGAGGATCTTCTCTAGCACCATGCCAAACGCCTTCTCCTATGGCAGTGCTGCAGCATCCTGCGAGCCATGGACTGGAACTGGCACCTTCAGCACAGTTGCTCCTGGGAAACATCATTCAGCCATTCCCTTACTGCAATGAGCTGGACTCCTACACCTTTGCAAGGCTCTTCCTGGATAGGTGCATCCTCAGCAATGAGACGGTTCTGCTGAGAGCCACGGCTCTGAGGGAGCAGCCAGTCCTGCCCAAAGGCCTTCCTCCGTCACCAGTCCTGCAGCTCCCACGGAGGCACTGGGAGCCTCGGACACTCTTGCCACAAGTAGCCCAAGCGTCGAGATCTTCCTCATCCTGCTCCTCCACTGCTGACATCAGGGAATTCCCTGGAGCTCCCAACATCTGCCTTTCCTGCTCGAGGATCGTGTCTGGCAGCTCTCTGAGCCTCTTACACTTTGGAAGCGCAACAGCATCCTAGGAGTCATATACTGGCAACTGGCACCTCCAGGACACTTGCTGCTCCTAGGATGCTTTTCTCTGGGAAAATCTTCTTGCACACAACCTTGCTGCAGATTTTACTTCTAGGCCTTTTGTGGCCATCTGCATTCTCAGCCACAAGAAGCTTCTGATGATCGACATGGCTCTGGGAGAGCAGGGACTCCTGTCTGTGGACAAAGAAAACAAAGACAACTTGTAAGATTAAAACCTGGAGCTTCTAGTTAGAAGAGAAAGGACTATTCAATCAAGGCAGAGCCAAGGGAGGAAACTTTCTAAAATGGAACAAGCAGCAGAAGCACAGCAGTATTGCAGAAGAAATTCCCCTCCCAGCACTTGGCTTAAGGAAAACGTCTGATGTTTCTATGAGAGACTTGAGTTCATGTCTACTATTGGGTACCAGACATCTGAACATTTGGACTATTGGCTTTCCAGGCTCATGCTATTCAAACCGGAAAGTGAAACTACTCTAACAGTAGGGATGATTGCAAGAAATGTTTCTGTTTACACCACGACTGCCGACCATGCATCATTCTTACCTTGCACCTGTCCAAAGGCCTTCCTCCGTCTGCGCTCCAGCAACTCTCACACAGGCAAGGGCAGGGATAGAGGCTCTTGCCACAAGTAGCCCAAACGTGGACATCTTCCTCATCCTGCTACTCCACTGCTGACGTCAGGGTATTCCCTGGAGCTGCAAACACCTGCCTTTGCTGCTCGAGGACCTTCTCTAGCACCATGCCAAACGCCTTCTCCTATGGCAGTGCTGCAGCATCCTGCGAGCCATGGACTGGAACTGGCACCTTCAGCATAGTTGCTCCTGGGAAACATCCTTCAGCCATTCCCTTACTGCAATGAGCTGGACTCCTACTCCTTTGCAAGGCTCTTCCTGGACAGGTGCATCCTCAGCAATGAGACGGTTCTGCTGAGAGCCATGGCTCTGAGGGAGCAGCGAGTCCTGTCCAAAGGCCTTCCTCTGACTCCACTCCTGCAGCTCCCACGGAGGCACTGGGAGCCTTGGACACTCTTGCCACAAGTAGCCCAAGCGTGGACATCTTCCTCATCCTGCTCCTCCACTGCTGACGTCAGGGAATTCCCTGGTGCTCCCAACATCTGCCTTTCCTGCTGGAGGATCGTGTCTGGCAGATCTCTGAGCCTCTTTGCCTTTGGCAGCGCCACAGCATCCTAGGAGTCATATACTGGCAACTGGCACCTCCAGGACACTTGCTGCTCCTAGGATGCTTTCCTCTAGGAAAATCTTCTTGCACACGTCCTTGCTCCAGTTTTTACTCCTAGGCCTTTCGTGGCCATCTGCATTCTCAGCCACAAGAAGCTTCTGATGATCGACATGGCTCTGGGAGAGCAGGGACTCCTGTCTGTGGACAAAGAAAACAAAGACAACTTGTAAGAAGAAAACCTGGAGCTTCTAGTTAGAAGAGAAAGGACTATTCAATCAAGGCAGGGCCAAGGGAGGAAACTTTCTAAAATGGAACAAGCAGCAGAAGCACAGTAGTTTTGCAGAAGAAATTCCCCTCCCAGCACTTGGCTTAAGGAAAAAGCCTGATGTTTCTATGAGAGACATGAGTTCATGTCTACTATTGGGTACCAGACATCTGAACACTTAAGACTATTGGCTTTCCAGGCTCACGCTATTCAAACCGGAAAGTGAAACTACTCTAACAGTAGGGATGATTGCAAGAAATGTTTCTGTTTACACCACGACTGCCGACCATGCATCATTCTTACCTTGCACCTGTCCAAAGGCCTTCCTCCGTCTGCGCTCTGGCAACTCTCACCCAAGCTCGGGCAGGGATGGAGGCTCTTGCCACAAGTAGCCCAAGCCTGGAGATATTCCTCATCCTGATCTTCCACTGCTGACATCTAGGAATTCCCTGGAGCTGCAAACACTTGCATTTGCTGCTCGAGGATCTTCTCTAGCACCATGCAAAACGCCTTCTCCTATGGCAGTGCTGCAGCATCCTGCAAGTCACGGACTGGAACTGGCACCTCCAGCAAAGTTGCTCCTGGGAAACATCCCTCAGCCATTCCCTTACTGCAATGAGCTGGACTCCTACTCCTCTGCAATGCTCTTCCTGGACAGGTGCATCCTCAGCAATGAGACGGTTCTGCTGAGAGCCGCAGCTCTGAGGGAGCAGCCAGTCCTGCCCAAAGGCCTTCCTCCGCCTCCAGTCCCGCAGCTCCCACGGAGGCACTGGGAGCCTTGGACACTCTTGCCACAAGTAGCCCAAGCGTCGAGATCTTCCTCATCCTGCTCCTCCACTGCTGACGGCAGGGAATTCCCTGGAGCTGCAAACACCTGCCTTTGCTGCTCGAGGATCGTGTCTGGCAGCTCTCTGAGCCTCTTCACCTTTGGCTGCGCCACAGCATCCTTGGAGTCATATACTGGCAACTGGCACCTCCAGTACACTTGCTGCTCCTAGGATGCTTTTCTCTGGGAAAATCTTCTTGCACACGACCTTGCTCCAGATTTTACTCCTAGGCCTTTTGTGGCCATCTGCATCCGCAGCCACAAGCAGCTTCTGATGATCGACATGGCTCTGGGAGAGCAGGGACTCCTGTCTGTGGACAAAGAAAACAAAGACAACTTGTAAGATTAAAACCTGGAGCTTCTAGTTAGAAGAGAAAGGACTATTCAATCAAGGCAGGGCCAAGGGAGGAAACTTTCTAAAATGGAACAAGCAGCAGAAGCACAGTAGTTTTGCAGAAGAAATTCCCCTCCCAGCACTTGGCTTAAGGAAAAAACCTCATGTTTCTATGAGAGACTTGAGTTCATGTCTACTATTGGATAGCAGACATCTGAACATTTAGACTACTGGCTTTCCAGGCTCACGCAATTCAAACCGGAATGTCAAACTATTTCAAAAGCTAGAGATGCTTCGAAGAAATGTTTCTGTACTCACCACAACTGGGGACCATGCATCATTCTTACCTTGCACCTGTCCAAAGGCCTTCCTCCGTCTCCAGTCCTGCCGCTCTCACGGAGGCACTGGGAGCCTTGGACACTCTTGCCACAAGTAGCCCAAGCGTGGACATCTTCCTCATCCTGCTCCTCCACTGCTGACGTCAGGGAATTCCCTGGAGCTCCAAACATCTGCCTTTCCAGCTGGAGGATCATGTCTGGCAGCTCTCTGAGCCTCTTCACCTTTGGCAGCGCCACAGCATCCTAGGAGTCATATACTGGCAACTGGCACCTCCAGGACACTTGCTGCTCCTAGGATGCTTTCCTCTAGGAAAATCTTCTTGCACACGTCCTTGCTCCAGTTTTTACTCCTAGGCCTTTCGTGGCCATCTGCATTCTCAGCCACAAGAAGCTTCTGATGATCGACATGGCTCTGGGAGAGCAGGGACTCCTGTCTGTGGACAAAGAAAACAAAGACAACTTGTAAGAAGAAAACCTGGAGCTTCTAGTTAGAAGAGAAAGGACTATTCAATCAAGGCAGAGCCAAGGGAGGAAACTTTCTAAAATGGAACAAGCAGCAGAAGCACAGCAGTATTGCAGAAGAAATTCCCCTCCCAGCACTTGGCTTAAGGAAAACGTCTGATGTTTCTATGAGAGACTTGAGTTCATGTCTACTACTGGGTACCAGACATCTGAACATTTGGACTATTGGCTTTCCAGGCTCACGCTATTCAAACTGGAAAGTGAAACTACTCTAACAGTAGGGATGATTGCAAGAAATGTTTCTGTTTACACCACGACTGCCGACCATGCATCATTCTTACCTTGCACCTGTCCAAAGGCCTTCCTCCGTCTGCGCTCCGGCAACTCTCACCCAGGCAAGGGCAAGGATGGAGGCTCTTGCCACAAGTAGCCCAAGCGTGGACATCTTCCTCATCCTGCTACTCCACTGCTGACGTCAGGGTATTCCCTGGAGCTGCAAACACCTGCCTTTGCGGCTCGAGGACCTTCTCTAGCACCATGCCAAACCCCTTCTCCTATGGCAGTGCTGCAGCATCCTGCAAGCCATGGACTGGAACTGGCACCTTCAGCATAGTTGCTCCTGGGAAACATCCTTCAGCCATTCCCTTACTGCAATGAGCTGGACTCCTACTCCTCTGCAAGGCTCTTCCTGGACAGGTGCATCCTCAGCAATGAGACGGTTCTGCTGAGAGCCATGGCTCTGAGGGAGCAGCCAGTCCTGTCAAAAGGCCTTCCTCTGACTCCACTCCTGCAGCTCCCACGGAGGCACTGGGAGCCTTGGACACTCTTGCCACAAGTAGCCCACGCGTGGACATCTTCCTCATCCTGCTCCTCCACTGCTGACGTCAGGGAATTCCCTGGAGCTCCTAAAATCTGCCTTTCCTGCTCGAGGATCGTGTCTGGCAGCTCTCTGAGCCTCTTCGCCGTTGGCAGCGCCACAGCATCCTGAGAGTCATATACTGGAAACTGGCAGCTACAGGACACTTGCTGCTCCTAGGATGCTTTTCTCTGGGAAAATCTTCTTGGACACGACATTGCTCCAGTTTTTACTTCTAGGCCTTTCGTGGCCATCTGCATCCGCAGCCACAAGCAGCTTCTGATGATCGACATGGCTCTGGGAGAGCAGGGACTCCTGTCTGTGGACAAAGAAAACAAAGACAACTTGTAAGAAGAATACCTGGAGCTTCTAGATAGAAGACAAAGGACTATTCAATCAAGGCAGGGCCAAGGGAGGAAACTTTCTAAAATGGAACAAGCAGCAGAAGCACAGTAGTTTTGCAGAAGAAATTCCCTTCCCAGCACTTGGCTTAAGGAAAAAACCTCATGTTTCTATGAGAGACTTGAGTTCATGTCTACTACTGGGTACCAGACATCTGAACATTTAGACTATTGGCTTTCCAGGCTCACGCTATTCAAACCGGAAAGTGAAACTACTCTAACAGTAAGGATGATTGCAAGAAATGTTTCTGTTTACACCACGACTGCCGACCATGCATCATTCTTACCTTGCACCTGTCCAAAGGCCTTCCTCCATCTGCGCTCCAGCAACTCTCACTCAGGCAAGGGCAGGGATGGAGGCTCTTGCCACAAGTAGCCCAAGCGTGGACATCTTCCTCATCCTGCTACTCCTTGCTGACGTCAGGGTATTCCCTGGAGCTGCAAACACCTGCCTTTGCTGCTCGAGGATCTTCTCTAGCACCATGCAAAACCCCTTCTCCTATGGCAGTGCTGCAGCATCCTGCGAGCCATGGACTGGAACTGGCACCTCCAGCAAAGTTGCTCCTGGGAAACATCCCTCAGCCATTCCCTTACTGCAATGAGCTGGACTCCTACTCCTCTGCAATGCTCTTCCTGGACAGGTGCATCCTCAGCAATGAGACGGTTCTGCTGAGAGCCATGGCTCTGAGGGAGCAGCGAGTCCTGTCCAAAGGCCTTCCTCTGACTCCACTCCTGCAGCTCCCACGGAGGCACTGGGAGCCTTGGACACTCTTGCCACAAGTAGCCCAAGCGTGGACATCTTCCTCATCCTGCTCCTCCACTGCTGACGTCAGGGAATTCCCTGGAGCTCCTAAAATCTGCCTTTCCTGCTCGAGGATCGTGTCTGGCAGCTCTCTGAGCCTCTTCGCCTTTGGCAGCGCCACAGCATCCTAGGAGTCATATACTGGCAACTGGCACCTCCAGGACACTTGCTGCTCCTAGGATGCTTTTCTCTGGGAAAATCTTCTTGGACACGACCTTGCTCCAGTTTTTACTTCTAGGCCTTTCGTGGCCATCTGCATTCTCAGCCACAAGCAGCTTCTGATTATCGACATGGCTCTGGGAGAGCAGGGACCCCTGTCTGTGGACAAAGAAAACAAAGACAACTTGTACGAAGAAAACCTGGAGCTTCTAGTTAGAAGAGAAAGGACTATTCAATCAAGGCAGGGCCAAGGGAGGAAACTTTCTAAAATGGAACAAGCAGCAGAAGCACAGTACTTTTGCAGAAGAAATTCCCTTCCCAGCACTTGGCTTAAGGAAAAAACCTCATGTTTCTATGAGAGACTTGAGTTCATGTCTACTACTGCGTACCAGACATCTGAACATTTAGACTATTGGATTTCCAGGCTCACGCTATTCAAACCGGAAAGTGAAACTACTCTAACAGTAAGGATGATTGCAAGAAATGTTTCTGCTCGCACCACGACTGCCGACCATGCATCATTCTTACCTTGCACCTGTCCAAAGGCCTTCCTCCGTCTGCGCTCTGGCAACTCTCACCCAGGCAAGGGCAGGGATAGAGGCTCTTGCCACAAGTAGCCCAAGCGTGCACATCTTCCTCATCCTGCTACTCCACTGCTGACGTCAGGGTATTCCCTGGAGCTGCAAACACCTGCCTTTGCTGCTCGAGGACCTTCTCTAGCACCATGCCAAACCCCTTCTCCTATGGCAGTGCTGCAGCATCCTGCGAGCCATGGACTGGAACTGGCACCTTCAGCATAGTTGCTCCTGGGAAACATCATTCAGCCATTCCCTTACTGCAATGAGCTGGACTCCTACTCCTCTGCAAGGCTCTTCCTGGACAGGTGCATCCTCAGCAATGAGACGGTTCTGCTGAGAGCCATGGCTCTGAGGGAGCAGCCAGTCCTGTCAAAAGGCCTTCCTCTGACTCCACTCCTGCAGCTCCCACGGAGGCACTGGGAGCCTTGGACACTCTTGCCACAAGTAGCCCAAGCGTGGACATCTTCCTCATCCTGCTCCTCCACTGCTGACATCAGGGAATTCCCTGGAGCTCCTAAAATCTGCCTTTCCTGCTCGAGGATCGTGTCTGGCAGCTCTCTGAGCCTCTTCGCCTTTGGCAGCGCCACAGCATCCTGAGAGTCATATACTGGAAACTGGCAGCTACAGGACACTCTCTGCTCCTAGGATGCTTTTCTCTGGGAAAATCTTCTTGGACACGACATTGCTCCAGTTTTTACTTCTAGGCCTTTCGTGGCCATCTGCATCCGCAGCCACAAGCAGCTTCTGATGATCGACATGGCTCTGGGAAAACAGGGACCCCTGTCTGTGGACAAAGAAAACAAAGACAACTTGTAAGAAGAAAACCTGGAGCTTCTAGTTAGAAGAGAAAGGACTATTCAATCAAGGCAGGGCCAAGGGAGGAAACTTTCTAAAATGGAACAAGCAGCAGAAGCACAGTAGTTTTGCAGAAGAAATTCCCCTCCCAGCACTTGGCTTAAGGAAAACGTCTGATGTTTCTATGAGAGACTTGAGTTCATGTCTACTATTGGGTACCAGACATCTGAACATTTAGACTATTGGCTTTCCATGCTCACGCTATTCAAACCGGAAAGTGAAACTACTCTAACAGTAGGGATGATTGCAAGAAATGTTTCTGTTTACACCACGACTGCCGACCATGCATCATTCTTACCTTGCACCTGTCCAAAGGCCTTCCTCCGTCTGCGCTCCGGCAACTCTCACCCAGGCAAGGGCAAGGATGGAGGCTCTTGCCACAAGTAGCCCAAGCGTGGACATCTTCCTCATCCTGCTACTCCACTGCTGACGTCAGGGTATTCCCTGGAGCTGCAAACACCTCCCTTTGCGGCTCGAGGACCTTCTCTAGCACCATGCCAAATGCCTTCTCCTATGGCAGTGCTGCAGCATCCTGCGAGCCATGGACTGGAACTGGCACCTTCAGCATAGTTGCTCCTGGGAAACATCCTTCAGCCATTCCCTTACTGCAATGAGCTGGACTCCTACTCCTTTGCAAGGCTCTTCCTGGACAGGTGCATCCTCAGCAATGAGACGGTTCTGCTGAGAGCCATGGCTCTGAGGGAGCAGCCAGTCCTGTCCAAAGGCCTTCCTCTGACTCCACTCCTGCAGCTCCCACGGAGGCACTGGGAGCCTTGGACACTCTTGCCACAAGTAGCCCAAGCGTCGAGATCTTCCTCATCCTGCTCCTCCACTGCTGACATCAGGGAATTCCCTGGAGCTCCTAAAATCTGCCTTTCCTGCTCGAGGATCGTGTCTGGCAGCTCTCTGAGCCTCTTCACCTTTGGCAGCGCCACAGCATCCTGAGAGTCATATACTGGAAACTGGCAGCTACAGGACACTTGCTGCTCCTAGGATGCTTTTCTCTGGGAAAATCTTCTTGGACACGACATTGCTCCAGTTTTTACTTCTAGGCCTTTCGTGGCCATCTGCATCCGCAGCCACAAGCAGCTTCTGATGATCGACATGGCTCTGGGAGAGCAGGGACTCCTGTCTGTGGACAAAGAAAACAAAGACAACTTGCAAGAAGAAAACCTGGAGCTTCTAGATAGAAGAGAAAGGACTATTCAATCAAGGCAGGGCCAAGGGAGGAAACTTTCTAAAATGGAACAAGCAGCAGAAGCACAGTAGTTTTGCAGAAGAAATTCCCTTCCCAGCACTTGGCTTAAGGAAAAAACCTCATGTTTCTATGAGAGACTTGAGTTCATGTCTACTATTGGGTACCAGACATCTGAACATTTAGACTATTGGCTTTCCAGGCTCACGCTATTCAAACCGGAAAGTGAAACTACTCTAACAGTAGGGATGATTGCAAGAAATGTTTCTGTTTACACCACGACTGCCGACCATGCATCATTCTTACCTTGCACCTGTCCAAAGGCCTTCCTCCGTCTGCGCTCTGGCAACTCTCACCCAAGCTCGGGCAGGGATGGAGGCTCTTGCCACAAGTAGCCCAAGCGTGGACATCTTCCTCATCCTGCTACTCCACTGCTGACGTCAGGGTATTCCCTGGAGCTGCAAACACCTGCCTTTGCGGCTCGAGGACCTTCTCTAGCACCATGCCAAACCCCTTCTCCTATGGCAGTGCTGCAGCATCCTGCGAGCCATGGACTGGAACTGGCACCTTCAGCATAGTTGCTCCTGGGAAACATCCTTCAGCCATTCCCTTACTGCAATGAGCTGGACTCCTACTCCTTTGCAAGGCTCTTCCTGGACAGGTGCATCCTCAGCAATGAGACGGTTCTGCTGAGAGCCATGGCTCTGAGGGAGCAGCGAGTCCTGTCCAAAGGCCTTCCTCTGACTCCACTCCTGCAGCTCCCACGGAGGCACTGGGAGCCTTGGACACTCTTGCCACAAGTAGCCCAAGCGTGGACATCTTCCTCATCCTGCTCCTCCACTGCTGACGTCAGGGAATTCCCTGGAGCTCCTAAAATCTGCCTTTCCTGCTCGAGGATCGTGTCTGGCAGCTCTCTGAGCCTCTTCGCCTTTGGCAGCGCCACAGCATCCTAGGAGTCATATACTGGCAACTGGCACCTCCAGGACACTTGCTGCTCCTAGGATGCTTTTCTCTGGGAAAATCTTCTTGGACACGACCTTGCTCCAGTTTTTACTTCTAGGCCTTTCGTGGCCATCTGCATTCTCAGCCACAAGCAGCTTCTGATTATCGACATGGCTCTGGGAGAGCAGGGACCCCTGTCTGTGGACAAAGAAAACAAAGACAACTTGTACGAAGAAAACCTGGAGCTTCTAGTTAGAAGAGAAAGGACTATTCAATCAAGGCAGGGCCAAGGGAGGAAACTTTCTAAAATGGAACAAGCAGCAGAAGCACAGTACTTTTGCAGAAGAAATTCCCTTCCCAGCACTTGGCTTAAGGAAAAAACCTCATGTTTCTATGAGAGACTTGAGTTCATGTCTACTACTGCGTACCAGACATCTGAACATTTAGACTATTGGATTTCCAGGCTCACGCTATTCAAACCGGAAAGTGAAACTACTCTAACAGTAAGGATGATTGCAAGAAATGTTTCTGCTCGCACCACGACTGCCGACCATGCATCATTCTTACCTTGCACCTGTCCAAAGGCCTTCCTCCGTCTGCGCTCTGGCAACTCTCACCCAGGCAAGGGCAGGGATAGAGGCTCTTGCCACAAGTAGCCCAAGCGTGCACATCTTCCTCATCCTGCTACTCCACTGCTGACGTCAGGGTATTCCCTGGAGCTGCAAACACCTGCCTTTGCTGCTCGAGGACCTTCTCTAGCACCATGCCAAACCCCTTCTCCTATGGCAGTGCTGCAGCATCCTGCGAGCCATGGACTGGAACTGGCACCTTCAGCATAGTTGCTCCTGGGAAACATCATTCAGCCATTCCCTTACTGCAATGAGCTGGACTCCTACTCCTCTGCAAGGCTCTTCCTGGACAGGTGCATCCTCAGCAATGAGACGGTTCTGCTGAGAGCCATGGCTCTGAGGGAGCAGCCAGTCCTGTCAAAAGGCCTTCCTCTGACTCCACTCCTGCAGCTCCCACGGAGGCACTGGGAGCCTTGGACACTCTTGCCACAAGTAGCCCAAGCGTGGACATCTTCCTCATCCTGCTCCTCCACTGCTGACATCAGGGAATTCCCTGGAGCTCCTAAAATCTGCCTTTCCTGCTCGAGGATCGTGTCTGGCAGCTCTCTGAGCCTCTTCGCCTTTGGCAGCGCCACAGCATCCTGAGAGTCATATACTGGAAACTGGCAGCTACAGGACACTCTCTGCTCCTAGGATGCTTTTCTCTGGGAAAATCTTCTTGGACACGACATTGCTCCAGTTTTTACTTCTAGGCCTTTCGTGGCCATCTGCATCCGCAGCCACAAGCAGCTTCTGATGATCGACATGGCTCTGGGAAAACAGGGACCCCTGTCTGTGGACAAAGAAAACAAAGACAACTTGTAAGAAGAAAACCTGGAGCTTCTAGTTAGAAGAGAAAGGACTATTCAATCAAGGCAGGGCCAAGGGAGGAAACTTTCTAAAATGGAACAAGCAGCAGAAGCACAGTAGTTTTGCAGAAGAAATTCCCCTCCCAGCACTTGGCTTAAGGAAAACGTCTGATGTTTCTATGAGAGACTTGAGTTCATGTCTACTATTGGGTACCAGACATCTGAACATTTAGACTATTGGCTTTCCATGCTCACGCTATTCAAACCGGAAAGTGAAACTACTCTAACAGTAGGGATGATTGCAAGAAATGTTTCTGTTTACACCACGACTGCCGACCATGCATCATTCTTACCTTGCACCTGTCCAAAGGCCTTCCTCCGTCTGCGCTCCGGCAACTCTCACCCAGGCAAGGGCAAGGATGGAGGCTCTTGCCACAAGTAGCCCAAGCGTGGACATCTTCCTCATCCTGCTACTCCACTGCTGACGTCAGGGTATTCCCTGGAGCTGCAAACACCTCCCTTTGCGGCTCGAGGACCTTCTCTAGCACCATGCCAAATGCCTTCTCCTATGGCAGTGCTGCAGCATCCTGCGAGCCATGGACTGGAACTGGCACCTTCAGCATAGTTGCTCCTGGGAAACATCCTTCAGCCATTCCCTTACTGCAATGAGCTGGACTCCTACTCCTTTGCAAGGCTCTTCCTGGACAGGTGCATCCTCAGCAATGAGACGGTTCTGCTGAGAGCCATGGCTCTGAGGGAGCAGCCAGTCCTGTCCAAAGGCCTTCCTCTGACTCCACTCCTGCAGCTCCCACGGAGGCACTGGGAGCCTTGGACACTCTTGCCACAAGTAGCCCAAGCGTCGAGATCTTCCTCATCCTGCTCCTCCACTGCTGACATCAGGGAATTCCCTGGAGCTCCTAAAATCTGCCTTTCCTGCTCGAGGATCGTGTCTGGCAGCTCTCTGAGCCTCTTCACCTTTGGCAGCGCCACAGCATCCTGAGAGTCATATACTGGAAACTGGCAGCTACAGGACACTTGCTGCTCCTAGGATGCTTTTCTCTGGGAAAATCTTCTTGGACACGACATTGCTCCAGTTTTTACTTCTAGGCCTTTCGTGGCCATCTGCATCCGCAGCCACAAGCAGCTTCTGATGATCGACATGGCTCTGGGAGAGCAGGGACTCCTGTCTGTGGACAAAGAAAACAAAGACAACTTGCAAGAAGAAAACCTGGAGCTTCTAGATAGAAGAGAAAGGACTATTCAATCAAGGCAGGGCCAAGGGAGGAAACTTTCTAAAATGGAACAAGCAGCAGAAGCACAGTAGTTTTGCAGAAGAAATTCCCTTCCCAGCACTTGGCTTAAGGAAAAAACCTCATGTTTCTATGAGAGACTTGAGTTCATGTCTACTATTGGGTACCAGACATCTGAACATTTAGACTATTGGCTTTCCAGGCTCACGCTATTCAAACCGGAAAGTGAAACTACTCTAACAGTAGGGATGATTGCAAGAAATGTTTCTGTTTACACCACGACTGCCGACCATGCATCATTCTTACCTTGCACCTGTCCAAAGGCCTTCCTCCGTCTGCGCTCTGGCAACTCTCACCCAAGCTCGGGCAGGGATGGAGGCTCTTGCCACAAGTAGCCCAAGCGTGGACATCTTCCTCATCCTGCTACTCCACTGCTGACGTCAGGGTATTCCCTGGAGCTGCAAACACCTGCCTTTGCGGCTCGAGGACCTTCTCTAGCACCATGCCAAACCCCTTCTCCTATGGCAGTGCTGCAGCATCCTGCGAGCCATGGACTGGAACTGGCACCTTCAGCATAGTTGCTCCTGGGAAACATCCTTCAGCCATTCCCTTACTGCAATGAGCTGGACTCCTACTCCTTTGCAAGGCTCTTCCTGGACAGGTGCATCCTCAGCAATGAGACGGTTCTGCTGAGAGCCATGGCTCTGAGGGAGCAGCGAGTCCTGTCCAAAGGCCTTCCTCTGACTCCACTCCTGCAGCTCCCACGGAGGCACTGGGAGCCTTGGACACTCTTGCCACAAGTAGCCCAAGCGTCGAGATCTTCCTCATCCTGCTCCTCCACTGCTGACATCAGGGAATTCCCTGGAGCTCCAAACATCTGCCTTTCCTGCTCGAGGATCGTGTCTGGCAGCTCTCTGAGCCTCTTACACTTTGGAAGCGCAACAGCATCCTAGGAGTCATATACTGGCAACTGGCACCTCCAGGACACTTGCTGCTCCTAGGATGCTTTTCTCTGGGAAAATCTTCTTGCACACAACCTTGCTGCAGATTTTACTTCTAGGCCTTTCGTGGCCATCTGCATCCGCAGCCACAAGCAGCTTCTGATGATCGACATGGCTCTGGGAGAGCAGGGACTCCTGTCTGTGGACAAAGAAAACAAAGACAACTTGTAAGAAGAATACCTGGAGCTTCTAGATAGAAGACAAAGGACTATTCAATCAAGGCAGGGCCAAGGGAGGAAACTTTCTAAAATGGAACAAGCAGCAGAAGCACAGTAGTTTTGCAGAAGAAATTCCCTTCCCAGCACTTGGCTTAAGGAAAAAACCTCATGTTTCTATGAGAGACTTGAGTTCATGTCTACTACTGGGTACCAGACATCTGAACATTTAGACTATTGGCTTTCCAGGCTCACGCTATTCAAACCTGAAAGTGAAACTACTCTAACAGTAGGGATGATTGCAAGAAATGTTTCTGTTTACACCACGACTGCCGACCATGCATCATTCTTACCTTGCACCTGTCCAAAGGCCTTCCTCCATCTGCGCTCCGGCAACTCTCACCCAGGCAAGGGCAGGGATGGAGGCTCTTGCCACAAGTAGCCCAAGCGTGGACATCTTCCTCATCCTGCTACTCCACTGCTGACGTCAGGGTATTCCCTGGAGCTGCAAACACCTGCCTTTGCTGCTCGAGGATCTTCTCTAGCACCATGCCAAACCCCTTCTCCTATGGCAGTGCTGCAGCATCCTGCGAGCCACGGACTGGAACTGGCACCTCCAGCAAAGTTGCTCCTGGGAAACATCCCTCAGCCATTCCCTTACTGCAATGAGCTGGACTCCTACTCCTCTGCAATGCTCTTCCTGGACAGGTGCATCCTCAGCAATGAGACGGTTCTGCTGAGAGCCACAGCTCTGAGGGAGCAGCCAGTCCTGCCCAATGGTTGTCCTCTGTCACCAGTCCTGCAGCTCCCACGGAGGCACTGGGAGCCTTGGACACTCTTGCCACAAGTAGCCCAAGCGTGGACATCTTCCTCATCCTGCTCCTCCACTGCTGACGTCAGGGAATTCCCTGGTGCTCCCAACATCTGCCTTTCCTGCTGGAGGATCGTGTCTGGCAGATCTCTGAGCCTCTTTGCCTTTGGCAGCGCCACAGCATCCTAGGAGTCATATACTGGCAACTGGCACCTCCAGGACACTTGCTGCTCCTAGGATGCTTTCCTCTAGGAAAATCTTCTTGCACACGTCCTTGCTCCAGTTTTTACTCCTAGGCCTTTCGTGGCCATCTGCATTCTCAGCCACAAGAAGCTTCTGATGATCGACATGGCTCTGGGAGAGCAGGGACTCCTGTCTGTGGACAAAGAAAACAAAGACAACTTGTAAGAAGAAAACCTGGAGCTTCTAGTTAGAAGACAAAGGACTATTCAATCAAGGCAGGGCCAAGGGAGGAAACTTTCTAAAATGGAACAAGCAGCAGAAGCACAGTAGTTTTGCAGAAGAAATTCCCCTCCCAGCACTTGGCTTAAGGAAAAAGCCTGATGTTTCTATGAGAGACATGAGTTCATGTCTACTATTGGGTACCAGACATCTGAACACTTAGACTATTGGCTTTCCAGGCTCACGCTATTCAAACCGGAAAGTGAAACTACTCTAACAGTAGGGATGATTGCAAGAAATGTTTCTGTTTACACCACGACTGCCGACCATGCATCATTCTTACCTTGCACCTGTCCAAAGGCCTTCCTCCGTCTGCGCTCTGGCAACTCTCACCCAAGCTCGGGCAGGGATGGAGGCTCTTGCCACAAGTAGCCCAAGCCTGGAGATATTCCTCATCCTGATCTTCCACTGCTGACATCTAGGAATTCCCTGGAGCTGCAAACACTTGCATTTGCTGCTCGAGGATCTTCTCTAGCACCATGCCAAACGCCTTCTCCTATGGCAGTGCTGCAGCATCCTGCAAGTCACGGACTGGAACTGGCACCTCCAGCAAAGTTGCTCCTGGGAAACATCCCTCAGCCATTCCCTTACTGCAATGAGCTGGACTCCTACTCCTCTGCAATGCTCTTCCTGGACAGGTGCATCCTCAGCAATGAGACGGTTCTGCTGAGAGCCGCGGCTCTGAGGGAGCAGCCAGTCCTGCCCAAAGGCCTTCTTCCGCCTCCAGTCCCGCAGCTCCCACGGAGGCACTGGGAGCCTTGGACACTCTTGCCACAAGTAGCCCAAGCGTCGAGATCTTCCTCATCCTGCTCCTCCACTGCTGACGGCAGGGAATTCCCTGGAGCTGCAAACACCTGCCTTTGCTGCTCGAGGATCGTGTCTGGCAGCTCTCTGAGCCTCTTCACCTTTGGCTGCGCCACAGCATCCTTGGAGTCATATACTGGAAACTGGCACCTCCAGTACACTTGCTGCTCCTAGGATGCTTTTCTCTGGGAAAATCTTGCACACGACCTTGCTCCAGATTTTACTTCTAGGCCTTTTGTGGCCATCTGCATCCTCAGCCACAAGCAGCTTCTGATGATCGACATGGCTCTGGGAGAGCAGGGACTCCTGTCTGTGGACAAAGAAAACAAAGACAACTTGTAAGATTAAAACCTGGAGCTTCTAGTTAGAAGAGAAAGGACTATTCAATCAAGGCAGGGCCAAGGGAGGAAACTTTCTAAAATGGAACAAGCAGCAGAAGCACAGTAGTTTTGCAGAAGAAATTCCCCTCCCAGCACTTGGCTTAAGGAAAAAGCCTGATGTTTCTATGAGAGACTTGAGTTCATGTCTACTATTGGATAGCAGACATCTGAACATTTAGACTACTGGCTTTCCAGGCTCACGCAATTCAAACCGGAATGTCAAACTATTTCAAAAGCTAGAGATGCTTCGAAGAAATGTTTCTGTACTCACCACAACTGGGGACCATGCATCATTCTTACCTTGCACCTGTCCAAAGGCCTTCCTCCGTCTCCAGTCCTGCCGCTCTCACGGAGGCACTGGGAGCCTTGGACACTCTTGCCACAAGTAGCCCAAGCGTCGAGATCTTCCTCATCCTGCTCCTCCACTGCTGACATCAGGGAATTCCCTGGAGCTCCCAACATCTGCCTTTCCTGCTCGAGGATCGTGTCTGGCAGCTCTCTGAGCCTCTTACACTTTGGAAGCGCAACAGCATCCTAGGAGTCATATACTGGCAACTGGCACCTCCAGGACACTTGCTGCTCCTAGGATGCTTTTCTCTGGGAAAATCTTCTTGCACACAACCTTGCTGCAGATTTTACTTCTAGGCCTTTTGTGGCCATCTGCATCCGCAGCCACAAGAAGCTTCTGATGATCGACATGGCTCTGGGAGAGCAGGGACTCCTGTCTGTGGACAAAGAAAACAAAGACAACTTGTAAGATTAAAACCTGGAGCTTCTAGTTAGAAGAGAAAGGACTATTCAATCAAGGCAGAGCCAAGGGAGGAAACTTTCTAAAATGGAACAAGCAGCAGAAGCACAGTAGTTTTGCAGAAGAAATTCCCTTCCCAGCACTTGGCTTAAGGAAAAAACCTCATGTTTCTATGAGAGACTTGAGTTCATGTCTACTACTGGGTACCAGACATCTGAACATTTAGACTATTGGCTTTCCAGGCTCACGCTATTCAAACCTGAAAGTGAAACTACTCTAACAGTAAGGATGATTGCAAGAAATGTTTCTGTTTACACCACGACTGCCGACCATGCATCATTCTTACCTTGCACCTGTCCAAAGGCCTTCCTCCATCTGCGCTCCGGCAACTCTCACCCAGGCAAGGGCAGGGATGGAGGCTCTTGCCACAAGTAGCCCAAGCGTGGACATCTTCCTCATCCTGCTACTCCACTGCTGACGTCAGGGTATTCCCTGGAGCTGCAAACACTTGCCTTTGCTGCTCGAGGATCTTCTCTAGCACCATGCCAAACCCCTTCTCCTATGGCAGTGCTGCAGCATCCTGCGAGCCATGGACTGGAACTGGCACCTTCAGCATAGTTGCTCCTGGGAAACATCCTTCAGCCATTCCCTTACTGCAATGAGCTGGACTCCTACTCCTTTGCAAGGCTCTTCCTGGACAGGTGCATCCTCAGCAATGAGACGGTTCTGCTGAGAGCCATGGCTCTGAGGGAGCAGCGAGTCCTGTCCAAAGGCCTTCCTCTGACTCCACTCCTGCAGCTCCCACGGAGGCACTGGGAGCCTTGGACACTCTTGCCACAAGTAGCCCAAGCGTCGAGATCTTCCTCATCCTGCTCCTCCACTGCTGACATCAGGGAATTCCCTGGAGCTCCTAAAATCTGCCTTTCCTGCTCGAGGATCGTGTCTGGCAGCTCTCTGAGCCTCTTCGCCTTTGGCAGCGCCACAGCATCCTGAGAGTCATATACTGGAAACTGGCACCTCCAGGACACTTGCTGCTCCTAGGATGCTTTTCTCTGGGAAAATCTTCTTGGACACGACATTGCTCCAGTTTTTACTTCTAGGCCTTTCGTGGCCATCTGCATCCGCAGCCACAAGCAGCTTCTGATGATCGACATGGCTCTGGGAGAGCAGGGACTCCTGTCTGTGGACAAAGAAAACAAAGACAACTTGTAAGAAGAAAACCTGGAGCTCCTAGATAGAAGACAAAGGACTATTCAATCAAGGCAGGGCCAAGGGAGGAAACTTTCTAAAATGGAACAAGCAGCAGAAGCACAGTAGTTTTGCAGAAGAAATTCCCTTCCCAGCACTTGGCTTAAGGAAAAAACCTCATGTTTCTATGAGAGACTTGAGTTCATGTCTACTACTGGGAACCAGACATCTGAACATTTAGACTATTGGCTTTCCAGGCTCACGCTATTCAAACCGGAAAGTGAAACTACTCTAACAGTAAGGATGATTGCAAGAAATGTTTCTGTTTACACCACGACTGCCGACCATGCATCATTCTTACCTTGAACCTGTCCAAAGGCCTTCCTCCATCTGCGCTCCGGCAACTCTCACCCAGGCAAGGGCAGGGATGGAGGCTCTTGCCACAAGTAGCCCAAGCGTGGACATCTTCCTCATCCTGCTACTCCACTGCTGACGTCAGGGTATTCCCTGGAGCTGCAAACACCTGCCTTTGCTGCTCGAGGATCTTCTCTAGCACCATGCAAAACCCCTTCTCCTATGGCAGTGCTGCAGCATCCTGCGAGCCACGGACTGGAACTGGCACCTCCAGCAAAGTTGCTCCTGGGAAACATCCCTCAGCCATTCCCTTACTGCAATGAGCTGGACTCCTACTCCTCTGCAATGCTCTTCCTGGACAGGTGCATCCTCAGCAATGAGACGGTTCTGCTGAGAGCCACAGCTCTGAGGGAGCAGCCAGTCCTGCCCAATGGTTGTCCTCCGTCACCAGTCCTGCAGCTCCCACGGAGGCACTGGGAGCCTCGGACACTCTTGCCACAAGTAGCCCAAGCGTGGACATCTTCCTCATCCTGCTCCTCCACTGCTGACGTCAGGGAATTCCCTGGTGCTCCCAACATCTGCCTTTCCTGCTGGAGGATCGTGTCTGGCAGATCTCTGAGCCTCTTTGCCTTTGGCAGCGCCACAGCATCCTAGGAGTCATATACTGGCAACTGGCACCTCCAGGACACTTGCTGCTCCTAGGATGCTTTCCTCTAGGAAAATCTTCTTGCACACGTCCTTGCTCCAGTTTTTACTCCTAGGCCTTTCGTGGCCATCTGCATTCTCAGCCACAAGAAGCTTCTGATGATCGACATGGCTCTGGGAGAGCAGGGACTCCTGTCTGTGGACAAAGAAAACAAAGACAACTTGTAAGAAGAAAACCTGGAGCTTCTAGTTAGAAGAGAAAGGACTATTCAATCAAGGCAGGGCCAAGGGAGGAAACTTTCTAAAATGGAACAAGCAGCAGAAGCACAGTAGTTTTGCAGAAGAAATTCCCCTCCCAGCACTTGGCTTAAGGAAAAAGCCTGATGTTTCTATGAGAGACATGAGTTCATGTCTACTATTGGGTACCAGACATCTGAACACTTAGACTATTGGCTTTCCAGGCTCACGCTATTCAAACCGGAAAGTGAAACTACTCTAACAGTAGGGATGATTGCAAGAAATGTTTCTGTTTACACCACGACTGCCGACCATGCATCATTCTTACCTTGCACCTGTCCAAAGGCCTTCCTCCGTCTGCGCTCTGGCAACTCTCACCCAAGCTCGGGCAGGGATGGAGGCTCTTGCCACAAGTAGCCCAAGCCTGGAGATATTCCTCATCCTGATCTTCCACTGCTGACATCTAGGAATTCCCTGGAGCTGCAAACACTTGCCTTTGCTGCTCGAGGATCTTCTCTAGCACCATGCCAAACGCCTTCTCCTATGGCAGTGCTGCAGCATCCTGCAAGTCACGGACTGGAACTGGCACCTCCAGCAAAGTTGCTCCTGGGAAACATCCCTCAGCCATTCCCTTACTGCAATGAGCTGGACTCCTACTCCTCTGCAATGCTCTTCCTGGACAGGTGCATCCTCAGCAATGAGACGGTTCTGCTGAGAGCCGCGGCTCTGAGGGAGCAGCCAGTCCTGCCCAAAGGCCTTCCTCCGCCTCCAGTCCCGCAGCTCCCACGGAGGCACTGGGAGCCTTGGACACTCTTGCCACAAGTAGCCCAAGCGTCGAGATCTTCCTCATCCTGCTCCTCCACTGCTGACGGCAGGGAATTCCCTGGAGCTGCAAACACCTGCCTTTGCTGCTCGAGGATCGTGTCTGGCAGCTCTCTGAGCCTCTTCACCTTTGGCTGCGCCACAGCATCCTTGGAGTCATATACTGGCAACTGGCACCTCCAGTACACTTGCTGCTCCTAGGATGCTTTTCTCTGGGAAAATCTTCTTGCACACGACCTTGCTCCAGATTTTACTCCTAGGCCTTTTGTGGCCATCTGCATCCGCAGCCACAAGCAGCTTCTGATGATCGACATGGCTCTGGGAGAGCAGGGACTCCTGTCTGTGGACAAAGAAAACAAAGACAACTTGTAAGATTAAAACCTGGAGCTTCTAGTTAGAAGAGAAAGGACTATTCAATCAAGGCAGGGCCAAGGGAGGAAACTTTCTAAAATGGAACAAGCAGCAGAAGCACAGTAGTTTTGCAGAAGAAATTCCCCTCCCAGCACTTGGCTTAAGGAAAAAACCTCATGTTTCTATGAGAGACTTGAGTTCATGTCTACTATTGGATAGCAGACATCTGAACATTTAGACTACTGGCTTTCCAGGCTCACGCAATTCAAACCGGAATGTCAAACTATTTCAAAAGCTAGAGATGCTTCGAAGAAATGTTTCTGTACTCACCACAACTGGGGACCATGCATCATTCTTACCTTGCACCTGTCCAAAGGCCTTCCTCCGTCTCCAGTCCTGCCGCTCTCACGGAGGCACTGGGAGCCTTGGACACTCTTGCCACAAGTAGCCCAAGCGTGGACATCTTCCTCATCCTGCTCCTCCACTGCTGACGTCAGGGAATTCCCTGGAGCTCCAAACATCTGCCTTTCCAGCTGGAGGATCATGTCTGGCAGCTCTCTGAGCCTCTTCACCTTTGGCAGCGCCACAGCATCCTAGGAGTCATATACTGGCAACTGGCACCTCCAGGACACTTGCTGCTCCTAGGATGCTTTTCTCTGCGAAAATCTTCTTGCACACGACCTTGCTGCCGATTTTACTTCTAGGCCTTTCGTGGCCATCTGCATCCTCAGCCACAAGCAGGTTCTGATGATCAACAGGGCTCTGGGAGAGCAGGGACTCCTGTCTGTGGACAAAGAAAACAAAGACAACTTGTAAGAAGAAAACCTGGAGCTTCTAGTTAGAAGACAAAGGACTATTCAATCAAGGCAGGGCCAAAGCAGGAAACTTTCTAAAATGGAACAAGCAGCAGAAGCAGAGCGTTTTGCAGAAGAAATTCCCCTCCCAGCACTTGGCTTAAGGAAAAAGCCTGATGTTTCTATGAGAGACTTGAGTTCATGTCTACTATTGGGTACCAGACATCTGAACATTTAGACTATTGGCTTTCCAGGCTCACGCTATTCAAACCGGAAAGTGAAACTACTCTAACAGTAGGGATGATTGCAAGAAATGTTTCTGTTTACACCACGACTGCCGACCATGCCTCATTCTTACCTTGCACCTGTCCAAAGGCCTTCCTCCGTCTGCGCTCTGGCAACTCTCACCCAAGCTCGGGCAGGGATGGAGGCTCTTGCCACAAGTAGCCCAAGCCTGGAGATATTCCTCATCCTGATCTTCCACTGCTGACATCTAGGAATTCCCTGGAGCTGCAAACACCTGCCTTTGCTGCTCGAGGATCTTCTCTAGCACCATGCCAAATGCCTTCTCCTATGGCAGTGCTGCAGCATCCTGCGAGCCATGGACTGGAACTGGCACCTTCAGCATAGTTGCTCCTGGGAAACATCCTTCAGCCATTCCCTTACTGCAATGAGCTGGACTCCTACTCCTCTGCAAGGCTCTTCCTGGACAGGTGCATCCTCAGCAATGAGACGGTTCTGCTGAGAGCCATGGCTCTGAGGGAGCAGCCAGTCCTGTCAAAAGGCCTTCCTCTGACTCCACTCCTGCAGCTCCCACGGAGGCACTGGGAGCCTTGGACACTCTTGCCACAAGTAGCCCAAGCGTGGACATCTTCCTCATCCTGCTCCTCCACTGCTGACGTCAGGGAATTCCCTGGAGCTCCTAAAATCTGCCTTTCCTGCTCGAGGATCGTGTCTGGCAGCTCTCTGAGCCTCTTCGCCGTTGGCAGCGCCACAGCATCCTGAGAGTCATATACTGGAAACTGGCAGCTACAGGACACTTGCTGCTCCTAGGATGCTTTTCTCTGGGAAAATCTTCTTGGACACGACATTGCTCCAGTTTTTACTTCTAGGCCTTTCGTGGCCATCTGCATCCGCAGCCACAAGCAGCTTCTGATGATCGACATGGCTCTGGGAGAGCAGGGACTCCTGTCTGTGGACAAAGAAAACAAAGACAACTTGTAAGAAGAATACCTGGAGCTTCTAGATAGAAGACAAAGGACTATTCAATCAAGGCAGGGCCAAGGGAGGAAACTTTCTAAAATGGAACAAGCAGCAGAAGCACAGTAGTTTTGCAGAAGAAATTCCCTTCCCAGCACTTGGCTTAAGGAAAAAACCTCATGTTTCTATGAGAGACTTGAGTTCATGTCTACTACTGGGTACCAGACATCTGAACATTTAGACTATTGGCTTTCCAGGCTCACGCTATTCAAACCGGAAAGTGAAACTACTCTAACAGTAAGGATGATTGCAAGAAATGTTTCTGTTTACACCACGACTGCCGACCATGCATCATTCTTACCTTGCACCTGTCCAAAGGCCTTCCTCCATCTGCGCTCCAGCAACTCTCACTCAGGCAAGGGCAGGGATGGAGGCTCTTGCCACAAGTAGCCCAAGCGTGGACATCTTCCTCATCCTGCTACTCCTTGCTGACGTCAGGGTATTCCCTGGAGCTGCAAACACCTGCCTTTGCTGCTCGAGGATCTTCTCTAGCACCATGCAAAACCCCTTCTCCTATGGCAGTGCTGCAGCATCCTGCGAGCCATGGACTGGAACTGGCACCTCCAGCAAAGTTGCTCCTGGGAAACATCCCTCAGCCATTCCCTTACTGCAATGAGCTGGACTCCTACTCCTCTGCAATGCTCTTCCTGGACAGGTGCATCCTCAGCAATGAGACGGTTCTGCTGAGAGCCATGGCTCTGAGGGAGCAGCCAGTCCTGTCCAAAGGCCTTCCTCTGACTCCACTCCTGCAGCTCCCACGGAGGCACTGGGAGCCTTGGACACTCTTGCCACAAGTAGCCCAAGCGTGGACATCTTCCTCATCCTGCTCCTCCACTGCTGACGTCAGGGAATTCCCTGGAGCTCCTAAAATCTGCCTTTCCTGCTCGAGGATCGTGTCTGGCAGCTCTCTGAGCCTCTTCGCCTTTGGCAGCGCCACAGCATCCTAGGAGTCATATACTGGCAACTGGCACCTCCAGGACACTTGCTGCTCCTAGGATGCTTTTCTCTGGGAAAATCTTCTTGGACACGACATTGCTCCAGTTTTTACTTCTAGGCCTTTCGTGGCCATCTGCATTCTCAGCCACAAGCAGCTTCTGATTATCGACATGGCTCTGGGAGAGCAGGGACCCCTGTCTGTGGACAAAGAAAACAAAGACAACTTGTACGAAGAAAACCTGGAGCTTCTAGTTAGAAGAGAAAGGACTATTCAATCAAGGCAGGGCCAAGGGAGGAAACTTTCTAAAATGGAACAAGCAGCAGAAGCACAGTACTTTTGCAGAAGAAATTCCCTTCCCAGCACTTGGCTTAAGGAAAAAACCTCATGTTTCTATGAGAGACTTGAGTTCATGTCTACTACTGCGTACCAGACATCTGAACATTTAGACTATTGGCTTTCCAGGCTCACGCTATTCAAACCGGAAAGTGAAACTACTCTAACAGTAAGGATGATTGCAAGAAATGTTTCTGCTCGCACCACGACTGCCGACCATGCATCATTCTTACCTTGCACCTGTCCAAAGGCCTTCCTCCGTCTGCGCTCTGGCAACTCTCACCCAGGCAAGGGCAGGGATAGAGGCTCTTGCCACAAGTAGCCCAAGCGTGCACATCTTCCTCATCCTGCTACTCCACTGCTGACGTCAGGGTATTCCCTGGAGCTGCAAACACCTGCCTTTGCTGCTCGAGGACCTTCTCTAGCACCATGCCAAACCCCTTCTCCTATGGCAGTGCTGCAGCATCCTGCGAGCCATGGACTGGAACTGGCACCTTCAGCATAGTTGCTCCTGGGAAACATCATTCAGCCATTCCCTTACTGCAATGAGCTGGACTCCTACTCCTCTGCAAGGCTCTTCCTGGACAGGTGCATCCTCAGCAATGAGACGGTTCTGCTGAGAGCCATGGCTCTGAGGGAGCAGCCAGTCCTGTCAAAAGGCCTTCCTCTGACTCCACTCCTGCAGCTCCCACGGAGGCACTGGGAGCCTTGGACACTCTTGCCACAAGTAGCCCAAGCGTGGACATCTTCCTCATCCTGCTCCTCCACTGCTGACATCAGGGAATTCCCTGGAGCTCCTAAAATCTGCCTTTCCTGCTCGAGGATCGTGTCTGGCAGCTCTCTGAGCCTCTTCGCCTTTGGCAGCGCCACAGCATCCTGAGAGTCATATACTGGAAACTGGCAGCTACAGGACACTCTCTGCTCCTAGGATGCTTTTCTCTGGGAAAATCTTCTTGGACACGACATTGCTCCAGTTTTTACTTCTAGGCCTTTCGTGGCCATCTGCATCCGCAGCCACAAGCAGCTTCTGATGATCGACATGGCTCTGGGAAAACAGGGACCCCTGTCTGTGGACAAAGAAAACAAAGACAACTTGTAAGAAGAAAACCTGGAGCTTCTAGTTAGAAGAGAAAGGACTATTCAATCAAGGCAGGGCCAAGGGAGGAAACTTTCTAAAATGGAACAAGCAGCAGAAGCACAGTAGTTTTGCAGAAGAAATTCCCCTCCCAGCACTTGGCTTAAGGAAAACGTCTGATGTTTCTATGAGAGACTTGAGTTCATGTCTACTATTGGGTACCAGACATCTGAACATTTAGACTATTGGCTTTCCATGCTCACGCTATTCAAACCGGAAAGTGAAACTACTCTAACAGTAGGGATGATTGCAAGAAATGTTTCTGTTTACACCACGACTGCCGACCATGCATCATTCTTACCTTGCACCTGTCCAAAGGCCTTCCTCCGTCTGCGCTCCGGCAACTCTCACCCAGGCAAGGGCAAGGATGGAGGCTCTTGCCACAAGTAGCCCAAGCGTGGACATCTTCCTCATCCTGCTACTCCACTGCTGACGTCAGGGTATTCCCTGGAGCTGCAAACACCTCCCTTTGCGGCTCGAGGACCTTCTCTAGCACCATGCCAAATGCCTTCTCCTATGGCAGTGCTGCAGCATCCTGCGAGCCATGGACTGGAACTGGCACCTTCAGCATAGTTGCTCCTGGGAAACATCCTTCAGCCATTCCCTTACTGCAATGAGCTGGACTCCTACTCCTTTGCAAGGCTCTTCCTGGACAGGTGCATCCTCAGCAATGAGACGGTTCTGCTGAGAGCCATGGCTCTGAGGGAGCAGCCAGTCCTGTCCAAAGGCCTTCCTCTGACTCCACTCCTGCAGCTCCCACGGAGGCACTGGGAGCCTTGGACACTCTTGCCACAAGTAGCCCAAGCGTCGAGATCTTCCTCATCCTGCTCCTCCACTGCTGACATCAGGGAATTCCCTGGAGCTCCTAAAATCTGCCTTTCCTGCTCGAGGATCGTGTCTGGCAGCTCTCTGAGCCTCTTCACCTTTGGCAGCGCCACAGCATCCTGAGAGTCATATACTGGAAACTGGCAGCTACAGGACACTTGCTGCTCCTAGGATGCTTTTCTCTGGGAAAATCTTCTTGGACACGACATTGCTCCAGTTTTTACTTCTAGGCCTTTCGTGGCCATCTGCATCCGCAGCCACAAGCAGCTTCTGATGATCGACATGGCTCTGGGAGAGCAGGGACTCCTGTCTGTGGACAAAGAAAACAAAGACAACTTGCAAGAAGAAAACCTGGAGCTTCTAGATAGAAGAGAAAGGACTATTCAATCAAGGCAGGGCCAAGGGAGGAAACTTTCTAAAATGGAACAAGCAGCAGAAGCACAGTAGTTTTGCAGAAGAAATTCCCTTCCCAGAACTTGGCTTAAGGAAAAAGCCTGATGTTTCTATGAGAGACTTGAGTTCATGTCTACTATTGGGTACCAGACATCTGAACATTTAGACTATTGGCTTTCCAGGCTCACGCTATTCAAACCGGAAAGTGAAACTACTCTAACAGTAGGGATGATTGCAAGAAATGTTTCTGTTTACACCACGACTGCCGACCATGCATCATTCTTACCTTGCACCTGTCCAAAGGCCTTCCTCCGTCTGCGCTCTGGCAACTCTCACCCAAGCTCGGGCAGGGATGGAGGCTCTTGCCACAAGTAGCCCAAGCCTGGAGATATTCCTCATCCTGATCTTCCACTGCTGACATCTAGGAATTCCCTGGAGCTGCAAACACCTGCCTTTGCTGCTCGAGGATCTTCTCTAGCACCATGCCAAATGCCTTCTCCTATGGCAGTGCTGCAGCATCCTGCGAGCCATGGACTGGAACTGGCACCTTCAGCATAGTTGCTCCTGGGAAACATCCTTCAGCCATTCCCTTACTGTAATGAGCTGGACTCCTACACCTTTGCAAGGCTCTTCCTGGATAGGTGCATCCTCAGCAATGAGACGGTTCTGCTGAGAGCCACGGCTCTGAGGGAGCAGCCAGTCCTGCCCAAAGGCCTTCCTCCGTCACCAGTCCTGCAGCTCCCACGGAGGCACTGGGAGCCTTGGACACTCTTGCCACAAGTAGCCCAAGCGTGGACATCTTCCTCATCCTGCTCCTCCACTGCTGACGTCAGGGAATTCCCTGGAGCTCCTAAAATCTGCCTTTCCTGCTGGAGGATCGTGTCTGGCAGCTCTCTGATCCTCTTCGCCTTTGGCAGCGCCACAGCATCCTGAGAGTCATATACTGGAAACTGGCAGCTACATGACACTTGCCGCTCCTAGGATGCTTTTCTCTGGGAAAATCTTCTTGGACACGACATTGCTCCAGTTTTTACTTCTAGGCCTTTCGTGGCCATCTGCATTCTCAGCCACAAGAAGCTTCTGATGATCGACATGGCTCTGGGAGAGCAGGGACTCCTGTCTGTGGACAAAGAAAACAAAGACAACTTGTAAGAAGAATACCTGGAGCTTCTAGATAGAAGACAAAGGACTATTCAATCAAGGCAGGGCCAAGGGAGGAAACTTTCTAAAATGGAACAAGCAGCAGAAGCACAGTAGTTTTGCAGAAGAAATTCCCTTCCCAGCACTTGGCTTAAGGAAAAAACCTCATGTTTCTATGAGAGACTTGAGTTCATGTCTACTACTGGGTACCAGACATCTGAACATTTAGACTATTGGCTTTCCAGGCTCACGCTATTCAAACCTGAAAGTGAAACTACTCTAACAGTAAGGATGATTGCAAGAAATGTTTCTGTTTACACCACGACTGCCGACCATGCATCATTCTTACCTTGCACCTGTCCAAAGGCCTTCCTCCATCTGCGCTCCGGCAACTCTCACCCAGGCAAGGGCAGGGATGGAGGCTCTTGCCACAAGTAGCCCAAGCGTGGACATCTTCCTCATCCTGCTACTCCACTGCTGACGTCAGGGTATTCCCTGGAGCTGCAAACACTTGCCTTTGCTGCTCGAGGATCTTCTCTAGCACCATGCCAAACCCCTTCTCCTATGGCAGTGCTGCAGCATCCTGCGAGCCACGGACTGGAACTGGCACCTCCAGCAAAGTTGCTCCTGGGAAACATCCCTCAGCCATTCCCTTACTGCAATGAGCTGGACTCCTACTCCTCTGCAATGCTCTTCCTGGACAGGTGCATCCTCAGCAATGAGACGGTTCTGCTGAGAGCCACAGCTCTGAGGGAGCAGCCAGTCCTGCCCAATGGTTGTCCTCTGTCACCAGTCCTGCAGCTCCCACGGAGGCACTGGGAGCCTTGGACACTCTTGCCACAAGTAGCCCAAGCGTGGACATCTTCCTCATCCTGCTCCTCCACTGCTGACGTCAGGGAATTCCCTGGTGCTCCCAACATCTGCCTTTCCAGCTGGAGGATCGTGTCTGGCAGATCTCTGAGCCTCTTTGCCTTTGGCAGCGCCACAGCATCCTAGGAGTCATATACTGGCAACTGGCACCTCCAGGACACTTGCTGCTCCTAGGATGCTTTCCTCTAGGAAAATCTTCTTGCACACGTCCTTGCTCCAGTTTTTACTCCTAGGCCTTTCGTGGCCATCTGCATTCTCAGCCACAAGAAGCTTCTGATGATCGACATGGCTCTGGGAGAGCAGGGACTCCTGTCTGTGGACAAAGAAAACAAAGACAACTTGTAAGAAGAAAACCTGGAGCTTCTAGTTAGAAGACAAAGGACTATTCAATCAAGGCAGGGCCAAGGGAGGAAACTTTCTAAAATGGAACAAGCAGCAGAAGCACAGTAGTTTTGCAGAAGAAATTCCCCTCCCAGCACTTGGCTTAAGGAAAAAGCCTGATGTTTCTATGAGAGACATGAGTTCATGTCTACTATTGGGTACCAGACATCTGAACACTTAGACTATTGGCTTTCCAGGCTCACGCTATTCAAACCGGAAAGTGAAACTACTCTAACAGTAGGGATGATTGCAAGAAATGTTTCTGTTTACACCACGACTGCCGACCATGCATCATTCTTACCTTGCACCTGTCCAAAGGCCTTCCTCCGTCTGCGCTCTGGCAACTCTCACCCAAGCTCGGGCAGGGATGGAGGCTCTTGCCACAAGTAGCCCAAGCCTGGAGATATTCCTCATCCTGATCTTCCACTGCTGACATCTAGGAATTCCCTGGAGCTGCAAACACTTGCATTTGCTGCTCGAGGATCTTCTCTAGCACCATGCCAAACGCCTTCTCCTATGGCAGTGCTGCAGCATCCTGCAAGTCACGGACTGGAACTGGCACCTCCAGCAAAGTTGCTCCTGGGAAACATCCCTCAGCCATTCCCTTACTGCAATGAGCTGGACTCCTACTCCTCTGCAATGCTCTTCCTGGACAGGTGCATCCTCAGCAATGAGACGGTTCTGCTGAGAGCCGCGGCTCTGAGGGAGCAGCCAGTCCTGCCCAAAGGCCTTCTTCCGCCTCCAGTCCCGCAGCTCCCACGGAGGCACTGGGAGCCTTGGACACTCTTGCCACAAGTAGCCCAAGCGTCGAGATCTTCCTCATCCTGCTCCTCCACTGCTGACGGCAGGGAATTCCCTGGAGCTGCAAACACCTGCCTTTGCTGCTCGAGGATCGTGTCTGGCAGCTCTCTGAGCCTCTTCACCTTTGGCTGCGCCACAGCATCCTTGGAGTCATATACTGGAAACTGGCACCTCCAGTACACTTGCTGCTCCTAGGATGCTTTTCTCTGGGAAAATCTTGCACACGACCTTGCTCCAGATTTTACTTCTAGGCCTTTTGTGGCCATCTGCATCCGCAGCCACAAGCAGCTTCTGATGATCGACATGGCTCTGGGAGAGCAGGGACTCCTGTCTGTGGACAAAGAAAACAAAGACAACTTGTAAGATTAAAACCTGGAGCTTCTAGTTAGAAGAGAAAGGACTATTCAATCAAGGCAGGGCCAAGGGAGGAAACTTTCTAAAATGGAACAAGCAGCAGAAGCACAGTAGTTTTGCAGAAGAAATTCCCCTCCCAGCACTTGGCTTAAGGAAAAAGCCTGATGTTTCTATGAGAGACTTGAGTTCATGTCTACTATTGGATAGCAGACATCTGAACATTTAGACTACTGGCTTTCCAGGCTCACGCAATTCAAACCGGAATGTCAAACTATTTCAAAAGCTAGAGATGCTTCGAAGAAATGTTTCTGTACTCACCACAACTGGGGACCATGCATCATTCTTACCTTGCACCTGTCCAAAGGCCTTCCTCCGTCTCCAGTCCTGCCGCTCTCACGGAGGCACTGGGAGCCTTGGACACTCTTGCCACAAGTAGCCCAAGCGTCGAGATCTTCCTCATCCTGCTCCTCCACTGCTG
This sequence comes from Aphelocoma coerulescens, assembly GCF_041296385.1. NCBI lineage: Eukaryota > Metazoa > Chordata > Aves > Passeriformes > Corvidae > Aphelocoma > Aphelocoma coerulescens. The sequence goes on from NW_027183464.1 coordinate 85,898, forward strand.
ACATCAGGGAATTCCCTGGAGCTCCCAACATCTGCCTTTCCTGCTCGAGGATCGTGTCTGGCAGCTCTCTGAGCCTCTTACACTTTGGAAGCGCAACAGCATCCTAGGAGTCATATACTGGCAACTGGCACCTCCAGGACACTTGCTGCTCCTAGGATGCTTTTCTCTGGGAAAATCTTCTTGCACACAACCTTGCTGCAGATTTTACTTCTAGGCCTTTTGTGGCCATCTGCATCCGCAGCCACAAGAAGCTTCTGATGATCGACATGGCTCTGGGAGAGCAGGGACTCCTGTCTGTGGACAAAGAAAACAAAGACAACTTGTAAGATTAAAACCTGGAGCTTCTAGTTAGAAGAGAAAGGACTATTCAATCAAGGCAGAGCCAAGGGAGGAAACTTTCTAAAATGGAACAAGCAGCAGAAGCACAGTAGTTTTGCAGAAGAAATTCCCTTCCCAGCACTTGGCTTAAGGAAAAAACCTCATGTTTCTATGAGAGACTTGAGTTCATGTCTACTACTGGGTACCAGACATCTGAACATTTAGACTATTGGCTTTCCAGGCTCACGCTATTCAAACCTGAAAGTGAAACTACTCTAACAGTAAGGATGATTGCAAGAAATGTTTCTGTTTACACCACGACTGCCGACCATGCATCATTCTTACCTTGCACCTGTCCAAAGGCCTTCCTCCATCTGCGCTCCGGCAACTCTCACCCAGGCAAGGGCAGGGATGGAGGCTCTTGCCACAAGTAGCCCAAGCGTGCACATCTTCCTCATCCTGCTACTCCACTGCTGACGTCAGGGTATTCCCTGGAGCTGCAAACACTTGCCTTTGCTGCTCGAGGATCTTCTCTAGCACCATGCCAAACCCCTTCTCCTATGGCAGTGCTGCAGCATCCTGCGAGCCATGGACTGGAACTGGCACCTTCAGCATAGTTGCTCCTGGGAAACATCCTTCAGCCATTCCCTTACTGCAATGAGCTGGACTCCTACTCCTTTGCAAGGCTCTTCCTGGACAGGTGCATCCTCAGCAATGAGACGGTTCTGCTGAGAGCCATGGCTCTGAGGGAGCAGCCAGTCCTGTCCAAAGGCCTTCCTCTGACTCCACTCCTGCAGCTCCCACGGAGGCACTGGGAGCCTTGGACACTCTTGCCACAAGTAGCCCAAGCGTCGAGATCTTCCTCATCCTGCTCCTCCACTGCTGACATCAGGGAATTCCCTGGAGCTCCTAAAATCTGCCTTTCCTGCTCGAGGATCGTGTCTGGCAGCTCTCTGAGCCTCTTCGCCTTTGGCAGCGCCACAGCATCCTGAGAGTCATATACTGGAAACTGGCACCTCCAGGACACTTGCTGCTCCTAGGATGCTTTTCTCTGGGAAAATCTTCTTGGACACGACATTGCTCCAGTTTTTACTTCTAGGCCTTTCGTGGCCATCTGCATCCGCAGCCACAAGCAGCTTCTGATGATCGACATGGCTCTGGGAGAGCAGGGACTCCTGTCTGTGGACAAAGAAAACAAAGACAACTTGTAAGAAGAAAACCTGGAGCTCCTAGATAGAAGACAAAGGACTATTCAATCAAGGCAGGGCCAAGGGAGGAAACTTTCTAAAATGGAACAAGCAGCAGAAGCAAAGTAGTTTTGCAGAAGAAATTCCCTTCCCAGCACTTGGCTTAAGGAAAAAACCTCATGTTTCTATGAGAGACTTGAGTTCATGTCTACTACTGGGAACCAGACATCTGAACATTTAGACTATTGGCTTTCCAGGCTCACGCTATTCAAACCGGAAAGTGAAACTACTCTAACAGTAGGGATGATTGCAAGAAATGTTTCTGTTTACACCACGACTGCCGACCATGCATCATTCTTACCTTGAACCTGTCCAAAGGCCTTCCTCCATCTGCGCTCCGGCAACTCTCACCCAGGCAAGGGCAGGGATGGAGGCTCTTGCCACAAGTAGCCCAAGCGTGGACATCTTCCTCATCCTGCTACTCCACTGCTGACGTCAGGGTATTCCCTGGAGCTGCAAACACCTGCCTTTGCTGCTCGAGGATCTTCTCTAGCACCATGCAAAACCCCTTCTCCTATGGCAGTGCTGCAGCATCCTGCGAGCCATGGACTGGAACTGGCACCTCCAGCAAAGTTGCTCCTGGGAAACATCCCTCAGCCATTCCCTTACTGCAATGAGCTGGACTCCTACTCCTCTGCAATGCTCTTCCTGGACAGGTGCATCCTCAGCAATGAGACGGTTCTGCTGAGAGCCACAGCTCTGAGGGAGCAGCCAGTCCTGCCCAATGGTTGTCCTCCGTCACCAGTCCTGCAGCTCCCACGGAGGCACTGGGAGCCTCGGACACTCTTGCCACAAGTAGCCCAAGCGTGGACATCTTCCTCATCCTGCTCCTCCACTGCTGACGTCAGGGAATTCCCTGGTGCTCCCAACATCTGCCTTTCCTGCTGGAGGATCGTGTCTGGCAGATCTCTGAGCCTCTTTGCCTTTGGCAGCGCCACAGCATCCTAGGAGTCATATACTGGCAACTGGCACCTCCAGGACACTTGCTGCTCCTAGGATGCTTTCCTCTAGGAAAATCTTCTTGCACACGTCCTTGCTCCAGTTTTTACTCCTAGGCCTTTCGTGGCCATCTGCATTCTCAGCCACAAGAAGCTTCTGATGATCGACATGGCTCTGGGAGAGCAGGGACTCCTGTCTGTGGACAAAGAAAACAAAGACAACTTGTAAGAAGAAAACCTGGAGCTTCTAGTTAGAAGAGAAAGGACTATTCAATCAAGGCAGGGCCAAGGGAGGAAACTTTCTAAAATGGAACAAGCAGCAGAAGCACAGTAGTTTTGCAGAAGAAATTCCCCTCCCAGCACTTGGCTTAAGGAAAAAGCCTGATGTTTCTATGAGAGACATGAGTTCATGTCTACTATTGGGTACCAGACATCTGAACACTTAGACTATTGGCTTTCCAGGCTCACGCTATTCAAACCGGAAAGTGAAACTACTCTAACAGTAGGGATGATTGCAAGAAATGTTTCTGTTTACACCACGACTGCCGACCATGCATCATTCTTACCTTGCACCTGTCCAAAGGCCTTCCTCCGTCTGCGCTCTGGCAACTCTCACCCAAGCTCGGGCAGGGATGGAGGCTCTTGCCACAAGTAGCCCAAGCCTGGAGATATTCCTCATCCTGATCTTCCACTGCTGACATCTAGGAATTCCCTGGAGCTGCAAACACTTGCCTTTGCTGCTCGACGATCTTCTCTAGCACCATGCCAAACGCCTTCTCCTATGGCAGTGCTGCAGCATCCTGCAAGTCACGGACTGGAACTGGCACCTCCAGCAAAGTTGCTCCTGGGAAACATCCCTCAGCCATTCCCTTACTGCAATGAGCTGGACTCCTACTCCTCTGCAATGCTCTTCCTGGACAGGTGCATCCTCAGCAATGAGACGGTTCTGCTGAGAGCCGCGGCTCTGAGGGAGCAGCCAGTCCTGCCCAAAGGCCTTCCTCCGCCTCCAGTCCCGCAGCTCCCACGGAGGCACTGGGAGCCTTGGACACTCTTGCCACAAGTAGCCCAAGCGTCGAGATCTTCCTCATCCTGCTCCTCCACTGCTGACGGCAGGGAATTCCCTGGAGCTGCAAACACCTGCCTTTGCTGCTCGAGGATCGTGTCTGGCAGCTCTCTGAGCCTCTTCACCTTTGGCTGCGCCACAGCATCCTTGGAGTCATATACTGGCAACTGGCACCTCCAGGACACTTGCTGCTCCTAGGATGCTTTTCTCTGGGAAAATCTTCTTGCACACGACCTTGCTCCAGATTTTACTTCTAGGCCTTTTGTGGCCATCTGCATCCGCAGCCACAAGCAGCTTCTGATGATCGACATGGCTCTGGGAGAGCAGGGACTCCTGTCTGTGGACAAAGAAAACAAAGACAACTTGTAAGATTAAAACCTGGAGCTTCTAGTTAGAAGAGAAAGGACTATTCAATCAAGGCAGGGCCAAGGGAGGAAACTTTCTAAAATGGAACAAGCAGCAGAAGCAGAGCAGTTTTGCAGAAGAAATTCCCCTCCCAGCACTTGGCTTAAGGAAAAAGCCTGATGTTTCTATGAGAGACTTGAGTTCATGTCTACTATTGGGTACCAGACATCTGAACATTTAGACTATTGGCTTTCCAGGCTCATGCTATTCAAACCGGAAAGTGAAACTACTCTAACAGTAGGGATGATTGCAAGAAATGTTTCTGTTTACACCACGACTGCCGACCATGCATCATTCTTACCTTGCACCTGTCCAAAGGCCTTCCTCCGTCTGCGCTCTGGCAACTCTCACCCAAGCTCGGGCAGGGATGGAGGCTCTTGCCACAAGTAGCCCAAGCCTGGAGATATTCCTCATCCTGATCTTCCACTGCTGACATCTAGGAATTCCCTGGAGCTGCAAACACCTGCCTTTGCTGCTCGAGGATCTTCTCTAGCACCATGCCAAATGCCTTCTCCTATGGCAGTGCTGCAGCATCCTGCGAGCCATGGACTGGAACTGGCACCTTCAGCATAGTTGCTCCTGGGAAACATCATTCAGCCATTCCCTTACTGCAATGAGCTGGACTCCTACACCTTTGCAAGGCTCTTCCTGGATAGGTGCATCCTCAGCAATGAGACGGTTCTGCTGAGAGCCACGGCTCTGAGGGAGCAGCCAGTCCTGCCCAAAGGCCTTCCTCCGTCACCAGTCCTGCAGCTCCCACGGAGGCACTGGGAGCCTTGGACACTCTTGCCACAAGTAGCCCAAGCGTCGAGATCTTCCTCATCCTGCTCCTCCACTGCTGACATCAGGGAATTCCCTGGAGCTCCCAACATCTGCCTTTCCTGCTCGAGGATCGTGTCTGGCAGCTCTCTGAGCCTCTTACACTTTGGAAGCGCAACAGCATCCTAGGAGTCATATACTGGCAACTGGCACCTCCAGGACACTTGCTGCTCCTAGGATGCTTTTCTCTGGGAAAATCTTCTTGCACACAACCTTGCTGCAGATTTTACTTCTAGGCCTTTTGTGGCCATCTGCATCCGCAGCCACAAGAAGCTTCTGATGATCGACATGGCTCTGGGAGAGCAGGGACTCCTGTCTGTGGACAAAGAAAACAAAGACAACTTGTAAGATTAAAACCTGGAGCTTCTAGTTAGAAGAGAAAGGACTATTCAATCAAGGCAGAGCCAAGGGAGGAAACTTTCTAAAATGGAACAAGCAGCAGAAGCACAGTAGTTTTGCAGAAGAAATTCCCTTCCCAGCACTTGGCTTAAGGAAAAAACCTCATGTTTCTATGAGAGACTTGAGTTCATGTCTACTACTGGGTACCAGACATCTGAACATTTAGACTATTGGCTTTCCAGGCTCATGCTATTCAAACCGGAAAGTGAAACTACTCTAACAGTAGGGATGATTGCAAGAAATGTTTCTGTTTACACCACGACTGCCGACCATGCATCATTCTTACCTTGCACCTGTCCAAAGGCCTTCCTCCATCTGCGCTCCGGCAACTCTCACCCAGGCAAGGGCAGGGATGGAGGCTCTTGCCACAAGTAGCCCAAGCGTGGACATCTTCCTCATCCTGCTACTCCACTGCTGACGTCAGGGTATTCCCTGGAGCTGCAAACACCTGCCTTTGCTGCTCGAGGATCTTCTCTAGCACCATGCAAAACCCCTTCTCCTATGGCAGTGCTGCAGCATCCTGCGAGCCACGGACTGGAACTGGCACCTCCAGCAAAGTTGCTCCTGGGAAACATCCCTCAGCCATTCCCTTACTGCAATGAGCTGGACTCCTACTCCTCTGCAATGCTCTTCCTGGACAGGTGCATCCTCAGCAATGAGACGGTTCTGCTGAGAGCCACAGCTCTGAGGGAGCAGCCAGTCCTGCCCAATGGTTGTCCTCCGTCACCAGTCCTGCAGCTCCCACGGAGGCACTGGGAGCCTCGGACACTCTTGCCACAAGTAGCCCAAGCGTGGACATCTTCCTCATCCTGCTCCTCCACTGCTGACGTCAGGGAATTCCCTGGTGCTCCCAACATCTGCCTTTCCAGCTGGAGGATCGTGTCTGGCAGATCTCTGAGCCTCTTTGCCTTTGGCAGCGCCACAGCATCCTAGGAGTCATATACTGGCAACTGGCACCTCCAGGACACTTGCTGCTCCTAGGATGCTTTCCTCTAGGAAAATCTTCTTGCACACGTCCTTGTTCCAGTTTTTACTCCTAGGCCTTTCGTGGCCATCTGCATTCTCAGCCACAAGAAGCTTCTGATGATCGACATGGCTCTGGGAGAGCAGGGACTCCTGTCTGTGGACAAAGAAAACAAAGACAACTTGTAAGAAGAAAACCTGGAGCTTCTAGTTAGAAGAGAAAGGACTATTCAATCAAGGCAGGGCCAAGGGAGGAAACTTTCTAAAATGGAACAAGCAGCAGAAGCACAGTACTTTTGCAGAAGAAATTCCCCTCCCAGCACTTGGCTTAAGGAAAAAGCCTGATGTTTCTATGAGAGACATGAGTTCATGTCTACTACTGGGTACCAGACATCTGAACACTTAGACTATTGGCTTTCCAGGCTCACGCTATTCAAACCGGAAAGTGAAACTACTCTAACAGTAGGGATGATTGCAAGAAATGTTTCTGTTTACACCACGACTGCCGACCATGCATCATTCTTACCTTGCACCTGTCCAAAGGCCTTCCTCCGTCTGCGCTCTGGCAACTCTCACCCAAGCTCGGGCAGGGATGGAGGCTCTTGCCACAAGTAGCCCAAGCCTGGAGATATTCCTCATCCTGATCTTCCACTGCTGACATCTAGGAATTCCCTGGAGCTGCAAACACTTGCCTTTGCTGCTCGAGGATCTTCTCTAGCACCATGCCAAACGCCTTCTCCTATGGCAGTGCTGCAGCATCCTGCAAGTCACGGACTGGAACTGGCACCTCCAGCAAAGTTGCTCCTGGGAAACATCCCTCAGCCATTCCCTTACTGCAATGAGCTGGACTCCTACTCCTCTGCAATGCTCTTCCTGGACAGGTGCATCCTCAGCAATGAGACGGTTCTGCTGAGAGCCGCGGCTCTGAGGGAGCAGCCAGTCCTGCCCAAAGGCCTTCCTCCGCCTCCAGTCCCGCAGCTCCCACGGAGGCACTGGGAGCCTTGGACACTCTTGCCACAAGTAGCCCAAGCGTCGAGATCTTCCTCATCCTGCTCCTCCACTGCTGACGGCAGGGAATTCCCTGGAGCTGCAAACACCTGCCTTTGCTGCTCGAGGATCGTGTCTGGCAGCTCTCTGAGCCTCTTCACCTTTGGCTGCGCCACAGCATCCTTGGAGTCATATACTGGCAACTGGCACCTCCAGGACACTTGCTGCTCCTAGGATGCTTTTCTCTGGGAAAATCTTCTTGCACACGACCTTGCTCCAGATTTTACTTCTAGGCCTTTTGTGGCCATCTGCATCCGCAGCCACAAGCAGCTTCTGATGATCGACATGGCTCTGGGAGAGCAGGGACTCCTGTCTGTGGACAAAGAAAACAAAGACAACTTGTAAGATTAAAACCTGGAGCTTCTAGTTAGAAGAGAAAGGACTATTCAATCAAGGCAGGGCCAAGGGAGGAAACTTTCTAAAATGGAACAAGCAGCAGAAGCACAGTAGTTTTACAGAAGAAATTCCCCTCCCAGCACTTGGCTTAAGGAAAAAGCCTGATGTTTCTATGAGAGACTTGAGTTCATGTCTACTATTGGATAGCAGACATCTGAACATTTAGACTACTGGCTTTCCAGGCTCACGCAATTCAAACCGGAATGTCAAACTATTTCAAAAGCTAGAGATGCTTCGAAGAAATGTTTCTGTACTCACCACAACTGGGGACCATGCATCATTCTTACCTTGCACCTGTCCAAAGGCCTTCCTCCGTCTCCAGTCCTGCCGCTCTCACGGAGGCACTGGGAGCCTTGGACACTCTTGCCACAAGTAGCCCAAGCGTGGACATCTTCCTCATCCCTCTCATCCACTGCTGACGTCAGGGAATTCCCTGGAGCTCCAAACATCTGCCTTTCCAGCTGGAGGATCATGTCTGGCAGCTCTCTGAGCCTCTTCACCTTTGGCAGCGCCACAGCATCCTAGGAGTCATATACTGGCAACTGGCACCTCCAGGACACTTGCTGCTCCTAGGATGCTTTTCTCTGGGAAAATCTTCTTGGACACGACCTTGCTGCCGATTTTACTTCTAGGCCTTTTGTGGCCATCTGCATCCTCAGCCACAAGCAGGTTCTGATGATCAACAGGGCTCTGGGAGAGCAGGGACTCCTGTCTGTGGACAAAGAAAACAAAGACAACTTGTAAGATTAAAACCTGGAGCTTCTAGTTAGAAGAGAAAGGACTATTCAATCAAGGCAGAGCCAAGGGAGGAAACTTTCTAAAATGGAACAAGCAGCAGAAGCACAGTAGTTTTGCAGAAGAAATTCCCTTCCCAGCACTTGGCTTAAGGAAAAAACCTCATGTTTCTATGAGAGACTTGAGTTCATGTCTACTACTGGGTACCAGACATCTGAACATTTAGACTATTGGCTTTCCAGGCTCACGCTATTCAAACCTGAAAGTGAAACTACTCTAACAGTAAGGATGATTGCAAGAAATGTTTCTGTTTACACCACGACTGCCGACCATGCATCATTCTTACCTTGCACCTGTCCAAAGGCCTTCCTCCATCTGCGCTCCGGCAACTCTCACCCAGGCAAGGGCAGGGATGGAGGCTCTTGCCACAAGTAGCCCAAGCGTGCACATCTTCCTCATCCTGCTACTCCACTGCTGACGTCAGGGTATTCCCTGGAGCTGCAAACACTTGCCTTTGCTGCTCGAGGATCTTCTCTAGCACCATGCCAAACCCCTTCTCCTATGGCAGTGCTGCAGCATCCTGCGAGCCATGGACTGGAACTGGCACCTTCAGCATAGTTGCTCCTGGGAAACATCCTTCAGCCATTCCCTTACTGCAATGAGCTGGACTCCTACTCCTTTGCAAGGCTCTTCCTGGACAGGTGCATCCTCAGCAATGAGACGGTTCTGCTGAGAGCCATGGCTCTGAGGGAGCAGCGAGTCCTGTCCAAAGGCCTTCCTCTGACTCCACTCCTGCAGCTCCCACGGAGGCACTGGGAGCCTTGGACACTCTTGCCACAAGTAGCCCAAGCGTCGAGATCTTCCTCATCCTGCTCCTCCACTGCTGACATCAGGGAATTCCCTGGAGCTCCCAACATCTGCCTTTCCTGCTCGAGGATCGTGTCTGGCAGCTCTCTGAGCCTCTTCGCCTTTGGCAGCGCCACAGCATCCTGAGAGTCATATACTGGAAACTGGCACCTCCAGGACACTTGCTGCTCCTAGGATGCTTTTCTCTGGGAAAATCTTCTTGGACACGACATTGCTCCAGTTTTTACTTCTAGGCCTTTCGTGGCCATCTGCATCCGCAGCCACAAGCAGCTTCTGATGATCGACATGGCTCTGGGAGAGCAGGGACTCCTGTCTGTGGACAAAGAAAACAAAGACAACTTGTAAGAAGAAAACCTGGAGCTCCTAGATAGAAGACAAAGGACTATTCAATCAAGGCAGGGCCAAGGGAGGAAACTTTCTAAAATGGAACAAGCAGCAGAAGCAAAGTAGTTTTGCAGAAGAAATTCCCTTCCCAGCACTTGGCTTAAGGAAAAAACCTCATGTTTCTATGAGAGACTTGAGTTCATGTCTACTACTGGGAACCAGACATCTGAACATTTAGACTATTGGCTTTCCAGGCTCACGCTATTCAAACCGGAAAGTGAAACTACTCTAACAGTAGGGATGATTGCAAGAAATGTTTCTGTTTACACCACGACTGCCGACCATGCATCATTCTTACCTTGAACCTGTCCAAAGGCCTTCCTCCATCTGCGCTCCGGCAACTCTCACCCAGGCAAGGGCAGGGATGGAGGCTCTTGCCACAAGTAGCCCAAGCGTGGACATCTTCCTCATCCTGCTACTCCACTGCTGACGTCAGGGTATTCCCTGGAGCTGCAAACACCTGCCTTTGCTGCTCGAGGATCTTCTCTAGCACCATGCAAAACCCCTTCTCCTATGGCAGTGCTGCAGCATCCTGCGAGCCACGGACTGGAACTGGCACCTCCAGCAAAGTTGCTCCTGGGAAACATCCCTCAGCCATTCCCTTACTGCAATGAGCTGGACTCCTACTCCTCTGCAATGCTCTTCCTGGACAGGTGCATCCTCAGCAATGAGACGGTTCTGCTGAGAGCCACAGCTCTGAGGGAGCAGCCAGTCCTGCCCAATGGTTGTCCTCCGTCACCAGTCCTGCAGCTCCCACGGAGGCACTGGGAGCCTCGGACACTCTTGCCACAAGTAGCCCAAGCGTGGACATCTTCCTCATCCTGCTCCTCCACTGCTGACGTCAGGGAATTCCCTGGTGCTCCCAACATCTGCCTTTCCTGCTGGAGGATCGTGTCTGGCAGATCTCTGAGCCTCTTTGCCTTTGGCAGCGCCACAGCATCCTAGGAGTCATATACTGGCAACTGGCACCTCCAGGACACTTGCTGCTCCTAGGATGCTTTCCTCTAGGAAAATCTTCTTGCACACGTCCTTGCTCCAGTTTTTACTCCTAGGCCTTTCGTGGCCATCTGCATTCTCAGCCACAAGAAGCTTCTGATGATCGACATGGCTCTGGGAGAGCAGGGACTCCTGTCTGTGGACAAAGAAAACAAAGACAACTTGTAAGAAGAAAACCTGGAGCTTCTAGTTAGAAGAGAAAGGACTATTCAATCAAGGCAGGGCCAAGGGAGGAAACTTTCTAAAATGGAACAAGCAGCAGAAGCACAGTAGTTTTGCAGAAGAAATTCCCCTCCCAGCACTTGGCTTAAGGAAAAAGCCTGATGTTTCTATGAGAGACATGAGTTCATGTCTACTATTGGGTACCAGACATCTGAACACTTAGACTATTGGCTTTCCAGGCTCACGCTATTCAAACCGGAAAGTGAAACTACTCTAACAGTAGGGATGATTGCAAGAAATGTTTCTGTTTACACCACGACTGCCGACCATGCATCATTCTTACCTTGCACCTGTCCAAAGGCCTTCCTCCGTCTGCGCTCTGGCAACTCTCACCCAAGCTCGGGCAGGGATGGAGGCTCTTGCCACAAGTAGCCCAAGCCTGGAGATATTCCTCATCCTGATCTTCCACTGCTGACATCTAGGAATTCCCTGGAGCTGCAAACACTTGCCTTTGCTGCTCGAGGATCTTCTCTAGCACCATGCCAAACGCCTTCTCCTATGGCAGTGCTGCAGCATCCTGCAAGTCACGGACTGGAACTGGCACCTCCAGCAAAGTTGCTCCTGGGAAACATCCCTCAGCCATTCCCTTACTGCAATGAGCTGGACTCCTACTCCTCTGCAATGCTCTTCCTGGACAGGTGCATCCTCAGCAATGAGACGGTTCTGCTGAGAGCCGCGGCTCTGAGGGAGCAGCCAGTCCTGCCCAAAGGCCTTCCTCCGCCTCCAGTCCCGCAGCTCCCACGGAGGCACTGGGAGCCTTGGACACTCTTGCCACAAGTAGCCCAAGCGTCGAGATCTTCCTCATCCTGCTCCTCCACTGCTGACGGCAGGGAATTCCCTGGAGCTGCAAACACCTGCCTTTGCTGCTCGAGGATCGTGTCTGGCAGCTCTCTGAGCCTCTTCACCTTTGGCTGCGCCACAGCATCCTTGGAGTCATATACTGGCAACTGGCACCTCCAGGACACTTGCTGCTCCTAGGATGCTTTTCTCTGGGAAAATCTTCTTGCACACGACCTTGCTCCAGATTTTACTTCTAGGCCTTTTGTGGCCATCTGCATCCGCAGCCACAAGCAGCTTCTGATGATCGACATGGCTCTGGGAGAGCAGGGACTCCTGTCTGTGGACAAAGAAAACAAAGACAACTTGTAAGATTAAAACCTGGAGCTTCTAGTTAGAAGAGAAAGGACTATTCAATCAAGGCAGGGCCAAGGGAGGAAACTTTCTAAAATGGAACAAGCAGCAGAAGCAGAGCAGTTTTGCAGAAGAAATTCCCCTCCCAGCACTTGGCTTAAGGAAAAAGCCTGATGTTTCTATGAGAGACTTGAGTTCATGTCTACTATTGGGTACCAGACATCTGAACATTTAGACTATTGGCTTTCCAGGCTCATGCTATTCAAACCGGAAAGTGAAACTACTCTAACAGTAGGGATGATTGCAAGAAATGTTTCTGTTTACACCACGACTGCCGACCATGCATCATTCTTACCTTGCACCTGTCCAAAGGCCTTCCTCCGTCTGCGCTCTGGCAACTCTCACCCAAGCTCGGGCAGGGATGGAGGCTCTTGCCACAAGTAGCCCAAGCCTGGAGATATTCCTCATCCTGATCTTCCACTGCTGACATCTAGGAATTCCCTGGAGCTGCAAACACCTGCCTTTGCTGCTCGAGGATCTTCTCTAGCACCATGCCAAATGCCTTCTCCTATGGCAGTGCTGCAGCATCCTGCGAGCCATGGACTGGAACTGGCACCTTCAGCATAGTTGCTCCTGGGAAACATCATTCAGCCATTCCCTTACTGCAATGAGCTGGACTCCTACACCTTTGCAAGGCTCTTCCTGGATAGGTGCATCCTCAGCAATGAGACGGTTCTGCTGAGAGCCACGGCTCTGAGGGAGCAGCCAGTCCTGCCCAAAGGCCTTCCTCCGTCACCAGTCCTGCAGCTCCCACGGAGGCACTGGGAGCCTTGGACACTCTTGCCACAAGTAGCCCAAGCGTCGAGATCTTCCTCATCCTGCTCCTCCACTGCTGACATCAGGGAATTCCCTGGAGCTCCCAACATCTGCCTTTCCTGCTCGAGGATCGTGTCTGGCAGCTCTCTGAGCCTCTTACACTTTGGAAGCGCAACAGCATCCTAGGAGTCATATACTGGCAACTGGCACCTCCAGGACACTTGCTGCTCCTAGGATGCTTTTCTCTGGGAAAATCTTCTTGCACACAACCTTGCTGCAGATTTTACTTCTAGGCCTTTTGTGGCCATCTGCATCCGCAGCCACAAGAAGCTTCTGATGATCGACATGGCTCTGGGAGAGCAGGGACTCCTGTCTGTGGACAAAGAAAACAAAGACAACTTGTAAGATTAAAACCTGGAGCTTCTAGTTAGAAGAGAAAGGACTATTCAATCAAGGCAGAGCCAAGGGAGGAAACTTTCTAAAATGGAACAAGCAGCAGAAGCACAGTAGTTTTGCAGAAGAAATTCCCTTCCCAGCACTTGGCTTAAGGAAAAAACCTCATGTTTCTATGAGAGACTTGAGTTCATGTCTACTACTGGGTACCAGACATCTGAACATTTAGACTATTGGCTTTCCAGGCTCATGCTATTCAAACCGGAAAGTGAAACTACTCTAACAGTAGGGATGATTGCAAGAAATGTTTCTGTTTACACCACGACTGCCGACCATGCATCATTCTTACCTTGCACCTGTCCAAAGGCCTTCCTCCATCTGCGCTCCGGCAACTCTCACCCAGGCAAGGGCAGGGATGGAGGCTCTTGCCACAAGTAGCCCAAGCGTGGACATCTTCCTCATCCTGCTACTCCACTGCTGACGTCAGGGTATTCCCTGGAGCTGCAAACACCTGCCTTTGCTGCTCGAGGATCTTCTCTAGCACCATGCAAAACCCCTTCTCCTATGGCAGTGCTGCAGCATCCTGCGAGCCACGGACTGGAACTGGCACCTCCAGCAAAGTTGCTCCTGGGAAACATCCCTCAGCCATTCCCTTACTGCAATGAGCTGGACTCCTACTCCTCTGCAATGCTCTTCCTGGACAGGTGCATCCTCAGCAATGAGACGGTTCTGCTGAGAGCCACAGCTCTGAGGGAGCAGCCAGTCCTGCCCAATGGTTGTCCTCCGTCACCAGTCCTGCAGCTCCCACGGAGGCACTGGGAGCCTCGGACACTCTTGCCACAAGTAGCCCAAGCGTGGACATCTTCCTCATCCTGCTCCTCCACTGCTGACGTCAGGGAATTCCCTGGTGCTCCCAACATCTGCCTTTCCAGCTGGAGGATCGTGTCTGGCAGATCTCTGAGCCTCTTTGCCTTTGGCAGCGCCACAGCATCCTAGGAGTCATATACTGGCAACTGGCACCTCCAGGACACTTGCTGCTCCTAGGATGCTTTCCTCTAGGAAAATCTTCTTGCACACGTCCTTGCTCCAGTTTTTACTCCTAGGCCTTTCGTGGCCATCTGCATTCTCAGCCACAAGAAGCTTCTGATGATCGACATGGCTCTGGGAGAGCAGGGACTCCTGTCTGTGGACAAAGAAAACAAAGACAACTTGTAAGATTAAAACCTGGAGCTTCTAGTTAGAAGAGAAAGGACTATTCAATCAAGGCAGAGCCAAGGGAGGAAACTTTCTAAAATGGAACAAGCAGCAGAAGCACAGTAGTTTTGCAGAAGAAATTCCCTTCCCAGCACTTGGCTTAAGGAAAAAACCTCATGTTTCTATGAGAGACTTGAGTTCATGTCTACTACTGGGTACCAGACATCTGAACATTTAGACTATTGGCTTTCCATGCTCACGCTATTCAAACCGGAAAGTGAAACTACTCTAACAGTAGGGATGATTGCAAGAAATGTTTCTGTTTACACCACGACTGCCGACCATGCATCATTCTTACCTTGCACCTGTCCAAAGGCCTTCCTCCATCTGCGCTCCGGCAACTCTCACCCAGGCAAGGGCAGGGATGGAGGCTCTTGCCACAAGTAGCCCAAGCGTGGACATCTTCCTCATCCTGCTACTCCACTGCTGACGTCAGGGTATTCCCTGGAGCTGCAAACACCTGCCTTTGCTGCTCGAGGATCTTCTCTAGCACCATGCAAAACCCCTTCTCCTATGGCAGTGCTGCAGCATCCTGCGAGCCACGGACTGGAACTGGCACCTCCAGCAAAGTTGCTCCTGGGAAACATCCCTCAGCCATTCCCTTACTGCAATGAGCTGGACTCCTACTCCTCTGCAATGCTCTTCCTGGACAGGTGCATCCTCAGCAATGAGACGGTTCTGCTGAGAGCCACAGCTCTGAGGGAGCAGCCAGTCCTGCCCAATGGTTGTCCTCCGTCACCAGTCCTGCAGCTCCCACGGAGGCACTGGGAGCCTCGGACACTCTTGCCACAAGTAGCC
This sequence comes from Aphelocoma coerulescens, assembly GCF_041296385.1. Classification (NCBI taxonomy): domain Eukaryota; kingdom Metazoa; phylum Chordata; class Aves; order Passeriformes; family Corvidae; genus Aphelocoma; species Aphelocoma coerulescens. The sequence goes on from NW_027183464.1 coordinate 101,089, forward strand.
CAAGCGTGGACATCTTCCTCATCCTGCTCCTCCACTGCTGACATCAGGGAATTCCCTGGTGCTCCCAACATCTGCCTTTCCAGCTGGAGGATCGTGTCTGGCAGATCTCTGAGCCTCTTTGCCTTTGGCAGCGCCACAGCATCCTAGGAGTCATATACTGGCAACTGGCACCTCCAGGACACTTGCTGCTCCTAGGATGCTTTCCTCTAGGAAAATCTTCTTGCACACGTCCTTGTTCCAGTTTTTACTCCTAGGCCTTTCGTGGCCATCTGCATTCTCAGCCACAAGAAGCTTCTGATGATCGACATGGCTCTGGGAGAGCAGGGACTCCTGTCTGTGGACAAAGAAAACAAAGACAACTTGTAAGAAGAAAACCTGGAGCTTCTAGTTAGAAGAGAAAGGACTATTCAATCAAGGCAGGGCCAAGGGAGGAAACTTTCTAAAATGGAACAAGCAGCAGAAGCACAGTACTTTTGCAGAAGAAATTCCCCTCCCAGCACTTGGCTTAAGGAAAAAGCCTGATGTTTCTATGAGAGACATGAGTTCATGTCTACTACTGGGTACCAGACATCTGAACACTTAGACTATTGGCTTTCCAGGCTCACGCTATTCAAACCGGAAAGTGAAACTACTCTAACAGTAGGGATGATTGCAAGAAATGTTTCTGTTTACACCACGACTGCCGACCATGCATCATTCTTACCTTGCACCTGTCCAAAGGCCTTCCTCCGTCTGCGCTCTGGCAACTCTCACCCAAGCTCGGGCAGCGATGGAGGCTCTTGCCACAAGTAGCCCAAGCCTGGAGATATTCCTCATCCTGATCTTCCACTGCTGACATCTAGGAATTCCCTGGAGCTGCAAACACTTGCCTTTGCTGCTCGAGGATCTTCTCTAGCACCATGCCAAACGCCTTCTCCTATGGCAGTGCTGCAGCATCCTGCAAGTCACGGACTGGAACTGGCACCTCCAGCAAAGTTGCTCCTGGGAAACATCCCTCAGCCATTCCCTTACTGCAATGAGCTGGACTCCTACTCCTCTGCAATGCTCTTCCTGGACAGGTGCATCCTCAGCAATGAGACGGTTCTGCTGAGAGCCGCGGCTCTGAGGGAGCAGCCAGTCCTGCCCAAAGGCCTTCCTCCGCCTCCAGTCCCGCAGCTCCCACGGAGGCACTGGGAGCCTTGGACACTCTTGCCACAAGTAGCCCAAGCGTCGAGATCTTCCTCATCCTGCTCCTCCACTGCTGACGGCAGGGAATTCCCTGGAGCTGCAAACACCTGCCTTTGCTGCTCGAGGATCGTGTCTGGCAGCTCTCTGAGCCTCTTCACCTTTGGCTGCGCCACAGCATCCTTGGAGTCATATACTGGCAACTGGCACCTCCAGGACACTTGCTGCTCCTAGGATGCTTTTCTCTGGGAAAATCTTCTTGCACACGACCTTGCTCCAGATTTTACTTCTAGGCCTTTTGTGGCCATCTGCATCCGCAGCCACAAGCAGCTTCTGATGATCGACATGGCTCTGGGAGAGCAGGGACTCCTGTCTGTGGACAAAGAAAACAAAGACAACTTGTAAGATTAAAACCTGGAGCTTCTAGTTAGAAGAGAAAGGACTATTCAATCAAGGCAGGGCCAAGGGAGGAAACTTTCTAAAATGGAACAAGCAGCAGAAGCACAGTAGTTTTACAGAAGAAATTCCCCTCCCAGCACTTGGCTTAAGGAAAAAGCCTGATGTTTCTATGAGAGACTTGAGTTCATGTCTACTATTGGATAGCAGACATCTGAACATTTAGACTACTGGCTTTCCAGGCTCACGCAATTCAAACCGGAATGTCAAACTATTTCAAAAGCTAGAGATGCTTCGAAGAAATGTTTCTGTACTCACCACAACTGGGGACCATGCATCATTCTTACCTTGCACCTGTCCAAAGGCCTTCCTCCGTCTCCAGTCCTGCCGCTCTCACGGAGGCACTGGGAGCCTTGGACACTCTTGCCACAAGTAGCCCAAGCGTGGACATCTTCCTCATCCCTCTCATCCACTGCTGACGTCAGGGAATTCCCTGGAGCTCCAAACATCTGCCTTTCCAGCTGGAGGATCATGTCTGGCAGCTCTCTGAGCCTCTTCACCTTTGGCAGCGCCACAGCATCCTAGGAGTCATATACTGGCAACTGGCACCTCCAGGACACTTGCTGCTCCTAGGATGCTTTTCTCTGGGAAAATCTTCTTGGACACGACCTTGCTGCCGATTTTACTTCTAGGCCTTTCGTGGCCATCTGCATCCTCAGCCACAAGCAGGTTCTGATGATCAACAGGGCTCTGGGAGAGCAGGGACTCCTGTCTGTGGACAAAGAAAACAAAGACAACTTGTAAGATTAAAACCTGGAGCTTCTAGTTAGAAGAGAAAGGACTATTCAATCAAGGCAGAGCCAAGGGAGGAAACTTTCTAAAATGGAACAAGCAGCAGAAGCACAGTAGTTTTGCAGAAGAAATTCCCTTCCCAGCACTTGGCTTAAGGAAAAAACCTCATGTTTCTATGAGAGACTTGAGTTCATGTCTACTACTGGGTACCAGACATCTGAACATTTAGACTATTGGCTTTCCAGGCTCATGCTATTCAAACCGGAAAGTGAAACTACTCTAACAGTAGGGATGATTGCAAGAAATGTTTCTGTTTACACCACGACTGCCGACCATGCATCATTCTTACCTTGCACCTGTCCAAAGGCCTTCCTCCATCTGCGCTCCGGCAACTCTCACCCAGGCAAGGGCAGGGATGGAGGCTCTTGCCACAAGTAGCCCAAGCGTGGACATCTTCCTCATCCTGCTACTCCACTGCTGACGTCAGGGTATTCCCTGGAGCTGCAAACACCTGCCTTTGCTGCTCGAGGATCTTCTCTAGCACCATGCAAAACCCCTTCTCCTATGGCAGTGCTGCAGCATCCTGCGAGCCACGGACTGGAACTGGCACCTCCAGCAAAGTTGCTCCTGGGAAACATCCCTCAGCCATTCCCTTACTGCAATGAGCTGGACTCCTACTCCTCTGCAATGCTCTTCCTGGACAGGTGCATCCTCAGCAATGAGACGGTTCTGCTGAGAGCCACAGCTCTGAGGGAGCAGCCAGTCCTGCCCAATGGTTGTCCTCCGTCACCAGTCCTGCAGCTCCCACGGAGGCACTGGGAGCCTCGGACACTCTTGCCACAAGTAGCCCAAGCGTGGACATCTTCCTCATCCTGCTCCTCCACTGCTGACGTCAGGGAATTCCCTGGTGCTCCCAACATCTGCCTTTCCAGCTGGAGGATCGTGTCTGGCAGATCTCTGAGCCTCTTTGCCTTTGGCAGCGCCACAGCATCCTAGGAGTCATATACTGGCAACTGGCACCTCCAGGACACTTGCTGCTCCTAGGATGCTTTCCTCTAGGAAAATCTTCTTGCACACGTCCTTGCTCCAGTTTTTACTCCTAGGCCTTTCGTGGCCATCTGCATTCTCAGCCACAAGAAGCTTCTGATGATCGACATGGCTCTGGGAGAGCAGGGACTCCTGTCTGTGGACAAAGAAAACAAAGACAACTTGTAAGAAGAAAACCTGGAGCTTCTAGTTAGAAGAGAAAGGACTATTCAATCAAGGCAGGGCCAAGGGAGGAAACTTTCTAAAATGGAACAAGCAGCAGAAGCACAGTACTTTTGCAGAAGAAATTCCCCTCCCAGCACTTGGCTTAAGGAAAAAGCCTGATGTTTCTATGAGAGACATGAGTTCATGTCTACTATTGGCTACCAGACATCTGAACACTTAGACTATTGGCTTTCCAGGCTCACGCTATTCAAACCGGAAAGTGAAACTACTCTAACAGTAGGGATGATTGCAAGAAATGTTTCTGTTTACACCACGACTGCCGACCATGCATCATTCTTACCTTGCACCTGTCCAAAGGCCTTCCTCCGTCTGCGCTCTGGCAACTCTCACCCAAGCTCGGGCAGGGATGGAGGCTCTTGCCACAAGTAGCCCAAGCCTGGAGATATTCCTCATCCTGATCTTCCACTGCTGACATCTAGGAATTCCCTGGAGCTGCAAACACTTGCCTTTGCTGCTCGAGGATCTTCTCTAGCACCATGCCAAACGCCTTCTCCTATGGCAGTGCTGCAGCATCCTGCAAGTCACGGACTGGAACTGGCACCTCCAGCAAAGTTGCTCCTGGGAAACATCCCTCAGCCATTCCCTTACTGCAATGAGCTGGACTCCTACTCCTCTGCAATGCTCTTCCTGGACAGGTGCATCCTCAGCAATGAGACGGTTCTGCTGAGAGCCGCGGCTCTGAGGGAGCAGCCAGTCCTGCCCAAAGGCCTTCCTCCGCCTCCAGTCCCGCAGCTCCCACGGAGGCACTGGGAGCCTTGGACACTCTTGCCACAAGTAGCCCAAGCGTCGAGATCTTCCTCATCCTGCTCCTCCACTGCTGACGGCAGGGAATTCCCTGGAGCTGCAAACACCTGCCTTTGCTGCTCGAGGATCGTGTCTGGCAGCTCTCTGAGCCTCTTCACCTTTGGCTGCGCCACAGCATCCTTGGAGTCATATACTGGCAACTGGCACCTCCAGGACACTTGCTGCTCCTAGGATGCTTTTCTCTGGGAAAATCTTCTTGCACACGACCTTGCTCCAGATTTTACTTCTAGGCCTTTTGTGGCCATCTGCATCCGCAGCCACAAGCAGCTTCTGATGATCGACATGGCTCTGGGAGAGCAGGGACTCCTGTCTGTGGACAAAGAAAACAAAGACAACTTGTAAGATTAAAACCTGGAGCTTCTAGTTAGAAGAGAAAGGACTATTCAATCAAGGCAGGGCCAAGGGAGGAAACTTTCTAAAATGGAACAAGCAGCAGAAGCACAGTAGTTTTACAGAAGAAATTCCCCTCCCAGCACTTGGCTTAAGGAAAAAGCCTGATGTTTCTATGAGAGACTTGAGTTCATGTCTACTATTGGGTACCAGACATCTGAACATTTAGACTATTGGCTTTCCAGGCTCACGCTATTCAAACCGGAAAGTGAAACTACTCTAACAGTAGGGATGATTGCAAGAAATGTTTCTGTTTACACCACGACTGCCGACCATGCATCATTCTTACCTTGCACCTGTCCAAAGGCCTTCCTCCGTCTGCGCTCCAGCAACTCTCACACAGGCAAGGGCAGGGATAGAGGCTCTTGCCACAAGTAGCCCAAGCGTGGACATCTTCCTCATCCTGCTACTCCACTGCTGACGTCAGGGTATTCCCTGGAGCTGCAAACACCTGCCTTTGCTGCTCGAGGACCTTCTCTAGCACCATGCCAAACGCCTTCTCCTATGGCAGTGCTGCAGCATCCTGCGAGCCATGGACTGGAACTGGCACCTTCAGCATAGTTGCTCCTGGGAAACATCCTTCAGCCATTCCCTTACTGCAATGAGCTGGACTCCTACTCCTTTGCAAGGCTCTTCCTGGACAGGTGCATCCTCAGCAATGAGACGGTTCTGCTGAGAGCCATGGCTCTGAGGGAGCAGCGAGTCCTGTCCAAAGGCCTTCCTCTGACTCCACTCCTGCAGCTCCCACGGAGGCACTGGGAGCCTTGGACACTCTTGCCACAAGTAGCCCAAGCGTGGACATCTTCCTCATCCTGCTCCTCCACTGCTGACGTCAGGGAATTCCCTGGAGCTCCTAAAATCTGCCTTTCCTGCTCGAGGATCGTGTCTGGCAGCTCTCTGAGCCTCTTCGCCTTTGGCAGCGCCACAGCATCCTAGGAGTCATATACTGGCAACTGGTACCTCCAGGACACTTGCTGCTCCTAGGATGCTTTTCTCTGGGAAAATCTTCTTGGACACGACATTGCTCCAGTTTTTACTTCTAGGCCTTTCGTGGCCATCTGCATTCTCAGCCACAAGAAGCTTCTGATGATCGACATGGCTCTGGGAGAGCAGGGACCCCTGTCTGTGGACAAAGAAAACAAAGACAACTTGTAAGAAGAAAACCTGGAGCTTCTAGTTAGAAGAGAAAGGACTATTCAATCAAGGCAGGGCCAAGGGAGGAAACTTTCTAAAATGGAACAAGCAGCAGAAGCACAGTAGTTTTGCAGAAGAAATTCCCTTCCCAGCACTTGGCTTAAGGAAAAAACCTCATGTTTCTATGAGAGACTTGAGTTCATGTCTACTACTGCGTACCAGACATCTGAACATTTAGACTATTGGCTTTCCAGGCTCACGCTATTCAAACCGGAAAGTGAAACTACTCTAACAGTAGGGATGATTGCAAGAAATGTTTCTGCTCGCATAACGACTGCCGACCATGCATCATTCTTACCTTGCACCTGTCCAAAGGCCTTCCTCCGTCTGCGCTCTGGCAACTCTCACCCAGGCAAGGGCAGGGATAGAGGCTCTTGCCACAAGTAGCCCAAGCGTGCACATCTTCCTCATCCTGCTACTCCACTGCTGACGTCAGGGTATTCCCTGGAGCTGCAAACACCTGCCTTTGCTGCTCGAGGACCTTCTCTAGCACCATGCCAAACCCCTTCTCCTATGGCAGTGCTGCAGCATCCTGCGAGCCATGGACTGGAACTGGCACCTTCAGCATAGTTGCTCCTGGGAAACATCCTTCAGCCATTCCCTTACTGCAATGAGCTGGACTCCTACTCCTCTGCAAGGCTCTTCCTGGACAGGTGCATCCTCAGCAATGAGACGGTTCTGCTGAGAGCCATGGCTCTGAGGGAGCAGCGAGTCCTGTCCAAAGGCCTTCCTCTGACTCCACTCCTGCAGCTCCCACGGAGGCACTGGGAGCCTTGGACACTCTTGCCACAAGTAGCCCAAGCGTGGACATCTTCCTCATCCTGCTCCTCCACTGCTGACGTCAGGGAATTCCCTGGAGCTCCTAAAATCTGCCTTTCCTGCTCGAGGATCGTGTCTGGCAGCTCTCTGAGCCTCTTCGCCTTTGGCAGCGCCACAGCATCCTGAGAGTCATATACTGGAAACTGGCAGCTACAGGACACTCTCTGCTCCTAGGATGCTTTTCTCTGGGAAAATCTTCTCGGACACGACATTGCTCCAGTTTTTACTTCTAGGCCTTTCGTGGCCATCTGCATCCGCAGCCACAAGCAGCTTCTGATGATCGACATGGCTCTGGGAAAACAGGGACCCCTGTCTGTGGACAAAGAAAACAAAGACAACTTGTAAGAAGAAAACCTGGAGCTTCTAGTTAGAAGAGAAAGGACTATTCAATCAAGGCAGGGCCAAGGGAGGAAACTTTCTAAAATGGAACAAGCAGCAGAAGCACAGTAGTTTTGCAGAAGAAATTCCCCTCCCAGCACTTGGCTTAAGGAAAAAGCCTGATGTTTCTATGAGTGACTTGAGTTCATGTCTACTATTGGGTACCAGACATCTGAACATTTAGACTATTGGCTTTCCATGCTCACGCTATTCAAACCGGAAAGTGAAACTACTCTAACAGTAGGGATGATTGCAAGAAATGTTTCTGTTTACACCACGACTGCCGACCATGCATCATTCTTACCTTGCACCTGTCCAAAGGCCTTCCTCCATCTGCGCTCCGGCAACTCTCACCCAGGCAAGGGCAGGGATGGAGGCTCTTGCCACAAGTAGCCCAAGCGTGGACATCTTCCTCATCCTGCTACTCCACTGCTGACGTCAGGGTATTCCCTGGAGCTGCAAACACCTGCCTTTGCTGCTCGAGGATCTTCTCTAGCACCATGCCAAACCCCTTCTCCTATGGCAGTGCTGCAGCATCCTGCGAGCCACGGACTGGAACTGGCACCTCCAGCAAAGTTGCTCCTGGGAAACATCCCTCAGCCATTCCCTTACTGCAATGAGCTGGACTCCTACTCCTCTGCAATGCTCTTCCTGGACAGGTGCATCCTCAGCAATGAGACGGTTCTGCTGAGAGCCACAGCTCTGAGGGAGCAGCCAGTCCTGCCCAATGGTTGTCCTCTGTCACCAGTCCTGCAGCTCCCACGGAGGCACTGGGAGCCTTGGACACTCTTGCCACAAGTAGCCCAAGCGTGGACATCTTCCTCATCCTGCTCCTCCACTGCTGACGTCAGGGAATTCCCTGGTGCTCCCAACATCTGCCTTTCCTGCTGGAGGATCGTGTCTGGCAGATCTCTGAGCCTCTTTGCCTTTGGCAGCGCCACAGCATCCTAGGAGTCATATACTGGCAACTGGCACCTCCAGGACACTTGCTGCTCCTAGGATGCTTTCCTCTAGGAAAATCTTCTTGCACACGTCCTTGCTCCAGTTTTTACTCCTAGGCCTTTCGTGGCCATCTGCATTCTCAGCCACAAGAAGCTTCTGATGATCGACATGGCTCTGGGAGAGCAGGGACTCCTGTCTGTGGACAAAGAAAACAAAGACAACTTGTAAGAAGAAAACCTGGAGCTTCTAGTTAGAAGAAAAAGGACTATTCAATCAAGGCAGGGCCAAGGGAGGAAACTTTCTAAAATGGAACAAGCAGCAGAAGCACAGTAGTTTTGCAGAAGAAATTCCCCTCCCAGCACTTGGCTTAAGGAAAAAACCTGATGTTCCTATGAGAGACATGAGTTCATGTCTACTATTGGGTACCAGACATCTGAACATTTAGACTATTGGCTTTCCAGGCTCACGCTATTCAAACCGGAAAGTGAAACTACTCTAACAGTAGGGATGATTGCAAGAAATGTTTCTGTTTACACCACGACTGCCGACCATGCATCATACTTACCTTGCACCTGTCCAAAGGCCTTCCTCCGTCTGCGCTCTGGCAACTCTCACCCAAGCTCGGGCAGGGATGGAGGCTCTTGCCACAAGTAGCCCAAGCCTGGAGATATTCCTCATCCTGATCTTCCACTGCTGACATCTAGGAATTCCCTGGAGCTGCAAACACCTGCCTTTGCTGCTCGAGGATCTTCTCTAGCACCATGCCGAACGCCTTCTCCTATGGCAGTGCTGCAGCATCCTGCAAGTCACGGACTGGAACTGGCACCTCCAGCAAAGTTGCTCCTGGGAAACATCCCTCAGCCATTCCCTTACTGCAATGAGCTGGACTCCTACTCCTCTGCAATGCTCTTCCTGGACAGGTGCATCCTCAGCAATGAGACGGTTCTGCTGAGAGCCGCGGCTCTGAGGGAGCAGCCAGTCCTGCCCAAAGGCCTTCCTCCGCCTCCAGTCCCGCAGCTCCCACGGAGGCACTGGGAGCCTTGGACACTCTTGCCACAAGTAGCCCAAGCGTCGAGATCTTCCTCATCCTGCTCCTCCACTGCTGACGGCAGGGAATTCCCTGGAGCTGCAAACACCTGCCTTTCCTGCTCGAGGATCGTGTCTGGCAGCTCTCTGAGCCTCTTCACCTTTGGCTGCGCCACAGCATCCTTGGAGTCATATACTGGCAACTGGCACCTCCAGGACACTTGCTGCTCCTAGGATGCTTTTCTCTGGGAAAATCTTCTTGCACACGACCTTGCTCCAGATTTTACTTCTAGGCCTTTTGTGGCCATCTGCATCCGCAGCCACAAGCAGCTTCTGATGATCGACATGGCTCTGGGAGAGCAGGGACTCCTGTCTGTGGACAAAGAAAACAAAGACAACTTGTAAGATTAAAACCTGGAGCTTCTAGTTAGAAGAGAAAGGACTATTCAATCAAGGCAGGGCCAAGGGAGGAAACTTTCTAAAATGGAACAAGCAGCAGAAGCACAGTAGTTTTGCAGAAGAAATTCCCCTCCCAGCACTTGGCTTAAGGAAAAAGCCTGATGTTTCTATGAGAGACTTGAGTTCATGTCTACTATTGGATAGCAGACATCTGAACATTTAGACTACTGGCTTTCCAGGCTCACGCAATTCAAACCGGAATGTCAAACTATTTCAAAAGCTAGAGATGCTTCGAAGAAATGTTTCTGTACTCACCACAACTGGGGACCATGCATCATTCTTACCTTGCACCTGTCCAAAGGCCTTCCTCCGTCTCCAGTCCTGCCGCTCTCACGGAGGCACTGGGAGCCTTGGACACTCTTGCCACAAGTAGCCCAAGCGTGGACATCTTCCTCATCCTGCTCCTCCACTGCTGACGACAGGGAATTCCCTGGAGCTCCAAACATCTGCCTTTCCAGCTGGAGGATCATGTCTGGCAGCTCTCTGAGCCTCTTTGCCTTTGGCAGCGCCACAGCATCCTAGGAGTCATATACTGGCAACTGGCACCTCCAGGACACTTGCTGCTCCTAGGATGCTTTTCTCTGGGAAAATCTTCTTGCACACGACCTTGCTGCCGATTTTACTTCTAGGCCTTTCGTGGCCATCTGCATCCTCAGCCACAAGCAGGTTCTGATGATCAACAGGGCTCTGGGAGAGCAGGGACTCCTGTCTGTGGACAAAGAAAACAAAGACAACTTGTAAGAAGAAAACCTGGAGCTTCTAGTTAGAAGACAAAGGACTATTCAATCAAGGCAGGGCCAAAGCAGGAAACTTTCTAAAATGGAACAAGCAGCAGAAGCAGAGCAGTTTTGCAGAAGAAATTCCCCTCCCAGCACTTGGCTTAAGGAAAAAGCCTGATGTTTCTATGAGAGACTTGAGTTCATGTCTACTATTGGGTACCAGACATCTGAACATTTAGACTATTGGCTTTCCAGGCTCACGCTATTCAAACCGGAAAGTGAAACTACTCTAACAGTAGGGATGATTGCAAGAAATGTTTCTGTTTACACCACGACTGCCGACCATGCATCATTCTTACCTTGCACCTGTCCAAAGGCCTTCCTCCATCTGCGCTCTGGCAACTCTCACCCAAGCTCGGGCAGGGATGGAGGCTCTTGCCACAAGTAGCCCAAGCCTGGAGATATTCCTCATCCTGATCTTCCACTGCTGACATCTAGGAATTCCCTGGAGCTGCAAACACCTGCCTTTGCTGCTCGAGGATCTTCTCTAGCACCATGCCAAATGCCTTCTCCTATGGCAGTGCTGCAGCATCCTGCGAGCCATGGACTGGAACTGGCACCTTCAGCATAGTTGCTCCTGGGAAACATCATTCAGCCATTCCCTTACTGCAATGAGCTGGACTCCTACACCTTTGCAAGGCTCTTCCTGGATAGGTGCATCCTCAGCAATGAGACGGTTCTGCTGAGAGCCACGGCTCTGAGGGAGCAGCCAGTCCTGCCCAAAGGCCTTCCTCCGTCACCAGTCCTGCAGCTCCCACGGAGGCACTGGGAGCCTCGGACACTCTTGCCACAAGTAGCCCAAGCGTCGAGATCTTCCTCATCCTGCTCCTCCACTGCTGACATCAGGGAATTCCCTGGAGCTCCCAACATCTGCCTTTCCTGCTCGAGGATCGTGTCTGGCAGCTCTCTGAGCCTCTTACACTTTGGAAGCGCAACAGCATCCTAGGAGTCATATACTGGCAACTGGCACCTCCAGGACACTTGCTGCTCCTAGGATGCTTTTCTCTGGGAAAATCTTCTTGCACACAACCTTGCTGCAGATTTTACTTCTAGGCCTTTTGTGGCCATCTGCATTCTCAGCCACAAGAAGCTTCTGATGATCGACATGGCTCTGGGAGAGCAGGGACTCCTGTCTGTGGACAAAGAAAACAAAGACAACTTGTAAGATTAAAACCTGGAGCTTCTAGTTAGAAGAGAAAGGACTATTCAATCAAGGCAGAGCCAAGGGAGGAAACTTTCTAAAATGGAACAAGCAGCAGAAGCACAGCAGTATTGCAGAAGAAATTCCCCTCCCAGCACTTGGCTTAAGGAAAACGTCTGATGTTTCTATGAGAGACTTGAGTTCATGTCTACTATTGGGTACCAGACATCTGAACATTTGGACTATTGGCTTTCCAGGCTCACGCTATTCAAACCGGAAAGTGAAACTACTCTAACAGTAGGGATGATTGCAAGAAATGTTTCTGTTTACACCACGACTGCCGACCATGCATCATTCTTACCTTGCACCTGTCCAAAGGCCTTCCTCCGTCTGCGCTCCGGCAACTCTCACCCAGGCAAGGGCAGGGATGGAGGCTCTTGCCACAAGTAGCCCAAGCCTGGAGATATTCCTCATCCTGATCTTCCACTGCTGACATCTAGGAATTCCCTGGAGCTGCAAACACCTGCCTTTGCTGCTCGAGGATCTTCTCTAGCACCATGCCAAACGCCTTCTCCTATGGCAGTGCTGCAGCATCCTGCGAGCCATGGACTGGAACTGGCACCTCCAGCAAAGTTGCTCCTGGGAAACATCCCTCAGCCATTCCCTTACTGCAATGAGCTGGACTCCTACTCCTCTGCAAGGCTCTTCCTGGACAGGTGCATCCTCAGCAATGAGACGGTTCTGCTGAGAGCCATGGCTCCGAGGGAGCAGCGAGTCCTGTCCAAAGGCCTTCCTCTGACTCCACTCCTGCAGCTCCCACGGAGGCACTGGGAGCCTTGGACACTCTTGCCACAAGTAGCCCAAGCGTCGAGATCTTCCTCATCCTGCTCCTCCACTGCTGACATCAGGGAATTCCCTGGAGCTCCTAAAATCTGCCTTTCCTGCTCGAGGATCGTGTCTGGCAGCTCTCTGAGCCTCTTCGCCTTTGGCAGCGCCACAGCATCCTGAGAGTCATATACTGGAAACTGGCAGCTACAGGACACTTGCTGCTCCTAGGATGCTTTTCTCTGGGAAAATCTTCTTGGACACGACATTGCTCCAGTTTTTACTTCTAGGCCTTTCGTGGCCATCTGCATCCGCAGCCACAAGCAGCTTCTGATGATCGACATGGCTCTGGGAGAGCAGGGACTCCTGTCTGTGGACAAAGAAAACAAAGACAACTTGTAAGAAGAAAACCTGGAGCTCCTAGATAGAAGACAAAGGACTATTCAATCAAGGCAGGGCCAAGGGAGGAAACTTTCTAAAATGGAACAAGCAGCAGAAGCACAGTAGTTTTGCAGAAGAAATTCCCTTCCCAGCACTTGGCTTAAGGAAAAAACCTCATGTTTCTATGAGAGACTTGAGTTCATGTCTACTACTGGGAACCAGACATCTGAACATTTAGACTATTGGCTTTCCAGGCTCACGCTATTCAAACCGGAAAGTGAAACTACTCTAACAGTAAGGATGATTGCAAGAAATGTTTCTGTTTACACCACGACTGCCGACCATGCATCATTCTTACCTTGCACCTGTCCAAAGGCCTTCCTCCATCTGCGCTCCGGCAACTCTCACCCAGGCAAGGGCAGGGATGGAGGCTCTTGCCACAAGTAGCCCAAGCGTGGACATCTTCCTCATCCTGCTACTCCACTGCTGACGTCAGGGTATTCCCTGGAGCTGCAAACACCTGCCTTTGCTGCTCGAGGATCTTCTCTAGCACCATGCAAAACCCCTTCTCCTATGGCAGTGCTGCAGCATCCTGCGAGCCACGGACTGGAACTGGCACCTCCAGCAAAGTTGCTCCTGGGAAACATCCCTCAGCCATTCCCTTACTGCAATGAGCTGGACTCCTACTCCTCTGCAATGCTCTTCCTGGACAGGTGCATCCTCAGCAATGAGACGGTTCTGCTGAGAGCCACAGCTCTGAGGGAGCAGCCAGTCCTGCCCAATGGTTGTCCTCCGTCACCAGTCCTGCAGCTCCCACGGAGGCACTGGGAGCCTCGGACACTCTTGCCACAAGTAGCCCACGCGTGGACATCTTCCTCATCCTGCTCCTCCACTGCTGACGTCAGGGAATTCCCTGGTGCTCCCAACATCTGCCTTTCCTGCTGGAGGATCGTGTCTGGCAGATCTCTGAGCCTCTTTGCCTTTGGCAGCGCCACAGCATCCTAGGAGTCATATACTGGCAACTGGCACCTCCAGGACACTTGCTGCTCCTAGGATGCTTTCCTCTAGGAAAATCTTCTTGCACACGTCCTTGCTCCAGATTTTACTCCTAGGCCTTTCGTGGCCATCTGCATTCTCAGCCACAAGAAGCTTCTGATGATCGACATGGCTCTGGGAGAGCAGGGACTCCTGTCTGTGGACAAAGAAAACAAAGACAACTTGTAAGAAGAAAACCTGGAGCTTCTAGTTAGAAGAGAAAGGACTATTCAATCAAGGCAGGGCCAAGGGAGGAAACTTTCTAAAATGGAACAAGCAGCAGAAGCACAGTACTTTTGCAGAAGAAATTCCCCTCCCAGCACTTGGCTTAAGGAAAAAGCCTGATGTTTCTATGAGAGACATGAGTTCATGTCTACTATTGGCTACCAGACATCTGAACACTTAGACTATTGGCTTTCCAGGCTCACGCTATTCAAACCGGAAAGTGAAACTACTCTAACAGTAGGGATGATTGCAAGAAATGTTTCTGTTTACACCACGACTGCCGACCATGCATCATTCTTACCTTGCACCTGTCCAAAGGCCTTCCTCCGTCTGCGCTCTGGCAACTCTCACCCAAGCTCGGGCAGGGATGGAGGCTCTTGCCACAAGTAGCCCAAGCCTGGAGATATTCCTCATCCTGATCTTCCACTGCTGACATCTAGGAATTCCCTGGAGCTGCAAACACTTGCCTTTGCTGCTCGAGGATCTTCTCTAGCACCATGCCAAACGCCTTCTCCTATGGCAGTGCTGCAGCATCCTGCAAGTCACGGACTGGAACTGGCACCTCCAGCAAAGTTGCTCCTGGGAAACATCCCTCAGCCATTCCCTTACTGCAATGAGCTGGACTCCTACTCCTCTGCAATGCTCTTCCTGGACAGGTGCATCCTCAGCAATGAGACGGTTCTGCTGAGAGCCGCGGCTCTGAGGGAGCAGCCAGTCCTGCCCAAAGGCCTTCCTCCGCCTCCAGTCCCGCAGCTCCCACGGAGGCACTGGGAGCCTTGGACACTCTTGCCACAAGTAGCCCAAGCGTCGAGATCTTCCTCATCCTGCTCCTCCACTGCTGACGGCAGGGAATTCCCTGGAGCTGCAAACACCTGCCTTTGCTGCTCGAGGATCGTGTCTGGCAGCTCTCTGAGCCTCTTCACCTTTGGCTGCGCCACAGCATCCTTGGAGTCATATACTGGCAACTGGCACCTCCAGGACACTTGCTGCTCCTAGGATGCTTTTCTCTGGGAAAATCTTCTTGCACACGACCTTGCTCCAGATTTTACTTCTAGGCCTTTTGTGGCCATCTGCATCCGCAGCCACAAGCAGCTTCTGATGATCGACATGGCTCTGGGAGAGCAGGGACTCCTGTCTGTGGACAAAGAAAACAAAGACAACTTGTAAGATTAAAACCTGGAGCTTCTAGTTAGAAGAGAAAGGACTATTCAATCAAGGCAGGGCCAAGGGAGGAAACTTTCTAAAATGGAACAAGCAGCAGAAGCACAGTAGTTTTACAGAAGAAATTCCCCTCCCAGCACTTGGCTTAAGGAAAAAGCCTGATGTTTCTATGAGAGACTTGAGTTCATGTCTACTATTGGGTACCAGACATCTGAACATTTAGACTATTGGCTTTCCAGGCTCACGCTATTCAAACCGGAAAGTGAAACTACTCTAACAGTAGGGATGATTGCAAGAAATGTTTCTGTTTACACCACGACTGCCGACCATGCATCATTCTTACCTTGCACCTGTCCAAAGGCCTTCCTCCGTCTGCGCTCCAGCAACTCTCACACAGGCAAGGGCAGGGATAGAGGCTCTTGCCACAAGTAGCCCAAGCGTGGACATCTTCCTCATCCTGCTACTCCACTGCTGACGTCAGGGTATTCCCTGGAGCTGCAAACACCTGCCTTTGCTGCTCGAGGACCTTCTCTAGCACCATGCCAAACGCCTTCTCCTATGGCAGTGCTGCAGCATCCTGCGAGCCATGGACTGGAACTGGCACCTTCAGCATAGTTGCTCCTGGGAAACATCCTTCAGCCATTCCCTTACTGCAATGAGCTGGACTCCTACTCCTTTGCAAGGCTCTTCCTGGACAGGTGCATCCTCAGCAATGAGACGGTTCTGCTGAGAGCCATGGCTCTGAGGGAGCAGCGAGTCCTGTCCAAAGGCCTTCCTCTGACTCCACTCCTGCAGCTCCCACGGAGGCACTGGGAGCCTTGGACACTCTTGCCACAAGTAGCCCAAGCGTGGACATCTTCCTCATCCTGCTCCTCCACTGCTGACGTCAGGGAATTCCCTGGAGCTCCTAAAATCTGCCTTTCCTGCTCGAGGATCGTGTCTGGCAGCTCTCTGAGCCTCTTCGCCTTTGGCAGCGCCACAGCATCCTAGGAGTCATATACTGGCAACTGGTACCTCCAGGACACTTGCTGCTCCTAGGATGCTTTTCTCTGGGAAAATCTTCTTGGACACGACATTGCTCCAGTTTTTACTTCTAGGCCTTTCGTGGCCATCTGCATTCTCAGCCACAAGAAGCTTCTGATGATCGACATGGCTCTGGGAGAGCAGGGACCCCTGTCTGTGGACAAAGAAAACAAAGACAACTTGTAAGAAGAAAACCTGGAGCTCCTAGATAGAAGACAAAGGACTATTCAATCAAGGCAGGGCCAAGGGAGGAAACTTTCTAAAATGGAACAAGCAGCAGAAGCACAGTAGTTTTGCAGAAGAAATTCCCTTCCCAGCACTTGGCTTAAGGAAAAAACCTCATGTTTCTATGAGAGACTTGAGTTCATGTCTACTACTGCGTACCAGACATCTGAACATTTAGACTATTGGCTTTCCAGGCTCACGCTATTCAAACCGGAAAGTGAAACTACTCTAACAGTAGGGATGATTGCAAGAAATGTTTCTGCTCGCATAACGACTGCCGACCATGCATCATTCTTACCTTGCACCTGTCCAAAGGCCTTCCTCCGTCTGCGCTCTGGCAACTCTCACCCAGGCAAGGGCAGGGATAGAGGCTCTTGCCACAAGTAGCCCAAGCGTGCACATCTTCCTCATCCTGCTACTCCACTGCTGACGTCAGGGTATTCCCTGGAGCTGCAAACACCTGCCTTTGCTGCTCGAGGACCTTCTCTAGCACCATGCCAAACGCCTTCTCCTATGGCAGTGCTGCAGCATCCTGCGAGCCATGGACTGGAACTGGCACCTTCAGCATAGTTGCTCCTGGGAAACATCATTCAGCCATTCCCTTACTGCAATGAGCTGGACTCCTACTCCTCTGCAAGGCTCTTCCTGGACAGGTGCATCCTCAGCAATGAGACGGTTCTGCTGAGAGCCATGGCTCTGAGGGAGCAGCGAGTCCTGTCCAAAGGCCTTCCTCTGACTCCACTCCTGCAGCTCCCACGGAGGCACTGGGAGCCTTGGACACTCTTGCCACAAGTAGCCCAAGCGTGGACATCTTCCTCATCCTGCTCCTCCACTGCTGACGTCAGGGAATTCCCTGGAGCTCCTAAAATCTGCCTTTCCTGCTCGAGGATCGTGTCTGGCAGCTCTCTGAGCCTCTTCGCCTTTGGCAGCGCCACAGCATCCTGAGAGTCATATACTGGAAACTGGCAGCTACAGGACACTCTCTGCTCCTAGGATGCTTTTCTCTGGGAAAATCTTCTTGGACACGACATTGCTCCAGTTTTTACTTCTAGGCCTTTCGTGGCCATCTGCATCCGCAGCCACAAGCAGCTTCTGATGATCGACATGGCTCTGGGAAAACAGGGACCCCTGTCTGTGGACAAAGAAAACAAAGACAACTTGTAAGAAGAAAACCTGGAGCTTCTAGTTAGAAGAGAAAGGACTATTCAATCAAGGCAGGGCCAAGGGAGGAAACTTTCTAAAATGGAACAAGCAGCAGAAGCACAGTAGTTTTGCAGAAGAAATTCCCCTCCCAGCACTTGGCTTAAGGAAAAAGCCTGATGTTTCTATGAGTGACTTGAGTTCATGTCTACTATTGGGTACCAGACATCTGAACATTTAGACTATTGGCTTTCCATGCTCACGCTATTCAAACCGGAAAGTGAAACTACTCTAACAGTAGGGATGATTGCAAGAAATGTTTCTGTTTACACCACGACTGCCGACCATGCATCATTCTTACCTTGCACCTGTCCAAAGGCCTTCCTCCATCTGCGCTCCGGCAACTCTCACCCAGGCAAGGGCAGGGATGGAGGCTCTTGCCACAAGTAGCCCAAGCGTGGACATCTTCCTCATCCTGCTACTCCACTGCTGACGTCAGGGTATTCCCTGGAGCTGCAAACACCTGCCTTTGCTGCTCGAGGATCTTCTCTAGCACCATGCCAAACCCCTTCTCCTATGGCAGTGCTGCAGCATCCTGCGAGCCACGGACTGGAACTGGCACCTCCAGCAAAGTTGCTCCTGGGAAACATCCCTCAGCCATTCCCTTACTGCAATGAGCTGGACTCCTACTCCTCTGCAATGCTCTTCCTGGACAGGTGCATCCTCAGCAATGAGACGGTTCTGCTGAGAGCCACAGCTCTGAGGGAGCAGCCAGTCCTGCCCAATGGTTGTCCTCTGTCACCAGTCCTGCAGCTCCCACGGAGGCACTGGGAGCCTTGGACACTCTTGCCACAAGTAGCCCAAGCGTGGACATCTTCCTCATCCTGCTCCTCCACTGCTGACGTCAGGGAATTCCCTGGTGCTCCCAACATCTGCCTTTCCTGCTGGAGGATCGTGTCTGGCAGATCTCTGAGCCTCTTTGCCTTTGGCAGCGCCACAGCATCCTAGGAGTCATATACTGGCAACTGGCACCTCCAGGACACTTGCTGCTCCTAGGATGCTTTCCTCTAGGAAAATCTTCTTGCACACGTCCTTGCTCCAGTTTTTACTCCTAGGCCTTTCGTGGCCATCTGCATTCTCAGCCACAAGAAGCTTCTGATGATCGACATGGCTCTGGGAGAGCAGGGACTCCTGTCTGTGGACAAAGAAAACAAAGACAACTTGTAAGAAGAAAACCTGGAGCTTCTAGTTAGAAGAAAAAGGACTATTCAATCAAGGCAGGGCCAAGGGAGGAAACTTTCTAAAATGGAACAAGCAGCAGAAGCACAGTAGTTTTGCAGAAGAAATTCCCCTCCCAGCACTTGGCTTAAGGAAAAAACCTGATGTTTCTATGAGAGACATGAGTTCATGTCTACTATTGGGTACCAGACATCTGAACATTTAGACTATTGGCTTTCCAGGCTCACGCTATTCAAACCGGAAAGTGAAACTACTCTAACAGTAGGGATGATTGCAAGAAATGTTTCTGTTTACACCACGACTGCCGACCATGCATCATACTTACCTTGCACCTGTCCAAAGGCCTTCCTCCGTCTGCGCTCTGGCAACTCTCACCCAAGCTCGGGCAGGGATGGAGGCTCTTGCCACAAGTAGCCCAAGCCTGGAGATATTCCTCATCCTGATCTTCCACTGCTGACATCTAGGAATTCCCTGGAGCTGCAAACACCTGCCTTTGCTGCTCGAGGATCTTCTCTAGCACCATGCCGAACGCCTTCTCCTATGGCAGTGCTGCAGCATCCTGCAAGTCACGGACTGGAACTGGCACCTCCAGCAAAGTTGCTCCTGGGAAACATCCCTCAGCCATTCCCTTACTGCAATGAGCTGGACTCCTACTCCTCTGCAATGCTCTTCCTGGACAGGTGCATCCTCAGCAATGAGACGGTTCTGCTGAGAGCCGCGGCTCTGAGGGAGCAGCCAGTCCTGCCCAAAGGCCTTCCTCCGCCTCCAGTCCCGCAGCTCCCACGGAGGCACTGGGAGCCTTGGACACTCTTGCCACAAGTAGCCCAAGCGTCGAGATCTTCCTCATCCTGCTCCTCCACTGCTGACGGCAGGGAATTCCCTGGAGCTGCAAACACCTGCCTTTCCTGCTCGAGGATCGTGTCTGGCAGCTCTCTGAGCCTCTTCACCTTTGGCTGCGCCACAGCATCCTTGGAGTCATATACTGGCAACTGGCACCTCCAGGACACTTGCTGCTCCTAGGATGCTTTTCTCTGGGAAAATCTTCTTGCACACGACCTTGCTCCAGATTTTACTTCTAGGCCTTTTGTGGCCATCTGCATCCGCAGCCACAAGCAGCTTCTGATGATCGACATGGCTCTGGGAGAGCAGGGACTCCTGTCTGTGGACAAAGAAAACAAAGACAACTTGTAAGATTAAAACCTGGAGCTTCTAGTTAGAAGAGAAAGGACTATTCAATCAAGGCAGGGCCAAGGGAGGAAACTTTCTAAAATGGAACAAGCAGCAGAAGCACAGTAGTTTTGCAGAAGAAATTCCCCTCCCAGCACTTGGCTTAAGGAAAAAGCCTGATGTTTCTATGAGAGACTTGAGTTCATGTCTACTATTGGATAGCAGACATCTGAACATTTAGACTACTGGCTTTCCAGGCTCACGCAATTCAAACCGGAATGTCAAACTATTTCAAAAGCTAGAGATGCTTCGAAGAAATGTTTCTGTACTCACCACAACTGGGGACCATGCATCATTCTTACCTTGCACCTGTCCAAAGGCCTTCCTCCGTCTCCAGTCCTGCCGCTCTCACGGAGGCACTGGGAGCCTTGGACACTCTTGCCACAAGTAGCCCAAGCGTGGACATCTTCCTCATCCTGCTCCTCCACTGCTGACGACAGGGAATTCCCTGGAGCTCCAAACATCTGCCTTTCCAGCTGGAGGATCATGTCTGGCAGCTCTCTGAGCCTCTTTGCCTTTGGCAGCGCCACAGCATCCTAGGAGTCATATACTGGCAACTGGCACCTCCAGGACACTTGCTGCTCCTAGGATGCTTTTCTCTGGGAAAATCTTCTTGCACACGACCTTGCTGCCGATTTTACTTCTAGGCCTTTCGTGGCCATCTGCATCCTCAGCCACAAGCAGGTTCTGATGATCAACAGGGCTCTGGGAGAGCAGGGACTCCTGTCTGTGGACAAAGAAAACAAAGACAACTTGTAAGAAGAAAACCTGGAGCTTCTAGTTAGAAGACAAAGGACTATTCAATCAAGGCAGGGCCAAAGCAGGAAACTTTCTAAAATGGAACAAGCAGCAGAAGCAGAGCAGTTTTGCAGAAGAAATTCCCCTCCCAGCACTTGGCTTAAGGAAAAAGCCTGATGTTTCTATGAGAGACTTGAGTTCATGTCTACTATTGGGTACCAGACATCTGAACATTTAGACTATTGGCTTTCCAGGCTCACGCTATTCAAACCGGAAAGTGAAACTACTCTAACAGTAGGGATGATTGCAAGAAATGTTTCTGTTTACACCACGACTGCCGACCATGCATCATTCTTACCTTGCACCTGTCCAAAGGCCTTCCTCCATCTGCGCTCTGGCAACTCTCACCCAAGCTCGGGCAGGGATGGAGGCTCTTGCCACAAGTAGCCCAAGCCTGGAGATATTCCTCATCCTGATCTTCCACTGCTGACATCTAGGAATTCCCTGGAGCTGCAAACACCTGCCTTTGCTGCTCGAGGATCTTCTCTAGCACCATGCCAAATGCCTTCTCCTATGGCAGTGCTGCAGCATCCTGCGAGCCATGGACTGGAACTGGCACCTTCAGCATAGTTGCTCCTGGGAAACATCATTCAGCCATTCCCTTACTGCAATGAGCTGGACTCCTACACCTTTGCAAGGCTCTTCCTGGATAGGTGCATCCTCAGCAATGAGACGGTTCTGCTGAGAGCCACAGCTCTGAGGGAGCAGCCAGTCCTGCCCAAAGGCCTTCCTCCGTCACCAGTCCTGCAGCTCCCACGGAGGCACTGGGAGCCTCGGACACTCTTGCCACAAGTAGCCCAAGCGTCGAGATCTTCCTCATCCTGCTCCTCCACTGCTGACATCAGGGAATTCCCTGGAGCTCCCAACATCTGCCTTTCCTGCTCGAGGATCGTGTCTGGCAGCTCTCTGAGCCTCTTACACTTTGGAAGCGCAACAGCATCCTAGGAGTCATATACTGGCAACTGGCACCTCCAGGACACTTGCTGCTCCTAGGATGCTTTTCTCTGGGAAAATCTTCTTGCACACAACCTTGCTGCAGATTTTACTTCTAGGCCTTTTGTGGCCATCTGCATTCTCAGCCACAAGAAGCTTCTGATGATCGACATGGCTCTGGGAGAGCAGGGACTCCTGTCTGTGGACAAAGAAAACAAAGACAACTTGTAAGATTAAAACCTGGAGCTTCTAGTTAGAAGAGAAAGGACTATTCAATCAAGGCAGAGCCAAGGGAGGAAACTTTCTAAAATGGAACAAGCAGCAGAAGCACAGCAGTATTGCAGAAGAAATTCCCCTCCCAGCACTTGGCTTAAGGAAAACGTCTGATGTTTCTATGAGAGACTTGAGTTCATGTCTACTATTGGGTACCAGACATCTGAACATTTGGACTATTGGCTTTCCAGGCTCACGCTATTCAAACCGGAAAGTGAAACTACTCTAACAGTAGGGATGATTGCAAGAAATGTTTCTGTTTACACCACGACTGCCGACCATGCATCATTCTTACCTTGCACCTGTCCAAAGGCCTTCCTCCGTCTGCGCTCCGGCAACTCTCACCCAGGCAAGGGCAGGGATGGAGGCTCTTGCCACAAGTAGCCCAAGCCTGGAGATATTCCTCATCCTGATCTTCCACTGCTGACATCTAGGAATTCCCTGGAGCTGCAAACACCTGCCTTTGCTGCTCGAGGATCTTCTCTAGCACCATGCCAAACGCCTTCTCCTATGGCAGTGCTGCAGCATCCTGCGAGCCATGGACTGGAACTGGCACCTCCAGCAAAGTTGCTCCTGGGAAACATCCCTCAGCCATTCCCTTACTGCAATGAGCTGGACTCCTACTCCTCTGCAAGGCTCTTCCTGGACAGGTGCATCCTCAGCAATGAGACGGTTCTGCTGAGAGCCATGGCTCCGAGGGAGCAGCGAGTCCTGTCCAAAGGCCTTCCTCTGACTCCACTCCTGCAGCTCCCACGGAGGCACTGGGAGCCTTGGACACTCTTGCCACAAGTAGCCCAAGCGTCGAGATCTTCCTCATCCTGCTCCTCCACTGCTGACATCAGGGAATTCCCTGGAGCTCCTAAAATCTGCCTTTCCTGCTCGAGGATCGTGTCTGGCAGCTCTCTGAGCCTCTTCGCCTTTGGCAGCGCCACAGCATCCTGAGAGTCATATACTGGAAACTGGCAGCTACAGGACACTTGCTGCTCCTAGGATGCTTTTCTCTGGGAAAATCTTCTTGGACACGACATTGCTCCAGTTTTTACTTCTAGGCCTTTCGTGGCCATCTGCATCCGCAGCCACAAGCAGCTTCTGATGATCGACATGGCTCTGGGAGAGCAGGGACTCCTGTCTGTGGACAAAGAAAACAAAGACAACTTGTAAGAAGAAAACCTGGAGCTCCTAGATAGAAGACAAAGGACTATTCAATCAAGGCAGGGCCAAGGGAGGAAACTTTCTAAAATGGAACAAGCAGCAGAAGCACAGTAGTTTTGCAGAAGAAATTCCCTTCCCAGCACTTGGCTTAAGGAAAAAACCTCATGTTTCTATGAGAGACTTGAGTTCATGTCTACTACTGGGAACCAGACATCTGAACATTTAGACTATTGGCTTTCCAGGCTCACGCTATTCAAACCGGAAAGTGAAACTACTCTAACAGTAAGGATGATTGCAAGAAATGTTTCTGTTTACACCACGACTGCCGACCATGCATCATTCTTACCTTGCACCTGTCCAAAGGCCTTCCTCCATCTGCGCTCCGGCAACTCTCACCCAGGCAAGGGCAGGGATGGAGGCTCTTGCCACAAGTAGCCCAAGCGTGGACATCTTCCTCATCCTGCTACTCCACTGCTGACGTCAGGGTATTCCCTGGAGCTGCAAACACCTGCCTTTGCTGCTCGAGGATCTTCTCTAGCACCATGCAAAACCCCTTCTCCTATGGCAGTGCTGCAGCATCCTGCGAGCCACGGACTGGAACTGGCACCTCCAGCAAAGTTGCTCCTGGGAAACATCCCTCAGCCATTCCCTTACTGCAATGAGCTGGACTCCTACTCCTCTGCAATGCTCTTCCTGGACAGGTGCATCCTCAGCAATGAGACGGTTCTGCTGAGAGCCACAGCTCTGAGGGAGCAGCCAGTCCTGCCCAATGGTTGTCCTCCGTCACCAGTCCTGCAGCTCCCACGGAGGCACTGGGAGCCTCGGACACTCTTGCCACAAGTAGCCCACGCGTGGACATCTTCCTCATCCTGCTCCTCCACTGCTGACGTCAGGGAATTCCCTGGTGCTCCCAACATCTGCCTTTCCTGCTGGAGGATCGTGTCTGGCAGATCTCTGAGCCTCTTTGCCTTTGGCAGCGCCACAGCATCCTAGGAGTCATATACTGGCAACTGGCACCTCCAGGACACTTGCTGCTCCTAGGATGCTTTCCTCTAGGAAAATCTTCTTGCACACGTCCTTGCTCCAGATTTTACTCCTAGGCCTTTCGTGGCCATCTGCATTCTCAGCCACAAGAAGCTTCTGATGATCGACATGGCTCTGGGAGAGCAGGGACTCCTGTCTGTGGACAAAGAAAACAAAGACAACTTGTAAGAAGAAAACCTGGAGCTTCTAGTTAGAAGAGAAAGGACTATTCAATCAAGGCAGGGCCAAGGGAGGAAACTTTCTAAAATGGAACAAGCAGCAGAAGCACAGTAGTTTTGCAGAAGAAATTCCCCTCCCAGCACTTGGCTTAAGGAAAAAGCCTGATGTTTCTATGAGAGACATGAGTTCATGTCTACTATTGGGTACCAGACATCTGAACACTTAGACTATTGGCTTTCCAGGCTCACGCTATTCAAACCGGAAAGTGAAACTACTCTAACAGTAGGGATGATTGCAAGAAATGTTTCTGTTTACACCACGACTGCCGACCATGCATCATTCTTACCTTGCACCTGTCCAAAGGCCTTCCTCCGTCTGCGCTCTGGCAACTCTCACCCAAGCTCGGGCAGGGATGGAGGCTCTTGCCACAAGTAGCCCAAGCCTGGAGATATTCCTCATCCTGATCTTCCACTGCTGACATCTAGGAATTCCCTGGAGCTGCAAACACCTGCCTTTGCTGCTCGAGGATCTTCTCTAGCACCATGCCAAATGCCTTCTCCTATGGCAGTGCTGCAGCATCCTGCGAGCCATGGACTGGAACTGGCACCTTCAGCATAGTTGCTCCTGGGAAACATCCCTCAGCCATTCCCTTACTGCAATGAGCTGGACTCCTACACCTTTGCAATGCTCTTCCTGGACAGGTGCATCCTCAGCAATGAGACGGTTCTGCTGAGAGCCACAGCTCTGAGGGAGCAGCCAGTCCTGCCCAAAGGCCTTCCTCCGTCACCAGTCCTGCAGCTCCCACGGAGGCACTGGGAGCCTTGGACACTCTTGCCACAAGTAGCCCAAGCGTCGAGATCTTCCTCATCCTGCTCCTCCACTGCTGACATCAGGGAATTCCCTGGAGCTCCCAACATCTGCCTTTCCTGCTCGAGGATCGTGTCTGGCAGCTCTCTGAGCCTCTTACACTTTGGAAGCGCAACAGCATCCTAGGAGTCATATACTGGCAACTGGCACCTCCAGGACACTTGCTGCTCCTAGGATGCTTTTCTCTGGGAAAATCTTCTTGCACACAACCTTGCTGCAGATTTTACTTCTAGGCCTTTTGTGGCCATCTGCATCCGCAGCCACAAGAAGCTTCTGATGATCGACATGGCTCTGGGAGAGCAGGGACTCCTGTCTGTGGACAAAGAAAACAAAGACAACTTGTAAGATTAAAACCTGGAGCTTCTAGTTAGAAGAGAAAGGACTATTCAATCAAGGCAGAGCCAAGGGAGGAAACTTTCTAAAATGGAACAAGCAGCAGAAGCACAGTAGTTTTGCAGAAGAAATTCCCTTCCCAGCACTTGGCTTAAGGAAAAAACCTCATGTTTCTATGAGAGACTTGAGTTCATGTCTACTACTGGGTACCAGACATCTGAACATTTAGACTATTGGCTTTCCAGGCTCATGCTATTCAAACCGGAAAGTGAAACTACTCTAACAGTAGGGATGATTGCAAGAAATGTTTCTGTTTACACCACGACTGCCGACCATGCATCATTCTTACCTTGCACCTGTCCAAAGGCCTTCCTCCATCTGCGCTCCGGCAACTCTCACCCAGGCAAGGGCAGGGATGGAGGCTCTTGCCACAAGTAGCCCAAGCGTGCACATCTTCCTCATCCTGCTACTCCACTGCTGACGTCAGGGTATTCCCTGGAGCTGCAAACACCTGCCTTTGCTGCTCGAGGATCTTCTCTAGCACCATGCCAAACCCCTTCTCCTATGGCAGTGCTGCAGCATCCTGCGAGCCACGGACTGGAACTGGCACCTCCAGCAAAGTTGCTCCTGGGAAACATCCCTCAGCCATTCCCTTACTGCAATGAGCTGGACTCCTACTCCTCTGCAATGCTCTTCCTGGACAGGTGCATCCTCAGCAATGAGACGGTTCTGCTGAGAGCCGCGGCTCTGAGGGAGCAGCCAGTCCTGCCCAAAGGCCTTCCTCCGCCTCCAGTCCCGCAGCTCCCACGGAGGCACTGGGAGCCTTGGACACTCTTGCCACAAGTAGCCCAAGCGTCGAGATCTTCCTCATCCTGCTCCTCCACTGCTGACGGCAGGGAATTCCCTGGAGCTGCAAACACCTGCCTTTGCTGCTCGAGGATCGTGTCTGGCAGCTCTCTGAGCCTCTTCACCTTTGGCTGCGCCACAGCATCCTTGGAGTCATATACTGGCAACTGGCACCTCCAGGACACTTGCTGCTCCTAGGATGCTTTTCTCTGGGAAAATCTTCTTGCACACGACCTTGCTCCAGATTTTACTTCTAGGCCTTTTGTGGCCATCTGCATCCGCAGCCACAAGCAGCTTCTGATGATCGACATGGCTCTGGGAGAGCAGGGACTCCTGTCTGTGGACAAAGAAAACAAAGACAACTTGTAAGAAGAAAACCTGGAGCTTCTAGTTAGAAGAGAAAGGACTATTCAATCAAGGCAGGGCCAAGGGAGGAAACTTTCTAAAATGGAACAAGCAGCAGAAGCACAGTAGTTTTACAGAAGAAATTCCCCTCCCAGCACTTGGCTTAAGGAAAAAGCCTGATGTTTCTATGAGAGACTTGAGTTCATGTCTACTATTGGATAGCAGACATCTGAACATTTAGACTACTGGCTTTCCAGGCTCACGCAATTCAAACCGGAATGTCAAACTATTTCAAAAGCTAGAGATGCTTCGAAGAAATGTTTCTGTACTCACCACAACTGGGGACCATGCATCATTCTTACCTTGCACCTGTCCAAAGGCCTTCCTCCGTCTCCAGTCCTGCCGCTCTCACGGAGGCACTGGGAGCCTTGGACACTCTTGCCACAAGTAGCCCAAGCGTGGACATCTTCCTCATCCCTCTCCTCCACTGCTGACGACAGGGAATTCCCTGGAGCTCCAAACATCTGCCTTTCCAGCTGGAGGATCATGTCTGGCAGCTCTCTGAGCCTCTTTGCCTTTGGCAGCGCCACAGCATCCTAGGAGTCATATACTGGCAACTGGCACCTCCAGGACACTTGCTGCTCCTAGGATGCTTTTCTCTGGGAAAATCTTCTTGCACACGACCTTGCTGCCGATTTTACTTCTAGGCCTTTCGTGGCCATCTGCATCCTCAGCCACAAGCAGGTTCTGATGATCAACAGGGCTCTGGGAGAGCAGGGACTCCTGTCTGTGGACAAAGAAAACAAAGACAACTTGTAAGAAGAAAACCTGGAGCTTCTAGTTAGAAGACAAAGGACTATTCAATCAAGGCAGGGCCAAAGCAGGAAACTTTCTAAAATGGAACAAGCAGCAGAAGCAGAGCAGTTTTGCAGAAGAAATTCCCCTCCCAGCACTTGGCTTAAGGAAAAAGCCTGATGTTTCTATGAGAGACTTGAGTTCATGTCTACTATTGGGTACCAGACATCTGAACATTTAGACTATTGGCTTTCCAGGCTCACGCTATTCAAACCGGAAAGTGAAACTACTCTAACAGTAGGGATGATTGCAAGAAATGTTTCTGTTTACACCACGACTGCCGACCATGCATCATTCTTACCTTGCACCTGTCCAAAGGCCTTCCTCCATCTGCGCTCTGGCAACTCTCACCCAAGCTCGGGCAGGGATGGAGGCTCTTGCCACAAGTAGCCCAAGCCTGGAGATATTCCTCATCCTGATCTTCCACTGCTGACATCTAGGAATTCCCTGGAGCTGCAAACACCTGCCTTTGCTGCTCGAGGATCTTCTCTAGCACCATGCCAAATGCCTTCTCCTATGGCAGTGCTGCAGCATCCTGCGAGCCATGGACTGGAACTGGCACCTTCAGCATAGTTGCTCCTGGGAAACATCATTCAGCCATTCCCTTACTGCAATGAGCTGGACTCCTACACCTTTGCAAGGCTCTTCCTGGATAGGTGCATCCTCAGCAATGAGACGGTTCTGCTGAGAGCCACGGCTCTGAGGGAGCAGCCAGTCCTGCCCAAAGGCCTTCCTCCGTCACCAGTCCTGCAGCTCCCACGGAGGCACTGGGAGCCTCGGACACTCTTGCCACAAGTAGCCCAAGCGTCGAGATCTTCCTCATCCTGCTCCTCCACTGCTGACATCAGGGAATTCCCTGGAGCTCCCAACATCTGCCTTTCCTGCTCGAGGATCGTGTCTGGCAGCTCTCTGAGCCTCTTACACTTTGGAAGCGCAACAGCATCCTAGGAGTCATATACTGGCAACTGGCACCTCCAGGACACTTGCTGCTCCTAGGATGCTTTTCTCTGGGAAAATCTTCTTGCACACAACCTTGCTGCAGATTTTACTTCTAGGCCTTTTGTGGCCATCTGCATTCTCAGCCACAAGAAGCTTCTGATGATCGACATGGCTCTGGGAGAGCAGGGACTCCTGTCTGTGGACAAAGAAAACAAAGACAACTTGTAAGATTAAAACCTGGAGCTTCTAGTTAGAAGAGAAAGGACTATTCAATCAAGGCAGAGCCAAGGGAGGAAACTTTCTAAAATGGAACAAGCAGCAGAAGCACAGCAGTATTGCAGAAGAAATTCCCCTCCCAGCACTTGGCTTAAGGAAAACGTCTGATGTTTCTATGAGAGACTTGAGTTCATGTCTACTATTGGGTACCAGACATCTGAACATTTGGACTATTGGCTTTCCAGGCTCACGCTATTCAAACCGGAAAGTGAAACTACTCTAACAGTAGGGATGATTGCAAGAAATGTTTCTGTTTACACCACGACTGCCGACCATGCATCATTCTTACCTTGCACCTGTCCAAAGGCCTTCCTCCGTCTGCGCTCCGGCAACTCTCACCCAGGCAAGGGCAGGGATGGAGGCTCTTGCCACAAGTAGCCCAAGCCTGGAGATATTCCTCATCCTGATCTTCCACTGCTGACATCTAGGAATTCCCTGGAGCTGCAAACACCTGCCTTTGCTGCTCGAGGATCTTCTCTAGCACCATGCCAAACGCCTTCTCCTATGGCAGTGCTGCAGCATCCTGCGAGCCATGGACTGGAACTGGCACCTCCAGCAAAGTTGCTCCTGGGAAACATCCCTCAGCCATTCCCTTACTGCAATGAGCTGGACTCCTACTCCTCTGCAAGGCTCTTCCTGGACAGGTGCATCCTCAGCAATGAGACGGTTCTGCTGAGAGCCATGGCTCCGAGGGAGCAGCGAGTCCTGTCCAAAGGCCTTCCTCTGACTCCACTCCTGCAGCTCCCACGGAGGCACTGGGAGCCTTGGACACTCTTGCCACAAGTAGCCCAAGCGTCGAGATCTTCCTCATCCTGCTCCTCCACTGCTGACATCAGGGAATTCCCTGGAGCTCCTAAAATCTGCCTTTCCTGCTCGAGGATCGTGTCTGGCAGCTCTCTGAGCCTCTTCGCCTTTGGCAGCGCCACAGCATCCTGAGAGTCATATACTGGAAACTGGCAGCTACAGGACACTTGCTGCTCCTAGGATGCTTTTCTCTGGGAAAATCTTCTTGGACACGACATTGCTCCAGTTTTTACTTCTAGGCCTTTCGTGGCCATCTGCATCCGCAGCCACAAGCAGCTTCTGATGATCGACATGGCTCTGGGAGAGCAGGGACTCCTGTCTGTGGACAAAGAAAACAAAGACAACTTGTAAGAAGAAAACCTGGAGCTCCTAGATAGAAGACAAAGGACTATTCAATCAAGGCAGGGCCAAGGGAGGAAACTTTCTAAAATGGAACAAGCAGCAGAAGCACAGTAGTTTTGCAGAAGAAATTCCCTTCCCAGCACTTGGCTTAAGGAAAAAACCTCATGTTTCTATGAGAGACTTGAGTTCATGTCTACTACTGGGAACCAGACATCTGAACATTTAGACTATTGGCTTTCCAGGCTCACGCTATTCAAACCGGAAAGTGAAACTACTCTAACAGTAAGGATGATTGCAAGAAATGTTTCTGTTTACACCACGACTGCCGACCATGCATCATTCTTACCTTGCACCTGTCCAAAGGCCTTCCTCCATCTGCGCTCCGGCAACTCTCACCCAGGCAAGGGCAGGGATGGAGGCTCTTGCCACAAGTAGCCCAAGCGTGGACATCTTCCTCATCCTGCTACTCCACTGCTGACGTCAGGGTATTCCCTGGAGCTGCAAACACCTGCCTTTGCTGCTCGAGGATCTTCTCTAGCACCATGCAAAACCCCTTCTCCTATGGCAGTGCTGCAGCATCCTGCGAGCCACGGACTGGAACTGGCACCTCCAGCAAAGTTGCTCCTGGGAAACATCCCTCAGCCATTCCCTTACTGCAATGAGCTGGACTCCTACTCCTCTGCAATGCTCTTCCTGGACAGGTGCATCCTCAGCAATGAGACGGTTCTGCTGAGAGCCACAGCTCTGAGGGAGCAGCCAGTCCTGCCCAATGGTTGTCCTCCGTCACCAGTCCTGCAGCTCCCACGGAGGCACTGGGAGCCTCGGACACTCTTGCCACAAGTAGCCCACGCGTGGACATCTTCCTCATCCTGCTCCTCCACTGCTGACGTCAGGGAATTCCCTGGTGCTCCCAACATCTGCCTTTCCTGCTGGAGGATCGTGTCTGGCAGATCTCTGAGCCTCTTTGCCTTTGGCAGCGCCACAGCATCCTAGGAGTCATATACTGGCAACTGGCACCTCCAGGACACTTGCTGCTCCTAGGATGCTTTCCTCTAGGAAAATCTTCTTGCACACGTCCTTGCTCCAGATTTTACTCCTAGGCCTTTCGTGGCCATCTGCATTCTCAGCCACAAGAAGCTTCTGATGATCGACATGGCTCTGGGAGAGCAGGGACTCCTGTCTGTGGACAAAGAAAACAAAGACAACTTGTAAGAAGAAAACCTGGAGCTTCTAGTTAGAAGAGAAAGGACTATTCAATCAAGGCAGGGCCAAGGGAGGAAACTTTCTAAAATGGAACAAGCAGCAGAAGCACAGTACTTTTGCAGAAGAAATTCCCCTCCCAGCACTTGGCTTAAGGAAAAAGCCTGATGTTTCTATGAGAGACATGAGTTCATGTCTACTATTGGCTACCAGACATCTGAACACTTAGACTATTGGCTTTCCAGGCTCACGCTATTCAAACCGGAAAGTGAAACTACTCTAACAGTAGGGATGATTGCAAGAAATGTTTCTGTTTACACCACGACTGCCGACCATGCATCATTCTTACCTTGCACCTGTCCAAAGGCCTTCCTCCGTCTGCGCTCTGGCAACTCTCACCCAAGCTCGGGCAGGGATGGAGGCTCTTGCCACAAGTAGCCCAAGCCTGGAGATATTCCTCATCCTGATCTTCCACTGCTGACATCTAGGAATTCCCTGGAGCTGCAAACACTTGCCTTTGCTGCTCGAGGATCTTCTCTAGCACCATGCCAAACGCCTTCTCCTATGGCAGTGCTGCAGCATCCTGCAAGTCACGGACTGGAACTGGCACCTCCAGCAAAGTTGCTCCTGGGAAACATCCCTCAGCCATTCCCTTACTGCAATGAGCTGGACTCCTACTCCTCTGCAATGCTCTTCCTGGACAGGTGCATCCTCAGCAATGAGACGGTTCTGCTGAGAGCCGCGGCTCTGAGGGAGCAGCCAGTCCTGCCCAAAGGCCTTCCTCCGCCTCCAGTCCCGCAGCTCCCACGGAGGCACTGGGAGCCTTGGACACTCTTGCCACAAGTAGCCCAAGCGTCGAGATCTTCCTCATCCTGCTCCTCCACTGCTGACGGCAGGGAATTCCCTGGAGCTGCAAACACCTGCCTTTGCTGCTCGAGGATCGTGTCTGGCAGCTCTCTGAGCCTCTTCACCTTTGGCTGCGCCACAGCATCCTTGGAGTCATAT
This sequence comes from Aphelocoma coerulescens, assembly GCF_041296385.1. Lineage (NCBI taxonomy): Eukaryota > Metazoa > Chordata > Aves > Passeriformes > Corvidae > Aphelocoma > Aphelocoma coerulescens. The sequence goes on from NW_027183464.1 coordinate 133,297, forward strand.
ACTGGCAACTGGCACCTCCAGGACACTTGCTGCTCCTAGGATGCTTTTCTCTGGGAAAATCTTCTTGCACACGACCTTGCTCCAGATTTTACTTCTAGGCCTTTTGTGGCCATCTGCATCCGCAGCCACAAGCAGCTTCTGATGATCGACATGGCTCTGGGAGAGCAGGGACTCCTGTCTGTGGACAAAGAAAACAAAGACAACTTGTAAGATTAAAACCTGGAGCTTCTAGTTAGAAGAGAAAGGACTATTCAATCAAGGCAGGGCCAAGGGAGGAAACTTTCTAAAATGGAACAAGCAGCAGAAGCACAGTAGTTTTACAGAAGAAATTCCCCTCCCAGCACTTGGCTTAAGGAAAAAGCCTGATGTTTCTATGAGAGACTTGAGTTCATGTCTACTATTGGGTACCAGACATCTGAACATTTAGACTATTGGCTTTCCAGGCTCACGCTATTCAAACCGGAAAGTGAAACTACTCTAACAGTAGGGATGATTGCAAGAAATGTTTCTGTTTACACCACGACTGCCGACCATGCATCATTCTTACCTTGCACCTGTCCAAAGGCCTTCCTCCGTCTGCGCTCCAGCAACTCTCACACAGGCAAGGGCAGGGATAGAGGCTCTTGCCACAAGTAGCCCAAGCGTGGACATCTTCCTCATCCTGCTACTCCACTGCTGACGTCAGGGTATTCCCTGGAGCTGCAAACACCTGCCTTTGCTGCTCGAGGACCTTCTCTAGCACCATGCCAAACGCCTTCTCCTATGGCAGTGCTGCAGCATCCTGCGAGCCATGGACTGGAACTGGCACCTTCAGCATAGTTGCTCCTGGGAAACATCCTTCAGCCATTCCCTTACTGCAATGAGCTGGACTCCTACTCCTTTGCAAGGCTCTTCCTGGACAGGTGCATCCTCAGCAATGAGACGGTTCTGCTGAGAGCCATGGCTCTGAGGGAGCAGCGAGTCCTGTCCAAAGGCCTTCCTCTGACTCCACTCCTGCAGCTCCCACGGAGGCACTGGGAGCCTTGGACACTCTTGCCACAAGTAGCCCAAGCGTGGACATCTTCCTCATCCTGCTCCTCCACTGCTGACGTCAGGGAATTCCCTGGAGCTCCTAAAATCTGCCTTTCCTGCTCGAGGATCGTGTCTGGCAGCTCTCTGAGCCTCTTCGCCTTTGGCAGCGCCACAGCATCCTAGGAGTCATATACTGGCAACTGGTACCTCCAGGACACTTGCTGCTCCTAGGATGCTTTTCTCTGGGAAAATCTTCTTGGACACGACATTGCTCCAGTTTTTACTTCTAGGCCTTTCGTGGCCATCTGCATTCTCAGCCACAAGAAGCTTCTGATGATCGACATGGCTCTGGGAGAGCAGGGACCCCTGTCTGTGGACAAAGAAAACAAAGACAACTTGTAAGAAGAAAACCTGGAGCTCCTAGATAGAAGACAAAGGACTATTCAATCAAGGCAGGGCCAAGGGAGGAAACTTTCTAAAATGGAACAAGCAGCAGAAGCACAGTAGTTTTGCAGAAGAAATTCCCTTCCCAGCACTTGGCTTAAGGAAAAAACCTCATGTTTCTATGAGAGACTTGAGTTCATGTCTACTACTGCGTACCAGACATCTGAACATTTAGACTATTGGCTTTCCAGGCTCACGCTATTCAAACCGGAAAGTGAAACTACTCTAACAGTAGGGATGATTGCAAGAAATGTTTCTGCTCGCATAACGACTGCCGACCATGCATCATTCTTACCTTGCACCTGTCCAAAGGCCTTCCTCCGTCTGCGCTCTGGCAACTCTCACCCAGGCAAGGGCAGGGATAGAGGCTCTTGCCACAAGTAGCCCAAGCGTGCACATCTTCCTCATCCTGCTACTCCACTGCTGACGTCAGGGTATTCCCTGGAGCTGCAAACACCTGCCTTTGCTGCTCGAGGACCTTCTCTAGCACCATGCCAAACGCCTTCTCCTATGGCAGTGCTGCAGCATCCTGCGAGCCATGGACTGGAACTGGCACCTTCAGCATAGTTGCTCCTGGGAAACATCATTCAGCCATTCCCTTACTGCAATGAGCTGGACTCCTACTCCTCTGCAAGGCTCTTCCTGGACAGGTGCATCCTCAGCAATGAGACGGTTCTGCTGAGAGCCATGGCTCTGAGGGAGCAGCGAGTCCTGTCCAAAGGCCTTCCTCTGACTCCACTCCTGCAGCTCCCACGGAGGCACTGGGAGCCTTGGACACTCTTGCCACAAGTAGCCCAAGCGTGGACATCTTCCTCATCCTGCTCCTCCACTGCTGACGTCAGGGAATTCCCTGGAGCTCCTAAAATCTGCCTTTCCTGCTCGAGGATCGTGTCTGGCAGCTCTCTGAGCCTCTTCGCCTTTGGCAGCGCCACAGCATCCTGAGAGTCATATACTGGAAACTGGCAGCTACAGGACACTCTCTGCTCCTAGGATGCTTTTCTCTGGGAAAATCTTCTTGGACACGACATTGCTCCAGTTTTTACTTCTAGGCCTTTCGTGGCCATCTGCATCCGCAGCCACAAGCAGCTTCTGATGATCGACATGGCTCTGGGAAAACAGGGACCCCTGTCTGTGGACAAAGAAAACAAAGACAACTTGTAAGAAGAAAACCTGGAGCTTCTAGTTAGAAGAGAAAGGACTATTCAATCAAGGCAGGGCCAAGGGAGGAAACTTTCTAAAATGGAACAAGCAGCAGAAGCACAGTAGTTTTGCAGAAGAAATTCCCCTCCCAGCACTTGGCTTAAGGAAAAAGCCTGATGTTTCTATGAGTGACTTGAGTTCATGTCTACTATTGGGTACCAGACATCTGAACATTTAGACTATTGGCTTTCCATGCTCACGCTATTCAAACCGGAAAGTGAAACTACTCTAACAGTAGGGATGATTGCAAGAAATGTTTCTGTTTACACCACGACTGCCGACCATGCATCATTCTTACCTTGCACCTGTCCAAAGGCCTTCCTCCATCTGCGCTCCGGCAACTCTCACCCAGGCAAGGGCAGGGATGGAGGCTCTTGCCACAAGTAGCCCAAGCGTGGACATCTTCCTCATCCTGCTACTCCACTGCTGACGTCAGGGTATTCCCTGGAGCTGCAAACACCTGCCTTTGCTGCTCGAGGATCTTCTCTAGCACCATGCCAAACCCCTTCTCCTATGGCAGTGCTGCAGCATCCTGCGAGCCACGGACTGGAACTGGCACCTCCAGCAAAGTTGCTCCTGGGAAACATCCCTCAGCCATTCCCTTACTGCAATGAGCTGGACTCCTACTCCTCTGCAATGCTCTTCCTGGACAGGTGCATCCTCAGCAATGAGACGGTTCTGCTGAGAGCCACAGCTCTGAGGGAGCAGCCAGTCCTGCCCAATGGTTGTCCTCTGTCACCAGTCCTGCAGCTCCCACGGAGGCACTGGGAGCCTTGGACACTCTTGCCACAAGTAGCCCAAGCGTGGACATCTTCCTCATCCTGCTCCTCCACTGCTGACGTCAGGGAATTCCCTGGTGCTCCCAACATCTGCCTTTCCTGCTGGAGGATCGTGTCTGGCAGATCTCTGAGCCTCTTTGCCTTTGGCAGCGCCACAGCATCCTAGGAGTCATATACTGGCAACTGGCACCTCCAGGACACTTGCTGCTCCTAGGATGCTTTCCTCTAGGAAAATCTTCTTGCACACGTCCTTGCTCCAGTTTTTACTCCTAGGCCTTTCGTGGCCATCTGCATTCTCAGCCACAAGAAGCTTCTGATGATCGACATGGCTCTGGGAGAGCAGGGACTCCTGTCTGTGGACAAAGAAAACAAAGACAACTTGTAAGAAGAAAACCTGGAGCTTCTAGTTAGAAGAAAAAGGACTATTCAATCAAGGCAGGGCCAAGGGAGGAAACTTTCTAAAATGGAACAAGCAGCAGAAGCACAGTAGTTTTGCAGAAGAAATTCCCCTCCCAGCACTTGGCTTAAGGAAAAAACCTGATGTTTCTATGAGAGACATGAGTTCATGTCTACTATTGGGTACCAGACATCTGAACATTTAGACTATTGGCTTTCCAGGCTCACGCTATTCAAACCGGAAAGTGAAACTACTCTAACAGTAGGGATGATTGCAAGAAATGTTTCTGTTTACACCACGACTGCCGACCATGCATCATACTTACCTTGCACCTGTCCAAAGGCCTTCCTCCGTCTGCGCTCTGGCAACTCTCACCCAAGCTCGGGCAGGGATGGAGGCTCTTGCCACAAGTAGCCCAAGCCTGGAGATATTCCTCATCCTGATCTTCCACTGCTGACATCTAGGAATTCCCTGGAGCTGCAAACACCTGCCTTTGCTGCTCGAGGATCTTCTCTAGCACCATGCCGAACGCCTTCTCCTATGGCAGTGCTGCAGCATCCTGCAAGTCACGGACTGGAACTGGCACCTCCAGCAAAGTTGCTCCTGGGAAACATCCCTCAGCCATTCCCTTACTGCAATGAGCTGGACTCCTACTCCTCTGCAATGCTCTTCCTGGACAGGTGCATCCTCAGCAATGAGACGGTTCTGCTGAGAGCCGCGGCTCTGAGGGAGCAGCCAGTCCTGCCCAAAGGCCTTCCTCCGCCTCCAGTCCCGCAGCTCCCACGGAGGCACTGGGAGCCTTGGACACTCTTGCCACAAGTAGCCCAAGCGTCGAGATCTTCCTCATCCTGCTCCTCCACTGCTGACGGCAGGGAATTCCCTGGAGCTGCAAACACCTGCCTTTCCTGCTCGAGGATCGTGTCTGGCAGCTCTCTGAGCCTCTTCACCTTTGGCTGCGCCACAGCATCCTTGGAGTCATATACTGGCAACTGGCACCTCCAGGACACTTGCTGCTCCTAGGATGCTTTTCTCTGGGAAAATCTTCTTGCACACGACCTTGCTCCAGATTTTACTTCTAGGCCTTTTGTGGCCATCTGCATCCGCAGCCACAAGCAGCTTCTGATGATCGACATGGCTCTGGGAGAGCAGGGACTCCTGTCTGTGGACAAAGAAAACAAAGACAACTTGTAAGATTAAAACCTGGAGCTTCTAGTTAGAAGAGAAAGGACTATTCAATCAAGGCAGGGCCAAGGGAGGAAACTTTCTAAAATGGAACAAGCAGCAGAAGCACAGTAGTTTTGCAGAAGAAATTCCCCTCCCAGCACTTGGCTTAAGGAAAAAGCCTGATGTTTCTATGAGAGACTTGAGTTCATGTCTACTATTGGATAGCAGACATCTGAACATTTAGACTACTGGCTTTCCAGGCTCACGCAATTCAAACCGGAATGTCAAACTATTTCAAAAGCTAGAGATGCTTCGAAGAAATGTTTCTGTACTCACCACAACTGGGGACCATGCATCATTCTTACCTTGCACCTGTCCAAAGGCCTTCCTCCGTCTCCAGTCCTGCCGCTCTCACGGAGGCACTGGGAGCCTTGGACACTCTTGCCACAAGTAGCCCAAGCGTGGACATCTTCCTCATCCTGCTCCTCCACTGCTGACGACAGGGAATTCCCTGGAGCTCCAAACATCTGCCTTTCCAGCTGGAGGATCATGTCTGGCAGCTCTCTGAGCCTCTTTGCCTTTGGCAGCGCCACAGCATCCTAGGAGTCATATACTGGCAACTGGCACCTCCAGGACACTTGCTGCTCCTAGGATGCTTTTCTCTGGGAAAATCTTCTTGCACACGACCTTGCTGCCGATTTTACTTCTAGGCCTTTCGTGGCCATCTGCATCCTCAGCCACAAGCAGGTTCTGATGATCAACAGGGCTCTGGGAGAGCAGGGACTCCTGTCTGTGGACAAAGAAAACAAAGACAACTTGTAAGAAGAAAACCTGGAGCTTCTAGTTAGAAGACAAAGGACTATTCAATCAAGGCAGGGCCAAAGCAGGAAACTTTCTAAAATGGAACAAGCAGCAGAAGCAGAGCAGTTTTGCAGAAGAAATTCCCCTCCCAGCACTTGGCTTAAGGAAAAAGCCTGATGTTTCTATGAGAGACTTGAGTTCATGTCTACTATTGGGTACCAGACATCTGAACATTTAGACTATTGGCTTTCCAGGCTCACGCTATTCAAACCGGAAAGTGAAACTACTCTAACAGTAGGGATGATTGCAAGAAATGTTTCTGTTTACACCACGACTGCCGACCATGCATCATTCTTACCTTGCACCTGTCCAAAGGCCTTCCTCCATCTGCGCTCTGGCAACTCTCACCCAAGCTCGGGCAGGGATGGAGGCTCTTGCCACAAGTAGCCCAAGCCTGGAGATATTCCTCATCCTGATCTTCCACTGCTGACATCTAGGAATTCCCTGGAGCTGCAAACACCTGCCTTTGCTGCTCGAGGATCTTCTCTAGCACCATGCCAAATGCCTTCTCCTATGGCAGTGCTGCAGCATCCTGCGAGCCATGGACTGGAACTGGCACCTTCAGCATAGTTGCTCCTGGGAAACATCATTCAGCCATTCCCTTACTGCAATGAGCTGGACTCCTACACCTTTGCAAGGCTCTTCCTGGATAGGTGCATCCTCAGCAATGAGACGGTTCTGCTGAGAGCCACAGCTCTGAGGGAGCAGCCAGTCCTGCCCAAAGGCCTTCCTCCGTCACCAGTCCTGCAGCTCCCACGGAGGCACTGGGAGCCTCGGACACTCTTGCCACAAGTAGCCCAAGCGTCGAGATCTTCCTCATCCTGCTCCTCCACTGCTGACATCAGGGAATTCCCTGGAGCTCCCAACATCTGCCTTTCCTGCTCGAGGATCGTGTCTGGCAGCTCTCTGAGCCTCTTACACTTTGGAAGCGCAACAGCATCCTAGGAGTCATATACTGGCAACTGGCACCTCCAGGACACTTGCTGCTCCTAGGATGCTTTTCTCTGGGAAAATCTTCTTGCACACAACCTTGCTGCAGATTTTACTTCTAGGCCTTTTGTGGCCATCTGCATTCTCAGCCACAAGAAGCTTCTGATGATCGACATGGCTCTGGGAGAGCAGGGACTCCTGTCTGTGGACAAAGAAAACAAAGACAACTTGTAAGATTAAAACCTGGAGCTTCTAGTTAGAAGAGAAAGGACTATTCAATCAAGGCAGAGCCAAGGGAGGAAACTTTCTAAAATGGAACAAGCAGCAGAAGCACAGCAGTATTGCAGAAGAAATTCCCCTCCCAGCACTTGGCTTAAGGAAAACGTCTGATGTTTCTATGAGAGACTTGAGTTCATGTCTACTATTGGGTACCAGACATCTGAACATTTGGACTATTGGCTTTCCAGGCTCACGCTATTCAAACCGGAAAGTGAAACTACTCTAACAGTAGGGATGATTGCAAGAAATGTTTCTGTTTACACCACGACTGCCGACCATGCATCATTCTTACCTTGCACCTGTCCAAAGGCCTTCCTCCGTCTGCGCTCCGGCAACTCTCACCCAGGCAAGGGCAGGGATGGAGGCTCTTGCCACAAGTAGCCCAAGCCTGGAGATATTCCTCATCCTGATCTTCCACTGCTGACATCTAGGAATTCCCTGGAGCTGCAAACACCTGCCTTTGCTGCTCGAGGATCTTCTCTAGCACCATGCCAAACGCCTTCTCCTATGGCAGTGCTGCAGCATCCTGCGAGCCATGGACTGGAACTGGCACCTCCAGCAAAGTTGCTCCTGGGAAACATCCCTCAGCCATTCCCTTACTGCAATGAGCTGGACTCCTACTCCTCTGCAAGGCTCTTCCTGGACAGGTGCATCCTCAGCAATGAGACGGTTCTGCTGAGAGCCATGGCTCCGAGGGAGCAGCGAGTCCTGTCCAAAGGCCTTCCTCTGACTCCACTCCTGCAGCTCCCACGGAGGCACTGGGAGCCTTGGACACTCTTGCCACAAGTAGCCCAAGCGTCGAGATCTTCCTCATCCTGCTCCTCCACTGCTGACATCAGGGAATTCCCTGGAGCTCCTAAAATCTGCCTTTCCTGCTCGAGGATCGTGTCTGGCAGCTCTCTGAGCCTCTTCGCCTTTGGCAGCGCCACAGCATCCTGAGAGTCATATACTGGAAACTGGCAGCTACAGGACACTTGCTGCTCCTAGGATGCTTTTCTCTGGGAAAATCTTCTTGGACACGACATTGCTCCAGTTTTTACTTCTAGGCCTTTCGTGGCCATCTGCATCCGCAGCCACAAGCAGCTTCTGATGATCGACATGGCTCTGGGAGAGCAGGGACTCCTGTCTGTGGACAAAGAAAACAAAGACAACTTGTAAGAAGAAAACCTGGAGCTCCTAGATAGAAGACAAAGGACTATTCAATCAAGGCAGGGCCAAGGGAGGAAACTTTCTAAAATGGAACAAGCAGCAGAAGCACAGTAGTTTTGCAGAAGAAATTCCCTTCCCAGCACTTGGCTTAAGGAAAAAACCTCATGTTTCTATGAGAGACTTGAGTTCATGTCTACTACTGGGAACCAGACATCTGAACATTTAGACTATTGGCTTTCCAGGCTCACGCTATTCAAACCGGAAAGTGAAACTACTCTAACAGTAAGGATGATTGCAAGAAATGTTTCTGTTTACACCACGACTGCCGACCATGCATCATTCTTACCTTGCACCTGTCCAAAGGCCTTCCTCCATCTGCGCTCCGGCAACTCTCACCCAGGCAAGGGCAGGGATGGAGGCTCTTGCCACAAGTAGCCCAAGCGTGGACATCTTCCTCATCCTGCTACTCCACTGCTGACGTCAGGGTATTCCCTGGAGCTGCAAACACCTGCCTTTGCTGCTCGAGGATCTTCTCTAGCACCATGCAAAACCCCTTCTCCTATGGCAGTGCTGCAGCATCCTGCGAGCCACGGACTGGAACTGGCACCTCCAGCAAAGTTGCTCCTGGGAAACATCCCTCAGCCATTCCCTTACTGCAATGAGCTGGACTCCTACTCCTCTGCAATGCTCTTCCTGGACAGGTGCATCCTCAGCAATGAGACGGTTCTGCTGAGAGCCACAGCTCTGAGGGAGCAGCCAGTCCTGCCCAATGGTTGTCCTCCGTCACCAGTCCTGCAGCTCCCACGGAGGCACTGGGAGCCTCGGACACTCTTGCCACAAGTAGCCCACGCGTGGACATCTTCCTCATCCTGCTCCTCCACTGCTGACGTCAGGGAATTCCCTGGTGCTCCCAACATCTGCCTTTCCTGCTGGAGGATCGTGTCTGGCAGATCTCTGAGCCTCTTTGCCTTTGGCAGCGCCACAGCATCCTAGGAGTCATATACTGGCAACTGGCACCTCCAGGACACTTGCTGCTCCTAGGATGCTTTCCTCTAGGAAAATCTTCTTGCACACGTCCTTGCTCCAGATTTTACTCCTAGGCCTTTCGTGGCCATCTGCATTCTCAGCCACAAGAAGCTTCTGATGATCGACATGGCTCTGGGAGAGCAGGGACTCCTGTCTGTGGACAAAGAAAACAAAGACAACTTGTAAGAAGAAAACCTGGAGCTTCTAGTTAGAAGAGAAAGGACTATTCAATCAAGGCAGGGCCAAGGGAGGAAACTTTCTAAAATGGAACAAGCAGCAGAAGCACAGTAGTTTTGCAGAAGAAATTCCCCTCCCAGCACTTGGCTTAAGGAAAAAGCCTGATGTTTCTATGAGAGACATGAGTTCATGTCTACTATTGGGTACCAGACATCTGAACACTTAGACTATTGGCTTTCCAGGCTCACGCTATTCAAACCGGAAAGTGAAACTACTCTAACAGTAGGGATGATTGCAAGAAATGTTTCTGTTTACACCACGACTGCCGACCATGCATCATTCTTACCTTGCACCTGTCCAAAGGCCTTCCTCCGTCTGCGCTCTGGCAACTCTCACCCAAGCTCGGGCAGGGATGGAGGCTCTTGCCACAAGTAGCCCAAGCCTGGAGATATTCCTCATCCTGATCTTCCACTGCTGACATCTAGGAATTCCCTGGAGCTGCAAACACCTGCCTTTGCTGCTCGAGGATCTTCTCTAGCACCATGCCAAATGCCTTCTCCTATGGCAGTGCTGCAGCATCCTGCGAGCCATGGACTGGAACTGGCACCTTCAGCATAGTTGCTCCTGGGAAACATCCCTCAGCCATTCCCTTACTGCAATGAGCTGGACTCCTACACCTTTGCAATGCTCTTCCTGGACAGGTGCATCCTCAGCAATGAGACGGTTCTGCTGAGAGCCACAGCTCTGAGGGAGCAGCCAGTCCTGCCCAAAGGCCTTCCTCCGTCACCAGTCCTGCAGCTCCCACGGAGGCACTGGGAGCCTTGGACACTCTTGCCACAAGTAGCCCAAGCGTCGAGATCTTCCTCATCCTGCTCCTCCACTGCTGACATCAGGGAATTCCCTGGAGCTCCCAACATCTGCCTTTCCTGCTCGAGGATCGTGTCTGGCAGCTCTCTGAGCCTCTTACACTTTGGAAGCGCAACAGCATCCTAGGAGTCATATACTGGCAACTGGCACCTCCAGGACACTTGCTGCTCCTAGGATGCTTTTCTCTGGGAAAATCTTCTTGCACACAACCTTGCTGCAGATTTTACTTCTAGGCCTTTTGTGGCCATCTGCATCCGCAGCCACAAGAAGCTTCTGATGATCGACATGGCTCTGGGAGAGCAGGGACTCCTGTCTGTGGACAAAGAAAACAAAGACAACTTGTAAGATTAAAACCTGGAGCTTCTAGTTAGAAGAGAAAGGACTATTCAATCAAGGCAGAGCCAAGGGAGGAAACTTTCTAAAATGGAACAAGCAGCAGAAGCACAGTAGTTTTGCAGAAGAAATTCCCTTCCCAGCACTTGGCTTAAGGAAAAAACCTCATGTTTCTATGAGAGACTTGAGTTCATGTCTACTACTGGGTACCAGACATCTGAACATTTAGACTATTGGCTTTCCAGGCTCATGCTATTCAAACCGGAAAGTGAAACTACTCTAACAGTAGGGATGATTGCAAGAAATGTTTCTGTTTACACCACGACTGCCGACCATGCATCATTCTTACCTTGCACCTGTCCAAAGGCCTTCCTCCATCTGCGCTCCGGCAACTCTCACCCAGGCAAGGGCAGGGATGGAGGCTCTTGCCACAAGTAGCCCAAGCGTGCACATCTTCCTCATCCTGCTACTCCACTGCTGACGTCAGGGTATTCCCTGGAGCTGCAAACACCTGCCTTTGCTGCTCGAGGATCTTCTCTAGCACCATGCCAAACCCCTTCTCCTATGGCAGTGCTGCAGCATCCTGCGAGCCACGGACTGGAACTGGCACCTCCAGCAAAGTTGCTCCTGGGAAACATCCCTCAGCCATTCCCTTACTGCAATGAGCTGGACTCCTACTCCTCTGCAATGCTCTTCCTGGACAGGTGCATCCTCAGCAATGAGACGGTTCTGCTGAGAGCCGCGGCTCTGAGGGAGCAGCCAGTCCTGCCCAAAGGCCTTCCTCCGCCTCCAGTCCCGCAGCTCCCACGGAGGCACTGGGAGCCTTGGACACTCTTGCCACAAGTAGCCCAAGCGTCGAGATCTTCCTCATCCTGCTCCTCCACTGCTGACGGCAGGGAATTCCCTGGAGCTGCAAACACCTGCCTTTGCTGCTCGAGGATCGTGTCTGGCAGCTCTCTGAGCCTCTTCACCTTTGGCTGCGCCACAGCATCCTTGGAGTCATATACTGGCAACTGGCACCTCCAGGACACTTGCTGCTCCTAGGATGCTTTTCTCTGGGAAAATCTTCTTGCACACGACCTTGCTCCAGATTTTACTTCTAGGCCTTTTGTGGCCATCTGCATCCGCAGCCACAAGCAGCTTCTGATGATCGACATGGCTCTGGGAGAGCAGGGACTCCTGTCTGTGGACAAAGAAAACAAAGACAACTTGTAAGAAGAAAACCTGGAGCTTCTAGTTAGAAGAGAAAGGACTATTCAATCAAGGCAGGGCCAAGGGAGGAAACTTTCTAAAATGGAACAAGCAGCAGAAGCACAGTAGTTTTACAGAAGAAATTCCCCTCCCAGCACTTGGCTTAAGGAAAAAGCCTGATGTTTCTATGAGAGACTTGAGTTCATGTCTACTATTGGATAGCAGACATCTGAACATTTAGACTACTGGCTTTCCAGGCTCACGCAATTCAAACCGGAATGTCAAACTATTTCAAAAGCTAGAGATGCTTCGAAGAAATGTTTCTGTACTCACCACAACTGGGGACCATGCATCATTCTTACCTTGCACCTGTCCAAAGGCCTTCCTCCGTCTCCAGTCCTGCCGCTCTCACGGAGGCACTGGGAGCCTTGGACACTCTTGCCACAAGTAGCCCAAGCGTGGACATCTTCCTCATCCCTCTCCTCCACTGCTGACGTCAGGGAATTCCCTGGAGCTCCAAACATCTGCCTTTCCAGCTGGAGGATCATGTCTGGCAGCTCTCTGAGCCTCTTCACCTTTGGCAGCGCCACAGCATCCTAGGAGTCATATACTGGCAACTGGTACCTCCAGGACACTTGCTGCTCCTAGGATGCTTTTCTCTGGGAAAATCTTCTTGGACACGACCTTGCTGCCGATTTTACTTCTAGGCCTTTCGTGGCCATCTGCATCCTCAGCCACAAGCAGGTTCTGATGATCAACAGGGCTCTGGGAGAGCAGGGACTCCTGTCTGTGGACAAAGAAAACAAAGACAACTTGTAAGAAGAAAACCTGGAGCTTCTAGTTAGAAGACAAAGGACTATTCAATCAAGGCAGGGCCAAAGCAGGAAACTTTCTAAAATGGAACAAGCAGCAGAAGCAGAGCAGTTTTGCAGAAGAAATTCCCCTCCCAGCACTTGGCTTAAGGAAAAAGCCTGATGTTTCTATGAGAGACTTGAGTTCATGTCTACTATTGGGTACCAGACATCTGAACATTTAGACTATTGGCTTTCCAGGCTCACGCTATTCAAACCGGAAAGTGAAACTACTCTAACAGTAGGGATGATTGCAAGAAATGTTTCTGTTTACACCACGACTGCCGACCATGCATCATTCTTACCTTGCACCTGTCCAAAGGCCTTCCTCCGTCTGCGCTCCAGCAACTCTCACACAGGCAAGGGCAGGGATAGAGGCTCTTGCCACAAGTAGCCCAAGCGTGGACATCTTCCTCATCCTGCTACTCCACTGCTGACGTCAGGGTATTCCCTGGAGCTGCAAACACCTGCCTTTGCTGCTCGAGGACCTTCTCTAGCACCATGCCAAACGCCTTCTCCTATGGCAGTGCTGCAGCATCCTGCGAGCCATGGACTGGAACTGGCACCTTCAGCATAGTTGCTCCTGGGAAACATCCTTCAGCCATTCCCTTACTGCAATGAGCTGGACTCCTACTCCTTTGCAAGGCTCTTCCTGGACAGGTGCATCCTCAGCAATGAGACGGTTCTGCTGAGAGCCATGGCTCTGAGGGAGCAGCGAGTCCTGTCCAAAGGCCTTCCTCTGACTCCACTCCTGCAGCTCCCACGGAGGCACTGGGAGCCTTGGACACTCTTGCCACAAGTAGCCCAAGCGTGGACATCTTCCTCATCCTGCTCCTCCACTGCTGACGTCAGGGAATTCCCTGGAGCTCCTAAAATCTGCCTTTCCTGCTCGAGGATCGTGTCTGGCAGCTCTCTGAGCCTCTTCGCCTTTGGCAGCGCCACAGCATCCTAGGAGTCATATACTGGCAACTGGTACCTCCAGGACACTTGCTGCTCCTAGGATGCTTTTCTCTGGGAAAATCTTCTTGGACACGACATTGCTCCAGTTTTTACTTCTAGGCCTTTCGTGGCCATCTGCATTCTCAGCCACAAGAAGCTTCTGATGATCGACATGGCTCTGGGAGAGCAGGGACCCCTGTCTGTGGACAAAGAAAACAAAGACAACTTGTAAGAAGAAAACCTGGAGCTTCTAGTTAGAAGAGAAAGGACTATTCAATCAAGGCAGGGCCAAGGGAGGAAACTTTCTAAAATGGAACAAGCAGCAGAAGCACAGTAGTTTTGCAGAAGAAATTCCCTTCCCAGCACTTGGCTTAAGGAAAAAACCTCATGTTTCTATGAGAGACTTGAGTTCATGTCTACTACTGCGTACCAGACATCTGAACATTTAGACTATTGGCTTTCCAGGCTCACGCTATTCAAACCGGAAAGTGAAACTACTCTAACAGTAGGGATGATTGCAAGAAATGTTTCTGCTCGCATAACGACTGCCGACCATGCATCATTCTTACCTTGCACCTGTCCAAAGGCCTTCCTCCGTCTGCGCTCTGGCAACTCTCACCCAGGCAAGGGCAGGGATAGAGGCTCTTGCCACAAGTAGCCCAAGCGTGCACATCTTCCTCATCCTGCTACTCCACTGCTGACGTCAGGGTATTCCCTGGAGCTGCAAACACCTGCCTTTGCTGCTCGAGGACCTTCTCTAGCACCATGCCAAACCCCTTCTCCTATGGCAGTGCTGCAGCATCCTGCGAGCCATGGACTGGAACTGGCACCTTCAGCATAGTTGCTCCTGGGAAACATCATTCAGCCATTCCCTTACTGCAATGAGCTGGACTCCTACTCCTCTGCAAGGCTCTTCCTGGACAGGTGCATCCTCAGCAATGAGACGGTTCTGCTGAGAGCCATGGCTCTGAGGGAGCAGCGAGTCCTGTCCAAAGGCCTTCCTCTGACTCCACTCCTGCAGCTCCCACGGAGGCACTGGGAGCCTTGGACACTCTTGCCACAAGTAGCCCAAGCGTGGACATCTTCCTCATCCTGCTCCTCCACTGCTGACGTCAGGGAATTCCCTGGAGCTCCTAAAATCTGCCTTTCCTGCTCGAGGATCGTGTCTGGCAGCTCTCTGAGCCTCTTCGCCTTTGGCAGCGCCACAGCATCCTGAGAGTCATATACTGGAAACTGGCAGCTACAGGACACTCTCTGCTCCTAGGATGCTTTTCTCTGGGAAAATCTTCTTGGACACGACATTGCTCCAGTTTTTACTTCTAGGCCTTTCGTGGCCATCTGCATCCGCAGCCACAAGCAGCTTCTGATGATCGACATGGCTCTGGGAAAACAGGGACCCCTGTCTGTGGACAAAGAAAACAAAGACAACTTGTAAGAAGAAAACCTGGAGCTTCTAGTTAGAAGAGAAAGGACTATTCAATCAAGGCAGGGCCAAGGGAGGAAACTTTCTAAAATGGAACAAGCAGCAGAAGCACAGTAGTTTTGCAGAAGAAATTCCCCTCCCAGCACTTGGCTTAAGGAAAAAGCCTGATGTTTCTATGAGTGACTTGAGTTCATGTCTACTATTGGGTACCAGACATCTGAACATTTAGACTATTGGCTTTCCATGCTCACGCTATTCAAACCGGAAAGTGAAACTACTCTAACAGTAGGGATGATTGCAAGAAATGTTTCTGTTTACACCACGACTGCCGACCATGCATCATTCTTACCTTGCACCTGTCCAAAGGCCTTCCTCCATCTGCGCTCCGGCAACTCTCACCCAGGCAAGGGCAGGGATGGAGGCTCTTGCCACAAGTAGCCCAAGCGTGGACATCTTCCTCATCCTGCTACTCCACTGCTGACGTCAGGGTATTCCCTGGAGCTGCAAACACCTGCCTTTGCTGCTCGAGGATCTTCTCTAGCACCATGCCAAACCCCTTCTCCTATGGCAGTGCTGCAGCATCCTGCGAGCCACGGACTGGAACTGGCACCTCCAGCAAAGTTGCTCCTGGGAAACATCCCTCAGCCATTCCCTTACTGCAATGAGCTGGACTCCTACTCCTCTGCAATGCTCTTCCTGGACAGGTGCATCCTCAGCAATGAGACGGTTCTGCTGAGAGCCACAGCTCTGAGGGAGCAGCCAGTCCTGCCCAATGGTTGTCCTCTGTCACCAGTCCTGCAGCTCCCACGGAGGCACTGGGAGCCTTGGACACTCTTGCCACAAGTAGCCCAAGCGTGGACATCTTCCTCATCCTGCTCCTCCACTGCTGACGTCAGGGAATTCCCTGGTGCTCCCAACATCTGCCTTTCCTGCTGGAGGATCGTGTCTGGCAGATCTCTGAGCCTCTTTGCCTTTGGCAGCGCCACAGCATCCTAGGAGTCATATACTGGCAACTGGCACCTCCAGGACACTTGCTGCTCCTAGGATGCTTTCCTCTAGGAAAATCTTCTTGCACACGTCCTTGCTCCAGTTTTTACTCCTAGGCCTTTCGTGGCCATCTGCATTCTCAGCCACAAGAAGCTTCTGATGATCGACATGGCTCTGGGAGAGCAGGGACTCCTGTCTGTGGACAAAGAAAACAAAGACAACTTGTAAGAAGAAAACCTGGAGCTTCTAGTTAGAAGAAAAAGGACTATTCAATCAAGGCAGGGCCAAGGGAGGAAACTTTCTAAAATGGAACAAGCAGCAGAAGCACAGTAGTTTTGCAGAAGAAATTCCCCTCCCAGCACTTGGCTTAAGGAAAAAACCTGATGTTTCTATGAGAGACATGAGTTCATGTCTACTATTGGGTACCAGACATCTGAACATTTAGACTATTGGCTTTCCAGGCTCACGCTATTCAAACCGGAAAGTGAAACTACTCTAACAGTAGGGATGATTGCAAGAAATGTTTCTGTTTACACCACGACTGCCGACCATGCATCATACTTACCTTGCACCTGTCCAAAGGCCTTCCTCCGTCTGCGCTCTGGCAACTCTCACCCAAGCTCGGGCAGGGATGGAGGCTCTTGCCACAAGTAGCCCAAGCCTGGAGATATTCCTCATCCTGATCTTCCACTGCTGACATCTAGGAATTCCCTGGAGCTGCAAACACCTGCCTTTGCTGCTCGAGGATCTTCTCTAGCACCATGCCGAACGCCTTCTCCTATGGCAGTGCTGCAGCATCCTGCAAGTCACGGACTGGAACTGGCACCTCCAGCAAAGTTGCTCCTGGGAAACATCCCTCAGCCATTCCCTTACTGCAATGAGCTGGACTCCTACTCCTCTGCAATGCTCTTCCTGGACAGGTGCATCCTCAGCAATGAGACGGTTCTGCTGAGAGCCGCGGCTCTGAGGGAGCAGCCAGTCCTGCCCAAAGGCCTTCCTCCGCCTCCAGTCCCGCAGCTCCCACGGAGGCACTGGGAGCCTTGGACACTCTTGCCACAAGTAGCCCAAGCGTCGAGATCTTCCTCATCCTGCTCCTCCACTGCTGACGGCAGGGAATTCCCTGGAGCTGCAAACACCTGCCTTTCCTGCTCGAGGATCGTGTCTGGCAGCTCTCTGAGCCTCTTCACCTTTGGCTGCGCCACAGCATCCTTGGAGTCATATACTGGCAACTGGCACCTCCAGGACACTTGCTGCTCCTAGGATGCTTTTCTCTGGGAAAATCTTCTTGCACACGACCTTGCTCCAGATTTTACTTCTAGGCCTTTTGTGGCCATCTGCATCCGCAGCCACAAGCAGCTTCTGATGATCGACATGGCTCTGGGAGAGCAGGGACTCCTGTCTGTGGACAAAGAAAACAAAGACAACTTGTAAGATTAAAACCTGGAGCTTCTAGTTAGAAGAGAAAGGACTATTCAATCAAGGCAGGGCCAAGGGAGGAAACTTTCTAAAATGGAACAAGCAGCAGAAGCACAGTAGTTTTGCAGAAGAAATTCCCCTCCCAGCACTTGGCTTAAGGAAAAAGCCTGATGTTTCTATGAGAGACTTGAGTTCATGTCTACTATTGGATAGCAGACATCTGAACATTTAGACTACTGGCTTTCCAGGCTCACGCAATTCAAACCGGAATGTCAAACTATTTCAAAAGCTAGAGATGCTTCGAAGAAATGTTTCTGTACTCACCACAACTGGGGACCATGCATCATTCTTACCTTGCACCTGTCCAAAGGCCTTCCTCCGTCTCCAGTCCTGCCGCTCTCACGGAGGCACTGGGAGCCTTGGACACTCTTGCCACAAGTAGCCCAAGCGTGGACATCTTCCTCATCCTGCTCCTCCACTGCTGACGACAGGGAATTCCCTGGAGCTCCAAACATCTGCCTTTCCAGCTGGAGGATCATGTCTGGCAGCTCTCTGAGCCTCTTTGCCTTTGGCAGCGCCACAGCATCCTAGGAGTCATATACTGGCAACTGGCACCTCCAGGACACTTGCTGCTCCTAGGATGCTTTTCTCTGCGAAAATCTTCTTGCACACGACCTTGCTGCCGATTTTACTTCTAGGCCTTTCGTGGCCATCTGCATCCTCAGCCACAAGCAGGTTCTGATGATCAACAGGGCTCTGGGAGAGCAGGGACTCCTGTCTGTGGACAAAGAAAACAAAGACAACTTGTAAGAAGAAAACCTGGAGCTTCTAGTTAGAAGACAAAGGACTATTCAATCAAGGCAGGGCCAAAGCAGGAAACTTTCTAAAATGGAACAAGCAGCAGAAGCAGAGCAGTTTTGCAGAAGAAATTCCCCTCCCAGCACTTGGCTTAAGGAAAAAGCCTGATGTTTCTATGAGAGACTTGAGTTCATGTCTACTATTGGGTACCAGACATCTGAACATTTAGACTATTGGCTTTCCAGGCTCACGCTATTCAAACCGGAAAGTGAAACTACTCTAACAGTAGGGATGATTGCAAGAAATGTTTCTGTTTACACCACGACTGCCGACCATGCATCATTCTTACCTTGCACCTGTCCAAAGGCCTTCCTCCATCTGCGCTCTGGCAACTCTCACCCAAGCTCGGGCAGGGATGGAGGCTCTTGCCACAAGTAGCCCAAGCCTGGAGATATTCCTCATCCTGATCTTCCACTGCTGACATCTAGGAATTCCCTGGAGCTGCAAACACCTGCCTTTGCTGCTCGAGGATCTTCTCTAGCACCATGCCAAATGCCTTCTCCTATGGCAGTGCTGCAGCATCCTGCGAGCCATGGACTGGAACTGGCACCTTCAGCATAGTTGCTCCTGGGAAACATCATTCAGCCATTCCCTTACTGCAATGAGCTGGACTCCTACACCTTTGCAAGGCTCTTCCTGGATAGGTGCATCCTCAGCAATGAGACGGTTCTGCTGAGAGCCACGGCTCTGAGGGAGCAGCCAGTCCTGCCCAAAGGCCTTCCTCCGTCACCAGTCCTGCAGCTCCCACGGAGGCACTGGGAGCCTCGGACACTCTTGCCACAAGTAGCCCAAGCGTCGAGATCTTCCTCATCCTGCTCCTCCACTGCTGACATCAGGGAATTCCCTGGAGCTCCCAACATCTGCCTTTCCTGCTCGAGGATCGTGTCTGGCAGCTCTCTGAGCCTCTTACACTTTGGAAGCGCAACAGCATCCTAGGAGTCATATACTGGCAACTGGCACCTCCAGGACACTTGCTGCTCCTAGGATGCTTTTCTCTGGGAAAATCTTCTTGCACACAACCTTGCTGCAGATTTTACTTCTAGGCCTTTTGTGGCCATCTGCATTCTCAGCCACAAGAAGCTTCTGATGATCGACATGGCTCTGGGAGAGCAGGGACTCCTGTCTGTGGACAAAGAAAACAAAGACAACTTGTAAGATTAAAACCTGGAGCTTCTAGTTAGAAGAGAAAGGACTATTCAATCAAGGCAGAGCCAAGGGAGGAAACTTTCTAAAATGGAACAAGCAGCAGAAGCACAGCAGTATTGCAGAAGAAATTCCCCTCCCAGCACTTGGCTTAAGGAAAACGTCTGATGTTTCTATGAGAGACTTGAGTTCATGTCTACTATTGGGTACCAGACATCTGAACATTTGGACTATTGGCTTTCCAGGCTCACGCTATTCAAACCGGAAAGTGAAACTACTCTAACAGTAGGGATGATTGCAAGAAATGTTTCTGTTTACACCACGACTGCCGACCATGCATCATTCTTACCTTGCACCTGTCCAAAGGCCTTCCTCCGTCTGCGCTCCGGCAACTCTCACCCAGGCAAGGGCAGGGATGGAGGCTCTTGCCACAAGTAGCCCAAGCCTGGAGATATTCCTCATCCTGATCTTCCACTGCTGACATCTAGGAATTCCCTGGAGCTGCAAACACCTGCCTTTGCTGCTCGAGGATCTTCTCTAGCACCATGCCAAACGCCTTCTCCTATGGCAGTGCTGCAGCATCCTGCGAGCCATGGACTGGAACTGGCACCTCCAGCAAAGTTGCTCCTGGGAAACATCCCTCAGCCATTCCCTTACTGCAATGAGCTGGACTCCTACTCCTCTGCAAGGCTCTTCCTGGACAGGTGCATCCTCAGCAATGAGACGGTTCTGCTGAGAGCCATGGCTCCGAGGGAGCAGCGAGTCCTGTCCAAAGGCCTTCCTCTGACTCCACTCCTGCAGCTCCCACGGAGGCACTGGGAGCCTTGGACACTCTTGCCACAAGTAGCCCAAGCGTCGAGATCTTCCTCATCCTGCTCCTCCACTGCTGACATCAGGGAATTCCCTGGAGCTCCTAAAATCTGCCTTTCCTGCTCGAGGATCGTGTCTGGCAGCTCTCTGAGCCTCTTCGCCTTTGGCAGCGCCACAGCATCCTGAGAGTCATATACTGGCAACTGGCAGCTACAGGACACTTGCTGCTCCTAGGATGCTTTTCTCTGGGAAAATCTTCTTGGACACGACATTGCTCCAGTTTTTACTTCTAGGCCTTTCGTGGCCATCTGCATCCGCAGCCACAAGCAGCTTCTGATGATCGACATGGCTCTGGGAGAGCAGGGACTCCTGTCTGTGGACAAAGAAAACAAAGACAACTTGTAAGAAGAAAACCTGGAGCTCCTAGATAGAAGACAAAGGACTATTCAATCAAGGCAGGGCCAAGGGAGGAAACTTTCTAAAATGGAACAAGCAGCAGAAGCACAGTAGTTTTGCAGAAGAAATTCCCTTCCCAGCACTTGGCTTAAGGAAAAAACCTCATGTTTCTATGAGAGACTTGAGTTCATGTCTACTACTGGGAACCAGACATCTGAACATTTAGACTATTGGCTTTCCAGGCTCACGCTATTCAAACCGGAAAGTGAAACTACTCTAACAGTAAGGATGATTGCAAGAAATGTTTCTGTTTACACCACGACTGCCGACCATGCATCATTCTTACCTTGCACCTGTCCAAAGGCCTTCCTCCATCTGCGCTCCGGCAACTCTCACCCAGGCAAGGGCAGGGATGGAGGCTCTTGCCACAAGTAGCCCAAGCGTGGACATCTTCCTCATCCTGCTACTCCACTGCTGACGTCAGGGTATTCCCTGGAGCTGCAAACACCTGCCTTTGCTGCTCGAGGATCTTCTCTAGCACCATGCAAAACCCCTTCTCCTATGGCAGTGCTGCAGCATCCTGCGAGCCACGGACTGGAACTGGCACCTCCAGCAAAGTTGCTCCTGGGAAACATCCCTCAGCCATTCCCTTACTGCAATGAGCTGGACTCCTACTCCTCTGCAATGCTCTTCCTGGACAGGTGCATCCTCAGCAATGAGACGGTTCTGCTGAGAGCCACAGCTCTGAGGGAGCAGCCAGTCCTGCCCAATGGTTGTCCTCCGTCACCAGTCCTGCAGCTCCCACGGAGGCACTGGGAGCCTCGGACACTCTTGCCACAAGTAGCCCACGCGTGGACATCTTCCTCATCCTGCTCCTCCACTGCTGACGTCAGGGAATTCCCTGGTGCTCCCAACATCTGCCTTTCCTGCTGGAGGATCGTGTCTGGCAGATCTCTGAGCCTCTTTGCCTTTGGCAGCGCCACAGCATCCTAGGAGTCATATACTGGCAACTGGCACCTCCAGGACACTTGCTGCTCCTAGGATGCTTTCCTCTAGGAAAATCTTCTTGCACACGTCCTTGCTCCAGATTTTACTCCTAGGCCTTTCGTGGCCATCTGCATTCTCAGCCACAAGAAGCTTCTGATGATCGACATGGCTCTGGGAGAGCAGGGACTCCTGTCTGTGGACAAAGAAAACAAAGACAACTTGTAAGAAGAAAACCTGGAGCTTCTAGTTAGAAGAGAAAGGACTATTCAATCAAGGCAGGGCCAAGGGAGGAAACTTTCTAAAATGGAACAAGCAGCAGAAGCACAGTAGTTTTGCAGAAGAAATTCCCCTCCCAGCACTTGGCTTAAGGAAAAAGCCTGATGTTTCTATGAGAGACATGAGTTCATGTCTACTATTGGGTACCAGACATCTGAACACTTAGACTATTGGCTTTCCAGGCTCACGCTATTCAAACCGGAAAGTGAAACTACTCTAACAGTAGGGATGATTGCAAGAAATGTTTCTGTTTACACCACGACTGCCGACCATGCATCATTCTTACCTTGCACCTGTCCAAAGGCCTTCCTCCGTCTGCGCTCTGGCAACTCTCACCCAAGCTCGGGCAGGGATGGAGGCTCTTGCCACAAGTAGCCCAAGCCTGGAGATATTCCTCATCCTGATCTTCCACTGCTGACATCTAGGAATTCCCTGGAGCTGCAAACACTTGCCTTTGCTGCTCGAGGATCTTCTCTAGCACCATGCCAAACGCCTTCTCCTATGGCAGTGCTGCAGCATCCTGCAAGTCACGGACTGGAACTGGCACCTCCAGCAAAGTTGCTCCTGGGAAACATCCCTCAGCCATTCCCTTACTGCAATGAGCTGGACTCCTACTCCTCTGCAATGCTCTTCCTGGACAGGTGCATCCTCAGCAATGAGACGGTTCTGCTGAGAGCCGCGGCTCTGAGGGAGCAGCCAGTCCTGCCCAAAGGCCTTCCTCCGCCTCCAGTCCCGCAGCTCCCACGGAGGCACTGGGAGCCTTGGACACTCTTGCCACAAGTAGCCCAAGCGTCGAGATCTTCCTCATCCTGCTCCTCCACTGCTGACGGCAGGGAATTCCCTGGAGCTGCAAACACCTGCCTTTGCTGCTCGAGGATCGTGTCTGGCAGCTCTCTGAGCCTCTTCACCTTTGGCTGCGCCACAGCATCCTTGGAGTCATATACTGGCAACTGGCACCTCCAGGACACTTGCTGCTCCTAGGATGCTTTTCTCTGGGAAAATCTTCTTGCACACGACCTTGCTCCAGATTTTACTTCTAGGCCTTTTGTGGCCATCTGCATCCGCAGCCACAAGCAGCTTCTGATGATCGACATGGCTCTGGGAGAGCAGGGACTCCTGTCTGTGGACAAAGAAAACAAAGACAACTTGTAAGAAGAAAACCTGGAGCTTCTAGTTAGAAGAGAAAGGACTATTCAATCAAGGCAGGGCCAAGGGAGGAAACTTTCTAAAATGGAACAAGCAGCAGAAGCAGAGCAGTTTTGCAGAAGAAATTCCCCTCCCAGCACTTGGCTTAAGGAAAAAGCCTGATGTTTCTATGAGAGACTTGAGTTCATGTCTACTATTGGGTACCAGACATCTGAACATTTAGACTATTGGCTTTCCAGGCTCACGCTATTCAAACCGGAAAGTGAAACTACTCTAACAGTAGGGATGATTGCAAGAAATGTTTCTGTTTACACCACGACTGCCGACCATGCATCATTCTTACCTTGCACCTGTCCAAAGGCCTTCCTCCGTCTGCGCTCTGGCAACTCTCACCCAAGCTCGGGCAGGGATGGAGGCTCTTGCCACAAGTAGCCCAAGCCTGGAGATATTCCTCATCCTGATCTTCCACTGCTGACATCTAGGAATTCCCTGGAGCTGCAAACACCTGCCTTTGCTGCTCGAGGATCTTCTCTAGCACCATGCCAAATGCCTTCTCCTATGGCAGTGCTGCAGCATCCTGCGAGCCATGGACTGGAACTGGCACCTTCAGCATAGTTGCTCCTGGGAAACATCCCTCAGCCATTCCCTTACTGCAATGAGCTGGACTCCTACACCTTTGCAAGGCTCTTCCTGGATAGGTGCATCCTCAGCAATGAGACGGTTCTGCTGAGAGCCACAGCTCTGAGGGAGCAGCCAGTCCTGCCCAAAGGCCTTCCTCCGTCACCAGTCCTGCAGCTCCCACGGAGGCACTGGGAGCCTTGGACACTCTTGCCACAAGTAGCCCAAGCGTCGAGATCTTCCTCATCCTGCTCCTCCACTGCTGACATCAGGGAATTCCCTGGAGCTCCCAACATCTGCCTTTCCTGCTCGAGGATCGTGTCTGGCAGCTCTCTGAGCCTCTTACACTTTGGAAGCGCAACAGCATCCTAGGAGTCATATACTGGCAACTGGCACCTCCAGGACACTTGCTGCTCCTAGGATGCTTTTCTCTGGGAAAATCTTCTTGCACACAACCTTGCTGCAGATTTTACTTCTAGGCCTTTTGTGGCCATCTGCATCCGCAGCCACAAGAAGCTTCTGATGATCGACATGGCTCTGGGAGAGCAGGGACTCCTGTCTGTGGACAAAGAAAACAAAGACAACTTGTAAGATTAAAACCTGGAGCTTCTAGTTAGAAGAGAAAGGACTATTCAATCAAGGCAGAGCCAAGGGAGGAAACTTTCTAAAATGGAACAAGCAGCAGAAGCACAGTAGTTTTGCAGAAGAAATTCCCTTCCCAGCACTTGGCTTAAGGAAAAAACCTCATGTTTCTATGAGAGACTTGAGTTCATGTCTACTACTGGGTACCAGACATCTGAACATTTAGACTATTGGCTTTCCAGGCTCATGCTATTCAAACCGGAAAGTGAAACTACTCTAACAGTAGGGATGATTGCAAGAAATGTTTCTGTTTACACCACGACTGCCGACCATGCATCATTCTTACCTTGCACCTGTCCAAAGGCCTTCCTCCATCTGCGCTCCGGCAACTCTCACCCAGGCAAGGGCAGGGATGGAGGCTCTTGCCACAAGTAGCCCAAGCGTGCACATCTTCCTCATCCTGCTACTCCACTGCTGACGTCAGGGTATTCCCTGGAGCTGCAAACACCTGCCTTTGCTGCTCGAGGATCTTCTCTAGCACCATGCCAAACCCCTTCTCCTATGGCAGTGCTGCAGCATCCTGCGAGCCACGGACTGGAACTGGCACCTCCAGCAAAGTTGCTCCTGGGAAACATCCCTCAGCCATTCCCTTACTGCAATGAGCTGGACTCCTACTCCTCTGCAATGCTCTTCCTGGACAGGTGCATCCTCAGCAATGAGACGGTTCTGCTGAGAGCCACAGCTCTGAGGGAGCAGCCAGTCCTGCCCAATGGTTGTCCTCCGTCACCAGTCCTGCAGCTCCCACGGAGGCACTGGGAGCCTCGGACACTCTTGCCACAAGTAGCCCAAGCGTGGACATCTTCCTCATCCTGCTCCTCCACTGCTGACGTCAGGGAATTCCCTGGTGCTCCCAACATCTGCCTTTCCAGCTGGAGGATCGTGTCTGGCAGATCTCTGAGCCTCTTCGCCTTTGGCAGCGCCACAGCATCCTAGGAGTCATATACTGGCAACTGGCACCTCCAGGACACTTGCTGCTCCTAGGATGCTTTCCTCTAGGAAAATCTTCTTGCACACGTCCTTGCTCCAGTTTTTACTCCTAGGCCTTTCGTGGCCATCTGCATTCTCAGCCACAAGAAGCTTCTGATGATCGACATGGCTCTGGGAGAGCAGGGACTCCTGTCTGTGGACAAAGAAAACAAAGACAACTTGTAAGAAGAAAACCTGGAGCTTCTAGTTAGAAGAGAAAGGACTATTCAATCAAGGCAGGGCCAAGGGAGGAAACTTTCTAAAATGGAACAAGCAGCAGAAGCACAGTAGTTTTGCAGAAGAAATTCCCCTCCCAGCACTTGGCTTAAGGAAAAAGCCTGATGTTTCTATGAGAGACATGAGTTCATGTCTACTATTGGGTACCAGACATCTGAACACTTAGACTATTGGCTTTCCAGGCTCACGCTATTCAAACCGGAAAGTGAAACTACTCTAACAGTAGGGATGATTGCAAGAAATGTTTCTGTTTACACCACGACTGCCGACCATGCATCATTCTTACCTTGCACCTGTCCAAAGGCCTTCCTCCGTCTGCGCTCTGGCAACTCTCACCCAAGCTCGGGCAGGGATGGAGGCTCTTGCCACAAGTAGCCCAAGCCTGGAGATATTCCTCATCCTGATCTTCCACTGCTGACATCTAGGAATTCCCTGGAGCTGCAAACACTTGCCTTTGCTGCTCGAGGATCTTCTCTAGCACCATGCCAAACGCCTTCTCCTATGGCAGTGCTGCAGCATCCTGCAAGTCACGGACTGGAACTGGCACCTCCAGCAAAGTTGCTCCTGGGAAACATCCCTCAGCCATTCCCTTACTGCAATGAGCTGGACTCCTACTCCTCTGCAATGCTCTTCCTGGACAGGTGCATCCTCAGCAATGAGACGGTTCTGCTGAGAGCCGCGGCTCTGAGGGAGCAGCCAGTCCTGCCCAAAGGCCTTCCTCCGCCTCCAGTCCCGCAGCTCCCACGGAGGCACTGGGAGCCTTGGACACTCTTGCCACAAGTAGCCCAAGCGTCGAGATCTTCCTCATCCTGCTCCTCCACTGCTGACGGCAGGGAATTCCCTGGAGCTGCAAACACCTGCCTTTGCTGCTCGAGGATCGTGTCTGGCAGCTCTCTGAGCCTCTTCACCTTTGGCTGCGCCACAGCATCCTTGGAGTCATATACTGGCAACTGGCACCTCCAGGACACTTGCTGCTCCTAGGATGCTTTTCTCTGGGAAAATCTTCTTGCACACGACCTTGCTCCAGATTTTACTTCTAGGCCTTTTGTGGCCATCTGCATCCGCAGCCACAAGCAGCTTCTGATGATCGACATGGCTCTGGGAGAGCAGGGACTCCTGTCTGTGGACAAAGAAAACAAAGACAACTTGTAAGAAGAAAACCTGGAGCTTCTAGTTAGAAGAGAAAGGACTATTCAATCAAGGCAGGGCCAAGGGAGGAAACTTTCTAAAATGGAACAAGCAGCAGAAGCACAGTAGTTTTGCAGAAGAAATTCCCCTCCCAGCACTTGGCTTAAGGAAAAAGCCTGATGTTTCTATGAGAGACTTGAGTTCATGTCTACTATTGGATAGCAGACATCTGAACATTTAGACTACTGGCTTTCCAGGCTCACGCAATTCAAACCGGAATGTCAAACTATTTCAAAAGCTAGAGATGCTTCGAAGAAATGTTTCTGTACTCACCACAACTGGGGACCATGCATCATTCTTACCTTGCACCTGTCCAAAGGCCTTCCTCCGTCTCCAGTCCTGCCGCTCTCACGGAGGCACTGGGAGCCTTGGACACTCTTGCCACAAGTAGCCCAAGCGTGGACATCTTCCTCATCCTGCTCCTCCACTGCTGACGACAGGGAATTCCCTGGAGCTCCAAACATCTGCCTTTCCAGCTGGAGGATCATGTCTGGCAGCTCTCTGAGCCTCTTTGCCTTTGGCAGCGCCACAGCATCCTAGGAGTCATATACTGGCAACTGGCACCTCCAGGACACTTGCTGCTCCTAGGATGCTTTTCTCTGCGAAAATCTTCTTGCACACGACCTTGCTGCCGATTTTACTTCTAGGCCTTTCGTGGCCATCTGCATCCTCAGCCACAAGCAGGTTCTGATGATCAACAGGGCTCTGGGAGAGCAGGGACTCCTGTCTGTGGACAAAGAAAACAAAGACAACTTGTAAGAAGAAAACCTGGAGCTTCTAGTTAGAAGACAAAGGACTATTCAATCAAGGCAGGGCCAAAGCAGGAAACTTTCTAAAATGGAACAAGCAGCAGAAGCAGAGCAGTTTTGCAGAAGAAATTCCCCTCCCAGCACTTGGCTTAAGGAAAAAGCCTGATGTTTCTATGAGAGACTTGAGTTCATGTCTACTATTGGGTACCAGACATCTGAACATTTAGACTATTGGCTTTCCAGGCTCACGCTATTCAAACCGGAAAGTGAAACTACTCTAACAGTAGGGATGATTGCAAGAAATGTTTCTGTTTACACCACGACTGCCGACCATGCATCATTCTTACCTTGCACCTGTCCAAAGGCCTTCCTCCATCTGCGCTCTGGCAACTCTCACCCAAGCTCGGGCAGGGATGGAGGCTCTTGCCACAAGTAGCCCAAGCCTGGAGATATTCCTCATCCTGATCTTCCACTGCTGACATCTAGGAATTCCCTGGAGCTGCAAACACCTGCCTTTGCTGCTCGAGGATCTTCTCTAGCACCATGCCAAATGCCTTCTCCTATGGCAGTGCTGCAGCATCCTGCGAGCCATGGACTGGAACTGGCACCTTCAGCATAGTTGCTCCTGGGAAACATCCCTCAGCCATTCCCTTACTGCAATGAGCTGGACTCCTACACCTTTGCAAGGCTCTTCCTGGATAGGTGCATCCTCAGCAATGAGACGGTTCTGCTGAGAGCCACGGCTCTGAGGGAGCAGCCAGTCCTGCCCAAAGGCCTTCCTCCGTCACCAGTCCTGCAGCTCCCACGGAGGCACTGGGAGCCTCGGACACTCTTGCCACAAGTAGCCCAAGCGTCGAGATCTTCCTCATCCTGCTCCTCCACTGCTGACATCAGGGAATTCCCTGGAGCTCCCAACATCTGCCTTTCCTGCTCGAGGATCGTGTCTGGCAGCTCTCTGAGCCTCTTACACTTTGGAAGCGCAACAGCATCCTAGGAGTCATATACTGGCAACTGGCACCTCCAGGACACTTGCTGCTCCTAGGATGCTTTTCTCTGGGAAAATCTTCTTGCACACAACCTTGCTGCAGATTTTACTTCTAGGCCTTTTGTGGCCATCTGCATTCTCAGCCACAAGAAGCTTCTGATGATCGACATGGCTCTGGGAGAGCAGGGACTCCTGTCTGTGGACAAAGAAAACAAAGACAACTTGTAAGATTAAAACCTGGAGCTTCTAGTTAGAAGAGAAAGGACTATTCAATCAAGGCAGAGCCAAGGGAGGAAACTTTCTAAAATGGAACAAGCAGCAGAAGCACAGCAGTATTGCAGAAGAAATTCCCCTCCCAGCACTTGGCTTAAGGAAAACGTCTGATGTTTCTATGAGAGACTTGAGTTCATGTCTACTATTGGGTACCAGACATCTGAACATTTGGACTATTGGCTTTCCAGGCTCATGCAATTCAAACCGGAAAGTGAAACTACTCTAACAGTAGGGATGATTGCAAGAAATGTTTCTGTTTACACCACGACTGCCGACCATGCATCATTCTTACCTTGCACCTGTCCAAAGGCCTTCCTCCGTCTGCGCTCCAGCAACTCTCACACAGGCAAGGGCAGGGATAGAGGCTCTTGCCACAAGTAGCCCAAACGTGGACATCTTCCTCATCCTGCTACTCCACTGCTGACGTCAGGGTATTCCCTGGAGCTGCAAACACCTGCCTTTGCTGCTCGAGGACCTTCTCTAGCACCATGCCAAACGCCTTCTCCTATGGCAGTGCTGCAGCATCCTGCGAGCCATGGACTGGAACTGGCACCTTCAGCATAGTTGCTCCTGGGAAACATCCTTCAGCCATTCCCTTACTGCAATGAGCTGGACTCCTACTCCTTTGCAAGGCTCTTCCTGGACAGGTGCATCCTCAGCAATGAGACGGTTCTGCTGAGAGCCATGGCTCTGAGGGAGCAGCGAGTCCTGTCCAAAGGCCTTCCTCTGACTCCACTCCTGCAGCTCCCACGGAGGCACTGGGAGCCTTGGACACTCTTGCCACAAGTAGCCCAAGCGTGGACATCTTCCTCATCCTGCTCCTCCACTGCTGACGTCAGGGAATTCCCTGGAGCTCCTAAAATCTGCCTTTCCTGCTCGAGGATCGTGTCTGGCAGCTCTCTGAGCCTCTTCGCCTTTGGCAGCGCCACAGCATCCTAGGAGTCATATACTGGCAACTGGCACCTCCAGGACACTTGCTGCTCCTAGGATGCTTTTCTCTGGGAAAATCTTCTTGGACACGACATTGCTCCAGTTTTTACTTCTAGGCCTTTCGTGGCCATCTGCATTCTCAGCCACAAGAAGCTTCTGATGATCAACATGGCTCTGGGAGAGCAGGGACCCCTGTCTGTGGACAAAGAAAACAAAGACAACTTGTAAGAAGAAAACCTGGAGCTTCTAGTTAGAAGAGAAAGGACTATTCAATCAAGGCAGGGCCAAGGGAGGAAACTTTCTAAAATGGAACAAGCAGCAGAAGCACAGTAGTTTTGCAGAAGAAATTCCCTTCCCAGCACTTGGCTTAAGGAAAAAACCTCATGTTTCTATGAGAGACTTGAGTTCATGTCTACTACTGCGTACCAGACATCTGAACATTTAGACTATTGGCTTTCCAGGCTCACGCTATTCAAACCGGAAAGTGAAACTACTCTAACAGTAAGGATGATTGCAAGAAATGTTTCTGCTCGCATAACGACTGCCGACCATGCATCATTCTTACCTTGCACCTGTCCAAAGGCCTTCCTCCGTCTGCGCTCTGGCAACTCTCACCCAGGCAAGGGCAGGGATAGAGGCTCTTGCCACAAGTAGCCCAAGCGTGCACATCTTCCTCATCCTGCTACTCCACTGCTGACGTCAGGGTATTCCCTGGAGCTGCAAACACCTCCCTTTGCGGCTCGAGGACCTTCTCTAGCACCATGCCAAACCCCTTCTCCTATGGCAGTGCTGCAGCATCCTGCGAGCCATGGACTGGAACTGGCACCTTCAGCATAGTTGCTCCTGGGAAACATCATTCAGCCATTCCCTTACTGCAATGAGCTGGACTCCTACTCCTCTGCAATGCTCTTCCTGGACAGGTGCATCCTCAGCAATGAGACGGTTCTGCTGAGAGCCACAGCTCTGAGGGAGCAGCCAGTCCTGCCCAATGGTTGTCCTCCGTCACCAGTCCTGCAGCTCCCACGGAGGCACTGGGAGCCTCGGACACTCTTGCCACAAGTAGCCCACGCGTGGACATCTTCCTCATCCTGCTCCTCCACTGCTGACGTCAGGGAATTCCCTGGTGCTCCCAACATCTGCCTTTCCTGCTGGAGGATCGTGTCTGTCAGATCTCTGAGCCTCTTTGCCTTTGGCAGCGCCACAGCATCCTAGGAGTCATATACTGGCAACTGGCACCTCCAGGACACTTGCTGCTCCTAGGATGCTTTCCTCTAGGAAAATCTTCTTGCACACGTCCTT
The DNA here is from genome assembly GCF_041296385.1 of Aphelocoma coerulescens. Lineage (NCBI taxonomy): Eukaryota > Metazoa > Chordata > Aves > Passeriformes > Corvidae > Aphelocoma > Aphelocoma coerulescens. The sequence goes on from NW_027183464.1 coordinate 164,224, forward strand.
GCTCCAGTTTTTACTCCTAGGCCTTTCGTGGCCATCTGCATTCTCAGCCACAAGAAGCTTCTGATGATCGACATGGCTCTGGGAGAGCAGGGACTCCTGTCTGTGGACAAAGAAAACAAAGACAACTTGTAAGAAGAAAACCTGGAGCTTCTAGTTAGAAGAGAAAGGACTATTCAATCAAGGCAGGGCCAAGGGAGGAAACTTTCTAAAATGGAACAAGCAGCAGAAGCACAGTAGTTTTGCAGAAGAAATTCCCCTCCCAGCACTTGGCTTAAGGAAAAAGCCTGATGTTTCTATGAGAGACATGAGTTCATGTCTACTATTGGCTACCAGACATCTGAACACTTAGACTATTGGCTTTCCAGGCTCACGCTATTCAAACCGGAAAGTGAAACTACTCTAACAGTAGGGATGATTGCAAGAAATGTTTCTGTTTACACCACGACTGCCGACCATGCATCATTCTTACCTTGCACCTGTCCAAAGGCCTTCCTCCGTCTGCGCTCTGGCAACTCTCACCCAAGCTCGGGCAGGGATGGAGGCTCTTGCCACAAGTAGCCCAAGCCTGGAGATATTCCTCATCCTGATCTTCCACTGCTGACATCTAGGAATTCCCTGGAGCTGCAAACACTTGCCTTTGCTGCTCGAGGATCTTCTCTAGCACCATGCCAAACGCCTTCTCCTATGGCAGTGCTGCAGCATCCTGCAAGTCACGGACTGGAACTGGCACCTCCAGCAAAGTTGCTCCTGGGAAACATCCCTCAGCCATTCCCTTACTGCAATGAGCTGGACTCCTACTCCTCTGCAATGCTCTTCCTGGACAGGTGCATCCTCAGCAATGAGACGGTTCTGCTGAGAGCCGCGGCTCTGAGGGAGCAGCCAGTCCTGCCCAAAGGCCTTCCTCCGCCTCCAGTCCCGCAGCTCCCACGGAGGCACTGGGAGCCTTGGACACTCTTGCCACAAGTAGCCCAAGCGTCGAGATCTTCCTCATCCTGCTCCTCCACTGCTGACGGCAGGGAATTCCCTGGAGCTGCAAACACCTGCCTTTGCTGCTCGAGGATCGTGTCTGGCAGCTCTCTGAGCCTCTTCACCTTTGGCTGCGCCACAGCATCCTTGGAGTCATATACTGGCAACTGGCACCTCCAGGACACTTGCTGCTCCTAGGATGCTTTTCTCTGGGAAAATCTTCTTGCACACGACCTTGCTCCAGATTTTACTCCTAGGCCTTTTGTGGCCATCTGCATCCGCAGCCACAAGCAGCTTCTGATGATCGACATGGCTCTGGGAGAGCAGGGACTCCTGTCTGTGGACAAAGAAAACAAAGACAACTTGTAAGATTAAAACCTGGAGCTTCTAGTTAGAAGAGAAAGGACTATTCAATCAAGGCAGGGCCAAGGGAGGAAACTTTCTAAAATGGAACAAGCAGCAGAAGCAGAGCAGTTTTGCAGAAGAAATTCCCCTCCCAGCACTTGGCTTAAGGAAAAAGCCTGATGTTTCTATGAGAGACTTGAGTTCATGTCTACTATTGGGTACCAGACATCTGAACATTTAGACTATTGGCTTTCCAGGCTCACGCTATTCAAACCGGAAAGTGAAACTACTCTAACAGTAGGGATGATTGCAAGAAATGTTTCTGTTTACACCACGACTGCCGACCATGCATCATTCTTACCTTGCACCTGTCCAAAGGCCTTCCTCCGTCTGCGCTCTGGCAACTCTCACCCAAGCTCGGGCAGGGATGGAGGCTCTTGCCACAAGTAGCCCAAGCCTGGAGATATTCCTCATCCTGATCTTCCACTGCTGACATCTAGGAATTCCCTGGAGCTGCAAACACCTGCCTTTGCTGCTCGAGGATCTTCTCTAGCACCATGCCAAATGCCTTCTCCTATGGCAGTGCTGCAGCATCCTGCGAGCCATGGACTGGAACTGGCACCTTCAGCATAGTTGCTCCTGGGAAACATCCCTCAGCCATTCCCTTACTGCAATGAGCTGGACTCCTACACCTTTGCAAGGCTCTTCCTGGATAGGTGCATCCTCAGCAATGAGACGGTTCTGCTGAGAGCCACAGCTCTGAGGGAGCAGCCAGTCCTGCCCAAAGGCCTTCCTCCGTCACCAGTCCTGCAGCTCCCACGGAGGCACTGGGAGCCTTGGACACTCTTGCCACAAGTAGCCCAAGCGTCGAGATCTTCCTCATCCTGCTCCTCCACTGCTGACATCAGGGAATTCCCTGGAGCTCCCAACATCTGCCTTTCCTGCTCGAGGATCGTGTCTGGCAGCTCTCTGAGCCTCTTACACTTTGGAAGCGCAACAGCATCCTAGGAGTCATATACTGGCAACTGGCACCTCCAGGACACTTGCTGCTCCTAGGATGCTTTTCTCTGGGAAAATCTTCTTGCACACAACCTTGCTGCAGATTTTACTTCTAGGCCTTTTGTGGCCATCTGCATCCGCAGCCACAAGAAGCTTCTGATGATCGACATGGCTCTGGGAGAGCAGGGACTCCTGTCTGTGGACAAAGAAAACAAAGACAACTTGTAAGATTAAAACCTGGAGCTTCTAGTTAGAAGAGAAAGGACTATTCAATCAAGGCAGAGCCAAGGGAGGAAACTTTCTAAAATGGAACAAGCAGCAGAAGCACAGTAGTTTTGCAGAAGAAATTCCCTTCCCAGCACTTGGCTTAAGGAAAAAACCTCATGTTTCTATGAGAGACTTGAGTTCATGTCTACTACTGGGTACCAGACATCTGAACATTTAGACTATTGGCTTTCCAGGCTCATGCTATTCAAACCGGAAAGTGAAACTACTCTAACAGTAGGGATGATTGCAAGAAATGTTTCTGTTTACACCACGACTGCCGACCATGCATCATTCTTACCTTGCACCTGTCCAAAGGCCTTCCTCCATCTGCGCTCCGGCAACTCTCACCCAGGCAAGGGCAGGGATGGAGGCTCTTGCCACAAGTAGCCCAAGCGTGCACATCTTCCTCATCCTGCTACTCCACTGCTGACGTCAGGGTATTCCCTGGAGCTGCAAACACCTGCCTTTGCTGCTCGAGGATCTTCTCTAGCACCATGCCAAACCCCTTCTCCTATGGCAGTGCTGCAGCATCCTGCGAGCCACGGACTGGAACTGGCACCTCCAGCAAAGTTGCTCCTGGGAAACATCCCTCAGCCATTCCCTTACTGCAATGAGCTGGACTCCTACTCCTCTGCAATGCTCTTCCTGGACAGGTGCATCCTCAGCAATGAGACGGTTCTGCTGAGAGCCACAGCTCTGAGGGAGCAGCCAGTCCTGCCCAATGGTTGTCCTCCGTCACCAGTCCTGCAGCTCCCACGGAGGCACTGGGAGCCTCGGACACTCTTGCCACAAGTAGCCCAAGCGTGGACATCTTCCTCATCCTGCTCCTCCACTGCTGACGTCAGGGAATTCCCTGGTGCTCCCAACATCTGCCTTTCCAGCTGGAGGATCGTGTCTGGCAGATCTCTGAGCCTCTTCGCCTTTGGCAGCGCCACAGCATCCTAGGAGTCATATACTGGCAACTGGCACCTCCAGGACACTTGCTGCTCCTAGGATGCTTTCCTCTAGGAAAATCTTCTTGCACACGTCCTTGCTCCAGTTTTTACTCCTAGGCCTTTCGTGGCCATCTGCATTCTCAGCCACAAGAAGCTTCTGATGATCGACATGGCTCTGGGAGAGCAGGGACTCCTGTCTGTGGACAAAGAAAACAAAGACAACTTGTAAGAAGAAAACCTGGAGCTTCTAGTTAGAAGAGAAAGGACTATTCAATCAAGGCAGGGCCAAGGGAGGAAACTTTCTAAAATGGAACAAGCAGCAGAAGCACAGTACTTTTGCAGAAGAAATTCCCCTCCCAGCACTTGGCTTAAGGAAAAAGCCTGATGTTTCTATGAGAGACATGAGTTCATGTCTACTATTGGCTACCAGACATCTGAACACTTAGACTATTGGCTTTCCAGGCTCACGCTATTCAAACCGGAAAGTGAAACTACTCTAACAGTAGGGATGATTGCAAGAAATGTTTCTGTTTACACCACGACTGCCGACCATGCATCATTCTTACCTTGCACCTGTCCAAAGGCCTTCCTCCGTCTGCGCTCTGGCAACTCTCACCCAAGCTCGGGCAGGGATGGAGGCTCTTGCCACAAGTAGCCCAAGCCTGGAGATATTCCTCATCCTGATCTTCCACTGCTGACATCTAGGAATTCCCTGGAGCTGCAAACACTTGCCTTTGCTGCTCGAGGATCTTCTCTAGCACCATGCCAAACGCCTTCTCCTATGGCAGTGCTGCAGCATCCTGCAAGTCACGGACTGGAACTGGCACCTCCAGCAAAGTTGCTCCTGGGAAACATCCCTCAGCCATTCCCTTACTGCAATGAGCTGGACTCCTACTCCTCTGCAATGATCTTCCTGGACAGGTGCATCCTCAGCAATGAGACGGTTCTGCTGAGAGCCGCGGCTCTGAGGGAGCAGCGAGTCCTGCCCAAAGGCCTTCCTCCGCCTCCAGTCCCGCAGCTCCCACGGAGGCACTGGGAGCCTTGGACACTCTTGCCACAAGTAGCCCAAGCGTCGAGATCTTCCTCATCCTGCTCCTCCACTGCTGACGGCAGGGAATTCCCTGGAGCTGCAAACACCTGCCTTTCCTGCTCGAGGATCGTGTCTGGCAGCTCTCTGAGCCTCTTCACCTTTGGCTGCGCCACAGCATCCTTGGAGTCATATACTGGCAACTGGCACCTCCAGGACACTTGCTGCTCCTAGGATGCTTTTCTCTGGGAAAATCTTCTTGCACACGACCTTGCTCCAGATTTTACTTCTAGGCCTTTTGTGGCCATCTGCATCCGCAGCCACAAGCAGCTTCTGATGATCGACATGGCTCTGGGAGAGCAGGGACTCCTGTCTGTGGACAAAGAAAACAAAGACAACTTGTAAGATTAAAACCTGGAGCTTCTAGTTAGAAGAGAAAGGACTATTCAATCAAGGCAGGGCCAAGGGAGGAAACTTTCTAAAATGGAACAAGCAGCAGAAGCACAGTAGTTTTGCAGAAGAAATTCCCCTCCCAGCACTTGGCTTAAGGAAAAAGCCTGATGTTTCTATGAGAGACTTGAGTTCATGTCTACTATTGGATAGCAGACATCTGAACATTTAGACTACTGGCTTTCCAGGCTCACGCAATTCAAACCGGAATGTCAAACTATTTCAAAAGCTAGAGATGCTTCGAAGAAATGTTTCTGTACTCACCACAACTGGGGACCATGCATCATTCTTACCTTGCACCTGTCCAAAGGCCTTCCTCCGTCTCCAGTCCTGCCGCTCTCACGGAGGCACTGGGAGCCTTGGACACTCTTGCCACAAGTAGCCCAAGCGTGGACATCTTCCTCATCCTGCTCCTCCACTGCTGACGACAGGGAATTCCCTGGAGCTCCAAACATCTGCCTTTCCAGCTGGAGGATCATGTCTGGCAGCTCTCTGAGCCTCTTTGCCTTTGGCAGCGCCACAGCATCCTAGGAGTCATATACTGGCAACTGGCACCTCCAGGACACTTGCTGCTCCTAGGATGCTTTTCTCTGCGAAAATCTTCTTGCACACGACCTTGCTGCCGATTTTACTTCTAGGCCTTTCGTGGCCATCTGCATCCTCAGCCACAAGCAGGTTCTGATGATCAACAGGGCTCTGGGAGAGCAGGGACTCCTGTCTGTGGACAAAGAAAACAAAGACAACTTGTAAGAAGAAAACCTGGAGCTTCTAGTTAGAAGACAAAGGACTATTCAATCAAGGCAGGGCCAAAGCAGGAAACTTTCTAAAATGGAACAAGCAGCAGAAGCAGAGCAGTTTTGCAGAAGAAATTCCCCTCCCAGCACTTGGCTTAAGGAAAAAGCCTGATGTTTCTATGAGAGACTTGAGTTCATGTCTACTATTGGGTACCAGACATCTGAACATTTAGACTATTGGCTTTCCAGGCTCACGCTATTCAAACCGGAAAGTGAAACTACTCTAACAGTAGGGATGATTGCAAGAAATGTTTCTGTTTACACCACGACTGCCGACCATGCATCATTCTTACCTTGCACCTGTCCAAAGGCCTTCCTCCATCTGCGCTCTGGCAACTCTCACCCAAGCTCGGGCAGGGATGGAGGCTCTTGCCACAAGTAGCCCAAGCCTGGAGATATTCCTCATCCTGATCTTCCACTGCTGACATCTAGGAATTCCCTGGAGCTGCAAACACCTGCCTTTGCTGCTCGAGGATCTTCTCTAGCACCATGCCAAATGCCTTCTCCTATGGCAGTGCTGCAGCATCCTGCGAGCCATGGACTGGAACTGGCACCTTCAGCATAGTTGCTCCTGGGAAACATCATTCAGCCATTCCCTTACTGCAATGAGCTGGACTCCTACACCTTTGCAAGGCTCTTCCTGGATAGGTGCATCCTCAGCAATGAGACGGTTCTGCTGAGAGCCACGGCTCTGAGGGAGCAGCCAGTCCTGCCCAAAGGCCTTCCTCCGTCACCAGTCCTGCAGCTCCCACGGAGGCACTGGGAGCCTCGGACACTCTTGCCACAAGTAGCCCAAGCGTCGAGATCTTCCTCATCCTGCTCCTCCACTGCTGACATCAGGGAATTCCCTGGAGCTCCCAACATCTGCCTTTCCTGCTCGAGGATCGTGTCTGGCAGCTCTCTGAGCCTCTTACACTTTGGAAGCGCAACAGCATCCTAGGAGTCATATACTGGCAACTGGCACCTCCAGGACACTTGCTGCTCCTAGGATGCTTTTCTCTGGGAAAATCTTCTTGCACACAACCTTGCTGCAGATTTTACTTCTAGGCCTTTTGTGGCCATCTGCATTCTCAGCCACAAGAAGCTTCTGATGATCGACATGGCTCTGGGAGAGCAGGGACTCCTGTCTGTGGACAAAGAAAACAAAGACAACTTGTAAGATTAAAACCTGGAGCTTCTAGTTAGAAGAGAAAGGACTATTCAATCAAGGCAGAGCCAAGGGAGGAAACTTTCTAAAATGGAACAAGCAGCAGAAGCACAGCAGTATTGCAGAAGAAATTCCCCTCCCAGCACTTGGCTTAAGGAAAACGTCTGATGTTTCTATGAGAGACTTGAGTTCATGTCTACTATTGGGTACCAGACATCTGAACATTTGGACTATTGGCTTTCCAGGCTCATGCTATTCAAACCGGAAAGTGAAACTACTCTAACAGTAGGGATGATTGCAAGAAATGTTTCTGTTTACACCACGACTGCCGACCATGCATCATTCTTACCTTGCACCTGTCCAAAGGCCTTCCTCCGTCTGCGCTCCAGCAACTCTCACACAGGCAAGGGCAGGGATAGAGGCTCTTGCCACAAGTAGCCCAAACGTGGACATCTTCCTCATCCTGCTACTCCACTGCTGACGTCAGGGTATTCCCTGGAGCTGCAAACACCTGCCTTTGCTGCTCGAGGACCTTCTCTAGCACCATGCCAAACGCCTTCTCCTATGGCAGTGCTGCAGCATCCTGCGAGCCATGGACTGGAACTGGCACCTTCAGCATAGTTGCTCCTGGGAAACATCCTTCAGCCATTCCCTTACTGCAATGAGCTGGACTCCTACTCCTTTGCAAGGCTCTTCCTGGACAGGTGCATCCTCAGCAATGAGACGGTTCTGCTGAGAGCCATGGCTCTGAGGGAGCAGCGAGTCCTGCCCAAAGGCCTTCCTCTGACTCCACTCCTGCAGCTCCCACGGAGGCACTGGGAGCCTTGGACACTCTTGCCACAAGTAGCCCAAGCGTGGACATCTTCCTCATCCTGCTCCTCCACTGCTGACGTCAGGGAATTCCCTGGAGCTCCTAAAATCTGCCTTTCCTGCTCGAGGATCGTGTCTGGCAGCTCTCTGAGCCTCTTCGCCTTTGGCAGCGCCACAGCATCCTAGGAGTCATATACTGGCAACTGGCACCTCCAGGACACTTGCTGCTCCTAGGATGCTTTTCTCTGGGAAAATCTTCTTGGACACGACATTGCTCCAGTTTTTACTTCTAGGCCTTTCGTGGCCATCTGCATTCTCAGCCACAAGAAGCTTCTGATGATCAACATGGCTCTGGGAGAGCAGGGACCCCTGTCTGTGGACAAAGAAAACAAAGACAACTTGTAAGAAGAAAACCTGGAGCTTCTAGTTAGAAGAGAAAGGACTATTCAATCAAGGCAGGGCCAAGGGAGGAAACTTTCTAAAATGGAACAAGCAGCAGAAGCACAGTAGTTTTGCAGAAGAAATTCCCTTCCCAGCACTTGGCTTAAGGAAAAAACCTCATGTTTCTATGAGAGACTTGAGTTCATGTCTACTACTGCGTACCAGACATCTGAACATTTAGACTATTGGCTTTCCAGGCTCACGCTATTCAAACCGGAAAGTGAAACTACTCTAACAGTAAGGATGATTGCAAGAAATGTTTCTGCTCGCATAACGACTGCCGACCATGCATCATTCTTACCTTGCACCTGTCCAAAGGCCTTCCTCCGTCTGCGCTCTGGCAACTCTCACCCAGGCAAGGGCAGGGATAGAGGCTCTTGCCACAAGTAGCCCAAGCGTGCACATCTTCCTCATCCTGCTACTCCACTGCTGACGTCAGGGTATTCCCTGGAGCTGCAAACACCTGCCTTTGCTGCTCGAGGATCTTCTCTAGCACCATGCAAAACCCCTACTCCTATGGCAGTGCTGCAGCATCCTGCGAGCCACGGACTGGAACTGGCACCTCCAGCAAAGTTGCTCCTGGGAAACATCCCTCAGCCATTCCCTTACTGCAATGAGCTGGACTCCTACTCCTCTGCAATGCTCTTCCTGGACAGGTGCATCCTCAGCAATGAGACGGTTCTGCTGAGAGCCACAGCTCTGAGGGAGCAGCCAGTCCTGCCCAATGGTTGTCCTCCGTCACCAGTCCTGCAGCTCCCACGGAGGCACTGGGAGCCTCGGACACTCTTGCCACAAGTAGCCCACGCGTGGACATCTTCCTCATCCTGCTCCTCCACTGCTGACGTCAGGGAATTCCCTGGTGCTCCCAACATCTGCCTTTCCTGCGGGAGGATCGTGTCTGGCAGATCTCTGAGCCTCTTTGCCTTTGGCAGCGCCACAGCATCCTAGGAGTCATATACTGGCAACTGGCACCTCCAGGACACTTGCTGCTCCTAGGATGCTTTCCTCTAGGAAAATCTTCTTGCACACGTCCTTGCTCCAGTTTTTACTCCTAGGCCTTTCGTGGCCATCTGCATTCTCAGCCACAAGAAGCTTCTGATGATCGACATGGCTCTGGGAGAGCAGGGACTCCTGTCTGTGGACAAAGAAAACAAAGACAACTTGTAAGAAGAAAACCTGGAGCTTCTAGTTAGAAGACAAAGGACTATTCAATCAAGGCAGGGCCAAGGGAGGAAACTTTCTAAAATGGAACAAGCAGCAGAAGCACAGTACTTTTGCAGAAGAAATTCCCCTCCCAGCACTTGGCTTAAGGAAAAAGCCTGATGTTTCTATGAGAGACATGAGTTCATGTCTACTATTGGCTACCAGACATCTGAACACTTAGACTATTGGCTTTCCAGGCTCACGCTATTCAAACCGGAAAGTGAAACTACTCTAACAGTAGGGATGATTGCAAGAAATGTTTCTGTTTACACCACGACTGCCGACCATGCATCATTCTTACCTTGCACCTGTCCAAAGGCCTTCCTCCGTCTGCGCTCTGGCAACTCTCACCCAAGCTCGGGCAGGGATGGAGGCTCTTGCCACAAGTAGCCCAAGCCTGGAGATATTCCTCATCCTGATCTTCCACTGCTGACATCTAGGAATTCCCTGGAGCTGCAAACACTTGCCTTTGCTGCTCGAGGATCTTCTCTAGCACCATGCCAAACGCCTTCTCCTATGGCAGTGCTGCAGCATCCTGCAAGTCACGGACTGGAACTGGCACCTCCAGCAAAGTTGCTCCTGGGAAACATCCCTCAGCCATTCCCTTACTGCAATGAGCTGGACTCCTACTCCTCTGCAATGCTCTTCCTGGACAGGTGCATCCTCAGCAATGAGACGGTTCTGCTGAGAGCCGCGGCTCTGAGGGAGCAGCCAGTCCTGCCCAAAGGCCTTCCTCCGCCTCCAGTCCCGCAGCTCCCACGGAGGCACTGGGAGCCTTGGACACTCTTGCCACAAGTAGCCCAAGCGTCGAGATCTTCCTCATCCTGCTCCTCCACTGCTGACGGCAGGGAATTCCCTGGAGCTGCAAACACCTGCCTTTGCTGCTCGAGGATCGTGTCTGGCAGCTCTCTGAGCCTCTTCACCTTTGGCTGCGCCACAGCATCCTTGGAGTCATATACTGGCAACTGGCACCTCCAGTACACTTGCTGCTCCTAGGATGCTTTTCTCTGGGAAAATCTTCTTGCACACGACCTTGCTCCAGATTTTACTTCTAGGCCTTTTGTGGCCATCTGCATCCGCAGCCACAAGCAGCTTCTGATGATCGACATGGCTCTGGGAGAGCAGGGACTCCTGTCTGTGGACAAAGAAAACAAAGACAACTTGTAAGATTAAAACCTGGAGCTTCTAGTTAGAAGAGAAAGGACTATTCAATCAAGGCAGGGCCAAGGGAGGAAACTTTCTAAAATGGAACAAGCAGCAGAAGCACAGTACTTTTGCAGAAGAAATTCCCCTCCCAGCACTTGGCTTAAGGAAAAAACCTCATGTTTCTATGAGAGACTTGAGTTCATGTCTACTATTGGATAGCAGACATCTGAACATTTAGACTACTGGCTTTCCAGGCTCACGCAATTCAAACCGGAATGTCAAACTATTTCAAAAGCTAGAGATGCTTCGAAGAAATGTTTCTGTACTCACCACAACTGGGGACCATGCATCATTCTTACCTTGCACCTGTCCAAAGGCCTTCCTCCGTCTCCAGTCCTGCCGCTCTCACGGAGGCACTGGGAGCCTTGGACACTCTTGCCACAAGTAGCCCAAGCGTGGACATCTTCCTCATCCTGCTCCTCCACTGCTGACGTCAGGGAATTCCCTGGAGCTCCAAACATCTGCCTTTCCAGCTGGAGGATCATGTCTGGCAGCTCTCTGAGCCTCTTCACCTTTGGCAGCGCCACAGCATCCTAGGAGTCATATACTGGCAACTGGCACCTCCAGGACACTTGCTGCTCCTAGGATGCTTTTCTCTGGGAAAATCTTCTTGGACACGACCTTGCTGCCGATTTTACTTCTAGGCCTTTCGTGGCCATCTGCATCCTCAGCCACAAGCAGGTTCTGATGATCAACAGGGCTCTGGGAGAGCAGGGACTCCTGTCTGTGGACAAAGAAAACAAAGACAACTTGTAAGAAGAAAACCTGGAGCTTCTAGTTAGAAGACAAAGGACTATTCAATCAAGGCAGGGCCAAAGCAGGAAACTTTCTAAAATGGAACAAGCAGCAGAAGCAGAGCAGTTTTGCAGAAGAAATTCCCCTCCCAGCACTTGGCTTAAGGAAAAAGCCTGATGTTTCTATGAGAGACTTGAGTTCATGTCTACTATTGGGTACCAGACATCTGAACATTTAGACTATTGGCTTTCCAGGCTCACGCTATTCAAACCGGAAAGTGAAACTACTCTAACAGTAGGGATGATTGCAAGAAATGTTTCTGTTTACACCACGACTGCCGACCATGCCTCATTCTTACCTTGCACCTGTCCAAAGGCCTTCCTCCGTCTGCGCTCTGGCAACTCTCACCCAAGCTCGGGCAGGGATGGAGGCTCTTGCCACAAGTAGCCCAAGCCTGGAGATATTCCTCATCCTGATCTTCCACTGCTGACATCTAGGAATTCCCTGGAGCTGCAAACACCTGCCTTTGCTGCTCGAGGATCTTCTCTAGCACCATGCCAAATGCCTTCTCCTATGGCAGTGCTGCAGCATCCTGCGAGCCATGGACTGGAACTGGCACCTTCAGCATAGTTGCTCCTGGGAAACATCCTTCAGCCATTCCCTTACTGCAATGAGCTGGACTCCTACACCTTTGCAAGGCTCTTCCTGGATAGGTGCATCCTCAGCAATGAGACGGTTCTGCTGAGAGCCACGGCTCTGAGGGAGCAGCCAGTCCTGCCCAAAGGCCTTCCTCCGTCACCAGTCCTGCAGCTCCCACGGAGGCACTGGGAGCCTTGGACACTCTTGCCACAAGTAGCCCAAGCGTCGAGATCTTCCTCATCCTGCTCCTCCACTGCTGACATCAGGGAATTCCCTGGAGCTCCCAACATCTGCCTTTCCTGCTCGAGGATCGTGTCTGGCAGCTCTCTGAGCCTCTTACACTTTGGAAGCGCAACAGCATCCTAGGAGTCATATACTGGCAACTGGCACCTCCAGGACACTTGCTGCTCCTAGGATGCTTTTCTCTGGGAAAATCTTCTTGCACACAACCTTGCTGCAGATTTTACTTCTAGGCCTTTTGTGGCCATCTGCATTCTCAGCCACAAGAAGCTTCTGATGATCGACATGGCTCTGGGAGAGCAGGGACTCCTGTCTGTGGACAAAGAAAACAAAGACAACTTGTAAGATTAAAACCTGGAGCTTCTAGTTAGAAGAGAAAGGACTATTCAATCAAGGCAGAGCCAAGGGAGGAAACTTTCTAAAATGGAACAAGCAGCAGAAGCACAGCAGTATTGCAGAAGAAATTCCCCTCCCAGCACTTGGCTTAAGGAAAACGTCTGATGTTTCTATGAGAGACTTGAGTTCATGTCTACTATTGGGTACCAGACATCTGAACATTTAGACTATTGGCTTTCCAGGCTCACGCTATTCAAACCGGAAAGTGAAACTACTCTAACAGTAGGGATGATTGCAAGAAATGTTTCTGTTTACACCACGACTGCCGACCATGCATCATTCTTACCTTGCACCTGTCCAAAGGCCTTCCTCCGTCTGCGCTCCAGCAACTCTCACACAGGCAAGGGCAGGGATAGAGGCTCTTGCCACAAGTAGCCCAAACGTGGACATCTTCCTCATCCTGCTACTCCACTGCTGACGTCAGGGTATTCCCTGGAGCTGCAAACACCTGCCTTTGCTGCTCGAGGACCTTCTCTAGCACCATGCCAAACGCCTTCTCCTATGGCAGTGCTGCAGCATCCTGCGAGCCATGGACTGGAACTGGCACCTTCAGCATAGTTGCTCCTGGGAAACATCCTTCAGCCATTCCCTTACTGCAATGAGCTGGACTCCTACTCCTCTGCAAGGCTCTTCCTGGACAGGTGCATCCTCAGCAATGAGACGGTTCTGCTGAGAGCCATGGCTCTGAGGGAGCAGCGAGTCCTGTCCAAAGGCCTTCCTCTGACTCCACTCCTGCAGCTCCCACGGAGGCACTGGGAGCCTTGGACACTCTTGCCACAAGTAGCCCAAGCGTGGACATCTTCCTCATCCTGCTCCTCCACTGCTGACGTCAGGGAATTCCCTGGAGCTCCTAAAATCTGCCTTTCCTGCTCGAGGATCGTGTCTGGCAGCTCTCTGAGCCTCTTCGCCTTTGGCAGCGCCACAGCATCCTAGGAGTCATATACTGGCAACTGGCACCTCCAGGACACTTGCTGCTCCTAGGATGCTTTTCTCTGGGAAAATCTTCTTGGACACGACATTGCTCCAGTTTTTACTTCTAGGCCTTTCGTGGCCATCTGCATCCGCAGCCACAAGCAGCTTCTGATGATCGACATGGCTCTGGGAAAACAGGGACCCCTGTCTGTGGACAAAGAAAACAAAGACAACTTGTAAGAAGAAAACCTGGAGCTTCTAGTTAGAAGAGAAAGGACTATTCAATCAAGGCAGGGCCAAGGGAGGAAACTTTCTAAAATGGAACAAGCAGCAGAAGCACAGTAGTTTTGCAGAAGAAATTCCCCTCCCAGCACTTGGCTTAAGGAAAAAGCCTGATGTTTCTATGAGAGACTTGAGTTCATGTCTACTATTGGGTACCAGACATCTGAACATTTAGACTATTGGCTTTCCATGCTCACGCTATTCAAACCGGAAAGTGAAACTACTCTAACAGTAGGGATGATTGCAAGAAATGTTTCTGTTTACACCACGACTGCCGACCATGCATCATTCTTACCTTGCACCTGTCCAAAGGCCTTCCTCCGTCTGCGCTCCGGCAACTCTCACACAGGCAAGGGCAGGGATGGAGGCTCTTGCCACAAGTAGCCCAAGCCTGGAGATATTCCTCATCCTGATCTTCCACTGCTGACATCTAGGAATTCCCTGGAGCTGCAAACACCTGCCTTTGCTGCTCGAGGATCTTCTCTAGCACCATGCCAAACGCCTTCTCCTATGGCAGTGCTGCAGCATCCTGCGAGCCATGGACTGGAACTGGCACCTCCAGCAAAGTTGCTCCTGGGAAACATCCCTCAGCCATTCCCTTACTGCAATGAGCTGGACTCCTACTCCTCTGCAAGGCTCTTCCTGGACAGGTGCATCCTCAGCAATGAGACGGTTCTGCTGAGAGCCATGGCTCTGAGGGAGCAGCGAGTCCTGTCCAAAGGCCTTCCTCTGACTCCACTCCTGCAGCTCCCACGGAGGCACTGGGAGCCTTGGACACTCTTGCCACAAGTAGCCCAAGCGTCGAGATCTTCCTCATCCTGCTCCTCCACTGCTGACATCAGGGAATTCCCTGGAGCTCCTAAAATCTGCCTTTCCTGCTCGAGGATCGTGTCTGGCAGCTCTCTGAGCCTCTTCGCCTTTGGCAGCGCCACAGCATCCTGAGAGTCATATACTGGAAACTGGCAGCTACAGGACACTTGCTGCTCCTAGGATGCTTTTCTCTGGGAAAATCTTCTTGGACACGACATTGCTCCAGTTTTTACTTCTAGGCCTTTCGTGGCCATCTGCATCCGCAGCCACAAGCAGCTTCTGATGATCGACATGGCTCTGGGAGAGCAGGGACTCCTGTCTGTGGACAAAGAAAACAAAGACAACTTGTAAGAAGAAAACCTGGAGCTCCTGGATAGAAGACAAAGGACTATTCAATCAAGGCAGGGCCAAGGGAGGAAACTTTCTAAAATGGAACAAGCAGCAGAAGCACAGTAGTTTTGCAGAAGAAATTCCCTTCCCAGCACTTGGCTTAAGGAAAAAACCTCATGTTTCTATGAGAGACTTGAGTTCATGTCTACTACTGGGAACCAGACATCTGAACATTTAGACTATTGGCTTTCCAGGCTCACGCTATTCAAACCGGAAAGTGAAACTACTCTAACAGTAAGGATGATTGCAAGAAATGTTTCTGTTTACACCACGACTGCCGACCATGCATCATTCTTACCTTGCACCTGTCCAAAGGCCTTCCTCCATCTGCGCTCCGGCAACTCTCACCCAGGCAAGGGCAGGGATGGAGGCTCTTGCCACAAGTAGCCCAAGCGTGGACATCTTCCTCATCCTGCTACTCCACTGCTGACGTCAGGGTATTCCCTGGAGCTGCAAACACCTGCCTTTGCTGCTCGAGGATCTTCTCTAGCACCATGCAAAACCCCTTCTCCTATGGCAGTGCTGCAGCATCCTGCGAGCCACGGACTGGAACTGGCACCTCCAGCAAAGTTGCTCCTGGGAAACATCCCTCAGCCATTCCCTTACTGCAATGAGCTGGACTCCTACTCCTCTGCAATGCTCTTCCTGGACAGGTGCATCCTCAGCAATGAGACGGTTCTGCTGAGAGCCACAGCTCTGAGGGAGCAGCCAGTCCTGCCCAATGGTTGTCCTCCGTCACCAGTCCTGCAGCTCCCACGGAGGCACTGGAAGCCTCGGACACTCTTGCCACAAGTAGCCCACGCGTGGACATCTTCCTCATCCTGCTCCTCCACTGCTGACGTCAGGGAATTCCCTGGTGCTCCCAACATCTGCCTTTCCTGCTGGAGGATCGTGTCTGGCAGATCTCTGAGCCTCTTTGCCTTTGGCAGCGCCACAGCATCCTAGGAGTCATATACTGGCAACTGGCACCTCCAGGACACTTGCTGCTCCTAGGATGCTTTCCTCTAGGAAAATCTTCTTGCACACGTCCTTGCTCCAGTTTTTACTCCTAGGCCTTTCGTGGCCATCTGCATTCTCAGCCACAAGAAGCTTCTGATGATCGACATGGCTCTGGGAGAGCAGGGACTCCTGTCTGTGGACAAAGAAAACAAAGACAACTTGTAAGAAGAAAACCTGGAGCTTCTAGTTAGAAGAGAAAGGACTATTCAATCAAGGCAGGGCCAAGGGAGGAAACTTTCTAAAATGGAACAAGCAGCAGAAGCACAGTAGTTTTGCAGAAGAAATTCCCCTCCCAGCACTTGGCTTAAGGAAAAAGCCTGATGTTTCTATGAGAGACATGAGTTCATGTCTACTATTGGGTACCAGACATCTGAACACTTAGACTATTGGCTTTCCAGGCTCACGCTATTCAAACCGGAAAGTGAAACTACTCTAACAGTAGGGATGATTGCAAGAAATGTTTCTGTTTACACCACGACTGCCGACCATGCATCATTCTTACCTTGCACCTGTCCAAAGGCCTTCCTCCGTCTGCGCTCTGGCAACTCTCACCCAAGCTCGGGCAGGGATGGAGGCTCTTGCCACAAGTAGCCCAAGCCTGGAGATATTCCTCATCCTGATCTTCCACTGCTGACATCTAGGAATTCCCTGGAGCTGCAAACACTTGCCTTTGCTGCTCGAGGATCTTCTCTAGCACCATGCCAAACGCCTTCTCCTATGGCAGTGCTGCAGCATCCTGCAAGTCACGGACTGGAACTGGCACCTCCAGCAAAGTTGCTCCTGGGAAACATCCCTCAGCCATTCCCTTACTGCAATGAGCTGGACTCCTACTCCTCTGCAATGCTCTTCCTGGACAGGTGCATCCTCAGCAATGAGACGGTTCTGCTGAGAGCCGCGGCTCTGAGGGAGCAGCCAGTCCTGCCCAAAGGCCTTCCTCCGCCTCCAGTCCCGCAGCTCCCACGGAGGCACTGGGAGCCTTGGACACTCTTGCAACAAGTAGCCCAAGCGTCGAGATCTTCCTCATCCTGCTCCTCCACTGCTGACGGCAGGGAATTCCCTGGAGCTGCAAACACCTGCCTTTGCTGCTCGAGGATCGTGTCTGGCAGCTCTCTGAGCCTCTTCACCTTTGGCTGCGCCACAGCATCCTTGGAGTCATATACTGGCAACTGGCACCTCCAGGACACTTGCTGCTCCTAGGATGCTTTTCTCTGGGAAAATCTTCTTGCACACGACCTTGCTCCAGATTTTACTTCTAGGCCTTTTGTGGCCATCTGCATCCGCAGCCACAAGCAGCTTCTGATGATCGACATGGCTCTGGGAGAGCAGGGACTCCTGTCTGTGGACAAAGAAAACAAAGACAACTTGTAAGATTAAAACCTGGAGCTACGAGTTAGAAGAGAAAGGACTATTCAATCAAGGCAGGGCCAAGGGAGGAAACTTTCTAAAATGGAACAAGCAGCAGAAGCAGAGCAGTTTTGCAGAAGAAATTCCCCTCCCAGCACTTGGCTTAAGGAAAAAGCCTGATGTTTCTATGAGAGACTTGAGTTCATGTCTACTATTGGGTACCAGACATCTGAACATTTAGACTATTGGCTTTCCAGGCTCACGCTATTCAAACCGGAAAGTGAAACTACTCTAACAGTAGGGATGATTGCAAGAAATGTTTCTGTTTACACCACGACTGCCGACCATGCATCATTCTTACCTTGCACCTGTCCAAAGGCCTTCCTCCGTCTGCGCTCTGGCAACTCTCACCCAAGCTCGGGCAGGGATGGAGGCTCTTGCCACAAGTAGCCCAAGCCTGGAGATATTCCTCATCCTGATCTTCCACTGCTGACATCTAGGAATTCCCTGGAGCTGCAAACACCTGCCTTTGCTGCTCGAGGATCTTCTCTAGCACCATGCCAAATGCCTTCTCCTATGGCAGTGCTGCAGCATCCTGCGAGCCATGGACTGGAACTGGCACCTTCAGCATAGTTGCTCCTGGGAAACATCCTTCAGCCATTCCCTTACTGCAATGAGCTGGACTCCTACACCTTTGCAAGGCTCTTCCTGGATAGGTGCATCCTCAGCAATGAGACGGTTCTGCTGAGAGCCACGGCTCTGAGGGAGCAGCCAGTCCTGCCCAAAGGCCTTCCTCCGTCACCAGTCCTGCAGCTCCCACGGAGGCACTGGGAGCCTTGGACACTCTTGCCACAAGTAGCCCAAGCGTCGAGATCTTCCTCATCCTGCTCCTCCACTGCTGACATCAGGGAATTCCCTGGAGCTCCCAACATCTGCCTTTCCTGCTCGAGGATCGTGTCTGGCAGCTCTCTGAGCCTCTTACACTTTGGAAGCGCAACAGCATCCTAGGAGTCATATACTGGCAACTGGCACCTCCAGGACACTTGCTGCTCCTAGGATGCTTTTCTCTGGGAAAATCTTCTTGCACACAACCTTGCTGCAGATTTTACTTCTAGGCCTTTTGTGGCCATCTGCATCCGCAGCCACAAGAAGCTTCTGATGATCGACATGGCTCTGGGAGAGCAGGGACTCCTGTCTGTGGACAAAGAAAACAAAGACAACTTGTAAGATTAAAACCTGGAGCTTCTAGTTAGAAGAGAAAGGACTATTCAATCAAGGCAGAGCCAAGGGAGGAAACTTTCTAAAATGGAACAAGCAGCAGAAGCACAGTAGTTTTGCAGAAGAAATTCCCTTCCCAGCACTTGGCTTAAGGAAAAAACCTCATGTTTCTATGAGAGACTTGAGTTCATGTCTACTACTGGGTACCAGACATCTGAACATTTAGACTATTGGCTTTCCAGGCTCATGCTATTCAAACCGGAAAGTGAAACTACTCTAACAGTAGGGATGATTGCAAGAAATGTTTCTGTTTACACCACGACTGCCGACCATGCATCATTCTTACCTTGCACCTGTCCAAAGGCCTTCCTCCATCTGCGCTCCGGCAACTCTCACCCAGGCAAGGGCAGGGATGGAGGCTCTTGCCACAAGTAGCCCAAGCGTGGACATCTTCCTCATCCTGCTACTCCACTGCTGACGTCAGGGTATTCCCTGGAGCTGCAAACACCTGCCTTTGCTGCTCGAGGATCTTCTCTAGCACCATGCCAAACCCCTTCTCCTATGGCAGTGCTGCAGCATCCTGCGAGCCACGGACTGGAACTGGCACCTCCAGCAAAGTTGCTCCTGGGAAACATCCCTCAGCCATTCCCTTACTGCAATGAGCTGGACTCCTACTCCTCTGCAATGCTCTTCCTGGACAGGTGCATCCTCAGCAATGAGACGGTTCTGCTGAGAGCCACAGCTCTGAGGGAGCAGCCAGTCCTGCCCAATGGTTGTCCTCCGTCACCAGTCCTGCAGCTCCCACGGAGGCACTGGGAGCCTCGGACACTCTTGCCACAAGTAGCCCAAGCGTGGACATCTTCCTCATCCTGCTCCTCCACTGCTGACGTCAGGGAATTCCCTGGTGCTCCCAACATCTGCCTTTCCAGCTGGAGGATCGTGTCTGGCAGATCTCTGAGCCTCTTTGCCTTTGGCAGCGCCACAGCATCCTAGGAGTCATATACTGGCAACTGGCACCTCCAGGACACTTGCTGCTCCTAGGATGCTTTCCTCTAGGAAAATCTTCTTGCACACGTCCTTGCTCCAGTTTTTACTCCTAGGCCTTTCGTGGCCATCTGCATTCTCAGCCACAAGAAGCTTCTGATGATCGACATGGCTCTGGGAGAGCAGGGACTCCTGTCTGTGGACAAAGAAAACAAAGACAACTTGTAAGAAGAAAACCTGGAGCTTCTAGTTAGAAGAGAAAGGACTATTCAATCAAGGCAGGGCCAAGGGAGGAAACTTTCTAAAATGGAACAAGCAGCAGAAGCACAGTACTTTTGCAGAAGAAATTCCCCTCCCAGCACTTGGCTTAAGGAAAAAGCCTGATGTTTCTATGAGAGACATGAGTTCATGTCTACTATTGGGTACCAGACATCTGAACACTTAGACTATTGGCTTTCCAGGCTCACGCTATTCAAACCGGAAAGTGAAACTACTCTAACAGTAGGGATGATTGCAAGAAATGTTTCTGTTTACACCACGACTGCCGACCATGCATCATTCTTACCTTGCACCTGTCCAAAGGCCTTCCTCCGTCTGCGCTCTGGCAACTCTCACCCAAGCTCGGGCAGGGATGGAGGCTCTTGCCACAAGTAGCCCAAGCCTGGAGATATTCCTCATCCTGATCTTCCACTGCTGACATCTAGGAATTCCCTGGAGCTGCAAACACTTGCCTTTGCTGCTCGAGGATCTTCTCTAGCACCATGCCAAACGCCTTCTCCTATGGAAGTGCTGCAGCATCCTGCAAGTCACGGACTGGAACTGGCACCTCCAGCAAAGTTGCTCCTGGGAAACATCCCTCAGCCATTCCCTTACTGCAATGAGCTGGACTCCTACTCCTCTGCAATGATCTTCCTGGACAGGTGCATCCTCAGCAATGAGACGGTTCTGCTGAGAGCCGCGGCTCTGAGGGAGCAGCCAGTCCTGCCCAAAGGCCTTCCTCCGCCTCCAGTCCCGCAGCTCCCACGGAGGCACTGGGAGCCTTGGACACTCTTGCCACAAGTAGCCCAAGCGTCGAGATCTTCCTCATCCTGCTCCTCCACTGCTGACGGCAGGGAATTCCCTGGAGCTGCAAACACCTGCCTTTCCTGCTCGAGGATCGTGTCTGGCAGCTCTCTGAGCCTCTTCACCTTTGGCTGCGCCACAGCATCCTTGGAGTCATATACTGGCAACTGGCACCTCCAGGACACTTGCTGCTCCTAGGATGCTTTTCTCTGGGAAAATCTTCTTGCACACGACCTTGCTCCAGATTTTACTTCTAGGCCTTTTGTGGCCATCTGCATCCGCAGCCACAAGAAGCTTCTGATGATCGACATGGCTCTGGGAGAGCAGGGACTCCTGTCTGTGGACAAAGAAAACAAAGACAACTTGTAAGATTAAAACCTGGAGCTTCTAGTTAGAAGAGAAAGGACTATTCAATCAAGGCAGGGCCAAGGGAGGAAACTTTCTAAAATGGAACAAGCAGCAGAAGCACAGTAGTTTTGCAGAAGAAATTCCCCTCCCAGCACTTGGCTTAAGGAAAAAGCCTGATGTTTCTATGAGAGACTTGAGTTCATGTCTACTATTGGATAGCAGACATCTGAACATTTAGACTACTGGCTTTCCAGGCTCACGCAATTCAAACCGGAATGTCAAACTATTTCAAAAGCTAGAGATGCTTCGAAGAAATGTTTCTGTACTCACCACAACTGGGGACCATGCATCATTCTTACCTTGCACCTGTCCAAAGGCCTTCCTCCGTCTCCAGTCCTGCCGCTCTCACGGAGCACTGGGAGCCTTGGACACTCTTGCCACAAGTAGCCCAAGCGTGGACATCTTCCTCATCCTGCTCCTCCACTGCTGACGACAGGGAATTCCCTGGAGCTCCAAACATCTGCCTTTCCAGCTGGAGGATCATGTCTGGCAGCTCTCTGAGCCTCTTTGCCTTTGGCAGCGCCACAGCATCCTAGGAGTCATATACTGGCAACTGGCACCTCCAGGACACTTGCTGCTCCTAGGATGCTTTTCTCTGCGAAAATCTTCTTGCACACGACCTTGCTGCCGATTTTACTTCTAGGCCTTTCGTGGCCATCTGCATCCTCAGCCACAAGCAGGTTCTGATGATCAACAGGGCTCTGGGAGAGCAGGGACTCCTGTCTGTGGACAAAGAAAACAAAGACAACTTGTAAGAAGAAAACCTGGAGCTTCTAGTTAGAAGACAAAGGACTATTCAATCAAGGCAGGGCCAAAGCAGGAAACTTTCTAAAATGGAACAAGCAGCAGAAGCAGAGCAGTTTTGCAGAAGAAATTCCCCTCCCAGCACTTGGCTTAAGGAAAAAGCCTGATGTTTCTATGAGAGACATGAGTTCATGTCTACTATTGGCTACCAGACATCTGAACACTTAGACTATTGGCTTTCCAGGCTCACGCTATTCAAACCGGAAAGTGAAACTACTCTAACAGTAGGGATGATTGCAAGAAATGTTTCTGTTTACACCACGACTGCCGACCATGCCTCATTCTTACCTTGCACCTGTCCAAAGGCCTTCCTCCGTCTGCGCTCTGGCAACTCTCACCCAAGCTCGGGCAGGGATGGAGGCTCTTGCCACAAGTAGCCCAAGCCTGGAGATATTCCTCATCCTGATCTTCCACTGCTGACATCTAGGAATTCCCTGGAGCTGCAAACACTTGCATTTGCTGCTCGAGGATCTTCTCTAGCACCATGCCAAACGCCTTCTCCTATGGCAGTGCTGCAGCATCCTGCAAGTCACGGACTGGAACTGGCACCTCCAGCAAAGTTGCTCCTGGGAAACATCCCTCAGCCATTCCCTTACTGCAATGAGCTGGACTCCTACTCCTCTGCAATGCTCTTCCTGGACAGGTGCATCCTCAGCAATGAGACGGTTCTGCTGAGAGCCGCGGCTCTGAGGGAGCAGCCAGTCCTGCCCAAAGGCCTTCCTCCGCCTCCAGTCCCGCAGCTCCCACGGAGGCACTGGGAGCCTTGGACTCTCTTGCCACAAGTAGCCCAAGCGTCGAGATCTTCCTCATCCTGCTCCTCCACTGCTGACGGCAGGGAATTCCCTGGAGCTGCAAACACCTGCCTTTCCTGCTCGAGGATCGTGTCTGGCAGCTCTCTGAGCCTCTTCACCTTTGGCTGCGCCACAGCATCCTTGGAGTCATATACTGGCAACTGGCACCTCCAGGACACTTGCTGCTCCTAGGATGCTTTTCTCTGGGAAAATCTTCTTGCACACGACCTTGCTCCAGATTTTACTTCTAGGCCTTTTGTGGCCATCTGCATCCGCAGCCACAAGCAGCTTCTGATGATCGACATGGCTCTGGGAGAGCAGGGACTCCTGTCTGTGGACAAAGAAAACAAAGACAACTTGTAAGATTAAAACCTGGAGCTTCTAGTTAGAAGAGAAAGGACTATTCAATCAAGGCAGGGCCAAGGGAGGAAACTTTCTAAAATGGAACAAGCAGCAGAAGCACAGTACTTTTGCAGAAGAAATTCCCCTCCCAGCACTTGGCTTAAGGAAAAAACCTCATGTTTCTATGAGAGACTTGAGTTCATGTCTACTATTGGATAGCAGACATCTGAACATTTAGACTACTGGCTTTCCAGGCTCACGCAATTCAAACCGGAATGTCAAACTATTTCAAAAGCTAGAGATGCTTCGAAGAAATGTTTCTGTACTCACCACAACTGGGGACCATGCATCATTCTTACCTTGCACCTGTCCAAAGGCCTTCCTCCGTCTCCAGTCCTGCCGCTCTCACGGAGGCACTGGGAGCCTTGGACACTCTTGCCACAAGTAGCCCAAGCGTGGACATCTTCCTCATCCTGCTCCTCCACTGCTGACGTCAGGGAATTCCCTGGAGCTCCAAACATCTGCCTTTCCAGCTGGAGGATCATGTCTGGCAGCTCTCTGAGCCTCTTTGCCTTTGGCAGCGCCACAGCATCCTAGGAGTCATATACTGGCAACTGGCACCTCCAGGACACTTGCTGCTCCTAGGATGCTTTTCTCTGCGAAAATCTTCTTGGACACGACCTTGCTGCCGATTTTACTTCTAGGCCTTTCGTGGCCATCTGCATCCTCAGCCACAAGCAGGTTCTGATGATCAACAGGGCTCTGGGAGAGCAGGGACTCCTGTCTGTGGACAAAGAAAACAAAGACAACTTGTAAGAAGAAAACCTGGAGCTTCTAGTTAGAAGACAAAGGACTATTCAATCAAGGCAGGGCCAAAGCAGGAAACTTTCTAAAATGGAAAAAGCAGCAGAAGCAGAGCAGTTTTGCAGAAGAAATTCCCCTCCCAGCACTTGGCTTTAGGAAAAAGCCTGATGTTTCTATGAGAGACTTGAGTTCATGTCTACTATTGGGTACCAGACATCTGAACATTTAGACTATTGGCTTTCCAGGCTCACGCTATTCAAACCGGAAAGTGAAACTACTCTAACAGTAGGGATGATTGCAAGAAATGTTTCTGTTTACACCACGACTGCCGACCATGCATCATTCTTACCTTGCACCTGTCCAAAGGCCTTCCTCCATCTGCGCTCTGGCAACTCTCACCCAAGCTCGGGCAGGGATGGAGGCTCTTGCCACAAGTAGCCCAAGCCTGGAGATATTCCTCATCCTGATCTTCCACTGCTGACATCTAGGAATTCCCTGGAGCTGCAAACACCTGCCTTTGCTGCTCGAGGATCTTCTCTAGCACCATGCCAAATGCCTTCTCCTATGGCAGTGCTGCAGCATCCTGCGAGCCATGGACTGGAACTGGCACCTTCAGCATAGTTGCTCCTGGGAAACATCCTTCAGCCATTCCCTTACTGCAATGAGCTGGACTCCTACACCTTTGCAAGGCTCTTCCTGGATAGGTGCATCCTCAGCAATGAGACGGTTCTGCTGAGAGCCACGGCTCTGAGGGAGCAGCCAGTCCTGCCCAAAGGCCTTCCTCCGTCACCAGTCCTGCAGCTCCCACGGAGGCACTGGGAGCCTTGGACACTCTTGCCACAAGTAGCCCAAGCGTCGAGATCTTCCTCATCCTGCTCCTCCACTGCTGACATCAGGGAATTCCCTGGAGCTCCCAACATCTGCCTTTCCTGCTCGAGGATCGTGTCTGGCAGCTCTCTGAGCCTCTTACACTTTGGAAGCGCAACAGCATCCTAGGAGTCATATACTGGCAACTGGCACCTCCAGGACACTTGCTGCTCCTAGGATGCTTTTCTCTGGGAAAATCTTCTTGCACACAACCTTGCTGCAGATTTTACTTCTAGGCCTTTTGTGGCCATCTGCATTCTCAGCCACAAGAAGCTTCTGATGATCGACATGGCTCTGGGAGAGCAGGGACTCCTGTCTGTGGACAAAGAAAACAAAGACAACTTGTAAGATTAAAACCTGGAGCTTCTAGTTAGAAGAGAAAGGACTATTCAATCAAGGCAGAGCCAAGGGAGGAAACTTTCTAAAATGGAACAAGCAGCAGAAGCACAGCAGTATTGCAGAAGAAATTCCCCTCCCAGCACTTGGCTTAAGGAAAACGTCTGATGTTTCTATGAGAGACTTGAGTTCATGTCTACTATTGGGTACCAGACATCTGAACATTTGGACTAATGGCTTTCCAGGCTCATGCTATTCAAACCGGAAAGTGAAACTACTCTAACAGTAGGGATGATTGCAAGAAATGTTTCTGTTTACACCACGACTGCCGACCATGCATCATTCTTACCTTGCACCTGTCCAAAGGCCTTCCTCCGTCTGCGCTCCAGCAACTCTCACACAGGCAAGGGCAGGGATAGAGGCTCTTGCCACAAGTAGCCCAAACGTGGACATCTTCCTCATCCTGCTACTCCACTGCTGACGTCAGGGTATTCCCTGGAGCTGCAAACACCTGCCTTTGCTGCTCGAGGACCTTCTCTAGCACCATGCCAAACGCCTTCTCCTATGGCAGTGCTGCAGCATCCTGCGAGCCATGGACTGGAACTGGCACCTTCAGCATAGTTGCTCCTGGGAAACATCCTTCAGCCATTCCCTTACTGCAATGAGCTGGACTCCTACTCCTTTGCAAGGCTCTTCCTGGACAGGTGCATCCTCAGCAATGAGACGGTTCTGCTGAGAGCCATGGCTCTGAGGGAGCAGCGAGTCCTGTCCAAAGGCCTTCCTCTGACTCCACTCCTGCAGCTCCCACGGAGGCACTGGGAGCCTTGGACACTCTTGCCACAAGTAGCCCAAGCGTGGACATCTTCCTCATCCTGCTCCTCCACTGCTGACGTCAGGGAATTCCCTGGAGCTCCTAAAATCTGCCTTTCCTGCTCGAGGATCGTGTCTGGCAGCTCTCTGAGCCTCTTCGCCTTTGGCAGCGCCACAGCATCCTAGGAGTCATATACTGGCAACTGGCACCTCCAGGACACTTGCTGCTCCTAGGATGCTTTTCTCTGGGAAAATCTTCTTGGACACGACATTGCTCCAGTTTTTACTTCTAGGCCTTTCGTGGCCATCTGCATTCTCAGCCACAAGAAGCTTCTGATGATCAACATGGCTCTGGGAAAACAGGGACCCCTGTCTGTGGACAAAGAAAACAAAGACAACTTGTAAGAAGAAAACCTGGAGCTTCTAGTTAGAAGAGAAAGGACTATTCAATCAAGGCAGGGCCAAGGGAGGAAACTTTCTAAAATGGAACAAGCAGCAGAAGCACAGTAGTTTTGCAGAAGAAATTCCCTTCCCAGCACTTGGCTTAAGGAAAAAACCTCATGTTTCTATGAGAGACTTGAGTTCATGTCTACTACTGCGTACCAGACATCTGAACATTTAGACTATTGGCTTTCCAGGCTCACGCTATTCAAACCGGAAAGTGAAACTACTCTAACAGTAGGGATGATTGCAAGAAATGTTTCTGTTTACACCACGACTGCCGACCATGCATCATTCTTACCTTGCACCTGTCCAAAGGCCTTCCTCCATCTGCGCTCCAGCAACTCTCACACAGGCAAGGGCAGGGATGGAGGCTCTTGCCACAAGTAGCCCAAGCGTGCACATCTTCCTCATCCTGCTACTCCACTGCTGACGTCAGGGTATTCCCTGGAGCTGCAAACACCTGCCTTTGCTGCTCGAGGATCTTCTCTAGCACCATGCCAAACCCCTTCTCCTATGGCAGTGCTGCAGCATCCTGCGAGCCACGGACTGGAACTGGCACCTCCAGTAAAGTTGCTCCTGGGAAACATCCCTCAGCCATTCCCTTACTGCAATGAGCTGGACTCCTACTCCTCTGCAATGCTCTTCCTGGACAGGTGCATCCTCAGCAATGAGACGGTTCTGCTGAGAGCCACAGCTCTGAGGGAGCAGCCAGTCCTGCCCAATGGTTGTCCTCCGTCACCAGTCCTGCAGCTCCCACGGAGGCACTGGGAGCCTCGGACACTCTTGCCACAAGTAGCCCACGCGTGGACATCTTCCTCATCCTGCTCCTCCACTGCTGACGGCAGGGAATTCCCTGGTGCTCCCAACATCTGCCTTTCCTGCTGGAGGATCGTGTCTGGCAGATCTCTGAGCCTCTTTGCCTTTGGCAGCGCCACAGCATCCTAGGAGTCATATACTGGCAACTGGCACCTCCAGGACACTTGCTGCTCCTAGGATGCTTTCCTCTAGGAAAATCTTCTTGCACACGTCCTTGCTCCAGTTTTTACTCCTAGGCCTTTCGTGGCCATCTGCATTCTCAGCCACAAGAAGCTTCTGATGATCGACATGGCTCTGGGAGAGCAGGGACTCCTGTCTGTGGACAAAGAAAACAAAGACAACTTGTAAGAAGAAAACCTGGAGCTTCTAGTTAGAAGAGAAAGGACTATTCAATCAAGGCAGGGCCAAGGGAGGAAACTTTCTAAAATGGAACAAGCAGCAGAAGCACAGTAGTTTTGCAGAAGAAATTCCCCTCCCAGCACTTGGCTTAAGGAAAAAGCCTGATGTTTCTATGAGAGACATGAGTTCATGTCTACTATTGGCTACCAGACATCTGAACACTTAGACTATTGGCTTTCCAGGCTCACGCTATTCAAACCGGAAAGTGAAACTACTCTAACAGTAGGGATGATTGCAAGAAATGTTTCTGTTTACACCACGACTGCCGACCATGCATCATTCTTACCTTGCACCTGTCCAAAGGCCTTCCTCCGTCTGCGCTCTGGCAACTCTCACCCAAGCTCGGGCAGGGATGGAGGCTCTTGCCACAAGTAGCCCAAGCCTGGAGATATTCCTCATCCTGATCTTCCACTGCTGACATCTAGGAATTCCCTGGAGCTGCAAACACTTGCCTTTGCTGCTCGAGGATCTTCTCTAGCACCATGCCAAACGCCTTCTCCTATGGCAGTGCTGCAGCATCCTGCAAGTCACGGACTGGAACTGGCACCTCCAGCAAAGTTGCTCCTGGGAAACATCCCTCAGCCATTCCCTTACTGCAATGAGCTGGACTCCTACTCCTCTGCAATGCTCTTCCTGGACAGGTGCATCCTCAGCAATGAGACGGTTCTGCTGAGAGCCGCGGCTCTGAGGGAGCAGCCAGTCCTGCCCAAAGGCCTTCCTCCGCCTCCAGTCCCGCAGCTCCCACGGAGGCACTGGGAGCCTTGGACACTCTTGCCACAAGTAGCCCAAGCGTCGAGATCTTCCTCATCCTGCTCCTCCACTGCTGACGGCAGGGAATTCCCTGGAGCTGCAAACACCTGCCTTTGCTGCTCGAGGATCGTGTCTGGCAGCTCTCTGAGCCTCTTCACCTTTGGCTGCGCCACAGCATCCTTGGAGTCATATACTGGCAACTGGCACCTCCAGTACACTTGCTGCTCCTAGGATGCTTTTCTCTGGGAAAATCTTCTTGCACACGACCTTGCTCCAGATTTTACTCCTAGGCCTTTTGTGGCCATCTGCATCCGCAGCCACAAGCAGCTTCTGATGATCGACATGGCTCTGGGAGAGCAGGGACTCCTGTCTGTGGACAAAGAAAACAAAGACAACTTGTAAGATTAAAACCTGGAGCTTCTAGTTAGAAGAGAAAGGACTATTCAATCAAGGCAGGGCCAAGGGAGGAAACTTTCTAAAATGGAACAAGCAGCAGAAGCACAGTACTTTTGCAGAAGAAATTCCCCTCCCAGCACTTGGCTTAAGGAAAAAACCTCATGTTTCTATGAGAGACTTGAGTTCATGTCTACTATTGGATAGCAGACATCTGAACATTTAGACTACTGGCTTTCCAGGCTCACGCAATTCAAACCGGAATGTCAAACTATTTCAAAAGCTAGAGATGCTTCGAAGAAATGTTTCTGTACTCACCACAACTGGGGACCATGCATCATTCTTACCTTGCACCTGTCCAAAGGCCTTCCTCCGTCTCCAGTCCTGCCGCTCTCACGGAGGCACTGGGAGCCTTGGACACTCTTGCCACAAGTAGCCCAAGCGTGGACATCTTCCTCATCCTGCTCCTCCACTGCTGACGTCAGGGAATTCCCTGGAGCTCCAAACATCTGCCTTTCCAGCTGGAGGATCATGTCTGGCAGCTCTCTGAGCCTCTTTGCCTTTGGCAGCGCCACAGCATCCTAGGAGTCATATACTGGCAACTGGCACCTCCAGGACACTTGCTGCTCCTAGGATGCTTTTCTCTGCGAAAATCTTCTTGGACACGACCTTGCTGCCGATTTTACTTCTAGGCCTTTCGTGGCCATCTGCATCCTCAGCCACAAGCAGGTTCTGATGATCAACAGGGCTCTGGGAGAGCAGGGACTCCTGTCTGTGGACAAAGAAAACAAAGACAACTTGTAAGAAGAAAACCTGGAGCTTCTA
The DNA here is from genome assembly GCF_041296385.1 of Aphelocoma coerulescens. Taxonomy (NCBI): domain Eukaryota; kingdom Metazoa; phylum Chordata; class Aves; order Passeriformes; family Corvidae; genus Aphelocoma; species Aphelocoma coerulescens. Next base: position 193,614 of record NW_027183464.1, read on the forward strand.
GTTAGAAGACAAAGGACTATTCAATCAAGGCAGGGCCAAAGCAGGAAACTTTCTAAAATGGAAAAAGCAGCAGAAGCAGAGCAGTTTTGCAGAAGAAATTCCCCTCCCAGCACTTGGCTTTAGGAAAAAGCCTGATGTTTCTATGAGAGACTTGAGTTCATGTCTACTATTGGGTACCAGACATCTGAACATTTAGACTATTGGCTTTCCAGGCTCACGCTATTCAAACCGGAAAGTGAAACTACTCTAACAGTAGGGATGATTGCAAGAAATGTTTCTGTTTACACCACGACTGCCGACCATGCATCATTCTTACCTTGCACCTGTCCAAAGGCCTTCCTCCATCTGCGCTCTGGCAACTCTCACCCAAGCTCGGGCAGGGATGGAGGCTCTTGCCACAAGTAGCCCAAGCCTGGAGATATTCCTCATCCTGATCTTCCACTGCTGACATCTAGGAATTCCCTGGAGCTGCAAACACCTGCCTTTGCTGCTCGAGGATCTTCTCTAGCACCATGCCAAATGCCTTCTCCTATGGCAGTGCTGCAGCATCCTGCGAGCCATGGACTGGAACTGGCACCTTCAGCATAGTTGCTCCTGGGAAACATCCTTCAGCCATTCCCTTACTGCAATGAGCTGGACTCCTACACCTTTGCAAGGCTCTTCCTGGATAGGTGCATCCTCAGCAATGAGACGGTTCTGCTGAGAGCCACGGCTCTGAGGGAGCAGCCAGTCCTGCCCAAAGGCCTTCCTCCGTCACCAGTCCTGCAGCTCCCACGGAGGCACTGGGAGCCTTGGACACTCTTGCCACAAGTAGCCCAAGCGTCGAGATCTTCCTCATCCTGCTCCTCCACTGCTGACATCAGGGAATTCCCTGGAGCTCCCAACATCTGCCTTTCCTGCTCGAGGATCGTGTCTGGCAGCTCTCTGAGCCTCTTACACTTTGGAAGCGCAACAGCATCCTAGGAGTCATATACTGGCAACTGGCACCTCCAGGACACTTGCTGCTCCTAGGATGCTTTTCTCTGGGAAAATCTTCTTGCACACAACCTTGCTGCAGATTTTACTTCTAGGCCTTTTGTGGCCATCTGCATTCTCAGCCACAAGAAGCTTCTGATGATCGACATGGCTCTGGGAGAGCAGGGACTCCTGTCTGTGGACAAAGAAAACAAAGACAACTTGTAAGATTAAAACCTGGAGCTTCTAGTTAGAAGAGAAAGGACTATTCAATCAAGGCAGAGCCAAGGGAGGAAACTTTCTAAAATGGAACAAGCAGCAGAAGCACAGCAGTATTGCAGAAGAAATTCCCCTCCCAGCACTTGGCTTAAGGAAAACGTCTGATGTTTCTATGAGAGACTTGAGTTCATGTCTACTATTGGGTACCAGACATCTGAACATTTGGACTAATGGCTTTCCAGGCTCATGCTATTCAAACCGGAAAGTGAAACTACTCTAACAGTAGGGATGATTGCAAGAAATGTTTCTGTTTACACCACGACTGCCGACCATGCATCATTCTTACCTTGCACCTGTCCAAAGGCCTTCCTCCGTCTGCGCTCCAGCAACTCTCACACAGGCAAGGGCAGGGATAGAGGCTCTTGCCACAAGTAGCCCAAACGTGGACATCTTCCTCATCCTGCTACTCCACTGCTGACGTCAGGGTATTCCCTGGAGCTGCAAACACCTGCCTTTGCTGCTCGAGGACCTTCTCTAGCACCATGCCAAACGCCTTCTCCTATGGCAGTGCTGCAGCATCCTGCGAGCCATGGACTGGAACTGGCACCTTCAGCATAGTTGCTCCTGGGAAACATCCTTCAGCCATTCCCTTACTGCAATGAGCTGGACTCCTACTCCTTTGCAAGGCTCTTCCTGGACAGGTGCATCCTCAGCAATGAGACGGTTCTGCTGAGAGCCATGGCTCTGAGGGAGCAGCGAGTCCTGTCCAAAGGCCTTCCTCTGACTCCACTCCTGCAGCTCCCACGGAGGCACTGGGAGCCTTGGACACTCTTGCCACAAGTAGCCCAAGCGTGGACATCTTCCTCATCCTGCTCCTCCACTGCTGACGTCAGGGAATTCCCTGGAGCTCCTAAAATCTGCCTTTCCTGCTCGAGGATCGTGTCTGGCAGCTCTCTGAGCCTCTTCGCCTTTGGCAGCGCCACAGCATCCTAGGAGTCATATACTGGCAACTGGCACCTCCAGGACACTTGCTGCTCCTAGGATGCTTTTCTCTGGGAAAATCTTCTTGGACACGACATTGCTCCAGTTTTTACTTCTAGGCCTTTCGTGGCCATCTGCATTCTCAGCCACAAGAAGCTTCTGATGATCAACATGGCTCTGGGAAAACAGGGACCCCTGTCTGTGGACAAAGAAAACAAAGACAACTTGTAAGAAGAAAACCTGGAGCTTCTAGTTAGAAGAGAAAGGACTATTCAATCAAGGCAGGGCCAAGGGAGGAAACTTTCTAAAATGGAACAAGCAGCAGAAGCACAGTAGTTTTGCAGAAGAAATTCCCTTCCCAGCACTTGGCTTAAGGAAAAAACCTCATGTTTCTATGAGAGACTTGAGTTCATGTCTACTACTGCGTACCAGACATCTGAACATTTAGACTATTGGCTTTCCAGGCTCACGCTATTCAAACCGGAAAGTGAAACTACTCTAACAGTAGGGATGATTGCAAGAAATGTTTCTGTTTACACCACGACTGCCGACCATGCATCATTCTTACCTTGCACCTGTCCAAAGGCCTTCCTCCATCTGCGCTCCAGCAACTCTCACACAGGCAAGGGCAGGGATGGAGGCTCTTGCCACAAGTAGCCCAAGCGTGCACATCTTCCTCATCCTGCTACTCCACTGCTGACGTCAGGGTATTCCCTGGAGCTGCAAACACCTGCCTTTGCTGCTCGAGGATCTTCTCTAGCACCATGCCAAACCCCTTCTCCTATGGCAGTGCTGCAGCATCCTGCGAGCCACGGACTGGAACTGGCACCTCCAGTAAAGTTGCTCCTGGGAAACATCCCTCAGCCATTCCCTTACTGCAATGAGCTGGACTCCTACTCCTCTGCAATGCTCTTCCTGGACAGGTGCATCCTCAGCAATGAGACGGTTCTGCTGAGAGCCACAGCTCTGAGGGAGCAGCCAGTCCTGCCCAATGGTTGTCCTCCGTCACCAGTCCTGCAGCTCCCACGGAGGCACTGGGAGCCTCGGACACTCTTGCCACAAGTAGCCCACGCGTGGACATCTTCCTCATCCTGCTCCTCCACTGCTGACGGCAGGGAATTCCCTGGTGCTCCCAACATCTGCCTTTCCTGCTGGAGGATCGTGTCTGGCAGATCTCTGAGCCTCTTTGCCTTTGGCAGCGCCACAGCATCCTAGGAGTCATATACTGGCAACTGGCACCTCCAGGACACTTGCTGCTCCTAGGATGCTTTCCTCTAGGAAAATCTTCTTGCACACGTCCTTGCTCCAGTTTTTACTCCTAGGCCTTTCGTGGCCATCTGCATTCTCAGCCACAAGAAGCTTCTGATGATCGACATGGCTCTGGGAGAGCAGGGACTCCTGTCTGTGGACAAAGAAAACAAAGACAACTTGTAAGAAGAAAACCTGGAGCTTCTAGTTAGAAGAGAAAGGACTATTCAATCAAGGCAGGGCCAAGGGAGGAAACTTTCTAAAATGGAACAAGCAGCAGAAGCACAGTAGTTTTGCAGAAGAAATTCCCCTCCCAGCACTTGGCTTAAGGAAAAAGCCTGATGTTTCTATGAGAGACATGAGTTCATGTCTACTATTGGCTACCAGACATCTGAACACTTAGACTATTGGCTTTCCAGGCTCACGCTATTCAAACCGGAAAGTGAAACTACTCTAACAGTAGGGATGATTGCAAGAAATGTTTCTGTTTACACCACGACTGCCGACCATGCATCATTCTTACCTTGCACCTGTCCAAAGGCCTTCCTCCGTCTGCGCTCTGGCAACTCTCACCCAAGCTCGGGCAGGGATGGAGGCTCTTGCCACAAGTAGCCCAAGCCTGGAGATATTCCTCATCCTGATCTTCCACTGCTGACATCTAGGAATTCCCTGGAGCTGCAAACACTTGCCTTTGCTGCTCGAGGATCTTCTCTAGCACCATGCCAAACGCCTTCTCCTATGGCAGTGCTGCAGCATCCTGCAAGTCACGGACTGGAACTGGCACCTCCAGCAAAGTTGCTCCTGGGAAACATCCCTCAGCCATTCCCTTACTGCAATGAGCTGGACTCCTACTCCTCTGCAATGCTCTTCCTGGACAGGTGCATCCTCAGCAATGAGACGGTTCTGCTGAGAGCCGCGGCTCTGAGGGAGCAGCCAGTCCTGCCCAAAGGCCTTCCTCCGCCTCCAGTCCCGCAGCTCCCACGGAGGCACTGGGAGCCTTGGACACTCTTGCCACAAGTAGCCCAAGCGTCGAGATCTTCCTCATCCTGCTCCTCCACTGCTGACGGCAGGGAATTCCCTGGAGCTGCAAACACCTGCCTTTGCTGCTCGAGGATCGTGTCTGGCAGCTCTCTGAGCCTCTTCACCTTTGGCTGCGCCACAGCATCCTTGGAGTCATATACTGGCAACTGGCACCTCCAGTACACTTGCTGCTCCTAGGATGCTTTTCTCTGGGAAAATCTTCTTGCACACGACCTTGCTCCAGATTTTACTCCTAGGCCTTTTGTGGCCATCTGCATCCGCAGCCACAAGCAGCTTCTGATGATCGACATGGCTCTGGGAGAGCAGGGACTCCTGTCTGTGGACAAAGAAAACAAAGACAACTTGTAAGATTAAAACCTGGAGCTTCTAGTTAGAAGAGAAAGGACTATTCAATCAAGGCAGGGCCAAGGGAGGAAACTTTCTAAAATGGAACAAGCAGCAGAAGCACAGTACTTTTGCAGAAGAAATTCCCCTCCCAGCACTTGGCTTAAGGAAAAAACCTCATGTTTCTATGAGAGACTTGAGTTCATGTCTACTATTGGATAGCAGACATCTGAACATTTAGACTACTGGCTTTCCAGGCTCACGCAATTCAAACCGGAATGTCAAACTATTTCAAAAGCTAGAGATGCTTCGAAGAAATGTTTCTGTACTCACCACAACTGGGGACCATGCATCATTCTTACCTTGCACCTGTCCAAAGGCCTTCCTCCGTCTCCAGTCCTGCCGCTCTCACGGAGGCACTGGGAGCCTTGGACACTCTTGCCACAAGTAGCCCAAGCGTGGACATCTTCCTCATCCTGCTCCTCCACTGCTGACGTCAGGGAATTCCCTGGAGCTCCAAACATCTGCCTTTCCAGCTGGAGGATCATGTCTGGCAGCTCTCTGAGCCTCTTCACCTTTGGCAGCGCCACAGCATCCTAGGAGTCATATACTGGCAACTGGCACCTCCAGGACACTTGCTGCTCCTAGGATGCTTTTCTCTGGGAAAATCTTCTTGCACACGACCTTGCTGCCGATTTTACTTCTAGGCCTTTCGTGGCCATCTGCATCCTCAGCCACAAGCAGGTTCTGATGATCAACAGGGCTCTGGGAGAGCAGGGACTCCTGTCTGTGGACAAAGAAAACAAAGACAACTTGTAAGAAGAAAACCTGGAGCTTCTAGTTAGAAGACAAAGGACTATTCAATCAAGGCAGGGCCAAAGCAGGAAACTTTCTAAAATGGAACAAGCAGCAGAAGCAGAGCGTTTTGCAGAAGAAATTCCCCTCCCAGCACTTGGCTTAAGGAAAAAGCCTGATGTTTCTATGAGAGACTTGAGTTCATGTCTACTATTGGGTACCAGACATCTGAACATTTAGACTATTGGCTTTCCAGGCTCACGCTATTCAAACCGGAAAGTGAAACTACTCTAACAGTAGGGATGATTGCAAGAAATGTTTCTGTTTACACCACGACTGCCGACCATGCCTCATTCTTACCTTGCACCTGTCCAAAGGCCTTCCTCCGTCTGCGCTCTGGCAACTCTCACCCAAGCTCGGGCAGGGATGGAGGCTCTTGCCACAAGTAGCCCAAGCCTGGAGATATTCCTCATCCTGATCTTCCACTGCTGACATCTAGGAATTCCCTGGAGCTGCAAACACCTGCCTTTGCTGCTCGAGGATCTTCTCTAGCACCATGCCAAATGCCTTCTCCTATGGCAGTGCTGCAGCATCCTGCGAGCCATGGACTGGAACTGGCACCTTCAGCATAGTTGCTCCTGGGAAACATCCTTCAGCCATGCCCTTACTGCAATGAGCTGGACTCCTACACCTTTGCAAGGCTCTTCCTGGATAGGTGCATCCTCAGCAATGAGACGGTTCTGCTGAGAGCCACGGCTCTGAGGGAGCAGCCAGTCCTGCCCAAAGGCCTTCCTCCGTCACCAGTCCTGCAGCTCCCACGGAGGCACTGGGAGCCTTGGACACTCTTGCCACAAGTAGCCCAAGCGTCGAGATCTTCCTCATCCTGCTCCTCCACTGCTGACATCAGGGAATTCCCTGGAGCTCCCAACATCTGCCTTTCCTGCTCGAGGATCGTGTCTGGCAGCTCTCTGAGCCTCTTACACTTTGGAAGCGCAACAGCATCCTAGGAGTCATATACTGGCAACTGGCACCTCCAGGACACTTGCTGCTCCTAGGATGCTTTTCTCTGGGAAAATCTTCTTGCACACAACCTTGCTGCAGATTTTACTTCTAGGCCTTTTGTGGCCATCTGCATCCTCAGCCACAAGCAGCTTCTGATGATCGACATGGCTCTGGGAGAGCAGGGACTCCTGTCTGTGGACAAAGAAAACAAAGACAACTTGTAAGAAGAAAACCTGGAGCTTCTAGTTAGAAGAGAAAGGACTATTCAATCAAGGCAGAGCCAAGGGAGGAAACTTTCTAAAATGGAACAAGCAGCAGAAGCACAGCAGTATTGCAGAAGAAATTCCCCTCCCAGCACTTGGCTTAAGGAAAACGTCTGATGTTTCTATGAGAGACTTGAGTTCATGTCTACTACTGGGTACCAGACATCTGAACATTTGGACTATTGGCTTTCCAGGCTCACGCTATTCAAACTGGAAAGTGAAACTACTCTAACAGTAGGGATGATTGCAAGAAATGTTTCTGTTTACACCACGACTGCCGACCATGCATCATTCTTACCTTGCACCTGTCCAAAGGCCTTCCTCCGTCTGCGCTCCGGCAACTCTCACCCAGGCAAGGGCAAGGATGGAGGCTCTTGCCACAAGTAGCCCAAGCGTGGACATCTTCCTCATCCTGCTACTCCACTGCTGACGTCAGGGTATTCCCTGGAGCTGCAAACACCTGCCTTTGCGGCTCGAGGATCTTCTCTAGCACCATGCAAAACCCCTTCTCCTATGGCAGTGCTGCAGCATCCTGCGAGCCATGGACTGGAACTGGCACCTCCAGCAAAGTTGCTCCTGGGAAACATCCCTCAGCCATTCCCTTACTGCAATGAGCTGGACTCCTACTCCTCTGCAAGGCTCTTCCTGGACAGGTGCATCCTCAGCAATGAGACGGTTCTGCTGAGAGCCATGGCTCTGAGGGAGCAGCGAGTCCTGTCCAAAGGCCTTCCTCTGACTCCACTCCTGCAGCTCCCACGGAGGCACTGGGAGCCTTGGACACTCTTGCCACAAGTAGCCCAAGCGTGGACATCTTCCTCATCCTGCTCCTCCACTGCTGACGTCAGGGAATTCCCTGGAGCTCCTAAAATCTGCCTTTCCTGCTCGAGGATCGTGTCTGGCAGCTCTCTGAGCCTCTTCGCCTTTGGCAGCGCCACAGCATCCTGAGAGTCATATACTGGCAACTGGCACCTCCAGGACACTTGCTGCTCCTAGGATGCTTTTCTCTGGGAAAATCTTCTTGGACACGACATTGCTCCAGTTTTTACTTCTAGGCCTTTCGTGGCCATCTGCATTCTCAGCCACAAGCAGCTTCTGATGATCGACATGGCTCTGGGAGAGCAGGGACCCCTGTCTGTGGACAAAGAAAACAAAGACAACTTGTACGAAGAAAACCTGGAGCTTCTAGTTAGAAGAGAAAGGACTATTCAATCAAGGCAGGGCCAAGGGAGGAAACTTTCTAAAATGGAACAAGCAGCAGAAGCACAGTACTTTTGCAGAAGAAATTCCCTTCCCAGCACTTGGCTTAAGGAAAAAACCTCATGTTTCTATGAGAGACTTGAGTTCATGTCTACTACTGCGTACCAGACATCTGAACATTTAGACTATTGGCTTTCCAGGCTCACGCTATTCAAACCGGAAAGTGAAACTACTCTAACAGTAGGGATGATTGCAAGAAATGTTTCTGTTTACACCACGACTGCCGACCATGCATCATTCTTACCTTGCACCTGTCCAAAGGCCTTCCTCCATCTGCGCTCTGGCAACTCTCACCCAAGCTCGGGCAGGGATGGAGGCTCTTGCCACAAGTAGCCCAAGCCTGGAGATATTCCTCATCCTGATCTTCCACTGCTGACATCTAGGAATTCCCTGGAGCTGCAAACACCTGCCTTTGCTGCTCGAGGATCTTCTCTAGCACCATGCCAAATGCCTTCTCCTATGGCAGTGCTGCAGCATCCTGCGAGCCATGGACTGGAACTGGCACCTTCAGCATAGTTGCTCCTGGGAAACATCATTCAGCCATTCCCTTACTGCAATGAGCTGGACTCCTACACCTTTGCAAGGCTCTTCCTGGATAGGTGCATCCTCAGCAATGAGACGGTTCTGCTGAGAGCCACGGCTCTGAGGGAGCAGCCAGTCCTGCCCAAAGGCCTTCCTCCGTCACCAGTCCTGCAGCTCCCACGGAGGCACTGGGAGCCTCGGACACTCTTGCCACAAGTAGCCCAAGCGTCGAGATCTTCCTCATCCTGCTCCTCCACTGCTGACATCAGGGAATTCCCTGGAGCTCCCAACATCTGCCTTTCCTGCTCGAGGATCGTGTCTGGCAGCTCTCTGAGCCTCTTACACTTTGGAAGCGCAACAGCATCCTAGGAGTCATATACTGGCAACTGGCACCTCCAGGACACTTGCTGCTCCTAGGATGCTTTTCTCTGGGAAAATCTTCTTGCACACAACCTTGCTGCAGATTTTACTTCTAGGCCTTTTGTGGCCATCTGCATTCTCAGCCACAAGAAGCTTCTGATGATCGACATGGCTCTGGGAGAGCAGGGACTCCTGTCTGTGGACAAAGAAAACAAAGACAACTTGTAAGATTAAAACCTGGAGCTTCTAGTTAGAAGAGAAAGGACTATTCAATCAAGGCAGAGCCAAGGGAGGAAACTTTCTAAAATGGAACAAGCAGCAGAAGCACAGCAGTATTGCAGAAGAAATTCCCCTCCCAGCACTTGGCTTAAGGAAAACGTCTGATGTTTCTATGAGAGACTTGAGTTCATGTCTACTATTGGGTACCAGACATCTGAACATTTGGACTATTGGCTTTCCAGGCTCACGCTATTCAAACCGGAAAGTGAAACTACTCTAACAGTAGGGATGATTGCAAGAAATGTTTCTGTTTACACCACGACTGCCGACCATGCATCATTCTTACCTTGCACCTGTCCAAAGGCCTTCCTCCGTCTGCGCTCCAGCAACTCTCACACAGGCAAAGGCAGGGATAGAGGCTCTTGCCACAAGTAGCCCAAACGTGGACATCTTCCTCATCCTGCTACTCCACTGCTGACGTCAGGGTATTCCCTGGAGCTGCAAACACCTGCCTTTGCTGCTCGAGGACCTTCTCTAGCACCATGCCAAACGCCTTCTCCTATGGCAGTGCTGCAGCATCCTGTGAGCCATGGACTGGAACTGGCACCTTCAGCATAGTTGCTCCTGGGAAACATCCTTCAGCCATTCCCTTACTGCAATGAGCTGGACTCCTACTCCTCTGCAATGCTCTTCCTGGACAGGTGCATCCTCAGCAATGAGACGGTTCTGCTGAGAGCCATGGCTCTGAGGGAGCAGCCAGTCCTGTCCAAAGGCCTTCCTCTGACTCCACTCCTGCAGCTCCCACGGAGGCACTGGGAGCCTTGGACACTCTTGCCACAAGTAGCCCAAGCGTGGACATCTTCCTCATCCTGCTCCTCCACTGCTGACGTCAGGGAATTCCCTGGAGCTCCTAAAATCTGCCTTTCCTGCTCGAGGATCGTGTCTGGCAGCTCTCTGAGCCTCTTCGCCTTTGGCAGCGCCACAGCATCCTGAGAGTCATATACTGGAAACTGGCAGCTACAGGAAACTCTCTGCTCCTAGGATGCTTTTCTCTGGGAAAATCTTCTTGGACACGACATTGCTCCAGTTTTTACTTCTAGGCCTTTCGTGGCCATCTGCATCCGCAGCCACAAGCAGCTTCTGATGATCGACATGGCTCTGGGAAAACAGGGACCCCTGTCTGTGGACAAAGAAAACAAAGAGAACTTGTAAGAAGAAAACCTGGAGCTTCTAGTTAGAAGAGAAAGGACTATTCAATCAAGGCAGGGCCAAGGGAGGAAACTTTCTAAAATGGAACAAGCAGCAGAAGCACAGTAGTTTTGCAGAAGAAATTCCCCTCCCAGCACTTGGCTTAAGGAAAAAGCCTGATGTTTCTATGAGAGACTTGAGTTCATGTCTACTATTGGGTACCAGACATCTGAACATTTAGACTATTGGCTTTCCATGCTCACGCTATTCAAACCGGAAAGTGAAACGACTCTAACAGTAGGGATGATTGCAAGAAATGTTTCTGTTTACACCACGACTGCCGACCATGCATCATTCTTACCTTGCACCTGTCCAAAGGCCTTCCTCCGTCTGCGCTCCGGCAACTCTTACCCAGGCAAGGGCAAGGATGGAGGCTCTTGCCACAAGTAGCCCAAGCGTGCACATCTTCCTCATCCTGCTACTCCACTGCTGACGTCAGGGTATTCCCTGGAGCTGCAAACACCTGCCTTTGCTGCTCGAGGATCTTCTCTAGCACCATGCCAAACCCCTTCTCCTATGGCAGTGCTGCAGCATCCTGCGAGCCATGGACTGGAACTGGCACCTCCAGCAAAGTTGCTCCTGGGAAACATCCTTCAGCCATTCCCTTACTGCAATGAGCTGGACTCCTACTCCTTTGCAAGGCTCTTCCTGGACAGGTGCATCCTCAGCAATGAGACGGTTCTGCTGAGAGCCATGGCTCTGAGGGAGCAGCCAGTCCTGTCCAAAGGCCTTCCTCTGACTCCACTCCTGCAGCTCCCACGGAGGCACTGGGAGCCTTGGACACTCTTGCCACAAGTAGCCCAAGCGTCGAGATCTTCCTCATCCTGCTCCTCCACTGCTGACATCAGGGAATTCCCTGGAGCTCCTAAAATCTGCCTTTCCTGCTCGAGGATCGTGTCTGGCAGCTCTCTGAGCCTCTTCGCCTTTGGCAGCGCCACAGCATCCTGAGAGTCATATACTGGAAACTGGCAGCTACAGGACACTTGCTGCTCCTAGGATGCTTTTCTCTGGGAAAATCTTCTTGGACACGACATTGCTCCAGTTTTTACTTCTAGGCCTTTCGTGGCCATCTGCATCCGCAGCCACAAGCAGCTTCTGATGATCGACATGGCTCTGGGAGAGCAGGGACTCCTGTCTGTGGACAAAGAAAACAAAGACAACTTGTAAGAAGAAAACCTGGAGCTCCTAGATAGAAGACAAAGGACTATTCAATCAAGGCAGGGCCAAGGGAGGAAACTTTCTAAAATGGAACAAGCAGCAGAAGCACAGTAGTTTTGCAGAAGAAATTCCCTTCCCAGCACTTGGCTTAAGGAAAAAACCTCATGTTTCTATGAGAGACTTGAGTTCATGTCTACTACTGGGAACCAGACATCTGAACATTTAGACTATTGGCTTTCCAGGCTCACGCTATTCAAACCGGAAAGTGAAACTACTCTAACAGTAAGGATGATTGCAAGAAATGTTTCTGTTTACACCACGACTGCCGACCATGCATCATTCTTACCTTGCACCTGTCCAAAGGCCTTCCTCCATCTGCGCTCCGGCAACTCTCACCCAGGCAAGGGCAGGGATGGAGGCTCTTGCCACAAGTAGCCCAAGCGTGGACATCTTCCTCATCCTGCTACTCCACTGCTGACGTCAGGGTATTCCCTGGAGCTGCAAACACCTGCCTTTGCTGCTCGAGGATCTTCTCTAGCACCATGCAAAACCCCTTCTCCTATGGCAGTGCTGCAGCATCCTGCGAGCCACGGACTGGAACTGGCACCTCCAGCAAAGTTGCTCCTGGGAAACATCCCTCAGCCATTCCCTTACTGCAATGAGCTGGACTCCTACTCCTCTGCAATGCTCTTCCTGGACAGGTGCATCCTCAGCAATGAGACGGTTCTGCTGAGAGCCACAGCTCTGAGGGAGCAGCCAGTCCTGCCCAATGGTTGTCCTCCGTCACCAGTCCTGCAGCTCCCACGGAGGCACTGGGAGCCTCGGACACTCTTGCCACAAGTAGCCCACGCGTGGACATCTTCCTCATCCTGCTCCTCCACTGCTGACGTCAGGGAATTCCCTGGTGCTCCCAACATCTGCCTTTCCAGCTGGAGGATCGTGTCTGGCAGATCTCTGAGCCTCTTTGCCTTTGGCAGCGCCACAGCATCCTAGGAGTCATATACTGGCAACTGGCACCTCCAGGACACTTGCTGCTCCTAGGATGCTTTCCTCTAGGAAAATCTTCTTGCACACGTCCTTGCTCCAGTTTTTACTCCTAGGCCTTTCGTGGCCATCTGCATTCTCAGCCACAAGAAGCTTCTGATGATCGACATGGCTCTGGGAGAGCAGGGACTCCTGTCTGTGGACAAAGAAAACAAAGACAACTTGTAAGAAGAAAACCTGGAGCTTCTAGTTAGAAGAGAAAGGACTATTCAATCAAGGCAGGGCCAAGGGAGGAAACTTTCTAAAATGGAACAAGCAGCAGAAGCACAGTAGTTTTGCAGAAGAAATTCCCCTCCCAGCACTTGGCTTAAGGAAAAAGCCTGATGTTTCTATGAGAGACATGAGTTCATGTCTACTATTGGGTACCAGACATCTGAACACTTAGACTATTGGCTTTCCAGGCTCACGCTATTCAAACCGGAAAGTGAAACTACTCTAACAGTAGGGATGATTGCAAGAAATGTTTCTGTTTACACCACGACTGCCGACCATGCATCATTCTTACCTTGCACCTGTCCAAAGGCCTTCCTCCGTCTGCGCTCTGGCAACTCTCACCCAAGCTCGGGCAGGGATGGAGGCTCTTGCCACAAGTAGCCCAAGCCTGGAGATATTCCTCATCCTGATCTTCCACTGCTGACATCTAGGAATTCCCTGGAGCTGCAAACACTTGCCTTTGCTGCTCGAGGATCTTCTCTAGCACCATGCAAAACCCCTTCTCCTATGGCAGTGCTGCAGCATCCTGCAAGTCACGGACTGGAACTGGCACCTCCAGCAAAGTTGCTCCTGGGAAACATCCCTCAGCCATTCCCTTACTGCAATGAGCTGGACTCCTACTCCTCTGCAAGGCTCTTCCTGGACAGGTGCATCCTCAGCAATGAGACGGTTCTGCTGAGAGCCGCGGCTCTGAGGGAGCAGCAAGTCCTGCCCAAAGGCCTTCCTCCGCCTCCAGTCCCGCAGCTCCCACGGAGGCACTGGGAGCCTTGGACACTCTTGCCACAAGTAGCCCAAGCGTCGAGATCTTCCTCATCCTGCTCCTCCACTGCTGACGGCAGGGAATTCCCTGGAGCTGCAAACACCTGCCTTTGCTGCTCGAGGATCGTGTCTGGCAGCTCTCTGAGCCTCTTCACCTTTGGCTGCGCCACAGCATCCTTGGAGTCATATACTGGCAACTGGCACCTCCAGTACACTTGCTGCTCCTAGGATGCTTTTCTCTGGGAAAATCTTCTTGCACACGACCTTGCTCCAGATTTTACTTCTAGGCCTTTTGTGGCCATCTGCATCTGCAGCCACAAGCAGCTTCTGATGATCGACATGGCTCTGGGAGAGCAGGGACTCCTGTCTGTGGACAAAGAAAACAAAGACAACTTGTAAGATTAAAACCTGGAGCTTCTAGTTAGAAGAGAAAGGACTATTCAATCAAGGCAGGGCCAAGGGAGGAAACTTTCTAAAATGGAACAAGCAGCAGAAGCACAGTAGTTTTACAGAAGAAATTCCCCTCCCAGCACTTGGCTTAAGGAAAAAGCCTGATGTTTCTATGAGAGACTTGAGTTCATGTCTACTATTGGGTACCAGACATCTGAACATTTAGACTATTGGCTTTCCAGGCTCACGCTATTCAAACCGGAAAGTGAAACTACTCTAACAGTAGGGATGATTGCAAGAAATGTTTCTGTTTACACCACGACTGCCGACCATGCATCATTCTTACCTTGCACCTGTCCAAAGGCCTTCCTCCGTCTGCGCTCTGGCAACTCTCACCCAGGCAAGGGCAGGGATAGAGGCTCTTGCCACAAGTAGCCCAAGCGTGGACATCTTCCTCATCCTGCTACTCCACTGCTGACGTCAGGGTATTCCCTGGAGCTGCAAACACCTGCCTTTGCTGCTCGAGGACCTTCTCTAGCACCATGCCAAACCCCTTCTCCTATGGCAGTGCTGCAGCATCCTGCGAGCCATGGACTGGAACTGGCACCTTCAGCATAGTTGCTCCTGGGAAACATCATTCAGCCATTCCCTTACTGCAATGAGCTGGACTCCTACTCCTCTGCAAGGCTCTTCCTGGACAGGTGCATCCTCAGCAATGAGACGGTTCTGCTGAGAGCCATGGCTCTGAGGGAGCAGCGAGTCCTGTCCAAAGGCCTTCCTCTGACTCCACTCCTGCAGCTCCCACGGAGGCACTGGGAGCCTTGGACACTCTTGCCACAAGTAGCCCAAGCGTGGACATCTTCCTCATCCTGCTCCTCCACTGCTGACGTCAGGGAATTCCCTGGAGCTCCTAAAATCTGCCTTTCCTGCTCGAGGATCGTGTCTGGCAGCTCTCTGAGCCTCTTCGCCTTTGGCAGCGCCACAGCATCCTGAGAGTCATATACTGGAAACTGGCAGCTACAGGAAACTCTCTGCTCCTAGGATGCTTTTCTCTGGGAAAATCTTCTTGGACACGACATTGCTCCAGTTTTTACTTCTAGGCCTTTCGTGGCCATCTGCATCCGCAGCCACAAGCAGCTTCTGATGATCGACATGGCTCTGGGAAAACAGGGACCCCTGTCTGTGGACAAAGAAAACAAAGACAACTTGTAAGAAGAAAACCTGGAGCTTCTAGTTAGAAGAGAAAGGACTATTCAATCAAGGCAGGGCCAAGGGAGGAAACTTTCTAAAATGGAACAAGCAGCAGAAGCACAGTGGTTTTGCAGAAGAAATTCCCCTCCCAGCACTTGGCTTAAGGAAAAAGCCTGATGTTTCTATGAGAGACTTGAGTTCATGTCTACTATTGGGTACCAGACATCTGAACATTTAGACTATTGGCTTTCCATGCTCACGCTATTCAAACCGGAAAGTGAAACTACTCTAACAGTAGGGATGATTGCAAGAAATGTTTCTGTTTACACCACGACTGCCGACCATGCATCATTCTTACCTTGCACCTGTCCAAAGGCCTTCCTCCATCTGCGCTCCGGCAACTCTCACCCAGGCAAGGGCAGGGATGGAGGCTCTTGCCACAAGTAGCCCAAGCGTGGACATCTTCCTCATCCTGCTACTCCACTGCTGACGTCAGGGTATTCCCTGGAGCTGCAAACACCTGCCTTTGCTGCTCGAGGATCTTCTCTAGCACCATGCCAAACCCCTTCTCCTATGGCAGTGCTGCAGCATCCTGCGAGCCACGGACTGGAACTGGCACCTCCAGCAAAGTTGCTCCTGGGAAACATCCCTCAGCCATTCCCTTACTGCAATGAGCTGGACTCCTACTCCTCTGCAATGCTCTTCCTGGACAGGTGCATCCTCAGCAATGAGACGGTTCTGCTGAGAGCCACAGCTCTGAGGGAGCAGCCAGTCCTGCCCAATGGTTGTCCTCTGTCACCAGTCCTGCAGCTCCCACGGAGGCACTGGGAGCCTTGGACACTCTTGCCACAAGTAGCCCAAGCGTGGACATCTTCCTCATCCTGCTCCTCCACTGCTGACGGCAGGGAATTCCCTGGTGCTCCCAACATCTGCCTTTCCTGCTGGAGGATCGTGTCTGGCAGATCTCTGAGCCTCTTTGCCTTTGGCAGCGCCACAGCATCCTAGGAGTCATATACTGGCAACTGGCACCTCCAGGACACTTGCTGCTCCTAGGATGCTTTCCTCTAGGAAAATCTTCTTGCACACGTCCTTGCTCCAGTTTTTACTCCTAGGCCTTTCGTGGCCATCTGCATTCTCAGCCACAAGAAGCTTCTGATGATCGACATGGCTCTGGGAGAGCAGGGACTCCTGTCTGTGGACAAAAAAAACAAAGACAACTTGTAAGAAGAAAACCTGGAGCTTCTAGTTAGAAGAAAAAGGACTATTCAATCAAGGCAGGGCCAAGGGAGGAAACTTTCTAAAATGGAACAAGCAGCAGAAGCACAGTAGTTTTGCAGAAGAAATTCCCCTCCCAGCACTTGGCTTAAGGAAAAAGCCTGATGTTTCTATGAGAGACATGAGTTCATGTCTACTATTGGGTACCAGACATCTGAACACTTAGACTATTGGCTTTCCAGGCTCACGCTATTCAAACCGGAAAGTGAAACTACTCTAACAGTAGGGATGATTGCAAGAAATGTTTCTGTTTACACCACGACTGCCGACCATGCATCATACTTACCTTGCACCTGTCCAAAGGCCTTCCTCCGTCTGCGCTCTGGCAACTCTCACCCAAGCTCGGGCAGGGATGGAGGCTCTTGCCACAAGTAGCCCAAGCCTGGAGATATTCCTCATCCTGATCTTCCACTGCTGACATCTAGGAATTCCCTGGAGCTGCAAACACCTGCCTTTGCTGCTCGAGGATCTTCTCTAGCACCATGCCAAACGCCTTCTCCTATGGCAGTGCTGCAGCATCCTGCAAGTCACGGACTGGAACTGGCACCTCCAGCAAAGTTGCTCCTGGGAAACATCCCTCAGCCATTCCCTTACTGCAATGAGCTGGACTCCTACTCCTCTGCAATGCTCTTCCTGGACAGGTGCATCCTCAGCAATGAGACGGTTCTGCTGAGAGCCGCGGCTCTGAGGGAGCAGCCAGTCCTGCCCAAAGGCCTTCCTCTGACTCCACTCCTGCAGCTCCCACGGAGGCACTGGGAGCCTTGGACACTCTTGCCACAAGTAGCCCAAGCGTGGACATCTTCCTCATCCTGCTCCTCCACTGCTGACGTCAGGGAATTCCCTGGAGCTCCTAAAATCTGCCTTTCCTGCTCGAGGATCGTGTCTGGCAGCTCTCTGAGCCTCTTCACCTTTGGCTGCGCCACAGCATCCTTGGAGTCATATACTGGCAACTGGCACCTCCAGGACACTTGCTGCTCCTAGGATGCTTTTCTCTGGGAAAATCTTCTTGCACACGACCTTGCTCCAGATTTTACTTCTAGGCCTTTTGTGGCCATCTGCATCCGCAGCCACAAGAAGCTTCTGATGATCGACATGGCTCTGGGAGAGCAGGGACTCCTGTCTGTGGACAAAGAAAACAAAGACAACTTGTAAGATTAAAACCTGGAGCTTCTAGTTAGAAGAGAAAGGACTATTCAATCAAGGCAGGGCCAAGGGAGGAAACTTTCTAAAATGGAACAAGCAGCAGAAGCACAGTAGTTTTGCAGAAGAAATTCCCCTCCCAGCACTTGGCTTAAGGAAAAAACCTCATGTTTCTATGAGAGACTTGAGTTCATGTCTACTATTGGATAGCAGACATCTGAACATTTAGACTACTGGCTTTCCAGGCTCACGCAATTCAAACCGGAATGTCAAACTATTTCAAAAGCTAGAGATGCTTCGAAGAAATGTTTCTGTACTCACCACAACTGGGGACCATGCATCATTCTTACCTTGCACCTGTCCAAAGGCCTTCCTCCGTCTCCAGTCCTGCCGCTCTCACGGAGGCACTGGGAGCCTTGGACACTCTTGCCACAAGTAGCCCAAGCGTGGACATCTTCCTCATCCTGCTCCTCCACTGCTGACGACAGGGAATTCCCTGGAGCTCCAAACATCTGCCTTTCCAGCTGGAGGATCATGTCTGGCAGCTCTCTGAGCCTCTTTGCCTTTGGCAGCGCCACAGCATCCTAGGAGTCATATACTGGCAACTGGCACCTCCAGGACACTTGCTGCTCCTAGGATGCTTTTCTCTGCGAAAATCTTCTTGCACACGACCTTGCTGCCGATTTTACTTCTAGGCCTTTCGTGGCCATCTGCATCCTCAGCCACAAGCAGGTTCTGATGATCAACAGGGCTCTGGGAGAGCAGGGACTCCTGTCTGTGGACAAAGAAAACAAAGACAACTTGTAAGAAGAAAACCTGGAGCTTCTAGTTAGAAGACAAAGGACTATTCAATCAAGGCAGGGCCAAAGCAGGAAACTTTCTAAAATGGAACAAGCAGCAGAAGCAGAGCAGTTTTGCAGAAGAAATTCCCCTCCCAGCACTTGGCTTAAGGAAAAAGCCTGATGTTTCTATGAGAGACTTGAGTTCATGTCTACTATTGGGTACCAGACATCTGAACATTTAGACTATTGGCTTTCCAGGCTCACGCTATTCAAACCGGAAAGTGAAACTACTCTAACAGTAGGGATGATTGCAAGAAATGTTTCTGTTTACACCACGACTGCCGACCATGCATCATTCTTACCTTGCACCTGTCCAAAGGCCTTCCTCCATCTGCGCTCTGGCAACTCTCACCCAAGCTCGGGCAGGGATGGAGGCTCTTGCCACAAGTAGCCCAAGCCTGGAGATATTCCTCATCCTGATCTTCCACTGCTGACATCTAGGAATTCCCTGGAGCTGCAAACACCTGCCTTTGCTGCTCGAGGATCTTCTCTAGCACCATGCCAAATGCCTTCTCCTATGGCAGTGCTGCAGTATCCTGCGAGCCATGGACTGGAACTGGCACCTTCAGCATAGTTGCTCCTGGGAAACATCATTCAGCCATTCCCTTACTGCAATGAGCTGGACTCCTACACCTTTGCAAGGCTCTTCCTGGATAGGTGCATCCTCAGCAATGAGACGGTTCTGCTGAGAGCCACGGCTCTGAGGGAGCAGCCAGTCCTGCCCAAAGGCCTTCCTCCGTCACCAGTCCTGCAGCTCCCACGGAGGCACTGGGAGCCTCGGACACTCTTGCCACAAGTAGCCCAAGCGTCGAGATCTTCCTCATCCTGCTCCTCCACTGCTGACATCAGGGAATTCCCTGGAGCTCCCAACATCTGCCTTTCCTGCTCGAGGATCGTGTCTGGCAGCTCTCTGAGCCTCTTACACTTTGGAAGCGCAACAGCATCCTAGGAGTCATATACTGGCAACTGGCACCTCCAGGACACTTGCTGCTCCTAGGATGCTTTTCTCTGGGAAAATCTTCTTGCACACAACCTTGCTGCAGATTTTACTTCTAGGCCTTTTGTGGCCATCTGCATTCTCAGCCACAAGAAGCTTCTGATGATCGACATGGCTCTGGGAGAGCAGGGACTCCTGTCTGTGGACAAAGAAAACAAAGACAACTTGTAAGATTAAAACCTGGAGCTTCTAGTTAGAAGAGAAAGGACTATTCAATCAAGGCAGAGCCAAGGGAGGAAACTTTCTAAAATGGAACAAGCAGCAGAAGCACAGCAGTATTGCAGAAGAAATTCCCCTCCCAGCACTTGGCTTAAGGAAAACGTCTGATGTTTCTATGAGAGACTTGAGTTCATGTCTACTATTGGGTACCAGACATCTGAACATTTGGACTATTGGCTTTCCAGGCTCATGCTATTCAAACCGGAAAGTGAAACTACTCTAACAGTAGGGATGATTGCAAGAAATGTTTCTGTTTACACCACGACTGCCGACCATGCATCATTCTTACCTTGCACCTGTCCAAAGGCCTTCCTCCGTCTGCGCTCCAGCAACTCTCACACAGGCAAGGGCAGGGATAGAGGCTCTTGCCACAAGTAGCCCAAACGTGGACATCTTCCTCATCCTGCTACTCCACTGCTGACGTCAGGGTATTCCCTGGAGCTGCAAACACCTGCCTTTGCTGCTCGAGGACCTTCTCTAGCACCATGCCAAACGCCTTCTCCTATGGCAGTGCTGCAGCATCCTGCGAGCCATGGACTGGAACTGGCACCTTCAGCATAGTTGCTCCTGGGAAACATCCTTCAGCCATTCCCTTACTGCAATGAGCTGGACTCCTACTCCTTTGCAAGGCTCTTCCTGGACAGGTGCATCCTCAGCAATGAGACGGTTCTGCTGAGAGCCATGGCTCTGAGGGAGCAGCGAGTCCTGTCCAAAGGCCTTCCTCTGACTCCACTCCTGCAGCTCCCACGGAGGCACTGGGAGCCTTGGACACTCTTGCCACAAGTAGCCCAAGCGTGGACATCTTCCTCATCCTGCTCCTCCACTGCTGACGTCAGGGAATTCCCTGGAGCTCCTAAAATCTGCCTTTCCTGCTCGAGGATCGTGTCTGGCAGCTCTCTGAGCCTCTTCGCCTTTGGCAGCGCCACAGCATCCTAGGAGTCATATACTGGCAACTGGCACCTCCAGGACACTTGCTGCTCCTAGGATGCTTTTCTCTGGGAAAATCTTCTTGGACACGTCATTGCTCCAGTTTTTACTTCTAGGCCTTTCGTGGCCATCTGCATTCTCAGCCACAAGAAGCTTCTGATGATCAACATGGCTCTGGGAGAGCAGGGACCCCTGTCTGTGGACAAAGAAAACAAAGACAACTTGTAAGAAGAAAACCTGGAGCTTCTAGTTAGAAGAGAAAGGACTATTCAATCAAGGCAGGGCCAAGGGAGGAAACTTTCTAAAATGGAACAAGCAGCAGAAGCACAGTAGTTTTGCAGAAGAAATTCCCTTCCCAGCACTTGGCTTAAGGAAAAAACCTCATGTTTCTATGAGAGACTTGAGTTCATGTCTACTACTGCGTACCAGACATCTGAACATTTAGACTATTGGCTTTCCAGGCTCACGCTATTCAAACCGGAAAGTGAAACTACTCTAACAGTAAGGATGATTGCAAGAAATGTTTCTGCTCGCATAACGACTGCCGACCATGCATCATTCTTACCTTGCACCTGTCCAAAGGCCTTCCTCCGTCTGCGCTCTGGCAACTCTCACCCAGGCAAGGGCAGGGATAGAGGCTCTTGCCACAAGTAGCCCAAGCGTGCACATCTTCCTCATCCTGCTACTCCACTGCTGACGTCAGGGTATTCCCTGGAGCTGCAAACACCTGCCTTTGCTGCTCGAGGACCTTCTCTAGCACCATGCCAAACCCCTTCTCCTATGGCAGTGCTGCAGCATCCTGCGAGCCATGGACTGGAACTGGCACCTTCAGCATACTTGCTCCTGGGAAACATCATTCAGCCATTCCCTTACTGCAATGAGCTGGACTCCTACTCCTCTGCAAGGCTCTTCCTGGACAGGTGCATCCTCAGCAATGAGACGGTTCTGCTGAGAGCCATGGCTCTGAGGGAGCAGCGAGTCCTGTCCAAAGGCCTTCCTCTGACTCCACTCCTGCAGCTCCCACGGAGGCACTGGGAGCCTTGGACACTCTTGCCACAAGTAGCCCAAGCGTGGACATCTTCCTCATCCTGCTCCTCCACTGCTGACGTCAGGGAATTCCCTGGAGCTCCTAAAATCTGCCTTTCCTGCTCGAGGATCGTGTCTGGCAGCTCTCTGAGCCTCTTCGCCTTTGGCAGCGCCACAGCATCCTGAGAGTCATATACTGGAAACTGGCAGCTACAGGAAACTCTCTGCTCCTAGGATGCTTTTCTCTGGGAAAATCTTCTTGGACACGACATTGCTCCAGTTTTTACTTCTAGGCCTTTCGTGGCCATCTGCATCCGCAGCCACAAGCAGCTTCTGATGATCGACATGGCTCTGGGAAAACAGGGACCCCTGTCTGTGGACAAAGAAAACAAAGACAACTTGTAAGAAGAAAACCTGGAGCTTCTAGTTAGAAGAGAAAGGACTATTCAATCAAGGCAGGGCCAAGGGAGGAAACTTTCTAAAATGGAACAAGCAGCAGAAGCACAGTAGTTTTGCAGAAGAAATTCCCCTCCCAGCACTTGGCTTAAGGAAAAAGCCTGATGTTTCTATGAGAGACTTGAGTTCATGTCTACTATTGGGTACCAGACATCTGAACATTTAGACTATTGGCTTTCCATGCTCACGCTATTCAAACCGGAAAGTGAAACTACTCTAACAGTAGGGATGATTGCAAGAAATGTTTCTGTTTACACCACGACTGCCGACCATGCATCATTCTTACCTTGCACCTGTCCAAAGGCCTTCCTCCATCTGCGCTCCGGCAACTCTCACCCAGGCAAGGGCAGGGATGGAGGCTCTTGCCACAAGTAGCCCAAGCGTGGACATCTTCCTCATCCTGCTACTCCACTGCTGACGTCAGGGTATTCCCTGGAGCTGCAAACACCTGCCTTTGCTGCTCGAGGATCTTCTCTAGCACCATGCCAAACCCCTTCTCCTATGGCAGTGCTGCAGCATCCTGCGAGCCACGGACTGGAACTGGCACCTCCAGCAAAGTTGCTCCTGGGAAACATCCCTCAGCCATTCCCTTACTGCAATGAGCTGGACTCCTACTCCTCTGCAATGCTCTTCCTGGACAGGTGCATCCTCAGCAATGAGACGGTTCTGCTGAGAGCCACAGCTCTGAGGGAGCAGCCAGTCCTGCCCAATGGTTGTCCTCTGTCACCAGTCCTGCAGCTCCCACGGAGGCACTGGGAGCCTTGGACACTCTTGCCACAAGTAGCCCAAGCGTGGACATCTTCCTCATCCTGCTCCTCCACTGCTGACGGCAGGGAATTCCCTGGTGCTCCCAACATCTGCCTTTCCTGCTGGAGGATCGTGTCTGGCAGATCTCTGAGCCTCTTTGCCTTTGGCAGCGCCACAGCATCCTAGGAGTCATATACTGGCAACTGGCACCTCCAGGACACTTGCTGCTCCTAGGATGCTTTCCTCTAGGAAAATCTTCTTGCACACGTCCTTGCTCCAGTTTTTACTCCTAGGCCTTTCGTGGCCATCTGCATTCTCAGCCACAAGAAGCTTCTGATGATCGACATGGCTCTGGGAGAGCAGGGACTCCTGTCTGTGGACAAAAAAAACAAAGACAACTTGTAAGAAGAAAACCTGGAGCTTCTAGTTAGAAGAAAAAGGACTATTCAATCAAGGCAGGGCCAAGGGAGGAAACTTTCTAAAATGGAACAAGCAGCAGAAGCACAGTAGTTTTGCAGAAGAAATTCCCCTCCCAGCACTTGGCTTAAGGAAAAAGCCTGATGTTTCTATGAGAGACATGAGTTCATGTCTACTATTGGGTACCAGACATCTGAACACTTAGACTATTGGCTTTCCAGGCTCACGCTATTCAAACCGGAAAGTGAAACTACTCTAACAGTAGGGATGATTGCAAGAAATGTTTCTGTTTACACCACGACTGCCGACCATGCATCATACTTACCTTGCACCTGTCCAAAGGCCTTCCTCCGTCTGCGCTCTGGCAACTCTCACCCAAGCTCGGGCAGGGATGGAGGCTCTTGCCACAAGTAGCCCAAGCCTGGAGATATTCCTCATCCTGATCTTCCACTGCTGACATCTAGGAATTCCCTGGAGCTGCAAACACCTGCCTTTGCTGCTCGAGGATCTTCTCTAGCACCATGCCAAACGCCTTCTCCTATGGCAGTGCTGCAGCATCCTGCAAGTCACGGACTGGAACTGGCACCTCCAGCAAAGTTGCTCCTGGGAAACATCCCTCAGCCATTCCCTTACTGCAATGAGCTGGACTCCTACTCCTCTGCAATGCTCTTCCTGGACAGGTGCATCCTCAGCAATGAGACGGTTCTGCTGAGAGCCGCGGCTCTGAGGGAGCAGCCAGTCCTGCCCAAAGGCCTTCCTCCGCCTCCAGTCCCGCAGCTCCCACGGAGGCACTGGGAGCCTTGGACACTCTTGCCACAAGTAGCCCAAGCGTCGAGATCTTCCTCATCCTGCTCCTCCACTGCTGACGGCAGGGAATTCCCTGGAGCTGCAAACACCTGCCTTTCCTGCTCGAGGATCGTGTCTGGCAGCTCTCTGAGCCTCTTCACCTTTGGCTGCGCCACAGCATCCTTGGAGTCATATACTGGCAACTGGCACCTCCAGGACACTTGCTGCTCCTAGGATGCTTTTCTCTGGGAAAATCTTCTTGCACACGACCTTGCTCCAGATTTTACTTCTAGGCCTTTTGTGGCCATCTGCATCCGCAGCCACAAGAAGCTTCTGATGATCGACATGGCTCTGGGAGAGCAGGGACTCCTGTCTGTGGACAAAGAAAACAAAGACAACTTGTAAGATTAAAACCTGGAGCTTCTAGTTAGAAGAGAAAGGACTATTCAATCAAGGCAGGGCCAAGGGAGGAAACTTTCTAAAATGGAACAAGCAGCAGAAGCACAGTAGTTTTGCAGAAGAAATTCCCCTCCCAGCACTTGGCTTAAGGAAAAAGCCTGATGTTTCTATGAGAGACTTGAGTTCATGTCTACTATTGGATAGCAGACATCTGAACATTTAGACTACTGGCTTTCCAGGCTCACGCAATTCAAACCGGAATGTCAAACTATTTCAAAAGCTAGAGATGCTTCGAAGAAATGTTTCTGTACTCACCACAACTGGGGACCATGCATCATTCTTACCTTGCACCTGTCCAAAGGCCTTCCTCCGTCTCCAGTCCTGCCGCTCTCACGGAGGCACTGGGAGCCTTGGACACTCTTGCCACAAGTAGCCCAAGCGTGGACATCTTCCTCATCCTGCTCCTCCACTGCTGACGACAGGGAATTCCCTGGAGCTCCAAACATCTGCCTTTCCAGCTGGAGGATCATGTCTGGCAGCTCTCTGAGCCTCTTTGCCTTTGGCAGCGCCACAGCATCCTAGGAGTCATATACTGGCAACTGGCACCTCCAGGACACTTGCTGCTCCTAGGATGCTTTTCTCTGCGAAAATCTTCTTGCACACGACCTTGCTGCCGATTTTACTTCTAGGCCTTTCGTGGCCATCTGCATCCTCAGCCACAAGCAGGTTCTGATGATCAACAGGGCTCTGGGAGAGCAGGGACTCCTGTCTGTGGACAAAGAAAACAAAGACAACTTGTAAGAAGAAAACCTGGAGCTTCTAGTTAGAAGACAAAGGACTATTCAATCAAGGCAGGGCCAAGGGAGGAAACTTTCTAAAATGGAACAAGCAGCAGAAGCAGAGCAGTTTTGCAGAAGAAATTCCCCTCCCAGCACTTGGCTTAAGGAAAAAGCCTGATGTTTCTATGAGAGACTTGAGTTCATGTCTACTATTGGGTACCAGACATCTGAACATTTAGACTATTGGCTTTCCAGGCTCACGCTATTCAAACCGGAAAGTGAAACTACTCTAACAGTAGGGATGATTGCAAGAAATGTTTCTGTTTACACCACGACTGCCGACCATGCATCATTCTTACCTTGCACCTGTCCAAAGGCCTTCCTCCATCTGCGCTCTGGCAACTCTCACCCAAGCTCGGGCAGGGATGGAGGCTCTTGCCACAAGTAGCCCAAGCCTGGAGATATTCCTCATCCTGATCTTCCACTGCTGACATCTAGGAATTCCCTGGAGCTGCAAACACCTGCCTTTGCTGCTCGAGGATCTTCTCTAGCACCATGCCAAATGCCTTCTCCTATGGCAGTGCTGCAGTATCCTGCGAGCCATGGACTGGAACTGGCACCTTCAGCATAGTTGCTCCTGGGAAACATCATTCAGCCATTCCCTTACTGCAATGAGCTGGACTCCTACACCTTTGCAAGGCTCTTCCTGGATAGGTGCATCCTCAGCAATGAGACGGTTCTGCTGAGAGCCACGGCTCTGAGGGAGCAGCCAGTCCTGCCCAAAGGCCTTCCTCCGTCACCAGTCCTGCAGCTCCCACGGAGGCACTGGGAGCCTCGGACACTCTTGCCACAAGTAGCCCAAGCGTCGAGATCTTCCTCATCCTGCTCCTCCACTGCTGACATCAGGGAATTCCCTGGAGCTCCCAACATCTGCCTTTCCTGCTCGAGGATCGTGTCTGGCAGCTCTCTGAGCCTCTTCGCCTTTGGCAGCGCCACAGCATCCTAGGAGTCATATACTGGCAACTGGCACCTCCAGGACACTTGCTGCTCCTAGGATGCTTTTCTCTGGGAAAATCTTCTTGGACACGACATTGCTCCAGTTTTTACTTCTAGGCCTTTCGTGGCCATCTGCATTCTCAGCCACAAGAAGCTTCTGATGATCAACATGGCTCTGGGAGAGCAGGGACCCCTGTCTGTGGACAAAGAAAACAAAGACAACTTGTAAGAAGAAAACCTGGAGCTTCTAGTTAGAAGAGAAAGGACTATTCAATCAAGGCAGGGCCAAGGGAGGAAACTTTCTAAAATGGAACAAGCAGCAGAAGCACAGTAGTTTTGCAGAAGAAATTCCCTTCCCAGCACTTGGCTTAAGGAAAAAACCTCATGTTTCTATGAGAGACTTGAGTTCATGTCTACTACTGCGTACCAGACATCTGAACATTTAGACTATTGGCTTTCCAGGCTCACGCTATTCAAACCGGAAAGTGAAACTACTCTAACAGTAAGGATGATTGCAAGAAATGTTTCTGCTCGCATAACGACTGCCGACCATGCATCATTCTTACCTTGCACCTGTCCAAAGGCCTTCCTCCGTCTGCGCTCTGGCAACTCTCACCCAGGCAAGGGCAGGGATAGAGGCTCTTGCCACAAGTAGCCCAAGCGTGCACATCTTCCTCATCCTGCTACTCCACTGCTGACGTCAGGGTATTCCCTGGAGCTGCAAACACCTGCCTTTGCTGCTCGAGGACCTTCTCTAGCACCATGCCAAACCCCTTCTCCTATGGCAGTGCTGCAGCATCCTGCGAGCCATGGACTGGAACTGGCACCTTCAGCATACTTGCTCCTGGGAAACATCATTCAGCCATTCCCTTACTGCAATGAGCTGGACTCCTACTCCTCTGCAAGGCTCTTCCTGGACAGGTGCATCCTCAGCAATGAGACGGTTCTGCTGAGAGCCATGGCTCTGAGGGAGCAGCGAGTCCTGTCCAAAGGCCTTCCTCTGACTCCACTCCTGCAGCTCCCACGGAGGCACTGGGAGCCTTGGACACTCTTGCCACAAGTAGCCCAAGCGTGGACATCTTCCTCATCCTGCTCCTCCACTGCTGACGTCAGGGAATTCCCTGGAGCTCCTAAAATCTGCCTTTCCTGCTCGAGGATCGTGTCTGGCAGCTCTCTGAGCCTCTTCGCCTTTGGCAGCGCCACAGCATCCTGAGAGTCATATACTGGAAACTGGCAGCTACAGGACACTCTCTGCTCCTAGGATGCTTTTCTCTGGGAAAATCTTCTTGGACACGACATTGCTCCAGTTTTTACTTCTAGGCCTTTCGTGGCCATCTGCATCCGCAGCCACAAGCAGCTTCTGATGATCGACATGGCTCTGGGAGAGCAGGGACTCCTGTCTGTGGACAAAGAAAACAAAGACAACTTGTAAGAAGAAAACCTGGAGCTCCTAGATAGAAGACAAAGGACTATTCAATCAAGGCAGGGCCAAGGGAGGAAACTTTCTAAAATGGAACAAGCAGCAGAAGCACAGTAGTTTTGCAGAAGAAATTCCCTTCCCAGCACTTGGCTTAAGGAAAAAACCTCATGTTTCTATGAGAGACTTGAGTTCATGTCTACTACTGGGAACCAGACATCTGAACATTTAGACTATTGGCTTTCCAGGCTCACGCTATTCAAACCGGAAAGTGAAACTACTCTAACAGTAAGGATGATTGCAAGAAATGTTTCTGTTTACACCACGACTGCCGACCATGCATCATTCTTACCTTGCACCTGTCCAAAGGCCTTCCTCCATCTGCGCTCCGGCAACTCTCACCCAGGCAAGGGCAGGGATGGAGGCTCTTGCCACAAGTAGCCCAAGCGTGGACATCTTCCTCATCCTGCTACTCCACTGCTGACGTCAGGGTATTCCCTGGAGCTGCAAACACCTGCCTTTGCTGCTCGAGGATCTTCTCTAGCACCATGCCAAACCCCTTCTCCTATGGCAGTGCTGCAGCATCCTGCGAGCCACGGACTGGAACTGGCACCTCCAGCAAAGTTGCTCCTGGGAAACATCCCTCAGCCATTCCCTTACTGCAATGAGCTGGACTCCTACTCCTCTGCAATGCTCTTCCTGGACAGGTGCATCCTCAGCAATGAGACGGTTCTGCTGAGAGCCACAGCTCTGAGGGAGCAGCCAGTCCTGCCCAATGGTTGTCCTCCGTCACCAGTCCTGCAGCTCCCACGGAGGCACTGGGAGCCTCGGACACTCTTGCCACAAGTAGCCCACGCGTGGACATCTTCCTCATCCTGCTCCTCCACTGCTGACGTCAGGGAATTCCCTGGTGCTCCCAACATCTGCCTTTCCTGCTGGAGGATCGTGTCTGGCAGATCTCTGAGCCTCTTTGCCTTTGGCAGCGCCACAGCATCCTAGGAGTCATATACTGGCAACTGGCACCTCCAGGACACTTGCTGCTCCTAGGATGCTTTCCTCTAGGAAAATCTTCTTGCACACGTCCTTGCTCCAGTTTTTACTCCTAGGCCTTTCGTGGCCATCTGCATTCTCAGCCACAAGAAGCTTCTGATGATCGACATGGCTCTGGGAGAGCAGGGACTCCTGTCTGTGGACAAAGAAAACAAAGACAACTTGTAAGAAGAAAACCTGGAGCTTCTAGTTAGAAGAGAAAGGACTATTCAATCAAGGCAGGGCCAAGGGAGGAAACTTTCTAAAATGGAACAAGCAGCAGAAGCACAGTACTTTTGCAGAAGAAATTCCCCTCCCAGCACTTGGCTTAAGGAAAAAGCCTGATGTTTCTATGAGAGACTTGAGTTCATGTCTACTATTGGGTACCAGACATCTGAACACTTAGACTATTGGCTTTCCAGGCTCACGCTATTCAAACCGGAAAGTGAAACTACTCTAACAGTAGGGATGATTGCAAGAAATGTTTCTGTTTACACCACGACTGCCGACCATGCATCATTCTTACCTTGCACCTGTCCAAAGGCCTTCCTCCGTCTGCGCTCTGGCAACTCTCACCCAAGCTCGGGCAGGGATGGAGGCTCTTGCCACAAGTAGCCCAAGCCTGGAGATATTCCTCATCCTGATCTTCCACTGCTGACATCTAGGAATTCCCTGGAGCTGCAAACACTTGCCTTTGCTGCTCGAGGATCTTCTCTAGCACCATGCCAAACGCCTTCTCCTATGGCAGTGCTGCAGCATCCTGCAAGTCACGGACTGGAACTGGCACCTCCAGCAAAGTTGCTCCTGGGAAACATCCCTCAGCCATTCCCTTACTGCAATGAGCTGGACTCCTACTCCTCTGCAATGCTCTTCCTGGACAGGTGCATCCTCAGCAATGAGACGGTTCTGCTGAGAGCCGCGGCTCTGAGGGAGCAGCCAGTCCTGCCCAAAGGCCTTCCTCCGCCTCCAGTCCCGCAGCTCCCACGGAGGCACTGGGAGCCTTGGACACTCTTGCCACAAGTAGCCCAAGCGTCGAGATCTTCCTCATCCTGCTCCTCCACTGCTGACGGCAGGGAATTCCCTGGAGCTGCAAACACCTGCCTTTGCTGCTCGAGGATCGTGTCTGGCAGCTCTCTGAGCCTCTTCACCTTTGGCTGCGCCACAGCATCCTTGGAGTCATATACTGGCAACTGTCACCTCCAGGACACTTGCTGCTCCTAGGATGCTTTTCTCTGGGAAAATCTTCTTGCACACGACCTTGCTCCAGATTTTACTCCTAGGCCTTTTGTGGCCATCTGCATCCGCAGCCACAAGCAGCTTCTGATGATCGACATGGCTCTGGGAGAGCAGGGACTCCTGTCTGTGGACAAAGAAAACAAAGACAACTTGTAAGATTAAAACCTGGAGCTTCTAGTTAGAAGAGAAAGGACTATTCAATCAAGGCAGGGCCAAGGGAGGAAACTTTCTAAAATGGAACAAGCAGCAGAAGCACAGTACTTTTGCAGAAGAAATTCCCCTCCCAGCACTTGGCTTAAGGAAAAAACCTCATGTTTCTATGAGAGACTTGAGTTCATGTCTACTATTGGATAGCAGACATCTGAACATTTAGACTACTGGCTTTCCAGGCTCACGCAATTCAAACCGGAATGTCAAACTATTTCAAAAGCTAGAGATGCTTCGAAGAAATGTTTCTGTACTCACCACAACTGGGGACCATGCATCATTCTTACCTTGCACCTGTCCAAAGGCCTTCCTCCGTCTCCAGTCCTGCCGCTCTCACGGAGGCACTGGGAGCCTTGGACACTCTTGCCACAAGTAGCCCAAGCGTGGACATCTTCCTCATCCTGCTCCTCCACTGCTGACGTCAGGGAATTCCCTGGAGCTCCAAACATCTGCCTTTCCAGCTGGAGGATCATGTCTGGCAGCTCTCTGAGCCTCTTCACCTTTGGCAGCGCCACAGCATCCTAGGAGTCATATACTGGCAACTGGCACCTCCAGGACACTTGCTGCTCCTAGGATGCTTTTCTCTGGGAAAATCTTCTTGCACACGACCTTGCTGCCGATTTTACTTCTAGGCCTTTCGTGGCCATCTGCATCCTCAGCCACTAGCAGGTTCTGATGATCAACAGGGCTCTGGGAGAGCAGGGACTCCTGTCTGTGGACAAAGAAAACAAAGACAACTTGTAAGAAGAAAACCTGGAGCTTCTAGTTAGAAGACAAAGGACTATTCAATCAAGGCAGGGCCAAAGCAGGAAACTTTCTAAAATGGAACAAGCAGCAGAAGCAGAGCAGTTTTGCAGAAGAAATTCCCCTCCCAGCACTTGGCTTAAGGAAAAAGCCTGATGTTTCTATGAGAGACTTGAGTTCATGTCTACTATTGGGTACCAGACATCTGAACATTTAGACTATTGGCTTTCCAGGCTCACGCTATTCAAACCGGAAAGTGAAACTACTCTAACAGTAGGGATGATTGCAAGAAATGTTTCTGTTTACACCACGACTGCCGACCATGCATCATTCTTACCTTGCACCTGTCCAAAGGCCTTCCTCCGTCTGCGCTCTGGCAACTCTCACCCAAGCTCGGGCAGCGATGGAGGCTCTTGCCACAAGTAGCCCAAGCCTGGAGATATTCCTCATCCTGATCTTCCACTGCTGACATCTAGGAATTCCCTGGAGCTGCAAACACCTGCCTTTGCTGCTCGAGGATCTTCTCTAGCACCATGCCAAATGCCTTCTCCTATGGCAGTGCTGCAGCATCCTGCGAGCCATGGACTGGAACTGGCACCTTCAGCATAGTTGCTCCTGGGAAACATCCTTCAGCCATTCCCTTACTGCAATGAGCTGGACTCCTACACCTTTGCAAGGCTCTTCCTGGATAGGTGCATCCTCAGCAATGAGACGGTTCTGCTGAGAGCCACGGCTCTGAGGGAGCAGCCAGTCCTGCCCAAAGGCCTTCCTCCGTCACCAGTCCTGCAGCTCCCACGGAGGCACTGGGAGCCTTGGACACTCTTGCCACAAGTAGCCCAAGCGTCGAGATCTTCCTCATCCTGCTCCTCCACTGCTGACATCAGGGAATTCCCTGGAGCTCCCAACATCTGCCTTTCCTGCTCGAGGATCGTGTCTGGCAGCTCTCTGAGCCTCTTACACTTTGGAAGCGCAACAGCATCCTAGGAGTCATATACTGGCAACTGGCACCTCCAGGACACTTGCTGCTCCTAGGATGCTTTTCTCTGGGAAAATCTTCTTGCACACAACCTTGCTGCAGATTTTACTTCTAGGCCTTTTGTGGCCATCTGCATTCTCAGCCACAAGAAGCTTCTGATGATCGAC
This sequence comes from Aphelocoma coerulescens, assembly GCF_041296385.1. Classification (NCBI taxonomy): domain Eukaryota; kingdom Metazoa; phylum Chordata; class Aves; order Passeriformes; family Corvidae; genus Aphelocoma; species Aphelocoma coerulescens. Next base: position 225,584 of record NW_027183464.1, read on the forward strand.
ATGGCTCTGGGAGAGCAGGGACTCCTGTCTGTGGACAAAGAAAACAAAGACAACTTGTAAGATTAAAACCTGGAGCTTCTAGTTAGAAGAGAAAGGACTATTCAATCAAGGCAGAGCCAAGGGAGGAAACTTTCTAAAATGGAACAAGCAGCAGAAGCACAGTAGTTTTGCAGAAGAAATTCCCTTCCCAGCACTTGGCTTAAGGAAAAAACCTCATGTTTCTATGAGAGACTTGAGTTCATGTCTACTATTGGGTACCAGACATCTGAACATTTAGACTATTGGCTTTCCATGCTCACGCTATTCAAACCGGAAAGTGAAACTACTCTAACAGTAAGGATGATTGCAAGAAATGTTTCTGCTCGCACCACGACTGCCGACCATGCATCATTCTTACCTTGCACCTGTCCAAAGGCCTTCCTCCGTCTGCGCTCTGGCAACTCTCACCCAGGCAAGGGCAGGGATAGAGGCTCTTGCCACAAGTAGCCCAAGCGTGCACATCTTCCTCATCCTGCTACTCCACTGTTGACGTCAGGGTATTCCCTGGAGCTGCAAACACCTGCCTTTGCTGCTCGAGGACCTTCTCTAGCACCATGCCAAACCCCTTCTCCTATGGCAGTGCTGCAGCATCCTGCGAGCCATGGACTGGAACTGGCACCTTCAGCATAGTTGCTCCTGGGAAACATCATTCAGCCATTCCCTTACTGCAATGAGCTGGACTCCTACTCCTCTGCAAGGCTCTTCCTGGACAGGTGCATCCTCAGCAATGAGACGGTTCTGCTGAGAGCCATGGCTCTGAGGGAGCAGCGAGTCCTGTCCAAAGGCCTTCCTCTGACTCCACTCCTGCAGCTCCCACGGAGGCACTGGGAGCCTTGGACACTCTTGCCACAAGTAGCCCAAGCGTGGACATCTTCCTCATCCTGCTCCTCCACTGCTGACGTCAGGGAATTCCCTGGAGCTCCTAAAATCTGCCTTTCCTGCTCGAGGATCGTGTCTGGCAGCTCTCTGAGCCTCTTCGCCTTTGGCAGCGCCACAGCATCCTGAGAGTCATATACTGGAAACTGGCAGCTACAGGACACTCTCTGCTCCTAGGATGCTTTTCTCTGGGAAAATCTTCTTGGACACGACATTGCTCCAGTTTTTACTTCTAGGCCTTTCGTGGCCATCTGCATCCGCAGCCACAAGCAGCTTCTGATGATCGACATGGCTCTGGGAAAACAGGGACCCCTGTCTGTGGACAAAGAAAACAAAGACAACTTGTAAGAAGAAAACCTGGAGCTTCTAGTTAGAAGAGAAAGGACTATTCAATCAAGGCAGGGCCAAGGGAGGAAACTTTCTAAAATGGAACAAGCAGCAGAAGCACAGTAGTTTTGCAGAAGAAATTCCCCTCCCAGCACTTGGCTTAAGGAAAAAGCCTGATGTTTCTATGAGAGACTTGAGTTCATGTCTACTATTGGGTACCAGACATCTGAACATTTAGACTATTGGCTTTCCATGCTCACGCTATTCAAACCGGAAAGTGAAACTACTCTAACAGTAGGGATGATTGCAAGAAATGTTTCTGTTTACACCACGACTGCCGACCATGCATCATTCTTACCTTGCACCTGTCCAAAGGCCTTCCTCCATCTGCGCTCCGGCAACTCTCACCCAGGCAAGGGCAGGGATGGAGGCTCTTGCCACAAGTAGCCCAAGCGTGGACATCTTCCTCATCCTGCTACTCCACTGCTGACGTCAGGGTATTCCCTGGAGCTGCAAACACCTGCCTTTGCTGCTCGAGGATCTTCTCTAGCACCATGCCAAACCCCTTCTCCTATGGCAGTGCTGCAGCATCCTGCGAGCCACGGACTGGAACTGGCACCTCCAGCAAAGTTGCTCCTGGGAAACATCCCTCAGCCATTCCCTTACTGCAATGAGCTGGACTCCTACTCCTCTGCAATGCTCTTCCTGGACAGGTGCATCCTCAGCAATGAGACGGTTCTGCTGAGAGCCACAGCTCTGAGGGAGCAGCCAGTCCTGCCCAATGGTTGTCCTCTGTCACCAGTCCTGCAGCTCCCACGGAGGCACTGGGAGCCTTGGACACTCTTGCCACAAGTAGCCCAAGCGTGGACATCTTCCTCATCCTGCTCCTCCACTGCTGACGTCAGGGAATTCCCTGGTGCTCCCAACATCTGCCTTTCCTGCTGGAGGATCGTGTCTGGCAGATCTCTGAGCCTCTTTGCCTTTGGCAGCGCCACAGCATCCTAGGAGTCATATACTGGCAACTGGCACCTCCAGGACACTTGCTGCTCCTAGGATGCTTTCCTCTAGGAAAATCTTCTTGCACACGTCCTTGCTCCAGTTTTTACTCCTAGGCCTTTCGTGGCCATCTGCATTCTCAGCCACAAGAAGCTTCTGATGATCGACATGGCTCTGGGAGAGCAGGGACTCCTGTCTGTGGACAAAGAAAACAAAGACAACTTTTAAGAAGAAAACCTGGAGCTTCTAGTTAGAAGAAAAAGGACTATTCAATCAAGGCAGGGCCAAGGGAGGAAACTTTCTAAAATGGAACAAGCAGCAGAAGCACAGTAGTTTTGCAGAAGAAATTCCCCTCCCAGCACTTGGCTTAAGGAAAAAGCCTGATGTTTCTATGAGAGACATGAGTTCATGTCTACTATTGGGTACCAGACATCTGAACACTTAGACTATTGGCTTTCCAGGCTCACGCTATTCAAACCGGAAAGTGAAACTACTCTAACAGTAGGGATGATTGCAAGAAATGTTTCTGTTTACACCACGACTGCCGACCATGCATCATTCTTACCTTGCACCTGTCCAAAGGCCTTCCTCCGTCTGCGCTCTGGCAACTCTCACCCAAGCTCGGGCAGGGATGGAGGCTCTTGCCACAAGTAGCCCAAGCCTGGAGATATTCCTCATCCTGATCTTCCACTGCTGACATCTAGGAATTCCCTGGAGCTGCAAACACTTGCATTTGCTGCTCGAGGATCTTCTCTAGCACCATGCCAAACGCCTTCTCCTATGGCAGTGCTGCAGCATCCTGCAAGTCACGGACTGGAACTGGCACCTCCAGCAAAGTTGCTCCTGGGAAACATCCCTCAGCCATTCCCTTACTGCAATGAGCTGGACTCCTACTCCTCTGCAATGCTCTTCCTGGACAGGTGCATCCTCAGCAATGAGACGGTTCTGCTGAGAGCCGCGGCTCTGAGGGAGCAGCCAGTCCTGCCCAAAGGCCTTCCTCCGCCTCCAGTCCCGCAGCTCCCACGGAGGCACTGGGAGCCTTGGACACTCTTGCCACAAGTAGCCCAAGCGTCGAGATCTTCCTCATCCTGCTCCTCCACTGCTGACGGCAGGGAATTCCCTGGAGCTGCAAACACCTGCCTTTGCTGCTCGAGGATCGTGTCTGGCAGCTCTCTGAGCCTCTTCACCTTTGGCTGCGCCACAGCATCCTTGGAGTCATATACTGGCAACTGGCACCTCCAGTACACTTGCTGCTCCTAGGATGCTTTTCTCTGGGAAAATCTTCTTGCACACGACCTTGCTCCAGATTTTACTCCTAGGCCTTTTGTGGCCATCTGCATCCGCAGCCACAAGCAGCTTCTGATGATCGACATGGCTCTGGGAGAGCAGGGACTCCTGTCTGTGGACAAAGAAAACAAAGACAACTTGTAAGATTAAAACCTGGAGCTTCTAGTTAGAAGAGAAAGGACTATTCAATCAAGGCAGGGCCAAGGGAGGAAACTTTCTAAAATGGAACAAGCAGCAGAAGCACAGTACTTTTGCAGAAGAAATTCCCCTCCCAGCACTTGGCTTAAGGAAAAAACCTCATGTTTCTATGAGAGACTTGAGTTCATGTCTACTATTGGATAGCAGACATCTGAACATTTAGACTACTGGCTTTCCAGGCTCACGCAATTCAAACCGGAATGTCAAACTATTTCAAAAGCTAGAGATGCTTCGAAGAAATGTTTCTGTACTCACCACAACTGGGGACCATGCATCATTCTTACCTTGCACCTGTCCAAAGGCCTTCCTCCGTCTCCAGTCCTGCCGCTCTCACGGAGGCACTGGGAGCCTTGGACACTCTTGCCACAAGTAGCCCAAGCGTGGACATCTTCCTCATCCTGCTCCTCCACTGCTGACGTCAGGGAATTCCCTGGAGCTCCAAACATCTGCCTTTCCAGCTGGAGGATCATGTCTGGCAGCTCTCTGAGCCTCTTCACCTTTGGCAGCGCCACAGCATCCTAGGAGTCATATACTGGCAACTGGCACCTCCAGGACACTTGCTGCTCCTAGGATGCTTTTCTCTGGGAAAATCTTCTTGGACACGACCTTGCTGCCGATTTTACTTCTAGGCCTTTCGTGGCCATCTGCATCCTCAGCCACAAGCAGGTTCTGATGATCAACAGGGCTCTGGGAGAGCAGGGACTCCTGTCTGTGGACAAAGAAAACAAAGACAACTTGTAAGAAGAAAACCTGGAGCTTCTAGTTAGAAGACAAAGGACTATTCAATCAAGGCAGGGCCAAAGCAGGAAACTTTCTAAAATGGAACAAGCAGCAGAAGCAGAGCAGTTTTGCAGAAGAAATTCCCCTCCCAGCACTTGGCTTAAGGAAAAAGCCTGATGTTTCTATGAGAGACTTGAGTTCATGTCTACTATTGGGTACCAGACATCTGAACATTTAGACTATTGGCTTTCCAGGCTCACGCTATTCAAACCGGAAAGTGAAACTACTCTAACAGTAGGGATGATTGCAAGAAATGTTTCTGTTTACACCACGACTGCCGACCATGCATCATTCTTACCTTGCACCTGTCCAAAGGCCTTCCTCCGTCTGCGCTCTGGCAACTCTCACCCAAGCTCGGGCAGGGATGGAGGCTCTTGCCACAAGTAGCCCAAGCCTGGAGATATTCCTCATCCTGATCTTCCACTGCTGACATCTAGGAATTCCCTGGAGCTGCAAACACCTGCCTTTGCTGCTCGAGGATCTTCTCTAGCACCATGCCAAATGCCTTCTCCTATGGCAGTGCTGCAGCATCCTGCGAGCCATGGACTGGAACTGGCACCTTCAGCATAGTTGCTCCTGGGAAACATCCTTCAGCCATTCCCTTACTGCAATGAGCTGGACTCCTACACCTTTGCAAGGCTCTTCCTGGATAGGTGCATCCTCAGCAATGAGACGGTTCTGCTGAGAGCCACGGCTCTGAGGGAGCAGCCAGTCCTGCCCAAAGGCCTTCCTCCGTCACCAGTCCTGCAGCTCCCACGGAGGCACTGGGAGCCTTGGACACTCTTGCCACAAGTAGCCCAAGCGTCGAGATCTTCCTCATCCTGCTCCTCCACTGCTGACATCAGGGAATTCCCTGGAGCTCCCAACATCTGCCTTTCCTGCTCGAGGATCGTGTCTGGCAGCTCTCTGAGCCTCTTACACTTTGGAAGCGCAACAGCATCCTAGGAGTCATATACTGGCAACTGGCACCTCCAGGACACTTGCTGCTCCTAGGATGCTTTTCTCTGGGAAAATCTTCTTGCACACAACCTTGCTGCAGATTTTACTTCTAGGCCTTTTGTGGCCATCTGCATCCGCAGCCACAAGAAGCTTCTGATGATCGACATGGCTCTGGGAGAGCAGGGACTCCTGTCTGTGGACAAAGAAAACAAAGACAACTTGTAAGATTAAAACCTGGAGCTTCTAGTTAGAAGAGAAAGGACTATTCAATCAAGGCAGAGCCAAGGGAGGAAACTTTCTAAAATGGAACAAGCAGCAGAAGCACAGTAGTTTTGCAGAAGAAATTCCCTTCCCAGCACTTGGCTTAAGGAAAAAACCTCATGTTTCTATGAGAGACTTGAGTTCATGTCTACTATTGGGTACCAGACATCTGAACATTTAGACTATTGGCTTTCCATGCTCACGCTATTCAAACCGGAAAGTGAAACTACTCTAACAGTAAGGATGATTGCAAGAAATGTTTCTGCTCGCACCACGACTGCCGACCATGCATCATTCTTACCTTGCACCTGTCCAAAGGCCTTCCTCCGTCTGCGCTCTGGCAACTCTCACCCAGGCAAGGGCAGGGATAGAGGCTCTTGCCACAAGTAGCCCAAGCGTGCACATCTTCCTCATCCTGCTACTCCACTGTTGACGTCAGGGTATTCCCTGGAGCTGCAAACACCTGCCTTTGCTGCTCGAGGACCTTCTCTAGCACCATGCCAAACCCCTTCTCCTATGGCAGTGCTGCAGCATCCTGCGAGCCATGGACTGGAACTGGCACCTTCAGCATAGTTGCTCCTGGGAAACATCATTCAGCCATTCCCTTACTGCAATGAGCTGGACTCCTACTCCTCTGCAAGGCTCTTCCTGGACAGGTGCATCCTCAGCAATGAGACGGTTCTGCTGAGAGCCATGGCTCTGAGGGAGCAGCGAGTCCTGTCCAAAGGCCTTCCTCTGACTCCACTCCTGCAGCTCCCACGGAGGCACTGGGAGCCTTGGACACTCTTGCCACAAGTAGCCCAAGCGTGGACATCTTCCTCATCCTGCTCCTCCACTGCTGACGTCAGGGAATTCCCTGGAGCTCCTAAAATCTGCCTTTCCTGCTCGAGGATCGTGTCTGGCAGCTCTCTGAGCCTCTTCGCCTTTGGCAGCGCCACAGCATCCTGAGAGTCATATACTGGAAACTGGCAGCTACAGGACACTCTCTGCTCCTAGGATGCTTTTCTCTGGGAAAATCTTCTTGGACACGACATTGCTCCAGTTTTTACTTCTAGGCCTTTCGTGGCCATCTGCATCCGCAGCCACAAGCAGCTTCTGATGATCGACATGGCTCTGGGAAAACAGGGACCCCTGTCTGTGGACAAAGAAAACAAAGACAACTTGTAAGAAGAAAACCTGGAGCTTCTAGTTAGAAGAGAAAGGACTATTCAATCAAGGCAGGGCCAAGGGAGGAAACTTTCTAAAATGGAACAAGCAGCAGAAGCACAGTAGTTTTGCAGAAGAAATTCCCCTCCCAGCACTTGGCTTAAGGAAAAAGCCTGATGTTTCTATGAGAGACTTGAGTTCATGTCTACTATTGGGTACCAGACATCTGAACATTTAGACTATTGGCTTTCCATGCTCACGCTATTCAAACCGGAAAGTGAAACTACTCTAACAGTAGGGATGATTGCAAGAAATGTTTCTGTTTACACCACGACTGCCGACCATGCATCATTCTTACCTTGCACCTGTCCAAAGGCCTTCCTCCATCTGCGCTCCGGCAACTCTCACCCAGGCAAGGGCAGGGATGGAGGCTCTTGCCACAAGTAGCCCAAGCGTGGACATCTTCCTCATCCTGCTACTCCACTGCTGACGTCAGGGTATTCCCTGGAGCTGCAAACACCTGCCTTTGCTGCTCGAGGATCTTCTCTAGCACCATGCCAAACCCCTTCTCCTATGGCAGTGCTGCAGCATCCTGCGAGCCACGGACTGGAACTGGCACCTCCAGCAAAGTTGCTCCTGGGAAACATCCCTCAGCCATTCCCTTACTGCAATGAGCTGGACTCCTACTCCTCTGCAATGCTCTTCCTGGACAGGTGCATCCTCAGCAATGAGACGGTTCTGCTGAGAGCCACAGCTCTGAGGGAGCAGCCAGTCCTGCCCAATGGTTGTCCTCTGTCACCAGTCCTGCAGCTCCCACGGAGGCACTGGGAGCCTTGGACACTCTTGCCACAAGTAGCCCAAGCGTGGACATCTTCCTCATCCTGCTCCTCCACTGCTGACGTCAGGGAATTCCCTGGTGCTCCCAACATCTGCCTTTCCTGCTGGAGGATCATGTCTGGCAGATCTCTGAGCCTCTTTGCCTTTGGCAGCGCCACAGCATCCTAGGAGTCATATACTGGCAACTGGCACCTCCAGGACACTTGCTGCTCCTAGGATGCTTTCCTCTAGGAAAATCTTCTTGCACACGTCCTTGCTCCAGTTTTTACTCCTAGGCCTTTCGTGGCCATCTGCATTCTCAGCCACAAGAAGCTTCTGATGATCGACATGGCTCTGGGAGAGCAGGGACTCCTGTCTGTGGACAAAGAAAACAAAGACAACTTTTAAGAAGAAAACCTGGAGCTTCTAGTTAGAAGAAAAAGGACTATTCAATCAAGGCAGGGCCAAGGGAGGAAACTTTCTAAAATGGAACAAGCAGCAGAAGCACAGTAGTTTTGCAGAAGAAATTCCCCTCCCAGCACTTGGCTTAAGGAAAAAGCCTGATGTTTCTATGAGAGACATGAGTTCATGTCTACTATTGGGTACCAGACATCTGAACACTTAGACTATTGGCTTTCCAGGCTCACGCTATTCAAACCGGAAAGTGAAACTACTCTAACAGTAGGGATGATTGCAAGAAATGTTTCTGTTTACACCACGACTGCCGACCATGCATCATTCTTACCTTGCACCTGTCCAAAGGCCTTCCTCCGTCTGCGCTCTGGCAACTCTCACCCAAGCTCGGGCAGGGATGGAGGCTCTTGCCACAAGTAGCCCAAGCCTGGAGATATTCCTCATCCTGATCTTCCACTGCTGACATCTAGGAATTCCCTGGAGCTGCAAACACTTGCATTTGCTGCTCGAGGATCTTCTCTAGCACCATGCAAAACGCCTTCTCCTATGGCAGTGCTGCAGCATCCTGCAAGTCACGGACTGGAACTGGCACCTCCAGCAAAGTTGCTCCTGGGAAACATCCCTCAGCCATTCCCTTACTGCAATGAGCTGGACTCCTACTCCTCTGCAATGCTCTTCCTGGACAGGTGCATCCTCAGCAATGAGACGGTTCTGCTGAGAGCCGCGGCTCTGAGGGAGCAGCCAGTCCTGCCCAAAGGCCTTCCTCCGCCTCCAGTCCCGCAGCTCCCACGGAGGCACTGGGAGCCTTGGACACTCTTGCCACAAGTAGCCCAAGCGTCGAGATCTTCCTCATCCTGCTCCTCCACTGCTGACGGCAGGGAATTCCCTGGAGCTGCAAACACCTGCCTTTGCTGCTCGAGGATCGTGTCTGGCAGCTCTCTGAGCCTCTTCACCTTTGGCTGCGCCACAGCATCCTTGGAGTCATATACTGGCAACTGGCACCTCCAGTACACTTGCTGCTCCTAGGATGCTTTTCTCTGGGAAAATCTTCTTGCACACGACCTTGCTCCAGATTTTACTCCTAGGCCTTTTGTGGCCATCTGCATCCGCAGCCACAAGCAGCTTCTGATGATCGACATGGCTCTGGGAGAGCAGGGACTCCTGTCTGTGGACAAAGAAAACAAAGACAACTTGTAAGATTAAAACCTGGAGCTTCTAGTTAGAAGAGAAAGGACTATTCAATCAAGGCAGGGCCAAGGGAGGAAACTTTCTAAAATGGAACAAGCAGCAGAAGCACAGTACTTTTGCAGAAGAAATTCCCCTCCCAGCACTTGGCTTAAGGAAAAAACCTCATGTTTCTATGAGAGACTTGAGTTCATGTCTACTATTGGATAGCAGACATCTGAACATTTAGACTACTGGCTTTCCAGGCTCACGCAATTCAAACCGGAATGTCAAACTATTTCAAAAGCTAGAGATGCTTCGAAGAAATGTTTCTGTACTCACCACAACTGGGGACCATGCATCATTCTTACCTTGCACCTGTCCAAAGGCCTTCCTCCGTCTCCAGTCCTGCCGCTCTCACGGAGGCACTGGGAGCCTTGGACACTCTTGCCACAAGTAGCCCAAGCGTGGACATCTTCCTCATCCTGCTCCTCCACTGCTGACGTCAGGGAATTCCCTGGAGCTCCAAACATCTGCCTTTCCAGCTGGAGGATCATGTCTGGCAGCTCTCTGAGCCTCTTCACCTTTGGCAGCGCCACAGCATCCTAGGAGTCATATACTGGCAACTGGCACCTCCAGGACACTTGCTGCTCCTAGGATGCTTTTCTCTGGGAAAATCTTCTTGGACACGACCTTGCTGCCGATTTTACTTCTAGGCCTTTCGTGGCCATCTGCATCCTCAGCCACAAGCAGGTTCTGATGATCAACAGGGCTCTGGGAGAGCAGGGACTCCTGTCTGTGGACAAAGAAAACAAAGACAACTTGTAAGAAGAAAACCTGGAGCTTCTAGTTAGAAGACAAAGGACTATTCAATCAAGGCAGGGCCAAAGCAGGAAACTTTCTAAAATGGAACAAGCAGCAGAAGCAGAGCAGTTTTGCAGAAGAAATTCCCCTCCCAGCACTTGGCTTAAGGAAAAAGCCTGATGTTTCTATGAGAGACTTGAGTTCATGTCTACTATTGGGTACCAGACATCTGAACATTTAGACTATTGGCTTTCCAGGCTCACGCTATTCAAACCGGAAAGTGAAACTACTCTAACAGTAGGGATGATTGCAAGAAATGTTTCTGTTTACACCACGACTGCCGACCATGCATCATTCTTACCTTGCACCTGTCCAAAGGCCTTCCTCCGTCTGCGCTCTGGCAACTCTCACCCAAGCTCGGGCAGGGATGGAGGCTCTTGCCACAAGTAGCCCAAGCCTGGAGATATTCCTCATCCTGATCTTCCACTGCTGACATCTAGGAATTCCCTGGAGCTGCAAACACCTGCCTTTGCTGCTCGAGGATCTTCTCTAGCACCATGCCAAATGCCTTCTCCTATGGCAGTGCTGCAGCATCCTGCGAGCCATGGACTGGAACTGGCACCTTCAGCATAGTTGCTCCTGGGAAACATCCTTCAGCCATTCCCTTACTGCAATGAGCTGGACTCCTACACCTTTGCAAGGCTCTTCCTGGATAGGTGCATCCTCAGCAATGAGACGGTTCTGCTGAGAGCCACGGCTCTGAGGGAGCAGCCAGTCCTGCCCAAAGGCCTTCCTCCGTCACCAGTCCTGCAGCTCCCACGGAGGCACTGGGAGCCTTGGACACTCTTGCCACAAGTAGCCCAAGCGTCGAGATCTTCCTCATCCTGCTCCTCCACTGCTGACATCAGGGAATTCCCTGGAGCTCCCAACATCTGCCTTTCCTGCTCGAGGATCGTGTCTGGCAGCTCTCTGAGCCTCTTACACTTTGGAAGCGCAACAGCATCCTAGGAGTCATATACTGGCAACTGGCACCTCCAGGACACTTGCTGCTCCTAGGATGCTTTTCTCTGGGAAAATCTTCTTGGACACGACATTGCTCCAGTTTTTACTTCTAGGCCTTTTGTGGCCATCTGCATCCGCAGCCACAAGAAGCTTCTGATGATCGACATGGCTCTGGGAGAGCAGGGACTCCTGTCTGTGGACAAAGAAAACAAAGACAACTTGTAAGATTAAAACCTGGAGCTTCTAGTTAGAAGAGAAAGGACTATTCAATCAAGGCAGAGCCAAGGGAGGAAACTTTCTAAAATGGAACAAGCAGCAGAAGCACAGTAGTTTTGCAGAAGAAATTCCCTTCCCAGCACTTGGCTTAAGGAAAAAACCTCATGTTTCTATGAGAGACTTGAGTTCATGTCTACTATTGGGTACCAGACATCTGAACATTTAGACTATTGGCTTTCCATGCTCACGCTATTCAAACCGGAAAGTGAAACTACTCTAACAGTAAGGATGATTGCAAGAAATGTTTCTGCTCGCACCACGACTGCCGACCATGCATCATTCTTACCTTGCACCTGTCCAAAGGCCTTCCTCCGTCTGCGCTCTGGCAACTCTCACCCAGGCAAGGGCAGGGATAGAGGCTCTTGCCACAAGTAGCCCAAGCGTGCACATCTTCCTCATCCTGCTACTCCACTGTTGACGTCAGGGTATTCCCTGGAGCTGCAAACACCTGCCTTTGCTGCTCGAGGACCTTCTCTAGCACCATGCCAAACCCCTTCTCCTATGGCAGTGCTGCAGCATCCTGCGAGCCATGGACTGGAACTGGCACCTTCAGCATAGTTGCTCCTGGGAAACATCATTCAGCCATTCCCTTACTGCAATGAGCTGGACTCCTACTCCTCTGCAAGGCTCTTCCTGGACAGGTGCATCCTCAGCAATGAGACGGTTCTGCTGAGAGCCATGGCTCTGAGGGAGCAGCGAGTCCTGTCCAAAGGCCTTCCTCTGACTCCACTCCTGCAGCTCCCACGGAGGCACTGGGAGCCTTGGACACTCTTGCCACAAGTAGCCCAAGCGTGGACATCTTCCTCATCCTGCTCCTCCACTGCTGACGTCAGGGAATTCCCTGGAGCTCCTAAAATCTGCCTTTCCTGCTCGAGGATCGTGTCTGGCAGCTCTCTGAGCCTCTTCGCCTTTGGCAGCGCCACAGCATCCTGAGAGTCATATACTGGAAACTGGCAGCTACAGGACACTCTCTGCTCCTAGGATGCTTTTCTCTGGGAAAATCTTCTTGGACACGACATTGCTCCAGTTTTTACTTCTAGGCCTTTCGTGGCCATCTGCATCCGCAGCCACAAGCAGCTTCTGATGATCGACATGGCTCTGGGAAAACAGGGACCCCTGTCTGTGGACAAAGAAAACAAAGACAACTTGTAAGAAGAAAACCTGGAGCTTCTAGTTAGAAGAGAAAGGACTATTCAATCAAGGCAGGGCCAAGGGAGGAAACTTTCTAAAATGGAACAAGCAGCAGAAGCACAGTAGTTTTGCAGAAGAAATTCCCCTCCCAGCACTTGGCTTAAGGAAAAAGCCTGATGTTTCTATGAGAGACTTGAGTTCATGTCTACTATTGGGTACCAGACATCTGAACATTTAGACTATTGGCTTTCCATGCTCACGCTATTCAAACCGGAAAGTGAAACTACTCTAACAGTAGGGATGATTGCAAGAAATGTTTCTGTTTACACCACGACTGCCGACCATGCATCATTCTTACCTTGCACCTGTCCAAAGGCCTTCCTCCATCTGCGCTCCGGCAACTCTCACCCAGGCAAGGGCAGGGATGGAGGCTCTTGCCACAAGTAGCCCAAGCGTGGACATCTTCCTCATCCTGCTACTCCACTGCTGACGTCAGGGTATTCCCTGGAGCTGCAAACACCTGCCTTTGCTGCTCGAGGATCTTCTCTAGCACCATGCAAAACCCCTTCTCCTATGGCAGTGCTGCAGCATCCTGCGAGCCACGGACTGGAACTGGCACCTCCAGCAAAGTTGCTCCTGGGAAACATCCCTCAGCCATTCCCTTACTGCAATGAGCTGGACTCCTACTCCTCTGCAATGCTCTTCCTGGACAGGTGCATCCTCAGCAATGAGACGGTTCTGCTGAGAGCCACAGCTCTGAGGGAGCAGCCAGTCCTGCCCAATGGTTGTCCTCTGTCACCAGTCCTGCAGCTCCCACGGAGGCACTGGGAGCCTTGGACACTCTTGCCACAAGTAGCCCAAGCGTGGACATCTTCCTCATCCTGCTCCTCCACTGCTGACGTCAGGGAATTCCCTGGTGCTCCCAACATCTGCCTTTCCTGCTGGAGGATCGTGTCTGGCAGATCTCTGAGCCTCTTTGCCTTTGGCAGCGCCACAGCATCCTAGGAGTCATATACTGGCAACTGGCACCTCCAGGACACTTGCTGCTCCTAGGATGCTTTCCTCTAGGAAAATCTTCTTGCACACGTCCTTGCTCCAGTTTTTACTCCTAGGCCTTTCGTGGCCATCTGCATTCTCAGCCACAAGAAGCTTCTGATGATCGACATGGCTCTGGGAGAGCAGGGACTCCTGTCTGTGGACAAAGAAAACAAAGACAACTTTTAAGAAGAAAACCTGGAGCTTCTAGTTAGAAGAAAAAGGACTATTCAATCAAGGCAGGGCCAAGGGAGGAAACTTTCTAAAATGGAACAAGCAGCAGAAGCACAGTAGTTTTGCAGAAGAAATTCCCCTCCCAGCACTTGGCTTAAGGAAAAAGCCTGATGTTTCTATGAGAGACATGAGTTCATGTCTACTATTGGGTACCAGACATCTGAACACTTAGACTATTGGCTTTCCAGGCTCACGCTATTCAAACCGGAAAGTGAAACTACTCTAACAGTAGGGATGATTGCAAGAAATGTTTCTGTTTACACCACGACTGCCGACCATGCATCATTCTTACCTTGCACCTGTCCAAAGGCCTTCCTCCGTCTGCGCTCTGGCAACTCTCACCCAAGCTCGGGCAGGGATGGAGGCTCTTGCCACAAGTAGCCCAAGCCTGGAGATATTCCTCATCCTGATCTTCCACTGCTGACATCTAGGAATTCCCTGGAGCTGCAAACACTTGCATTTGCTGCTCGAGGATCTTCTCTAGCACCATGCAAAACGCCTTCTCCTATGGCAGTGCTGCAGCATCCTGCAAGTCACGGACTGGAACTGGCACCTCCAGCAAAGTTGCTCCTGGGAAACATCCCTCAGCCATTCCCTTACTGCAATGAGCTGGACTCCTACTCCTCTGCAATGCTCTTCCTGGACAGGTGCATCCTCAGCAATGAGACGGTTCTGCTGAGAGCCGCGGCTCTGAGGGAGCAGCCAGTCCTGCCCAAAGGCCTTCCTCCGCCTCCAGTCCCGCAGCTCCCACGGAGGCACTGGGAGCCTTGGACACTCTTGCCACAAGTAGCCCAAGCGTCGAGATCTTCCTCATCCTGCTCCTCCACTGCTGACGGCAGGGAATTCCCTGGAGCTGCAAACACCTGCCTTTGCTGCTCGAGGATCGTGTCTGGCAGCTCTCTGAGCCTCTTCACCTTTGGCTGCGCCACAGCATCCTTGGAGTCATATACTGGCAACTGGCACCTCCAGTACACTTGCTGCTCCTAGGATGCTTTTCTCTGGGAAAATCTTCTTGCACACGACCTTGCTCCAGATTTTACTCCTAGGCCTTTTGTGGCCATCTGCATCCGCAGCCACAAGCAGCTTCTGATGATCGACATGGCTCTGGGAGAGCAGGGACTCCTGTCTGTGGACAAAGAAAACAAAGACAACTTGTAAGATTAAAACCTGGAGCTTCTAGTTAGAAGAGAAAGGACTATTCAATCAAGGCAGGGCCAAGGGAGGAAACTTTCTAAAATGGAACAAGCAGCAGAAGCACAGTAGTTTTGCAGAAGAAATTCCCCTCCCAGCACTTGGCTTAAGGAAAAAGCCTGATGTTTCTATGAGAGACTTGAGTTCATGTCTACTATTGGATAGCAGACATCTGAACATTTAGACTACTGGCTTTCCAGGCTCACGCAATTCAAACCGGAATGTCAAACTATTTCAAAAGCTAGAGATGCTTCGAAGAAATGTTTCTGTACTCACCACAACTGGGGACCATGCATCATTCTTACCTTGCACCTGTCCAAAGGCCTTCCTCCGTCTCCAGTCCTGCCGCTCTCACGGAGGCACTGGGAGCCTTGGACACTCTTGCCACAAGTAGCCCAAGCGGGGACATCTTCCTCATCCTGCTCCTCCACTGCTGACGTCAGGGAATTCCCTGGAGCTCCAAACATCTGCCTTTCCAGCTGGAGGATCATGTCTGGCAGCTCTCTGAGCCTCTTCACCTTTGGCAGCGCCACAGCATCCTAGGAGTCATATACTGGCAACTGGCACCTCCAGGACACTTGCTGCTCCTAGGATGCTTTTCTCTGGGAAAATCTTCTTGCACACGACCTTGCTGCCGATTTTACTTCTAGGCCTTTCGTGGCCATCTGCATCCTCAGCCACAAGCAGGTTCTGATGATCAACAGGGCTCTGGGAGAGCAGGGACTCCTGTCTGTGGACAAAGAAAACAAAGACAACTTGTAAGAAGAAAACCTGGAGCTTCTAGTTAGAAGACAAAGGACTATTCAATCAAGGCAGGGCCAAAGCAGGAAACTTTCTAAAATGGAACAAGCAGCAGAAGCACAGTAGTTTTGCAGAAGAAATTCCCCTCCCAGCACTTGGCTTAAGGAAAAAGCCTGATGTTTCTATGAGAGACTTGAGTTCATGTCTACTATTGGGTACCAGACATCTGAACATTTAGACTATTGGCTTTCCAGGCTCACGCTATTCAAACCGGAAAGTGAAACTACTCTAACAGTAGGGATGATTGCAAGAAATGTTTCTGTTTACACCACGACTGCCGACCATGCCTCATTCTTACCTTGCACCTGTCCAAAGGCCTTCCTCCGTCTGCGCTCTGGCAACTCTCACCCAAGCTCGGGCAGGGATGGAGGCTCTTGCCACAAGTAGCCCAAGCCTGGAGATATTCCTCATCCTGATCTTCCACTGCTGACATCTAGGAATTCCCTGGAGCTGCAAACACCTGCCTTTGCTGCTCGAGGATCTTCTCTAGCACCATGCCAAATGCCTTCTCCTATGGCAGTGCTGCAGCATCCTGCGAGCCATGGACTGGAACTGGCACCTTCAGCATAGTTGCTCCTGGGAAACATCCTTCAGCCATGCCCTTACTGCAATGAGCTGGACTCCTACACCTTTGCAAGGCTCTTCCTGGATAGGTGCATCCTCAGCAATGAGACGGTTCTGCTGAGAGCCACGGCTCTGAGGGAGCAGCCAGTCCTGCCCAAAGGCCTTCCTCCGTCACCAGTCCTGCAGCTCCCACGGAGGCACTGGGAGCCTTGGACACTCTTGCCACAAGTAGCCCAAGCGTCGAGATCTTCCTCATCCTGCTCCTCCACTGCTGACATCAGGGAATTCCCTGGAGCTCCCAACATCTGCCTTTCCTGCTCGAGGATCGTGTCTGGCAGCTCTCTGAGCCTCTTACACTTTGGAAGCGCAACAGCATCCTAGGAGTCATATACTGGCAACTGGCACCTCCAGGACACTTGCTGCTCCTAGGATGCTTTTCTCTGGGAAAATCTTCTTGCACACAACCTTGCTGCAGATTTTACTTCTAGGCCTTTTGTGGCCATCTGCATCCTCAGCCACAAGCAGCTTCTGATGATCGACATGGCTCTGGGAGAGCAGGGACTCCTGTCTGTGGACAAAGAAAACAAAGACAACTTGTAAGAAGAAAACCTGGAGCTTCTAGTTAGAAGAGAAAGGACTATTCAATCAAGGCAGAGCCAAGGGAGGAAACTTTCTAAAATGGAACAAGCAGCAGAAGCACAGCAGTATTGCAGAAGAAATTCCCCTCCCAGCACTTGGCTTAAGGAAAACGTCTGATGTTTCTATGAGAGACTTGAGTTCATGTCTACTACTGGGTACCAGACATCTGAACATTTGGACTATTGGCTTTCCAGGCTCACGCTATTCAAACTGGAAAGTGAAACTACTCTAACAGTAGGGATGATTGCAAGAAATGTTTCTGTTTACACCACGACTGCCGACCATGCATCATTCTTACCTTGCACCTGTCCAAAGGCCTTCCTCCGTCTGCGCTCCGGCAACTCTCACCCAGGCAAGGGCAAGGATGGAGGCTCTTGCCACAAGTAGCCCAAGCGTGCACATCTTCCTCATCCTGCTACTCCACTGCTGACGTCAGGGTATTCCCTGGAGCTGCAAACACCTGCCTTTGCGGCTCGAGGACCTTCTCTAGCACCATGCCAAACCCCTTCTCCTATGGCAGTGCTGCAGCATCCTGCAAGCCATGGACTGGAACTGGCACCTTCAGCATAGTTGCTCCTGGGAAACATCCTTCAGCCATTCCCTTACTGCAATGAGCTGGACTCCTACTCCTCTGCAAGGCTCTTCCTGGACAGGTGCATCCTCAGCAATGAGACGGTTCTGCTGAGAGCCATGGCTCTGAGGGAGCAGCCAGTCCTGTCAAAAGGCCTTCCTCTGACTCCACTCCTGCAGCTCCCACGGAGGCACTGGGAGCCTTGGACACTCTTGCCACAAGTAGCCCAAGCGTGGACATCTTCCTCATCCTGCTCCTCCACTGCTGACGTCAGGGAATTCCCTGGAGCTCCTAAAATCTGCCTTTCCTGCTCGAGGATCGTGTCTGGCAGCTCTCTGAGCCTCTTCGCCGTTGGCAGCGCCACAGCATCCTGAGAGTCATATACTGGAAACTGGCAGCTACAGGACACTTGCTGCTCCTAGGATGCTTTTCTCTGGGAAAATCTTCTTGGACACGACATTGCTCCAGTTTTTACTTCTAGGCCTTTCGTGGCCATCTGCATCTGCAGCCACAAGCAGCTTCTGATGATCGACATGGCTCTGGGAGAGCAGGGACTCCTGTCTGTGGACAAAGAAAACAAAGACAACTTGTAAGAAGAATACCTGGAGCTTCTAGATAGAAGACAAAGGACTATTCAATCAAGGCAGGGCCAAGGGAGGAAACTTTCTAAAATGGAACAAGCAGCAGAAGCACAGTACTTTTGCAGAAGAAATTCCCTTCCCAGCACTTGGCTTAAGGAAAAAACCTCATGTTTCTATGAGAGACTTGAGTTCATGTCTACTACTGGGTACCAGACATCTGAACATTTAGACTATTGGCTTTCCAGGCTCACGCTATTCAAACCGGAAAGTGAAACTACTCTAACAGTAAGGATGATTGCAAGAAATGTTTCTGTTTACACCACGACTGCCGACCATGCATCATTCTTACCTTGCACCTGTCCAAAGGCCTTCCTCCATCTGCGCTCCAGCAACTCTCACTCAGGCAAGGGCAGGGATGGAGGCTCTTGCCACAAGTAGCCCAAGCGTGGACATCTTCCTCATCCTGCTACTCCTTGCTGACGTCAGGGTATTCCCTGGAGCTGCAAACACCTGCCTTTGCTGCTCGAGGATCTTCTCTAGCACCATGCAAAACCCCTTCTCCTATGGCAGTGCTGCAGCATCCTGCGAGCCATGGACTGGAACTGGCACCTCCAGCAAAGTTGCTCCTGGGAAACATCCCTCAGCCATTCCCTTACTGCAATGAGCTGGACTCCTACTCCTCTGCAATGCTCTTCCTGGACAGGTGCATCCTCAGCAATGAGACGGTTCTGCTGAGAGCCATGGCTCTGAGGGAGCAGCGAGTCCTGTCCAAAGGCCTTCCTCTGACTCCACTCCTGCAGCTCCCACGGAGGCACTGGGAGCCTTGGACACTCTTGCCACAAGTAGCCCAAGCGTGGACATCTTCCTCATCCTGCTCCTCCACTGCTGACGTCAGGGAATTCCCTGGAGCTCCTAAAATCTGCCTTTCCTGCTCGAGGATCGTGTCTGGCAGCTCTCTGAGCCTCTTCGCCTTTGGCAGCGCCACAGCATCCTAGGAGTCATATACTGGCAACTGGCACCTCCAGGACACTTGCTGCTCCTAGGATGCTTTTCTCTGGGAAAATCTTCTTGGACACGACATTGCTCCAGTTTTTACTTCTAGGCCTTTCGTGGCCATCTGCATTCTCAGCCACAAGCAGGTTCTGATTATCGACATGGCTCTGGGAGAGCAGGGACCCCTGTCTGTGGACAAAGAAAACAAAGACAACTTGTAAGAAGAAAACCTGGAGCTTCTAGTTAGAAGAGAAAGGACTATTCAATCAAGGCAGGGCCAAGGGAGGAAACTTTCTAAAATGGAACAAGCAGCAGAAGCACAGTACTTTTGCAGAAGAAATTCCCTTCCCAGCACTTGGCTTAAGGAAAAAACCTCATGTTTCTATGAGAGACTTGAGTTCATGTCTACTACTGCGTACCAGACATCTGAACATTTAGACTATTGGCTTTCCAGGCTCACGCTATTCAAACCGGAAAGTGAAACTACTCTAACAGTAAGGATGATTGCAAGAAATGTTTCTGCTCGCACCACGACTGCCGACCATGCATCATTCTTACCTTGCACCTGTCCAAAGGCCTTCCTCCGTCTGCGCTCTGGCAACTCTCACCCAGGCAAGGGCAGGGATAGAGGCTCTTGCCACAAGTAGCCCAAGCGTGCACATCTTCCTCATCCTGCTACTCCACTGCTGACGTCAGGGTATTCCCTGGAGCTGCAAACACCTGCCTTTGCGGCTCGAGGACCTTCTCTAGCACCATGCCAAACCCCTTCTCCTATGGCAGTGCTGCAGCATCCTGCGAGCCATGGACTGGAACTGGCACCTTCAGCATAGTTGCTCCTGGGAAACATCATTCAGCCATTCCCTTACTGCAATGAGCTGGACTCCTACTCCTCTGCAAGGCTCTTCCTGGACAGGTGCATCCTCAGCAATGAGACGGTTCTGCTGAGAGCCATGGCTCTGAGGGAGCAGCCAGTCCTGTCAAAAGGCCTTCCTCTGACTCCACTCCTGCAGCTCCCACGGAGGCACTGGGAGCCTTGGACACTCTTGCTACAAGTAGCCCAAGCGTGGACATCTTCCTCATCCTGCTCCTCCACTGCTGACGTCAGGGAATTCCCTGGAGCTCCTAAAATCTGCCTTTCCTGCTCGAGGATCGTGTCTGGCAGCTCTCTGAGCCTCTTCGCCTTTGGCAGCGCCACAGCATCCTGAGAGTCATATACTGGAAACTGGCAGCTACAGGACACTCTCTGCTCCTAGGATGCTTTTCTCTGGGAAAATCTTCTTGGACACGACATTGCTCCAGTTTTTACTTCTAGGCCTTTCGTGGCCATCTGCATCCGCAGCCACAAGCAGCTTCTGATGATCGACATGGCTCTGGGAAAACAGGGACCCCTGTCTGTGGACAAAGAAAACAAAGACAACTTGTAAGAAGAAAACCTGGAGCTTCTAGTTAGAAGAGAAAGGACTATTCAATCAAGGCAGGGCCAAGGGAGGAAACTTTCTAAAATGGAACAAGCAGCAGAAGCACAGTAGTTTTGCAGAAGAAATTCCCCTCCCAGCACTTGGCTTAAGGAAAACGTCTGATGTTTCTATGAGAGACTTGAGTTCATGTCTACTATTGGGTACCAGACATCTGAACATTTAGACTATTGGCTTTCCATGCTCACGCTATTCAAACCGGAAAGTGAAACTACTCTAACAGTAGGGATGATTGCAAGAAATGTTTCTGTTTACACCACGACTGCCGACCATGCATCATTCTTACCTTGCACCTGTCCAAAGGCCTTCCTGCGTCTGCGCTCCGGCAACTCTCACCCAGGCAAGGGCAAGGATGGAGGCTCTTGCCACAAGTAGCCCAAGCGTGGACATCTTCCTCATCCTGCTACTCCACTGCTGACGTCAGGGTATTCCCTGGAGCTGCAAACACCTGCCTTTGCGGCTCGAGGACCTTCTCTAGCACCATGCCAAACCCCTTCTCCTATGGCAGTGCTGCAGCATCCTGCGAGCCATGGACTGGAACTGGCACCTTCAGCATAGTTGCTCCTGGGAAACATCCTTCAGCCATTCCCTTACTGCAATGAGCTGGACTCCTACTCCTTTGCAAGGCTCTTCCTGGACAGGTGCATCCTCAGCAATGAGACGGTTCTGCTGAGAGCCATGGCTCTGAGGGAGCAGCGAGTCCTGTCCAAAGGCCTTCCTCTGACTCCACTCCTGCAGCTCCCACGGAGGCACTGGGAGCCTTGGACACTCTTGCCACAAGTAGCCCAAGCGTCGAGATCTTCCTCATCCTGCTCCTCCACTGCTGACATCAGGGAATTCCCTGGAGCTCCTAAAATCTGCCTTTCCTGCTGGAGGATCGTGTCTGGCAGCTCTCTGAGCCTCTTCACCTTTGGCAGCGCCACAGCATCCTGAGAGTCATATACTGGAAACTGGCAGCTACAGGACACTTGCTGCTCCTAGGATGCTTTTCTCTGGGAAAATCTTCTTGGACACGACATTGCTCCAGTTTTTACTTCTAGGCCTTTCGTGGCCATCTGCATCCGCAGCCACAAGCAGCTTCTGATGATCGACATGGCTCTGGGAGAGCAGGGACTCCTGTCTGTGGACAAAGAAAACAAAGACAACTTGCAAGAAGAAAACCTGGAGCTTCTAGATAGAAGAGAAAGGACTATTCAATCAAGGCAGGGCCAAGGGAGGAAACTTTCTAAAATGGAACAAGCAGCAGAAGCACAGTAGTTTTGCAGAAGAAATTCCCTTCCCAGCACTTGGCTTAAGGAAAAAACCTCATGTTTCTATGAGAGACTTGAGTTCATGTCTACTATTGGGTACCAGACATCTGAACATTTAGACTATTGGCTTTCCAGGCTCACGCTATTCAAACCGGAAAGTGAAACTACTCTAACAGTAGGGATGATTGCAAGAAATGTTTCTGTTTACACCACGACTGCCGACCATGCATCATTCTTACCTTGCACCTGTCCAAAGGCCTTCCTCCGTCTGCGCTCTGGCAACTCTCACCCAAGCTCGGGCAGGGATGGAGGCTCTTGCCACAAGTAGCCCAAGCCTGGAGATATTCCTCATCCTGATCTTCCACTGCTGACATCTAGGAATTCCCTGGAGCTGCAAACACCTGCCTTTGCTGCTCGAGGATCTTCTCTAGCACCATGCCAAATGCCTTCTCCTATGGCAGTGCTGCAGCATCCTGCGAGCCATGGACTGGAACTGGCACCTTCAGCATAGTTGCTCCTGGGAAACATCCTTCAGCCATGCCCTTACTGCAATGAGCTGGACTCCTACACCTTTGCAAGGCTCTTCCTGGATAGGTGCATCCTCAGCAATGAGACGGTTCTGCTGAGAGCCACGGCTCTGAGGGAGCAGCCAGTCCTGCCCAAAGGCCTTCCTCCGTCACCAGTCCTGCAGCTCCCACGGAGGCACTGGGAGCCTTGGACACTCTTGCCACAAGTAGCCCAAGCGTGGACATCTTCCTCATCCTGCTCCTCCACTGCTGACGTCAGGGAATTCCCTGGAGCTCCTAAAATCTGCCTTTCCTGCTGGAGGATCGTGTCTGGCAGCTCTCTGATCCTCTTCGCCTTTGGCAGCGCCACAGCATCCTGAGAGTCATATACTGGAAACTGGCAGCTACATGACACTTGCCGCTCCTAGGATGCTTTTCTCTGGGAAAATCTTCTTGGACACGACATTGCTCCAGTTTTTACTTCTAGGCCTTTCGTGGCCATCTGCATTCTCAGCCACAAGAAGCTTCTGATGATCGACATGGCTCTGGGAGAGCAGGGACTCCTGTCTGTGGACAAAGAAAACAAAGACAACTTGTAAGAAGAAAACCTGGAGCTTCTAGTTAGAAGAGAAAGGACTATTCAATCAAGGCAGGGCCAAGGGAGGAAACTTTCTAAAATGGAACAAGCAGCAGAAGCACAGTAGTTTTGCAGAAGAAATTCCCTTCCCAGCACTTGGCTTAAGGAAAAAACCTCATGTTTCTATGAGAGACTTGAGTTCATGTCTACTACTGGGTACCAGACATCTGAACATTTAGACTATTGGCTTTCCAGGCTCACGCTATTCAAACCGGAAAGTGAAACTATTCTAACAGAAGGGATGATTGCAAGAAATGTTTCTGTTTACACCACGACTGCCGACCATGCATCATTCTTACCTTGCACCTGTCCAAAGGCCTTCCTCCATCTGCGCTCCGGCAACTCTCACCCAGGCAAGGGCAGGGATGGAGGCTCTTGCCACAAGTAGCCCAAGCGTGGACATCTTCCTCATCCTGCTACTCCACTGCTGACGTCAGGGTATTCCCTGGAGGTGCAAACACCTGCCTTTGCTGCTCGAGGATCTTCTCTAGCACCATGCCAAACCCCTTCTCCTATGGCAGTGCTGCAGCATCCTGCGAGCCACGGACTGGAACTGGCACCTCCAGCAAAGTTGCTCCTGGGAAACATCATTCAGCCATTCCCTTACTGCAATGAGCTGGACTCCTACACCTTTGCAAGGCTCTTCCTGGATAGGTGCATCCTCAGCAATGAGACGGTTCTGCTGAGAGCCACGGCTCTGAGGGAGCAGCCAGTCCTGCCCAAAGGCCTTCCTCCGTCACCAGTCCTGCAGCTCCCACGGAGGCACTGGGAGCCTTGGACACTCTTGCCACAAGTAGCCCAAGCGTCGAGATCTTCCTCATCCTGCTCCTCCACTGCTGACATCAGGGAATTCCCTGGAGCTCCCAACATCTGCCTTTCCTGCTCGAGGATCGTGTCTGGCAGCTCTCTGAGCCTCTTACACTTTGGAAGCGCAACAGCATCCTAGGAGTCATATACTGGCAACTGGCACCTCCAGGACACTTGCTGCTCCTAGGATGCTTTTCTCTGGGAAAATCTTCTTGCACACAACCTTGCTGCAGATTTTACTTCTAGGCCTTTCGTGGCCATCTGCATCCGCAGCCACAAGCAGCTTCTGATGATCGACATGGCTCTGGGAAAACAGGGACCCCTGTCTGTGGACAAAGAAAACAAAGACAACTTGTAAGAAGAAAACCTGGAGCTTCTAGTTAGAAGAGAAAGGACTATTCAATCAAGGCAGGGCCAAGGGAGGAAACTTTCTAAAATGGAACAAGCAGCAGAAGCACAGTAGTTTTGCAGAAGAAATTCCCCTCCCAGCATTTGGCTTAAGGAAAAAGCCTGATGTTTCTATGAGAGACTTGAGTTCATGTCTACTATTGGGTACCAGACATCTGAACATTTAGACTATTGGCTTTCCATGCTCACGCTATTCAAACCGGAAAGTGAAACTACTCTAACAGTAGGGATGATTGCAAGAAATGTTTCTGTTTACACCACGACTGCCGACCATGCATCATTCTTACCTTGCACCTGTCCAAAGGCCTTCCTGCGTCTGCGCTCCGGCAACTCTCACCCAGGCAAGGGCAAGGATGGAGGCTCTTGCCACAAGTAGCCCAAGCGTGGACATCTTCCTCATCCTGCTACTCCACTGCTGACGTCAGGGTATTCCCTGGAGCTGCAAAGACCTGCCTTTGCGGCTCGAGGACCTTCTCTAGCACCATGCCAAACCCCTTCTCCTATGGCAGTGCTGCAGCATCCTGCGAGCCATGGACTGGAACTGGCACCTTCAGCATAGTTGCTCCTGGGAAACATCCTTCAGCCATTCCCTTACTGCAATGAGCTGGACTCCTACTCCTTTGCAAGGCTCTTCCTGGACAGGTGCATCCTCAGCAATGAGACGGTTCTGCTGAGAGCCATGGCTCTGAGGGAGCAGCGAGTCCTGTCCAAAGGCCTTCCTCTGACTCCACTCCTGCAGCTCCCACGGAGGCACTGGGAGCCTTGGACACTCTTGCCACAAGTAGCCCAAGCGTCGAGATCTTCCTCATCCTGCTCCTCCACTGCTGACATCAAGGAATTCCCTGGAGCTCCAAACATCTGCCTTTCCTGCTCGAGGATCGTGTCTGGCAGCTCTCTGAGCCTCTTACACTTTGGAAGCGCAACAGCATCCTAGGAGTCATATACTGGCAACTGGCACCTCCAGGACACTTGCTGCTCCTAGGATGCTTTTCTCTGGGAAAATCTTCTTGCACACAACCTTGCTGCAGATTTTACTTCTAGGCCTTTCGTGGCCATCTGCATCCGCAGCCACAAGCAGCTTCTGATGATCGACATGGCTCTGGGAGAGCAGGGACTCCTGTCTGTGGACAAAGAAAACAAAGACAACTTGTAAGAAGAATACCTGGAGCTTCTAGATAGAAGACAAAGGACTATTCAATCAAGGCAGGGCCAAGGGAGGAAACTTTCTAAAATGGAACAAGCAGCAGAAGCACAGTAGTTTTGCAGAAGAAATTCCCTTCCCAGCACTTGGCTTAAGGAAAAAACCTCATGTTTCTATGAGAGACTTGAGTTCATGTCTACTACTGGGTACCAGACATCTGAACATTTAGACTATTGGCTTTCCAGGCTCACGCTATTCAAACCTGAAAGTGAAACTACTCTAACAGTAAGGATGATTGCAAGAAATGTTTCTGTTTACACCACGACTGCCGACCATGCATCATTCTTACCTTGCACCTGTCCAAAGGCCTTCCTCCATCTGCGCTCCGGCAACTCTCACCCAGGCAAGGGCAGGGATGGAGGCTCTTGCCACAAGTAGCCCAAGCGTGGACATCTTCCTCATCCTGCTACTCCACTGCTGACGTCAGGGTATTCCCTGGAGCTGCAAACACCTGCCTTTGCTGCTCGAGGATCTTCTCTAGCACCATGCCAAACCCCTTCTCCTATGGCAGTGCTGCAGCATCCTGCGAGCCACGGACTGGAACTGGCACCTCCAGCAAAGTTGCTCCTGGGAAACATCCCTCAGCCATTCCCTTACTGCAATGAGCTGGACTCCTACTCCTCTGCAATGCTCTTCCTGGACAGGTGCATCCTCAGCAATGAGACGGTTCTGCTGAGAGCCACAGCTCTGAGGGAGCAGCCAGTCCTGCCCAATGGTTGTCCTCTGTCACCAGTCCTGCAGCTCCCACGGAGGCACTGGGAGCCTTGGACACTCTTGCCACAAGTAGCCCAAGCGTGGACATCTTCCTCATCCTGCTCCTCCACTGCTGACGTCAGGGAATTCCCTGGTGCTCCCAACATCTGCCTTTCCTGCTGGAGGATCGTGTCTGGCAGATCTCTGAGCCTCTTTGCCTTTGGCAGCGCCACAGCATCCTAGGAGTCATATACTGGCAACTGGCACCTCCAGGACACTTGCTGCTCCTAGGATGCTTTCCTCTAGGAAAATCTTCTTGCACACGTCCTTGCTCCAGTTTTTACTCCTAGGCCTTTCGTGGCCATCTGCATTCTCAGCCACAAGAAGCTTCTGATGATCGACATGGCTCTGGGAGAGCAGGGACTCCTGTCTGTGGACAAAGAAAACAAAGACAACTTGTAAGAAGAAAACCTGGAGCTTCTAGTTAGAAGACAAAGGACTATTCAATCAAGGCAGGGCCAAGGGAGGAAACTTTCTAAAATGGAACAAGCAGCAGAAGCACAGTAGTTTTGCAGAAGAAATTCCCCTCCCAGCACTTGGCTTAAGGAAAAAGCCTGATGTTTCTATGAGAGACATGAGTTCATGTCTACTATTGGGTACCAGACATCTGAACACTTAGACTATTGGCTTTCCAGGCTCACGCTATTCAAACCGGAAAGTGAAACTACTCTAACAGTAGGGATGATTGCAAGAAATGTTTCTGTTTACACCACGACTGCCGACCATGCCTCATTCTTACCTTGCACCTGTCCAAAGGCCTTCCTCCGTCTGCGCTCTGGCAACTCTCACCCAAGCTCGGGCAGGGATGGAGGCTCTTGCCACAAGTAGCCCAAGCCTGGAGATATTCCTCATCCTGATCTTCCACTGCTGACATCTAGGAATTCCCTGGAGCTGCAAACACTTGCATTTGCTGCTCGAGGATCTTCTCTAGCACCATGCCAAACGCCTTCTCCTATGGCAGTGCTGCAGCATCCTGCAAGTCACGGACTGGAACTGGCACCTCCAGCAAAGTTGCTCCTGGGAAACATCCCTCAGCCATTCCCTTACTGCAATGAGCTGGACTCCTACTCCTCTGCAATGCTCTTCCTGGACAGGTGCATCCTCAGCAATGAGACGGTTCTGCTGAGAGCCGCGGCTCTGAGGGAGCAGCCAGTCCTGCCCAAAGGCCTTCCTCCGCCTCCAGTCCCGCAGCTCCCACGGAGGCACTGGGAGCCTTGGACACTCTTGCCACAAGTAGCCCAAGCGTCGAGATCTTCCTCATCCTGCTCCTCCACTGCTGACGGCAGGGAATTCCCTGGAGCTGCAAACACCTGCCTTTGCTGCTCGAGGATCGTGTCTGGCAGCTCTCTGAGCCTCTTCACCTTTGGCTGCGCCACAGCATCCTTGGAGTCATATACTGGAAACTGGCACCTCCAGTACACTTGCTGCTCCTAGGATGCTTTTCTCTGGGAAAATCTTGCACACGACCTTGCTCCAGATTTTACTTCTAGGCCTTTTGTGGCCATCTGCATCTGCAGCCACAAGCAGCTTCTGATGATCGACATGGCTCTGGGAGAGCAGGGACTCCTGTCTGTGGACAAAGAAAACAAAGACAACTTGTAAGATTAAAACCTGGAGCTTCTAGTTAGAAGAGAAAGGACTATTATTCAATCAAGGCAGGGCCAAGGGAGGAAACTTTCTAAAATGGAACAAGCAGCAGAAGCACAGTAGTTTTGCAGAAGAAATTCCCCTCCCAGCACTTGGCTTAAGGAAAAAGCCTGATGTTTCTATGAGAGACTTGAGTTCATGTCTACTATTGGATAGCAGACATCTGAACATTTAGACTACTGGCTTTCCAGGCTCACGCAATTCAAACCGGAATGTCAAACTATTTCAAAAGCTAGAGATGCTTCGAAGAAATGTTTCTGTACTCACCACAACTGGGGACCATGCATCATTCTTACCTTGCACCTGTCCAAAGGCCTTCCTCCGTCTCCAGTCCTGCCGCTCTCACGGAGGCACTGGGAGCCTTGGACACTCTTGCCACAAGTAGCCCAAGCGTGGACATCTTCCTCATCCTGCTCCTCCACTGCTGACGTCAGGGAATTCCCTGGAGCTCCCAACATCTGCCTTTCCAGCTGGAGGATCATGTCTGGCAGCTCTCTGAGCCTCTTCACCTTTGGCAGCGCCACAGCATCCTAGGAGTCATATACTGGCAACTGGCACCTCCAGGACACTTGCTGCTCCTAGGATGCTTTCCTCTAGGAAAATCTTCTTGCACACGACCTTGCTGCCGATTTTACTTCTAGGCCTTTCGTGGCCATCTGCATCCTCAGCCACAAGCAGGTTCTGATGATCAACAGGGCTCTGGGAGAGCAGGGACTCCTGTCTGTGGACAAAGAAAACAAAGACAACTTGTAAGAAGAAAACCTGGAGCTTCTAGTTAGAAGACAAAGGACTATTCAATCAAGGCAGGGCCAAAGCAGGAAACTTTCTAAAATGGAACAAGCAGCAGAAGCAGAGCAGTTTTGCAGAAGAAATTCCCCTCCCAGCACTTGGCTTAAGGAAAAAGCCTGATGTTTCTATGAGAGACTTGAGTTCATGTCTACTATTGGGTACCAGACATCTGAACATTTAGACTATTGGCTTTCCAGGCTCACGCTATTCAAACCGGAAAGTGAAACTACTCTAACAGTAGGGATGATTGCAAGAAATGTTTCTGTTTACACCACGACTGCCGACCATGCCTCATTCTTACCTTGCACCTGTCCAAAGGCCTTCCTCCGTCTGCGCTCTGGCAACTCTCACCCAAGCTCGGGCAGGGATGGAGGCTCTTGCCACAAGTAGCCCAAGCCTGGAGATATTCCTCATCCTGATCTTCCACTGCTGACATCTAGGAATTCCCTGGAGCTGCAAACACCTGCCTTTGCTGCTCGAGGATCTTCTCTAGCACCATGCCAAATGCCTTCTCCTATGGCAGTGCTGCAGCATCCTGCGAGCCATGGACTGGAACTGGCACCTTCAGCATAGTTGCTCCTGGGAAACATCCTTCAGCCATGCCCTTACTGCAATGAGCTGGACTCCTACACCTTTGCAAGGCTCTTCCTGGATAGGTGCATCCTCAGCAATGAGACGGTTCTGCTGAGAGCCACGGCTCTGAGGGAGCAGCCAGTCCTGCCCAAAGGCCTTCCTCCGTCACCAGTCCTGCAGCTCCCACGGAGGCACTGGGAGCCTTGGACACTCTTGCCACAAGTAGCCCAAGCGTCGAGATCTTCCTCATCCTGCTCCTCCACTGCTGACATCAGGGAATTCCCTGGAGCTCCCAACATCTGCCTTTCCTGCTCGAGGATCGTGTCTGGCAGCTCTCTGAGCCTCTTACACTTTGGAAGCGCAACAGCATCCTAGGAGTCATATACTGGCAACTGGCACCTCCAGGACACTTGCTGCTCCTAGGATGCTTTTCTCTGGGAAAATCTTCTTGCACACGACCTTGCTGCCGATTTTACTTCTAGGCCTTTTGTGGCCATCTGCATCCTCAGCCACAAGCAGCTTCTGATGATCGACATGGCTCTGGGAGAGCAGGGACTCCTGTCTGTGGACAAAGAAAACAAAGACAACTTGTAAGAAGAAAACCTGGAGCTTCTAGTTAGAAGAGAAAGGACTATTCAATCAAGGCAGAGCCAAGGGAGGAAACTTTCTAAAATGGAACAAGCAGCAGAAGCACAGCAGTATTGCAGAAGAAATTCCCCTCCCAGCACTTGGCTTAAGGAAAACGTCTGATGTTTCTATGAGAGACTTGAGTTCATGTCTACTACTGGGTACCAGACATCTGAACATTTGGACTATTGGCTTTCCAGGCTCACGCTATTCAAACTGGAAAGTGAAACTACTCTAACAGTAGGGATGATTGCAAGAAATGTTTCTGTTTACACCACGACTGCCGACCATGCATCATTCTTACCTTGCACCTGTCCAAAGGCCTTCCTCCGTCTGCGCTCCGGCAACTCTCACCCAGGCAAGGGCAAGGATGGAGGCTCTTGCCACAAGTAGCCCAAGCGTGGACATCTTCCTCATCCTGCTACTCCATTGCTGACGTCAGGGTATTCCCTGGAGCTGCAAACACCTGCCTTTGCGGCTCGAGGACCTTCTCTAGCACCATGCCAAACCCCTTCTCCTATGGCAGTGCTGCAGCATCCTGCAAGCCATGGACTGGAACTGGCACCTTCAGCATAGTTGCTCCTGGGAAACATCCTTCAGCCATTCCCTTACTGCAATGAGCTGGACTCCTACTCCTCTGCAATGCTCTTCCTGGACAGGTGCATCCTCAGCAATGAGACGGTTCTGCTGAGAGCCATGGCTCTGAGGGAGCAGCCAGTCCTGTCAAAAGGCCTTCCTCTGACTCCACTCCTGCAGCTCCCACGGAGGCACTGGGAGCCTTGGACACTCTTGCCACAAGTAGCCCAAGCGTGGACATCTTCCTCATCCTGCTCCTCCACTGCTGACGTCAGGGAATTCCCTGGAGCTCCTAAAATCTGCCTTTCCTGCTCGAGGATCGTGTCTGGCAGCTCTCTGAGCCTCTTCGCCGTTGGCAGCGCCACAGCATCCTGAGAGTCATATACTGGAAACTGGCAGCTACAGGACACTTGCTGCTCCTAGGATGCTTTTCTCTGGGAAAATCTTCTTGGACACGACATTGCTCCAGTTTTTACTTCTAGGCCTTTCGTGGCCATCTGCATCCGCAGCCACAAGAAGCTTCTGATGATCGACATGGCTCTGGGAGAGCAGGGACTCCTGTCTGTGGACAAAGAAAACAAAGACAACTTGTAAGAAGAATACCTGGAGCTTCTAGATAGAAGACAAAGGACTATTCAATCAAGGCAGGGCCAAGGGAGGAAACTTTCTAAAATGGAACAAGCAGCAGAAGCACAGTAGTTTTGCAGAAGAAATTCCCTTCCCAGCACTTGGCTTAAGGAAAAAACCTCATGTTTCTATGAGAGACTTGAGTTCATGTCTACTACTGGGTACCAGACATCTGAACATTTAGACTATTGGCTTTCCAGGCTCATGCTATTCAAACCGGAAAGTGAAACTACTCTAACAGTAAGGATGATTGCAAGAAATGTTTCTGTTTACACCACGACTGCCGACCATGCATCATTCTTACCTTGCACCTGTCCAAAGGCCTTCCTCCATCTGCGCTCCAGCAACTCTCACTCAGGCAAGGGCAGGGATGGAGGCTCTTGCCACAAGTAGCCCAAGCGTGGACATCTTCCTCATCCTGCTACTCCTTGCTGACGTCAGGGTATTCCCTGGAGCTGCAAACACCTGCCTTTGCTGCTCGAGGATCTTCTCTAGCACCATGCAAAACCCCTTCTCCTATGGCAGTGCTGCAGCATCCTGCGAGCCATGGACTGGAACTGGCACCTCCAGCAAAGTTGCTCCTGGGAAACATCCCTCAGCCATTCCCTTACTGCAATGAGCTGGACTCCTACTCCTCTGCAATGCTCTTCCTGGACAGGTGCATCCTCAGCAATGAGACGGTTCTGCTGAGAGCCACAGCTCTGAGGAAGCAGCCAGTCCTGCCCAATGGTTGTCCTTTGTCACCAGTCCTGCAGCTCCCACGGAGGCACTGGGAGCCTTGGACACTCTTGCCACAAGTAGCCCAAGCGTGGACATCTTCCTCATCCTGCTCCTCCACTGCTGACGTCAGGGAATTCCCTGGTGCTCCCAACATCTGCCTTTCCTGCTGGAGGATCGTGTCTGGCAGATCTCTGAGCCTCTTTGCCTTTGGCAGCGCCACAGCATCCTAGGAGTCATATACTGGCAACTGGCACCTCCAGGACACTTGCTGCTCCTAGGATGCTTTCCTCTAGGAAAATCTTCTTGCACACGTCCTTGCTCCAGTTTTTACTCCTAGGCCTTTCGCGGCCATCTGCATTCTCAGCCACAAGAAGCTTCTGATGATCGACATGGCTCTGGGAGAGCAGGGACTCCTGTCTGTGGACAAAGAAAACAAAGACAACTTGTAAGATTAAAACCTGGAGCTTCTAGTTAGAAGAGAAAGGACTATTCAATCAAGGCAGGGCCAAGGGAGGAAACTTTCTAAAATGGAACAAGCAGCAGAAGCACAGCAGTTTTGCAGAAGAAATTCCCCTCCCAGCACTTGGCTTAAGGAAAAAGCATGATGTTTCTATGAGAGACTTGAGTTCATGTCTACTATTGGATAGCAGACATCTGAACATTTAGACTACTGGCTTTCCAGGCTCACGCAATTCAAACCGGAATGTCAAACTATTTCAAAAGCTAGAGATGCTTCGAAGAAATGTTTCTGTACTCACCACAACTGGGGACCATGCATCATTCTTACCTTGCACCTGTCCAAAGGCCTTCCTCCGTCTCCAGTCCTGCCGCTCTCACGGAGGCACTGGGAACCTTGGACACTCTTGCCACAAGTAGCCCAAGCGTGGACATCTTCCTCATCCTGCTCCTCCACTGCTGACGGCAGGGAATTCCCTGGAGCTCCAAACATCTGCCTTTCCAGCTGGAGGATCATGTCTGGCAGCTCTCTGAGCCTCTTCACCTTTGGCAGCGCCACAGCATCCTAGGAGTCATATACTGGCAACTGGCACCTCCAGGACACTTGCTGCTCCTAGGATGCTTTTCTCTGGGAAAATCTTCTTGCACACGACCTTGCTGCCGATTTTACTTCTAGGCCTTTCGTGGCCATCTGCATCCTCAGCCACAAGCAGGTTCTGATGATCAACAGGGCTCTGGGAGAGCAGGGACTCCTGTCTGTGGACAAAGAAAACAAAGACAACTTGTAAGAAGAAAACCTGGAGCTTCTAGTTAGAAGACAAAGGACTATTCAATCAAGGCAGGGCCAAAGCAGGAAACTTTCTAAAATGGAACAAGCAGCAGAAGCAGAGCAGTTTTGCAGAAGAAATTCCCCTCCCAGCACTTGGCTTAAGGAAAAAGCCTGATGTTTCTATGAGAGACTTGAGTTCATGTCTACTACTGGGTACCAGACATCTGAACATTTAGACTATTGGCTTTCCAGGCTCACGCTATTCAAACCGGAAAGTGAAACTACTCTAACAGTAGGGATGATTGCAAGAAATGTTTCTGTTTACACCACGACTGCCGACCATGCATCATTCTTACCTTGCACCTGTCCAAAGGCCTTCCTCCGTCTGCGCTCTGGCAACTCTCACCCAAGCTCGGGCAGGGATGGAGGCTCTTGCCACAAGTAGCCCAAGCCTGGAGATATTCCTCATCCTGATCTTCCACTGCTGACATCTAGGAATTCCCTGGAGCTGCAAACACCTGCCTTTGCTGCTCGAGGATCTTCTCTAGCACCATGCCAAATGCCTTCTCCTATGGCAGTGCTGCAGCATCCTGCGAGCCATGGACTGGAACTGGCACCTTCAGCATAGTTGCTCCTGGGAAACATCCTTCAGCCATGCCCTTACTGCAATGAGCTGGACTCCTACACCTTTGCAAGGCTCTTCCTGGATAGGTGCATCCTCAGCAATGAGACGGTTCTGCTGAGAGCCACGGCTCTGAGGGAGCAGCCAGTCCTGCCCAAAGGCCTTCCTCCGTCACCAGTCCTGCAGCTCCCACGGAGGCACTGGGAGCCTTGGACACTCTTGCCACAAGTAGCCCAAGCGTCGAGATCTTCCTCATCCTGCTCCTCCACTGCTGACATCAGGGAATTCCCTGGAGCTCCCAACATCTGCCTTTCCTGCTCGAGGATCGTGTCTGGCAGCTCTCTGAGCCTCTTACACTTTGGAAGCGCAACAGCATCCTAGGAGTCATATACTGGCAACTGGCACCTCCAGGACACTTGCTGCTCCTAGGATGCTTTTCTCTGGGAAAATCTTCTTGCACACGACCTTGCTGCCGATTTTACTTCTAGGCCTTTTGTGGCCATCTGCATCCTCAGCCACAAGCAGCTTCTGATGATCGACATGGCTCTGGGAGAGCAGGGACTCCTGTCTGTGGACAAAGAAAACAAAGACAACTTGTAAGAAGAAAACCTGGAGCTTCTAGTTAGAAGAGAAAGGACTATTCAATCAAGGCAGAGCCAAGGGAGGAAACTTTCTAAAATGGAACAAGCAGCAGAAGCACAGCAGTATTGCAGAAGAAATTCCCCTCCCAGCACTTGGCTTAAGGAAAACGCCTGATGTTTCTATGAGAGACTTGAGTTCATGTCTACTACTGGGTACCAGACATCTGAACATTTGGACTATTGGCTTTCCAGGCTCACGCTATTCAAACCGGAAAGTGAAACTACTCTAACAGTAGGGATGATTGCAAGAAATGTTTCTGTTTACACCACGACTGCCGACCATGCATCATTCTTACCTTGCACCTGTCCAAAGGCCTTCCTCCGTCTGCGCTCCGGCAACTCTCACCCAGGCAAGGGCAAGGATGGAGGCTCTTGCCACAAGTAGCCCAAGCGTGGACATCTTCCTCATCCTGCTACTCCACTGCTGACGTCAGGGTATTCCCTGGAGCTGCAAACACCTGCCTTTGCTGCTCGAGGACCTTCTCTAGCACCATGCCAAACCCCTTCTCCTATGGCAGTGCTGCAGCATCCTGCAAGCCATGGACTGGAACTGGCACCTTCAGCATAGTTGCTCCTGGGAAACATCCTTCAGCCATTCCCTTACTGCAATGAGCTGGACTCCTACTCCTCTGCAAGGCTCTTCCTGGACAGGTGCATCCTCAGCAATGAGACGGTTCTGCTGAGAGCCATGGCTCTGAGGGAGCAGCCAGTCCTGTCAAAAGGCCTTCCTCTGACTCCACTCCTGCAGCTCCCACGGAGGCACTGGGAGCCTTGGACACTCTTGCCACAAGTAGCCCAAGCGTGGACATCTTCCTCATCCTGCTCCTCCACTGCTGACGTCAGGGAATTCCCTGGAGCTCCTAAAATCTGCCTTTCCTGCTCGAGGATCGTGTCTGGCAGCTCTCTGAGCCTCTTCGCCTTTGGCAGCGCCACAGCATCCTGAGAGTCATATACTGGAAACTGGCAGCTACAGGACACTTGCTGCTCCTAGGATGCTTTTCTCTGGGAAAATCTTCTTGGACACGACATTGCTCCAGTTTTTACTTCTAGGCCTTTCGTGGCCATCTGCATTCTCAGCCACAAGAAGCTTCTGATGATCGACATGGCTCTGGGAGAGCAGGGACTCCTGTCTGTGGACAAAGAAAACAAAGACAACTTGTAAGAAGAAAACCTGGAGCTTCTAGATAGAAGACAAAGGACTATTCAATCAAGGCAGGGCCAAGGGAGGAAACTTTCTAAAATGGAACAAGCAGCAGAAGCACAGTAGTTTTGCAGAAGAAATTCCCCTCCCAGCACTTGGCTTAAGGAAAAAACCTCATGTTTCTATGAGAGACTTGAGTTCATGTCTACTACTGGGTACCAGACATCTGAACACTTAGACTATTGGCTTTCCAGGCTCACGCTATTCAAACCTGAAAGTGAAACTACTCTAACAGTAAGGATGATTGCAAGAAATGTTTCTGTTTATACCACGACTGCCGACCATGCATCATTCTTACCTTGCACCTGTCCAAAGGCCTTCCTCCATCTGCGCTCCGGCAACTCTCACCCAGGCAAGGGCAGGGATGGAGGCTCTTGCCACAAGTAGCCCAAGCGTGGACATCTTCCTCATCCTGCTACTCCACTGCTGACGTCAGGGTATTCCCTGGAGCTGCAAACACCTGCCTTTGCTGCTCGAGGACCTTCTCTAGCACCATGCCAAACCCCTTCTCCTATGGCAGTGCTGCAGCATCCTGCGAGCCACGGACTGGAACTGGCACCTCCAGCAAAGTTGCTCCTGGGAAACATCCCTCAGCCATTCCCTTACTGCAATGAGCTGGACTCCTACTCCTCTGCAATGCTCTTCCTGGACAGGTGCATCCTCAGCAATGAGACGGTTCTGCTGAGAGCCGCGGCTCTGAGGGAGCAGCCAGTCCTGCCCAATGGTTGTCCTCTGTCACCAGTCCTGCAGCTCCCACGGAGGCACTGGGAGCCTTGGACACTCTTGCCACAAGTAGCCCAAGCGTGGACATCTTCCTCATCCTGCTCCTCCACTGCTGACGTCAGGGAATTCCCTGGTGCTCCCAACATCTGCCTTTCCTGCTGGAGGATCGTGTCTGGGAGATCTCTGAGCCTCTTTGCCTTTGGCAGCGCCACAGCATCCTAGGAGTCATATACTGGCAACTGGCACCTCCAGGACACTTGCTGCTCCTAGGATGCTTTCCTCTAGGAAAATCTTCTTGCACACGTCCTTGCTCCAGTTTTTACGCCTAGGCCTTTCGTGGCCATCTGCATTCTCAGCCACAAGAAGCTTCTGATGATCGACATGGCTCTGGGAGAGCAGGGACTCCTGTCTGTGGACAAAGAAAACAAAGACAACTTGTAAGAAGAAAACCTGGAGCTTCTAGTTAGAAGAAAAAGGACTATTCAATCAAGGCAGGGCCAAAGCAGGAAACTTTCTAAAATGGAACAAGCAGCAGAAGCAGAGCAGTTTTGCAGAAGAAATTCCCCTCCCAGCACTTGGCTTAAGGAAAACGCCTGATGTTTCTATGAGAGACTTGAGTTCATGTCTACTATTGGGTACCAGACATCTGAACATTTGGACTATTGGCTTTCCAGGCTCACGCTATTCAAACCGGAAACGACTCTAACAGTAGGGATGATTGCAAGAAATGTTTCTGTTTACACCACGACTGCCGACCATGCATCATTCTTACCTTGCACCTGTCCAAAGGCCTTCCTCCGTCTGCGCTCCGGCAACTCTCACCCAGGCAAGGGCAAGGATGGAGGCTCTTGCCACAAGTAGCCCAAGCGTGGACATCTTCCTCATCCTGCTACTCCACTGCTGACATCAGGGTATTCCCTGGAGCTGCAAACACCTGCCTTTGCTGCTCGAGGACCTTCTCTAGCACCATGCCAAACCCCTTCTCCTATGGCAGTGCTGCAGCATCCTGCGAGCCATGGACTGGAACTGGCACCTTCAGCATAGTTGCTCCTGGGAAACATCATTCAGCCATTCCCTTACTGCAATGAGCTGGACTCCTACTCCTCTGCAAGGCTCTTCCTGGACAGGTGCATCCTCAGCAATGAGACGGTTCTGCTGAGAGCCATGGCTCTGAGGGAGCAGCCAGTCCTGTCAAAAGGCCTTCCTCTGACTCCACTCCTGCAGCTCCCACGGAGGCACTGGGAGCCTTGGACACTCTTGCCACAAGTAGCCCAAGCGTGGACATCTTCCTCATCCTGCTCCTCCACTGCTGACGGCAGGGAATTCCCTGGAGCTCCTAAAATCGGCCTTTCCTGCTCGAGGATCGTGTCTGGCAGCTCTCTGAGCCTCTTCGCCTTTGGCAGCGCCACAGCATCCTGAGAGTCATATACTGGAAACTGGCAGCTACAGGACACTTGCTGCTCCTAGGATGCTTTTCTCTGGGAAAATCTTCTTGGACACGACATTGCTCCAGTTTTTACTTCTAGGCCTTTCGTGGCCATCTGCATCCGCAGCCACAA
This sequence comes from Aphelocoma coerulescens, assembly GCF_041296385.1. Lineage (NCBI taxonomy): Eukaryota > Metazoa > Chordata > Aves > Passeriformes > Corvidae > Aphelocoma > Aphelocoma coerulescens. The sequence continues at coordinate 263,216 of NW_027183464.1, forward strand.
GCAGCTTCTGATGATCGACATGGCTCTGGGAGAGCAGGGACTCCTGTCTGTGGACAAAGAAAACAAAGACAACTTGTAAGAAGAAAACCTGGAGCTTCTAGATAGAAGACAAAGGACTATTCAATCAAGGCAGGGCCAAGGGAGGAAACTTTCTAAAATGGAACAAGCAGCAGAAGCACAGTAGTTTTGCAGAAGAAATTCCCTTCCCAGCACTTGGCTTAAGGAAAAAACCTCATGTTTCTATGAGAGACTTGAGTTCATGTCTACTACTGCGTACCAGACATCTGAACATTTAGACTATTGGCTTTCCAGGCTCACGCTATTCAAACCGGAAAGTGAAACTACTCTAACAGTAAGGATGATTGCAAGAAATGTTTCTGCTCGCACCACGACTGCCGACCATGCATCATTCTTACCTTGCACCTGTCCAAAGGCCTTCCTCCGTCTGCGCTCTGGCAACTCTCACCCAGGCAAGGGCAGGGATAGAGGCTCTTGCCACAAGTAGCCCAAGCGTGCACATCTTCCTCATCCTGCTACTCCACTGCTGACGTCAGGGTATTCCCTGGAGCTGCAAACACCTGCCTTTGCGGCTCGAGGACCTTCTCTAGCACCATGCCAAACCCCTTCTCCTATGGCAGTGCTGCAGCATCCTGCGAGCCATGGACTGGAACTGGCACCTTCAGCATAGTTGCTCCTGGGAAACATCATTCAGCCATTCCCTTACTGCAATGAGCTGGACTCCTACTCCTCTGCAAGGCTCTTCCTGGACAGGTGCATCCTCAGCAATGAGACGGTTCTGCTGAGAGCCATGGCTCTGAGGGAGCAGCCAGTCCTGTCAAAAGGCCTTCCTCTGACTCCACTCCTGCAGCTCCCACGGAGGCACTGGGAGCCTTGGACACTCTTGCTACAAGTAGCCCAAGCGTGGACATCTTCCTCATCCTGCTCCTCCACTGCTGACGTCAGGGAATTCCCTGGAGCTCCTAAAATCTGCCTTTCCTGCTCGAGGATCGTGTCTGGCAGCTCTCTGAGCCTCTTCGCCTTTGGCAGCGCCACAGCATCCTGAGAGTCATATACTGGAAACTGGCAGCTACAGGACACTTGCTGCTCCTAGGATGCTTTTCTCTGGGAAAATCTTCTTGGACACGACATTGCTCCAGTTTTTACTTCTAGGCCTTTCGTGGCCATCTGCATCCGCAGCCACAAGCAGCTTCTGATGATCGACATGGCTCTGGGAAAACAGGGACCCCTGTCTGTGGACAAAGAAAACAAAGACAACTTGTAAGAAGAAAACCTGGAGCTTCTAGTTAGAAGAGAAAGGACTATTCAATCAAGGCAGGGCCAAGGGAGGAAACTTTCTAAAATGGAACAAGCAGCAGAAGCACAGTAGTTTTGCAGAAGAAATTCCCCTCCCAGCACTTGGCTTAAGGAAAACGTCTGATGTTTCTATGAGAGACTTGAGTTCATGTCTACTATTGGGTACCAGACATCTGAACATTTAGACTATTGGCTTTCCATGCTCACGCTATTCAAACCGGAAAGTGAAACTACTCTAACAGTAGGGATGATTGCAAGAAATGTTTCTGTTTACACCACGACTGCCGACCATGCATCATTCTTACCTTGCACCTGTCCAAAGGCCTTCCTCCGTCTGCGCTCCGGCAACTCTCACCCAGGCAAGGGCAAGGATGGAGGCTCTTGCCACAAGTAGCCCAAGCGTGGACATCTTCCTCATCCTGCTACTCCACTGCTGACGTCAGGGTATTCCCTGGAGCTGCAAACACCTGCCTTTGCGGCTCGAGGACCTTCTCTAGCACCATGCCAAATGCCTTCTCCTATGGCAGTGCTGCAGCATCCTGCGAGCCATGGACTGGAACTGGCACCTTCAGCATAGTTGCTCCTGGGAAACATCCTTCAGCCATTCCCTTACTGCAATGAGCTGGACTCCTACTCCTTTGCAAGGCTCTTCCTGGACAGGTGCATCCTCAGCAATGAGACGGTTCTGCTGAGAGCCATGGCTCTGAGGGAGCAGCCAGTCCTGTCCAAAGGCCTTCCTCTGACTCCACTCCTGCAGCTCCCACGGAGGCACTGGGAGCCTTGGACACTCTTGCCACAAGTAGCCCAAGCGTCGAGATCTTCCTCATCCTGCTCCTCCACTGCTGACATCAGGGAATTCCCTGGAGCTCCTAAAATCTGCCTTTCCTGCTGGAGGATCGTGTCTGGCAGCTCTCTGAGCCTCTTCACCTTTGGCAGCGCCACAGCATCCTGAGAGTCATATACTGGAAACTGGCAGCTACAGGACACTTGCTGCTCCTAGGATGCTTTTCTCTGGGAAAATCTTCTTGGACACGACATTGCTCCAGTTTTTACTTCTAGGCCTTTCGTGGCCATCTGCATCCGCAGCCACAAGCAGCTTCTGATGATCGACATGGCTCTGGGAGAGCAGGGACTCCTGTCTGTGGACAAAGAAAACAAAGACAACTTGCAAGAAGAAAACCTGGAGCTTCTAGATAGAAGAGAAAGGACTATTCAATCAAGGCAGGGCCAAGGGAGGAAACTTTCTAAAATGGAACAAGCAGCAGAAGCACAGTAGTTTTGCAGAAGAAATTCCCTTCCCAGCACTTGGCTTAAGGAAAAAACCTCATGTTTCTATGAGAGACTTGAGTTCATGTCTACTATTGGGTACCAGACATCTGAACATTTAGACTATTGGCTTTCCAGGCTCACGCTATTCAAACCGGAAAGTGAAACTACTCTAACAGTAGGGATGATTGCAAGAAATGTTTCTGTTTACACCACGACTGCCGACCATGCATCATTCTTACCTTGCACCTGTCCAAAGGCCTTCCTCCGTCTGCGCTCTGGCAACTCTCACCCAAGCTCGGGCAGGGATGGAGGCTCTTGCCACAAGTAGCCCAAGCCTGGAGATATTCCTCATCCTGATCTTCCACTGCTGACATCTAGGAATTCCCTGGAGCTGCAAACACCTGCCTTTGCTGCTCGAGGATCTTCTCTAGCACCATGCCAAATGCCTTCTCCTATGGCAGTGCTGCAGCATCCTGCGAGCCATGGACTGGAACTGGCACCTTCAGCATAGTTGCTCCTGGGAAACATCCTTCAGCCATTCCCTTACTGCAATGAGCTGGACTCCTACACCTTTGCAAGGCTCTTCCTGGATAGGTGCATCCTCAGCAATGAGACGGTTCTGCTGAGAGCCATGGCTCTGAGGGAGCAGCCAGTCCTGTCCAAAGGCCTTCCTCCGTCACCAGTCCTGCAGCTCCCACGGAGGCACTGGGAGCCTTGGACACTCTTGCCACAAGTAGCCCAAGCGTCGAGATCTTCCTCATCCTGCTCCTCCACTGCTGACATCAGGGAATTCCCTGGAGCTCCCAACATCTGCCTTTCCTGCTCGAGGATCGTGTCTGGCAGCTCTCTGATCCTCTTCGCCTTTGGCAGCGCCACAGCATCCTGAGAGTCATATACTGGAAACTGGCAGCTACATGACACTTGCCGCTCCTAGGATGCTTTTCTCTGGGAAAATCTTCTTGGACACGACATTGCTCCAGTTTTTACTTCTAGGCCTTTCGTGGCCATCTGCATTCTCAGCCACAAGAAGCTTCTGATGATCGACATGGCTCTGGGAGAGCAGGGACTCCTGTCTGTGGACAAAGAAAACAAAGACAACTTGTAAGAAGAAAACCTGGAGCTTCTAGTTAGAAGAGAAAGGACTATTCAATCAAGGCAGGGCCAAGGGAGGAAACTTTCTAAAATGGAACAAGCAGCAGAAGCACAGTAGTTTTGCAGAAGAAATTCCCTTCCCAGCACTTGGCTTAAGGAAAAAACCTCATGTTTCTATGAGAGACTTGAGTTCATGTCTACTACTGGGTACCAGACATCTGAACATTTAGACTATTGGCTTTCCAGGCTCACGCTATTCAAACCGGAAAGTGAAACTATTCTAACAGAAGGGATGATTGCAAGAAATGTTTCTGTTTACACCACGACTGCCGACCATGCATCATTCTTACCTTGCACCTGTCCAAAGGCCTTCCTCCATCTGCGCTCCGGCAACTCTCACCCAGGCAAGGGCAGGGATGGAGGCTCTTGCCACAAGTAGCCCAAGCGTGGACATCTTCCTCATCCTGCTACTCCACTGCTGACGTCAGGGTATTCCCTGGAGGTGCAAACACCTGCCTTTGCTGCTCGAGGATCTTCTCTAGCACCATGCCAAACCCCTTCTCCTATGGCAGTGCTGCAGCATCCTGCGAGCCACGGACTGGAACTGGCACCTCCAGCAAAGTTGCTCCTGGGAAACATCATTCAGCCATTCCCTTACTGCAATGAGCTGGACTCCTACACCTTTGCAAGGCTCTTCCTGGATAGGTGCATCCTCAGCAATGAGACGGTTCTGCTGAGAGCCACGGCTCTGAGGGAGCAGCCAGTCCTGCCCAAAGGCCTTCCTCCGTCACCAGTCCTGCAGCTCCCACGGAGGCACTGGGAGCCTTGGACACTCTTGCCACAAGTAGCCCAAGCGTCGAGATCTTCCTCATCCTGCTCCTCCACTGCTGACATCAGGGAATTCCCTGGAGCTCCCAACATCTGCCTTTCCTGCTCGAGGATCGTGTCTGGCAGCTCTCTGAGCCTCTTACACTTTGGAAGCGCAACAGCATCCTAGGAGTCATATACTGGCAACTGGCACCTCCAGGACACTTGCTGCTCCTAGGATGCTTTTCTCTGGGAAAATCTTCTTGCACACAACCTTGCTGCAGATTTTACTTCTAGGCCTTTCGTGGCCATCTGCATCCGCAGCCACAAGCAGCTTCTGATGATCGACATGGCTCTGGGAAAACAGGGACCCCTGTCTGTGGACAAAGAAAACAAAGACAACTTGTAAGAAGAAAACCTGGAGCTTCTAGTTAGAAGAGAAAGGACTATTCAATCAAGGCAGGGCCAAGGGAGGAAACTTTCTAAAATGGAACAAGCAGCAGAAGCACAGTAGTTTTGCAGAAGAAATTCCCCTCCCAGCATTTGGCTTAAGGAAAAAGCCTCATGTTTCTATGAGAGACTTGAGTTCATGTCTACTATTGGGTACCAGACATCTGAACATTTAGACTATTGGCTTTCCATGCTCACGCTATTCAAACCGGAAAGTGAAACTACTCTAACAGTAGGGATGATTGCAAGAAATGTTTCTGTTTACACCACGACTGCCGACCATGCATCATTCTTACCTTGCACCTGTCCAAAGGCCTTCCTGCGTCTGCGCTCCGGCAACTCTCACCCAGGCAAGGGCAAGGATGGAGGCTCTTGCCACAAGTAGCCCAAGCGTGGACATCTTCCTCATCCTGCTACTCCACTGCTGACGTCAGGGTATTCCCTGGAGCTGCAAAGACCTGCCTTTGCGGCTCGAGGACCTTCTCTAGCACCATGCCAAACCCCTTCTCCTATGGCAGTGCTGCAGCATCCTGCGAGCCATGGACTGGAACTGGCACCTTCAGCATAGTTGCTCCTGGGAAACATCCTTCAGCCATTCCCTTACTGCAATGAGCTGGACTCCTACTCCTTTGCAAGGCTCTTCCTGGACAGGTGCATCCTCAGCAATGAGACGGTTCTGCTGAGAGCCATGGCTCTGAGGGAGCAGCGAGTCCTGTCCAAAGGCCTTCCTCTGACTCCACTCCTGCAGCTCCCACGGAGGCACTGGGAGCCTTGGACACTCTTGCCACAAGTAGCCCAAGCGTCGAGATCTTCCTCATCCTGCTCCTCCACTGCTGACATCAAGGAATTCCCTGGAGCTCCCAACATCTGCCTTTCCTGCTCGAGGATCGTGTCTGGCAGCTCTCTGAGCCTCTTACACTTTGGAAGCGCAACAGCATCCTAGGAGTCATATACTGGCAACTGGCACCTCCAGGACACTTGCTGCTCCTAGGATGCTTTTCTCTGGGAAAATCTTCTTGCACACAACCTTGCTGCAGATTTTACTTCTAGGCCTTTCGTGGCCATCTGCATCCGCAGCCACAAGCAGCTTCTGATGATCGACATGGCTCTGGGAGAGCAGGGACTCCTGTCTGTGGACAAAGAAAACAAAGACAACTTGTAAGAAGAATACCTGGAGCTTCTAGATAGAAGACAAAGGACTATTCAATCAAGGCAGGGCCAAGGGAGGAAACTTTCTAAAATGGAACAAGCAGCAGAAGCACAGTAGTTTTGCAGAAGAAATTCCCTTCCCAGCACTTGGCTTAAGGAAAAAACCTCATGTTTCTATGAGAGACTTGAGTTCATGTCTACTACTGGGTACCAGACATCTGAACATTTAGACTATTGGCTTTCCAGGCTCACGCTATTCAAACCTGAAAGTGAAACTACTCTAACAGTAAGGATGATTGCAAGAAATGTTTCTGTTTACACCACGACTGCCGACCATGCATCATTCTTACCTTGCACCTGTCCAAAGGCCTTCCTCCATCTGCGCTCCGGCAACTCTCACCCAGGCAAGGGCAGGGATGGAGGCTCTTGCCACAAGTAGCCCAAGCGTGGACATCTTCCTCATCCTGCTACTCCACTGCTGACGTCAGGGTATTCCCTGGAGCTGCAAACACCTGCCTTTGCTGCTCGAGGATCTTCTCTAGCACCATGCAAAACCCCTTCTCCTATGGCAGTGCTGCAGCATCCTGCGAGCCACGGACTGGAACTGGCACCTCCAGCAAAGTTGCTCCTGGGAAACATCCCTCAGCCATTCCCTTACTGCAATGAGCTGGACTCCTACTCCTCTGCAATGCTCTTCCTGGACAGGTGCATCCTCAGCAATGAGACGGTTCTGCTGAGAGCCACAGCTCTGAGGGAGCAGCCAGTCCTGCCCAATGGTTGTCCTCTGTCACCAGTCCTGCAACTCCCACGGAGGCACTGGGAGCCTTGGACACTCTTGCCACAAGTAGCCCAAGCGTGGACATCTTCCTCATCCTGCTCCTCCACTGCTGACGTCAGGGAATTCCCTGGTGCTCCCAACATCTGCCTTTCCTGCTGGAGGATCGTGTCTGGCAGATCTCTGAGCCTCTTTGCCTTTGGCAGCGCCACAGCATCCTAGGAGTCATATACTGGCAACTGGCACCTCCAGGACACTTGCTGCTCCTAGGATGCTTTCCTCTAGGAAAATCTTCTTGCACACGTCCTTGCTCCAGTTTTTACTCCTAGGCCTTTCGTGGCCATCTGCATTCTCAGCCACAAGAAGCTTCTGATGATCGACATGGCTCTGGGAGAGCAGGGACTCCTGTCTGTGGACAAAGAAAACAAAGACAACTTGTAAGAAGAAAACCTGGAGCTTCTAGTTAGAAGACAAAGGACTATTCAATCAAGGCAGGGCCAAAGCAGGAAACTTTCTAAAATGGAACAAGCAGCAGAAGCACAGTAGTTTTGCAGAAGAAATTCCCCTCCCAGCACTTGGCTTAAGGAAAAAGCCTGATGTTTCTATGAGAGACATGAGTTCATGTCTACTATTGGGTACCAGACATCTGAACACTTAGACTATTGGCTTTCCAGGCTCACGCTATTCAAACCGGAAAGTGAAACTACTCTAACAGTAGGGATGATTGCAAGAAATGTTTCTGTTTACACCACGACTGCCGACCATGCCTCATTCTTACCTTGCACCTGTCCAAAGGCCTTCCTCCGTCTGCGCTCTGGCAACTCTCACCCAAGCTCGGGCAGGGATGGAGGCTCTTGCCACAAGTAGCCCAAGCCTGGAGATATTCCTCATCCTGATCTTCCACTGCTGACATCTAGGAATTCCCTGGAGCTGCAAACACTTGCATTTGCTGCTCGAGGATCTTCTCTAGCACCATGCCAAACGCCTTCTCCTATGGCAGTGCTGCAGCATCCTGCAAGTCACGGACTGGAACTGGCACCTCCAGCAAAGTTGCTCCTGGGAAACATCCCTCAGCCATTCCCTTACTGCAATGAGCTGGACTCCTACTCCTCTGCAATGCTCTTCCTGGACAGGTGCATCCTCAGCAATGAGACGGTTCTGCTGAGAGCCGCGGCTCTGAGGGAGCAGCCAGTCCTGCCCAAAGGCCTTCCTCCGCCTCCAGTCCCGCAGCTCCCACGGAGGCACTGGGAGCCTTGGACACTCTTGCCACAAGTAGCCCAAGCGTCGAGATCTTCCTCATCCTGCTCCTCCACTGCTGACGGCAGGGAATTCCCTGGAGCTGCAAACACCTGCCTTTGCTGCTCGAGGATCGTGTCTGGCAGCTCTCTGAGCCTCTTCACCTTTGGCTGCGCCACAGCATCCTTGGAGTCATATACTGGAAACTGGCACCTCCAGTACACTTGCTGCTCCTAGGATGCTTTTCTCTGGGAAAATCTTGCACACGACCTTGCTCCAGATTTTACTTCTAGGCCTTTTGTGGCCATCTGCATCCGCAGCCACAAGCAGCTTCTGATGATCGACATGGCTCTGGGAGAGCAGGGACTCCTGTCTGTGGACAAAGAAAACAAAGACAACTTGTAAGATTAAAACCTGGAGCTTCTAGTTAGAAGAGAAAGGACTATTCAATCAAGGCAGGGCCAAGGGAGGAAACTTTCTAAAATGGAACAAGCAGCAGAAGCACAGTAGTTTTGCAGAAGAAATTCCCCTCCCAGCACTTGGCTTAAGGAAAAAGCCTGATGTTTCTATGAGAGACTTGAGTTCATGTCTACTATTGGATAGCAGACATCTGAACATTTAGACTACTGGCTTTCCAGGCTCACGCAATTCAAACCGGAATGTCAAACTATTTCAAAAGCTAGAGATGCTTCGAAGAAATGTTTCTGTACTCACCACAACTGGGGACCATGCATCATTCTTACCTTGCACCTGTCCAAAGGCCTTCCTCCGTCTCCAGTCCTGCCGCTCTCACGGAGGCACTGGGAGCCTTGGACACTCTTGCCACAAGTAGCCCAAGCGTGGACATCTTCCTCATCCTGCTCCTCCACTGCTGACGTCAGGGAATTCCCCGGAGCTCCCAACATCTGCCTTTCCAGCTGGAGGATCATGTCTGGCAGCTCTCTGAGCCTCTTCACCTTTGGCAGCGCCACAGCATCCTAGGAGTCATATACTGGCAACTGGCACCTCCAGGACACTTGCTGCTCCTAGGATGCTTTTCTCTGGGAAAATCTTCTTGCACACGACCTTGCTGCCGATTTTACTTCTAGGCCTTTCGTGGCCATCTGCATCCTCAGCCACAAGCAGGTTCTGATGATCAACAGGGCTCTGGGAGAGCAGGGACTCCTGTCTGTGGACAAAGAAAACAAAGACAACTTGTAAGAAGAAAACCTGGAGCTTCTAGTTAGAAGACAAAGGACTATTCAATCAAGGCAGGGCCAAAGCAGGAAACTTTCTAAAATGGAACAAGCAGCAGAAGCAGAGCAGTTTTGCAGAAGAAATTCCCCTCCCAGCACTTGGCTTAAGGAAAAAGCCTGATGTTTCTATGAGAGACTTGAGTTCATGTCTACTATTGGGTACCAGACATCTGAACATTTAGACTATTGGCTTTCCAGGCTCACGCTATTCAAACCGGAAAGTGAAACTACTCTAACAGTAGGGATGATTGCAAGAAATGTTTCTGTTTACACCACGACTGCCGACCATGCCTCATTCTTACCTTGCACCTGTCCAAAGGCCTTCCTCCGTCTGCGCTCTGGCAACTCTCACCCAAGCTCGGGCAGGGATGGAGGCTCTTGCCACAAGTAGCCCAAGCCTGGAGATATTCCTCATCCTGATCTTCCACTGCTGACATCTAGGAATTCCCTGGAGCTGCAAACACCTGCCTTTGCTGCTCGAGGATCTTCTCTAGCACCATGCCAAATGCCTTCTCCTATGGCAGTGCTGCAGCATCCTGCGAGCCATGGACTGGAACTGGCACCTTCAGCATAGTTGCTCCTGGGAAACATCCTTCAGCCATGCCCTTACTGCAATGAGCTGGACTCCTACACCTTTGCAAGGCTCTTCCTGGATAGGTGCATCCTCAGCAATGAGACGGTTCTGCTGAGAGCCACGGCTCTGAGGGAGCAGCCAGTCCTGCCCAAAGGCCTTCCTCCGTCACCAGTCCTGCAGCTCCCACGGAGGCACTGGGAGCCTTGGACACTCTTGCCACAAGTAGCCCAAGCGTCGAGATCTTCCTCATCCTGCTCCTCCACTGCTGACATCAGGGAATTCCCTGGAGCTCCCAACATCTGCCTTTCCTGCTCGAGGATCGTGTCTGGCAGCTCTCTGAGCCTCTTACACTTTGGAAGCGCAACAGCATCCTAGGAGTCATATACTGGCAACTGGCACCTCCAGGACACTTGCTGCTCCTAGGATGCTTTTCTCTGGGAAAATCTTCTTGCACACGACCTTGCTGCCGATTTTACTTCTAGGCCTTTTGTGGCCATCTGCATCCTCAGCCACAAGCAGCTTCTGATGATCGACATGGCTCTGGGAGAGCAGGGACTCCTGTCTGTGGACAAAGAAAACAAAGACAACTTGTAAGAAGAAAACCTGGAGCTTCTAGTTAGAAGAGAAAGGACTATTCAATCAAGGCAGAGCCAAGGGAGGAAACTTTCTAAAATGGAACAAGCAGCAGAAGCACAGCAGTATTGCAGAAGAAATTCCCCTCCCAGCACTTGGCTTAAGGAAAACGTCTGATGTTTCTATGAGAGACTTGAGTTCATGTCTACTACTGGGTACCAGACATCTGAACATTTGGACTATTGGCTTTCCAGGCTCACGCTATTCAAACTGGAAAGTGAAACTACTCTAACAGTAGGGATGATTGCAAGAAATGTTTCTGTTTACACCACGACTGCCGACCATGCATCATTCTTACCTTGCACCTGTCCAAAGGCCTTCCTGCGTCTGCGCTCCGGCAACTCTCACCCAGGCAAGGGCAAGGATGGAGGCTCTTGCCACAAGTAGCCCAAGCGTGGACATCTTCCTCAACCTGCTACTCCATTGCTGACGTCAGGGTATTCCCTGGAGCTGCAAACACCTGCCTTTGCGGCTCGAGGACCTTCTCTAGCACCATGCCAAACCCCTTCTCCTATGGCAGTGCTGCAGCATCCTGCAAGCCATGGACTGGAACTGGCACCTTCAGCATAGTTGCTCCTGGGAAACATCCTTCAGCCATTCCCTTACTGCAATGAGCTGGACTCCTACTCCTCTGCAATGCTCTTCCTGGACAGGTGCATCCTCAGCAATGAGACGGTTCTGCTGAGAGCCATGGCTCTGAGGGAGCAGCCAGTCCTGTCAAAAGGCCTTCCTCTGACTCCACTCCTGCAGCTCCCACGGAGGCACTGGGAGCCTTGGACACTCTTGCCACAAGTAGCCCAAGCGTGGACATCTTCCTCATCCTGCTCCTCCACTGCTGACGTCAGGGAATTCCCTGGAGCTCCTAAAATCTGCCTTTCCTGCTCGAGGATCGTGTCTGGCAGCTCTCTGAGCCTCTTCGCCGTTGGCAGCGCCACAGCATCCTGAGAGTCATATACTGGAAACTGGCAGCTACAGGACACTCTCTGCTCCTAGGATGCTTTTCTCTGGGAAAATCTTCTTGGACACGACATTGCTCCAGTTTTTACTTCTAGGCCTTTCGTGGCCATCTGCATCCGCAGCCACAAGAAGCTTCTGATGATCGACATGGCTCTGGGAGAGCAGGGACTCCTGTCTGTGGACAAAGAAAACAAAGACAACTTGTAAGAAGAATACCTGGAGCTTCTAGATAGAAGACAAAGGACTATTCAATCAAGGCAGGGCCAAGGGAGGAAACTTTCTAAAATGGAACAAGCAGCAGAAGCACAGTAGTTTTGCAGAAGAAATTCCCTTCCCAGCACTTGGCTTAAGGAAAAAACCTCATGTTTCTATGAGAGACTTGAGTTCATGTCTACTACTGGGTACCAGACATCTGAACATTTAGACTATTGGCTTTCCAGGCTCACGCTATTCAAACCGGAAAGTGAAACTACTCTAACAGTAAGGATGATTGCAAGAAATGTTTCTGTTTACACCACGACTGCCGACCATGCATCATTCTTACCTTGCACCTGTCCAAAGGCCTTCCTCCATCTGCGCTCCAGCAACTCTCACTCAGGCAAGGGCAGGGATGGAGGCTCTTGCCACAAGTAGCCCAAGCGTGGACATCTTCCTCATCCTGCTACTCCTTGCTGACGTCAGGGTATTCCCTGGAGCTGCAAACACCTGCCTTTGCTGCTCGAGGATCTTCTCTAGCACCATGCAAAACCCCTTCTCCTATGGCAGTGCTGCAGCATCCTGCGAGCCATGGACTGGAACTGGCACCTCCAGCAAAGTTGCTCCTGGGAAACATCCCTCAGCCATTCCCTTACTGCAATGAGCTGGACTCCTACTCCTCTGCAATGCTCTTCCTGGACAGGTGCATCCTCAGCAATGAGACGGTTCTGCTGAGAGCCACAGCTCTGAGGGAGCAGCCAGTCCTGCCCAATGGTTGTCCTCTGTCAACAGTCCTGCAGCTCCCACGGAGGCACTGGGAGCCTTGGACACTCTTGCCACAAGTAGCCCAAGCGTGGACATCTTCCTCATCCTGCTCCTCCACTGCTGACGTCAGGGAATTCCCTGGTGCTCCCAACATCTGCCTTTCCTGCTGGAGGATCGTGTCTGGCAGATCTCTGAGCCTCTTTGCCTTTGGCAGCGCCACAGCATCCTAGGAGTCATATACTGGCAACTGGCACCTCCAGGACACTTGCTGCTCCTAGGATGCTTTCCTCTAGGAAAATCTTCTTGCACACGTCCTTGCTCCAGTTTTTACTCCTAGGCCTTTCGCGGCCATCTGCATTCTCAGCCACAAGAAGCTTCTGATGATCGACATGGCTCTGGGAGAGCAGGGACTCCTGTCTGTGGACAAAGAAAACAAAGACAACTTGTAAGATTAAAACCTGGAGCTTCTAGTTAGAAGACAAAGGACTATTCAATCAAGGCAGGGCCAAAGCAGGAAACTTTCTAAAATGGAACAAGCAGCAGAAGCACAGCAGTTTTGCAGAAGAAATTCCCCTCCCAGCACTTGGCTTAAGGACAAAGCATGATGTTTCTATGAGAGACTTGAGTTCATGTCTACTATTGGATAGCAGACATCTGAACATTTAGACTACTGGCTTTCCAGGCTCACGCAATTCAAACCGGAATGTCAAACTATTTCAAAAGCTAGAGATGCTTCGAAGAAATGTTTCTGTACTCACCACAACTGGGGACCATGCATCATTCTTACCTTGCACCTGTCCAAAGGCCTTCCTCCGTCTCCAGTCCTGCCGCTCTCACGGAGGCACTGGGAGCCTTGGACACTCTTGCCACAAGTAGCCCAAGCGTGGACATCTTCCTTATCCTGCTCCTCCACTGCTGACGGCAGGGAATTCCCTGGAGCTCCAAACATCTGCCTTTCCAGCTGGAGGATCATGTCTGGCAGCTCTCTGAGCCTCTTCACCTTTGGCAGCGCCACAGCATCCTAGGAGTCATATACTGGCAACTGGCACCTCCAGGACACTTGCTGCTCCTAGGATGCTTTTCTCTGGGAAAATCTTCTTGCACACGACCTTGCTGCCGATTTTACTTCTAGGCCTTTCGTGGCCATCTGCATCCTCAGCCACAAGCAGGTTCTGATGATCAACAGGGCTCTGGGAGAGCAGGGACTCCTGTCTGTGGACAAAGAAAACAAAGACAACTTGTAAGAAGAAAACCTGGAGCTTCTAGTTAGAAGACAAAGGACTATTCAATCAAGGCAGGGCCAAAGCAGGAAACTTTCTAAAATGGAACAAGCAGCAGAAGCAGAGCAGTTTTGCAGAAGAAATTCCCCTCCCAGCACTTGGCTTAAGGAAAAAGCCTGATGTTTCTATGAGAGACTTGAGTTCATGTCTACTACTGGGTACCAGACATCTGAACATTTAGACTATTGGCTTTCCAGGCTCACGCTATTCAAACCGGAAAGTGAAACTACTCTAACAGTAGGGATGATTGCAAGAAATGTTTCTGTTTACACCACGACTGCCGACCATGCATCATTCTTACCTTGCACCTGTCCAAAGGCCTTCCTCCGTCTGCGCTCTGGCAACTCTCACCCAAGCTCGGGCAGGGATGGAGGCTCTTGCCACAAGTAGCCCAAGCCTGGAGATATTCCTCATCCTGATCTTCCACTGCTGACATCTAGGAATTCCCTGGAGCTGCAAACACCTGCCTTTGCTGCTCGAGGATCTTCTCTAGCACCATGCCAAATGCCTTCTCCTATGGCAGTGCTGCAGCATCCTGCGAGCCATGGACTGGAACTGGCACCTTCAGCATAGTTGCTCCTGGGAAACATCCTTCAGCCATGCCCTTACTGCAATGAGCTGGACTCCTACACCTTTGCAAGGCTCTTCCTGGATAGGTGCATCCTCAGCAATGAGACGGTTCTGCTGAGAGCCACGGCTCTGAGGGAGCAGCCAGTCCTGCCCAAAGGCCTTCCTCCGTCACCAGTCCTGCAGCTCCCACGGAGGCACTGGGAGCCTTGGACACTCTTGCCACAAGTAGCCCAAGCGTCGAGATCTTCCTCATCCTGCTCCTCCACTGCTGACATCAGGGAATTCCCTGGAGCTCCCAACATCTGCCTTTCCTGCTCGAGGATCATGTCTGGCAGCTCTCTGAGCCTCTTACACTTTGGAAGCGCAACAGCATCCTAGGAGTCATATACTGGCAACTGGCACCTCCAGGACACTTGCTGCTCCTAGGATGCTTTTCTCTGGGAAAATCTTCTTGCACACGACCTTGCTGCCGATTTTACTTCTAGGCCTTTTGTGGCCATCTGCATCCTCAGCCACAAGCAGCTTCTGATGATCGACATGGCTCTGGGAGAGCAGGGACTCCTGTCTGTGGACAAAGAAAACAAAGACAACTTGTAAGAAGAAAACCTGGAGCTTCTAGTTAGAAGAGAAAGGACTATTCAATCAAGGCAGAGCCAAGGGAGGAAACTTTCTAAAATGGAACAAGCAGCAGAAGCACAGCAGTATTGCAGAAGAAATTCCCCTCCCAGCACTTGGCTTAAGGAAAACGCCTGATGTTTCTATGAGAGACTTGAGTTCATGTCTACTACTGGGTACCAGACATCTGAACATTTGGACTATTGGCTTTCCAGGCTCACGCTATTCAAACCGGAAAGTGAAACTACTCTAACAGTAGGGATGATTGCAAGAAATGTTTCTGTTTACACCACGACTGCCGACCATGCATCATTCTTACCTTGCACCTGTCCAAAGGCCTTCCTCCGTCTGCGCTCCGGCAACTCTCACACAGGCAAGGGCAGGGATAGAGGCTCTTGCCACAAGTAGCCCAAGCGTGGACATCTTCCTCATCCTGCTACTCCACTGCTGACGTCAGGGTATTCCCTGGAGCTGCAAACACCTGCCTTTGCTGCTCGAGGACCTTCTCTAGCACCATGCCAAACCCCTTCTCCTATGGCAGTGCTGCAGCATCCTGCGAGCCACGGACTGGAACTGGCACCTTCAGCAAAGTTGCTCCTGGGAAACATCCCTCAGCCATTCCCTTACTGCAATGAGCTGGACTCCTACTCCTCTGCAATGCTCTTCCTGGACAGGTGCATCCTCAGCAATGAGACGGTTCTGCTGAGAGCCGCGGCTCTGAGGGAGCAGCCAGTCCTGCCCAATGGTTGTCCTCTGTCACCAGTCCTGCAGCTCCCACGGAGGCACTGGGAGCCTTGGACACTCTTGCCACAAGTAGCCCAAGCGTGGACATCTTCCTCATCCTGCTCCTCCACTGCTGACGTCAGGGAATTCCCTGGTGCTCCCAACATCTGCCTTTCCTGCTGGAGGATCGTGTCTGGCAGATCTCTGAGCCTCTTTGCCTTTGGCAGCGCCACAGCATCCTAGGAGTCATATACTGGCAACTGGCACCTCCAGGACACTTGCTGCTCCTAGGATGCTTTCCTCTAGGAAAATCTTCTTGCACACGTCCTTGCTCCAGTTTTTACTCCTAGGCCTTTCGTGGCCATCTGCATTCTCAGCCACAAGAAGCTTCTGATGATCGACATGGCTCTGGGAGAGCAGGGACTCCTGTCTGTGGACAAAGAAAACAAAGACAACTTGTAAGAAGAAAACCTGGAGCTTCTAGTTAGAAGAAAAAGGACTATTCAATCAAGGCAGGGCCAAAGCAGGAAACTTTCTAAAATGGAACAAGCAGCAGAAGCAGAGCAGTTTTGCAGAAGAAATTCCCCTCCCAGCACTTGGCTTAAGGAAAAAGCCTGATGTTTCTATGAGAGACATGAGTTCATGTCTACTATTGGGTACCAGACATCTGAACACTTAGACTATTGGCTTTCCAGGCTCACGCTATTCAAACCGGAAAGTGAAACTACTCTAACAGTAGGGATGATTGCAAGAAATGTTTCTGTTTACACCACGACTGCCGACCATGCCTCATTCTTACCTTGCACCTGTCCAAAGGCCTTCCTCCGTCTGCGCTCTGGCAACTCTCACCCAAGCTCGGGCAGGGATGGAGGCTCTTGCCACAAGTAGCCCAAGCCTGGAGATATTCCTCATCCTGATCTTCCACTGCTGACATCTAGGAATTCCCTGGAGCTGCAAACACTTGCATTTGCTGCTCGAGGATCTTCTCTAGCACCATGCCAAACGCCTTCTCCTATGGCAGTGCTGCAGCATCCTGCAAGTCACGGACTGGAACTGGCACCTCCAGCAAAGTTGCTCCTGGGAAACATCCCTCAGCCATTCCCTTACTGCAATGAGCTGGACTCCTACTCCTCTGCAATGCTCTTCCTGGACAGGTGCATCCTCAGCAATGAGACGGTTCTGCTGAGAGCCGCGGCTCTGAGGGAGCAGCCAGTCCTGCCCAAAGGCCTTCCTCCGCCTCCAGTCCCGCAGCTCCCACGGAGGCACTGGGAGCCTTGGACACTCTTGCCACAAGTAGCCCAAGCGTCGAGATCTTCCTCATCCTGCTCCTCCACTGCTGACGGCAGGGAATTCCCTGGAGCTGCAAACACCTGCCTTTGCTGCTCGAGGATCGTGTCTGGCAGCTCTCTGAGCCTCTTCACCTTTGGCTGCGCCACAGCATCCTTGGAGTCATATACTGGAAACTGGCACCTCCAGTACACTTGCTGCTCCTAGGATGCTTTTCTCTGGGAAAATCTTGCACACGACCTTGCTCCAGATTTTACTTCTAGGCCTTTTGTGGCCATCTGCATCCGCAGCCACAAGCAGCTTCTGATGATCGACATGGCTCTGGGAGAGCAGGGACTCCTGTCTGTGGACAAAGAAAACAAAGACAACTTGTAAGATTAAAACCTGGAGCTTCTAGTTAGAAGAGAAAGGACTATTCAATCAAGGCAGGGCCAAGGGAGGAAACTTTCTAAAATGGAACAAGCAGCAGAAGCACAGTAGTTTTGCAGAAGAAATTCCCCTCCCAGCACTTGGCTTAAGGAAAAAGCCTGATGTTTCTATGAGAGACTTGAGTTCATGTCTACTATTGGATAGCAGACATCTGAACATTTAGACTACTGGCTTTCCAGGCTCACGCAATTCAAACCGGAATGTCAAACTATTTCAAAAGCTAGAGATGCTTCGAAGAAATGTTTCTGTACTCACCACAACTGGGGACCATGCATCATTCTTACCTTGCACCTGTCCAAAGGCCTTCCTCCGTCTCCAGTCCTGCCGCTCTCACGGAGGCACTGGGAGCCTTGGACACTCTTGCCACAAGTAGCCCAAGCGTGGACATCTTCCTCATCCTGCTCCTCCACTGCTGACGTCAGGGAATTCCCCGGAGCTCCCAACATCTGCCTTTCCAGCTGGAGGATCATGTCTGGCAGCTCTCTGAGCCTCTTCACCTTTGGCAGCGCCACAGCATCCTAGGAGTCATATACTGGCAACTGGCACCTCCAGGACACTTGCTGCTCCTAGGATGCTTTTCTCTGGGAAAATCTTCTTGCACACGACCTTGCTGCCGATTTTACTTCTAGGCCTTTCGTGGCCATCTGCATCCTCAGCCACAAGCAGGTTCTGATGATCAACAGGGCTCTGGGAGAGCAGGGACTCCTGTCTGTGGACAAAGAAAACAAAGACAACTTGTAAGAAGAAAACCTGGAGCTTCTAGTTAGAAGACAAAGGACTATTCAATCAAGGCAGGGCCAAAGCAGGAAACTTTCTAAAATGGAACAAGCAGCAGAAGCAGAGCAGTTTTGCAGAAGAAATTCCCCTCCCAGCACTTGGCTTAAGGAAAAAGCCTGATGTTTCTATGAGAGACTTGAGTTCATGTCTACTATTGGGTACCAGACATCTGAACATTTAGACTATTGGCTTTCCAGGCTCACGCTATTCAAACCGGAAAGTGAAACTACTCTAACAGTAGGGATGATTGCAAGAAATGTTTCTGTTTACACCACGACTGCCGACCATGCCTCATTCTTACCTTGCACCTGTCCAAAGGCCTTCCTCCGTCTGCGCTCTGGCAACTCTCACCCAAGCTCGGGCAGGGATGGAGGCTCTTGCCACAAGTAGCCCAAGCCTGGAGATATTCCTCATCCTGATCTTCCACTGCTGACATCTAGGAATTCCCTGGAGCTGCAAACACCTGCCTTTGCTGCTCGAGGATCTTCTCTAGCACCATGCCAAATGCCTTCTCCTATGGCAGTGCTGCAGCATCCTGCGAGCCATGGACTGGAACTGGCACCTTCAGCATAGTTGCTCCTGGGAAACATCCTTCAGCCATGCCCTTACTGCAATGAGCTGGACTCCTACACCTTTGCAAGGCTCTTCCTGGACAGGTGCATCCTCAGCAATGAGACGGTTCTGCTGAGAGCCACGGCTCTGAGGGAGCAGCCAGTCCTGCCCAAAGGCCTTCCTCCGTCACCAGTCCTGCAGCTCCCACGGAGGCACTGGGAGCCTTGGACACTCTTGCCACAAGTAGCCCAAGCGTCGAGATCTTCCTCATCCTGCTCCTCCACTGCTGACATCAGGGAATTCCCTGGAGCTCCCAACATCTGCCTTTCCTGCTCGAGGATCGTGTCTGGCAGCTCTCTGAGCCTCTTACACTTTGGAAGCGCAACAGCATCCTAGGAGTCATATACTGGCAACTGGCACCTCCAGGACACTTGCTGCTCCTAGGATGCTTTTCTCTGGGAAAATCTTCTTGCACACGACCTTGCTGCCGATTTTACTTCTAGGCCTTTTGTGGCCATCTGCATCCTCAGCCACAAGCAGCTTCTGATGATCGACATGGCTCTGGGAGAGCAGGGACTCCTGTCTGTGGACAAAGAAAACAAAGACAACTTGTAAGAAGAAAACCTGGAGCTTCTAGTTAGAAGAGAAAGGACTATTCAATCAAGGCAGAGCCAAGGGAGGAAACTTTCTAAAATGGAACAAGCAGCAGAAGCACAGCAGTATTGCAGAAGAAATTCCCCTCCCAGCACTTGGCTTAAGGAAAACGTCTGATGTTTCTATGAGAGACTTGAGTTCATGTCTACTACTGGGTACCAGACATCTGAACATTTGGACTATTGGCTTTCCAGGCTCACGCTATTCAAACTGGAAAGTGAAACTACTCTAACAGTAGGGATGATTGCAAGAAATGTTTCTGTTTACACCACGACTGCCGACCATGCATCATTCTTACCTTGCACCTGTCCAAAGGCCTTCCTGCGTCTGCGCTCCGGCAACTCTCACCCAGGCAAGGGCAAGGATGGAGGCTCTTTCCACAAGTAGCCCAAGCGTGGACATCTTCCTCAACCTGCTACTCCATTGCTGACGTCAGGGTATTCCCTGGAGCTGCAAACACCTGCCTTTGCGGCTCGAGGACCTTCTCTAGCACCATGCCAAACCCCTTCTCCTATGGCAGTGCTGCAGCATCCTGCAAGCCATGGACTGGAACTGGCACCTTCAGCATAGTTGCTCCTGGGAAACATCCTTCAGCCATTCCCTTACTGCAATGAGCTGGACTCCTACTCCTCTGCAATGCTCTTCCTGGACAGGTGCATCCTCAGCAATGAGACGGTTCTGCTGAGAGCCATGGCTCTGAGGGAGCAGCCAGTCCTGTCAAAAGGCCTTCCTCTGACTCCACTCCTGCAGCTCCCACGGAGGCACTGGGAGCCTTGGACACTCTTGCCACAAGTAGCCCAAGCGTGGACATCTTCCTCATCCTGCTCCTCCACTGCTGACGTCAGGGAATTCCCTGGAGCTCCTAAAATCTGCCTTTCCTGCTCGAGGATCGTGTCTGGCAGCTCTCTGAGCCTCTTCGCCGTTGGCAGCGCCACAGCATCCTGAGAGTCATATACTGGAAACTGGCAGCTACAGGACACTCTCTGCTCCTAGGATGCTTTTCTCTGGGAAAATCTTCTTGGACACGACATTGCTCCAGTTTTTACTTCTAGGCCTTTCGTGGCCATCTGCATCCGCAGCCACAAGAAGCTTCTGATGATCGACATGGCTCTGGGAGAGCAGGGACTCCTGTCTGTGGACAAAGAAAACAAAGACAACTTGTAAGAAGAATACCTGGAGCTTCTAGATAGAAGACAAAGGACTATTCAATCAAGGCAGGGCCAAGGGAGGAAACTTTCTAAAATGGAACAAGCAGCAGAAGCACAGTAGTTTTGCAGAAGAAATTCCCTTCCCAGCACTTGGCTTAAGGAAAAAACCTCATGTTTCTATGAGAGACTTGAGTTCATGTCTACTACTGGGTACCAGACATCTGAACATTTAGACTATTGGCTTTCCAGGCTCACGCTATTCAAACCGGAAAGTGAAACTACTCTAACAGTAAGGATGATTGCAAGAAATGTTTCTGTTTACACCACGACTGCCGACCATGCATCATTCTTACCTTGCACCTGTCCAAAGGCCTTCCTCCATCTGCGCTCCAGCAACTCTCACTCAGGCAAGGGCAGGGATGGAGGCTCTTGCCACAAGTAGCCCAAGCGTGGACATCTTCCTCATCCTGCTACTCCTTGCTGACGTCAGGGTATTCCCTGGAGCTGCAAACACCTGCCTTTGCTGCTCGAGGATCTTCTCTAGCACCATGCAAAACCCCTTCTCCTATGGCAGTGCTGCAGCATCCTGCGAGCCATGGACTGGAACTGGCACCTCCAGCAAAGTTGCTCCTGGGAAACATCCCTCAGCCATTCCCTTACTGCAATGAGCTGGACTCCTACTCCTCTGCAATGCTCTTCCTGGACAGGTGCATCCTCAGCAATGAGACGGTTCTGCTGAGAGCCACAGCTCTGAGGGAGCAGCCAGTCCTGCCCAATGGTTGTCCTCTGTCAACAGTCCTGCAGCTCCCACGGAGGCACTGGGAGCCTTGGACACTCTTGCCACAAGTAACCCAAGCGTGGACATCTTCCTCATCCTGCTCCTCCACTGCTGACGTCAGGGAATTCCCTGGTGCTCCCAACATCTGCCTTTCCTGCTGGAGGATCGTGTCTGGCAGATCTCTGAGCCTCTTTGCCTTTGGCAGCGCCACAGCATCCTAGGAGTCATATACTGGCAACTGGCACCTCCAGGACACTTGCTGCTCCTAGGATGCTTTCCTCTAGGAAAATCTTCTTGCACACGTCCTTGCTCCAGTTTTTACTCCTAGGCCTTTCGCGGCCATCTGCATTCTCAGCCACAAGAAGCTTCTGATGATCGACATGGCTCTGGGAGAGCAGGGACTCCTGTCTGTGGACAAAGAAAACAAAGACAACTTGTAAGATTAAAACCTGGAGCTTCTAGTTAGAAGACAAAGGACTATTCAATCAAGGCAGGGCCAAAGCAGGAAACTTTCTAAAATGGAACAAGCAGCAGAAGCACAGCAGTTTTGCAGAAGAAATTCCCCTCCCAGCACTTGGCTTAAGGACAAAGCATGATGTTTCTATGAGAGACTTGAGTTCATGTCTACTATTGGATAGCAGACATCTGAACATTTAGACTACTGGCTTTCCAGGCTCACGCAATTCAAACCGGAATGTCAAACTATTTCAAAAGCTAGAGATGCTTCGAAGAAATGTTTCTGTACTCACCACAACTGGGGACCATGCATCATTCTTACCTTGCACCTGTCCAAAGGCCTTCCTCCGTCTCCAGTCCTGCCGCTCTCACGGAGGCACTGGGAGCCTTGGACACTCTTGCCACAAGTAGCCCAAGCGTGGACATCTTCCTTATCCTGCTCCTCCACTGCTGACGGCAGGGAATTCCCTGGAGCTCCAAACATCTGCCTTTCCAGCTGGAGGATCATGTCTGGCAGCTCTCTGAGCCTCTTCACCTTTGGCAGCGCCACAGCATCCTAGGAGTCATATACTGGCAACTGGCACCTCCAGGACACTTGCTGCTCCTAGGATGCTTTTCTCTGGGAAAATCTTCTTGCACACGACCTTGCTGCCGATTTTACTTCTAGGCCTTTCGTGGCCATCTGCATCCTCAGCCACAAGCAGGTTCTGATGATCAACAGGGCTCTGGGAGAGCAGGGACTCCTGTCTGTGGACAAAGAAAACAAAGACAACTTGTAAGAAGAAAACCTGGAGCTTCTAGTTAGAAGACAAAGGACTATTCAATCAAGGCAGGGCCAAAGCAGGAAACTTTCTAAAATGGAACAAGCAGCAGAAGCAGAGCAGTTTTGCAGAAGAAATTCCCCTCCCAGCACTTGGCTTAAGGAAAAAGCCTGATGTTTCTATGAGAGACTTGAGTTCATGTCTACTATTGGGTACCAGACATCTGAACATTTAGACTATTGGCTTTCCAGGCTCACGCTATTCAAACCGGAAAGTGAAACTACTCTAACAGTAGGGATGATTGCAAGAAATGTTTCTGTTTACACCACGACTGCCGACCATGCCTCATTCTTACCTTGCACCTGTCCAAAGGCCTTCCTCCGTCTGCGCTCTGGCAACTCTCACCCAAGCTCGGGCAGGGATGGAGGCTCTTGCCACAAGTAGCCCAAGCCTGGAGATATTCCTCATCCTGATCTTCCACTGCTGACATCTAGGAATTCCCTGGAGCTGCAAACACCTGCCTTTGCTGCTCGAGGATCTTCTCTAGCACCATGCCAAATGCCTTCTCCTATGGCAGTGCTGCAGCATCCTGCGAGCCATGGACTGGAACTGGCACCTTCAGCATAGTTGCTCCTGGGAAACATCCTTCAGCCATGCCCTTACTGCAATGAGCTGGACTCCTACACCTTTGCAAGGCTCTTCCTGGACAGGTGCATCCTCAGCAATGAGACGGTTCTGCTGAGAGCCACGGCTCTGAGGGAGCAGCCAGTCCTGCCCAAAGGCCTTCCTCCGTCACCAGTCCTGCAGCTCCCACGGAGGCACTGGGAGCCTTGGACACTCTTGCCACAAGTAGCCCAAGCGTCGAGATCTTCCTCATCCTGCTCCTCCACTGCTGACATCAGGGAATTCCCTGGAGCTCCCAACATCTGCCTTTCCTGCTCGAGGATCGTGTCTGGCAGCTCTCTGAGCCTCTTACACTTTGGAAGCGCAACAGCATCCTAGGAGTCATATACTGGCAACTGGCACCTCCAGGACACTTGCTGCTCCTAGGATGCTTTTCTCTGGGAAAATCTTCTTGCACACGACCTTGCTGCCGATTTTACTTCTAGGCCTTTTGTGGCCATCTGCATCCTCAGCCACAAGCAGCTTCTGATGATCGACATGGCTCTGGGAGAGCAGGGACTCCTGTCTGTGGACAAAGAAAACAAAGACAACTTGTAAGAAGAAAACCTGGAGCTTCTAGTTAGAAGAGAAAGGACTATTCAATCAAGGCAGAGCCAAGGGAGGAAACTTTCTAAAATGGAACAAGCAGCAGAAGCACAGCAGTATTGCAGAAGAAATTCCCCTCCCAGCACTTGGCTTAAGGAAAACGTCTGATGTTTCTATGAGAGACTTGAGTTCATGTCTACTACTGGGTACCAGACATCTGAACATTTGGACTATTGGCTTTCCAGGCTCACGCTATTCAAACTGGAAAGTGAAACTACTCTAACAGTAGGGATGATTGCAAGAAATGTTTCTGTTTACACCACGACTGCCGACCATGCATCATTCTTACCTTGCACCTGTCCAAAGGCCTTCCTGCGTCTGCGCTCCGGCAACTCTCACCCAGGCAAGGGCAAGGATGGAGGCTCTTGCCACAAGTAGCCCAAGCGTGGACATCTTCCTCAACCTGCTACTCCATTGCTGACGTCAGGGTATTCCCTGGAGCTGCAAACACCTGCCTTTGCGGCTCGAGGACCTTCTCTAGCACCATGCCAAACCCCTTCTCCTATGGCAGTGCTGCAGCATCCTGCAAGCCATGGACTGGAACTGGCACCTTCAGCATAGTTGCTCCTGGGAAACATCCTTCAGCCATTCCCTTACTGCAATGAGCTGGACTCCTACTCCTCTGCAATGCTCTTCCTGGACAGGTGCATCCTCAGCAATGAGACGGTTCTGCTGAGAGCCATGGCTCTGAGGGAGCAGCCAGTCCTGTCAAAAGGCCTTCCTCTGACTCCACTCCTGCAGCTCCCACGGAGGCACTGGGAGCCTTGGACACTCTTGCCACAAGTAGCCCAAGCGTGGACATCTTCCTCATCCTGCTCCTCCACTGCTGACGTCAGGGAATTCCCTGGAGCTCCTAAAATCTGCCTTTCCTGCTCGAGGATCGTGTCTGGCAGCTCTCTGAGCCTCTTCGCCGTTGGCAGCGCCACAGCATCCTGAGAGTCATATACTGGAAACTGGCAGCTACAGGACACTCTCTGCTCCTAGGATGCTTTTCTCTGGGAAAATCTTCTTGGACACGACATTGCTCCAGTTTTTACTTCTAGGCCTTTCGTGGCCATCTGCATCCGCAGCCACAAGAAGCTTCTGATGATCGACATGGCTCTGGGAGAGCAGGGACTCCTGTCTGTGGACAAAGAAAACAAAGACAACTTGTAAGAAGAATACCTGGAGCTTCTAGATAGAAGACAAAGGACTATTCAATCAAGGCAGGGCCAAGGGAGGAAACTTTCTAAAATGGAACAAGCAGCAGAAGCACAGTAGTTTTGCAGAAGAAATTCCCTTCCCAGCACTTGGCTTAAGGAAAAAACCTCATGTTTCTATGAGAGACTTGAGTTCATGTCTACTACTGGGTACCAGACATCTGAACATTTAGACTATTGGCTTTCCAGGCTCACGCTATTCAAACCGGAAAGTGAAACTACTCTAACAGTATGTTGGGGTTTTAGTTTAGTCCTAGTTTTTTTTCTGTTAAAGGAATTTTTTCCCATAGCATGTTGCTAGGAGATAAATGGCCATACTTGAGAGGAGATAGCCATACTTAAGAAAAGACAAAAGGGCCCGTCCAGGCTTTTGTTTTCACCTGGCGGGCAGTTCAGTTCGCTCTCAGCGTCTGGAGAGAGAAGCCGCGGAGAGAAGAGCTGCTGGTTCCCGTTTTCGGCGTCTTTCCTTTCTGCTGGGAACAACACCGGGGATCCCAGGGCTGCTTTCCCTGCCCTGCTGGAGGCTGGGGCTGTGGCCGCCCACCCCGCTGCTGCTTCGAGCCTTCGCTACGCTGTAGCCGTGCTTGCCCTGCCTGCCTGGAGCCCCGGGGGGTTCCCCTTTTGGATACATCTCGTCTGCCACCCGGGATTTGTGTTTGTGCCTGCCGCTCCAGCCTACCAGTCCAGCCTGCTGTTTCCGAGACTCCGGGACCAGCTGCCCACCGGTTTGTGAAGCTCCTTTGTTCCACCCTTCCCCGGGATCCCAGGGCGCCAGAGCAGCCGCGTGTTCCCCGAGCTCGCTCCGGAGCGCCCCCTGCAGCCGCGGGGGAACCATCGCACCTGCCCTGCTCACCGGGAGCCGCCAGCGATCCCTGTCGGCTGCAAGCGGAACTGCACCCGAGGGGAAATAGCCTGACAGCCGAGAAGGCTGGGACTGGGTTTGTGTTTGCTGTTACTGCCATAGTTGTTGTTGTTTTGTTTGACTAGTTATATATATATATATATATATATATATAGTAAAGAACTGTTATTCCTATTTTCCCACATCTTTGCCTAAAGACCCTTGATTTCAAAATTATAATAACTCAGAGGGAAAGGGGTTACATCTGCCACTCCAAGGGAGGCTTCTGCCTTCCTTAGCAGACACCTGTCTTTCAAACCTAGACAGATCTTGGCGCCCAACGTGGGGCCTGAGGGCATTAAGAGAGAGAGGTGAAAAAGGAATAACAGTTCCTGGATAACTTAATTCGGTGTGTTGGATATAGGAACCTTGGTAGGCAGCACTATGTGGTCTGCTTTGCCCTGGTTCGGGTGGCATGTGGCCGTGGCTATATTCTTCCCCTTTGCAGCTCCCTACTTGAATATGGGTCCTCTCACTAAGGCTACCATTGCTGTTATCCAGCTTGTGCTGTGGGTCGAGAAGGTGAGGAATTCATGGGTTTTTAACTTCCTCCGGAATGTGGGCACGTGGATAAATGGCTATCACACACTGAGCGCATGTTTTTGGGGTTATGTTAACAATGGTACCTTCTGTGAGGAAATGACACCAGGGGAAGTTTTCCCCCAACCCCTCAACCAGTTATTTGGACCCACCCCATCAATTTTTGAAGGGTTTAGATTCCTTCTGAACACTAACCACCTGCTGCTGGTAGGCCTACTCTATTTAGCATTCAAGGATAAGTTGAGATTGGCTTGGATAACTACCCAGACACCAGCCCCAGAGACTAGAGATCCTGCCCCAGAGCCTGACCCTGCCCCAGAACCTGACATGGCCCCAGAGAGTAGAGTTCCTACCCCAGAGCCTGATCCTGCCCCGGAACCTGACACGGCCCCAGACACTAGAGATCCTACCCCAGAGCCTGATTCAGCCCCAGAGCCTGACACAGCCCCAGACACTAGAGACCCTGCCCCACAACCTGATACCGCCCAACAGCCCACCTCAGAAATGGACTACCCGAAATGGGTGGGGGTACTGGCGAAAGGGATGCAGGAGATGTGCCAGGAGATGGGCCAGGTGCGCAAGGAGATGTGCCAGGAGATGGGCCAGGTGCGCCAGGAGATATGCCAATTGCTAAGGGAATACACCTCCTCAGCTAGTGAAAAAACCTCTCCCTGCCCCAAAGAGGGTGAGTCCGACGGTGCAGCAGTGGAACCCACGGATGTTACAACTGCCCAGGTTTCAGCTGAACCCCAAGGACAAGTACAGCCAGCAGCAGTCGCCCCTGTGCAAAGGAGGAAGTGTAAGACCAAATCAGTACGACCAGTTAATGATGATGGGGAACCAGGGCCCTCACAACCAGCAGGGGAGCCAGAGCCAGAAATCATCATTGAGTCCCTCTCGTACGACAGTCTCCGTGGTATGCGAGACGACATTGTGCGAAGGGGGCGTGAGCCTTATACCACCTGGCTGCTTCGGGTTTGGGACCTCATGGGCACAAGTGTGCAACTGGATAGTGGTGAGGCAAGGTATCTGGGATCGTTGACCCAGGACCCAGGTGTGAACCAGATATTTGTGAGGGAGCCAGGACCCCTTTCTCTCTGGGACCGGCTCTTAATGAGTGTGAGAGAAAGGTTCATTCACAAAGAGAGAATGCAGGAGTACCATCATAGAATGCAGTGGAAGACACTTGAGGAAGGGATCCAACAGCTAAGAGAAGTGGCAGTATTAGAGGTACTCTTTGGGAGGGATGGACAGCACGGTAATGACCCCGATAAGGTCAGGTGCACAGGACAGATGATGTGGAACCTGGCAAGGCTAGGGCCATCGCAATACACCACCTTCATTGCAACCATTGATGCTGACAATAACCGAGAAACAGTGGGCTCTGTTGCCAACAAGCTCAGGAATTATGATAGCATGGTCAATGGTCCACTGAAAACTCATGTCTCTGCTGTGGTCCAGGACCTCAAAGAGGAGATAAAGGAGATAAGGGAGGAGATGAGGAAGGTCAGTGTGGCACCAGTGCGAGTCACAGGCCCCCAGGTCAGAGCCCGTCGTCCCCCTGCTAGAGAGAGAGGGTACACCCCACGAGCTGAGCTCTGGTTTTTCCTGTGTGAGCATGGGGAAGACATGAGAAGATGGGATGGGAAACCCACTTCTGTCCTGGCAGCGCGGGTGCGTGAACTCAAGGAGGGAGGCACTAACCGAGGGGGTTCCGCTAAGGTGAAAGTAGCCTCAGCCTCCCGTGACCGAGCTGCCAGGTATTACAGACAGGAGGATGATATGTCAGATCCCCTCGAAGGTACCTCTAGTATGTATGCCCAGGGAAAGAATGATAACCAGGGCTAGAGGGGCCCTGCCTCTAGCCAGGAAGAGGCACGGGAGAACCGGGTTTTCTGGACGGTGTGGATCCGATGGCCTGGCACATCAGAGCCACAAAAATATGATGCATTGGTTGATACTGGGGCACAGTGTACTTTAATGCCATCGGGACATGTGGGGGCAGAACCTGTATCCATTGCTGGGGTGACTGGGGGATCACAGCAGTTGACCCTTTTGGAAGCTGAGGTGAGCCTGACTGGGAAGGAGTGGCAAAAGCATCCAATTGTGACCGGTCCAGAGGCCCCATGTATTCTGGGCATAGACTTCCTCCGGAATGGTTATTACAAAGACCCAAAGGGACTCAGGTGGGCGTTTGGGATTGCTGCTGTGGAGGCAGAGGGCATTAGGCAGTTGAACACCCTGTCCGGACTGTCTGAGAATCCTTCTGCAGTTGGGCTCCTGAAAGTGGAAGAGCAACGAGTGCCAATTGCCACCTCAACAGTGCACCGCCGGCAGTATCGGACAAATCGAGATGCTGTGATTCCCATCCACAAGATGATTCGTGAGCTGGAGAGCCAAGGGGTGGTCAGCAAGACCCACTCACCCTTCAACAGCCCCATTTGGCCTGTGCGCAAGTCTGATGGGGAATGGAGATTGACTGTGGACTATCGTGGCTTGAATGAAGTGACTCCACCACTGAGCGCTGCTGTGCCGGACATGTTGGAGCTCCAGTATGAGCTGGAGTCCAAAGCAGCAAAGTGGTATGCCACTATTGACATTGCCAATGCATTTTTCTCCATTCCTCTGGCAGCAGAGTGCAGGCCCCAATTTGCTTTCACCTGGAGGGGTGTGCAGTACACCTGGAACCGACTGCCCCAGGGGTGGAAGCACAGTCCCACCATCTGCCATGGACTGATCCAGGCTGCACTGGAAAAGGGTGAGGCCCCAGAACATCTGCAGTACATTGATGACATCATTGTGTGGGGGAACACCGCAACAGAAGTGTTTGAGAAAGGAGAGAGAATAATCCAAATTCTCCTAAAAGCTGGTTTCGCCATCAAGAAGAGCAAAGTCAAGGGGCCTGCCCGAGAGATCCAGTTCCTGGGAGTGAAGTGGCAAGATGGACGGCGTCAGATTCCCACTGAGGTCATCAATAAGATCACTGCGATGTCTCCACCAACCAACAAGAAGGAAACACAAGCTTTCCTAGGCGCCATAGGTTTCTGGAGGATGCACATTCCTGAGTACAGCCAGATTGTGAGCCCTCTCTACCTGGTCACCCGCAAGAAGAACGATTTCCACTGGGGCCCAGAACAACAGCAAGCCTTTGCCCAGATCAAACAGGAAATCGCTCATGCGGTAGCCCTTGGCCCAGTCAGGACAGGACCCGAAGTGAAGAACGTGCTCTACTCTGCAGCCGGGAACAATGGTCTGTCCTGGAGCCTCTGGCAGAAGGTGCCTGGTGAGACTCGGGGCCGACCGTTGGGATTCTGGAGCCGAAGCTACAGAGGGTCCGAAGCCAACTACACTCCCACAGAGAAAGAAATCTTGGCAGCTTATGAAGGAGTCCAAGCTGCCTCAGAGGTAATTGGAACTGAGGCAC
Source organism: Aphelocoma coerulescens (assembly GCF_041296385.1). Taxonomy (NCBI): domain Eukaryota; kingdom Metazoa; phylum Chordata; class Aves; order Passeriformes; family Corvidae; genus Aphelocoma; species Aphelocoma coerulescens. The sequence continues at coordinate 293,030 of NW_027183464.1, forward strand.
AACTCCTCCTGGCACCCCGACTACCGGTGCTGGGGTGGATGTTCAAAGGAAAGGTTCCCTCCACGCATCACGCCACCGATGCTACTTGGAGCAAATGGATCGCCCTCATCACGCAGCGCGCCCGAATTGGAAACCCAAGTCGCCCTGGGATCTTGGAAATAATTACGAACTGGCCAGAAGGTGAGACTTTTGGGTTATCTTCTGAAGAAGAAGAGGAGCAGGTGACGCGTGCCGAAGAAGCCCCACCGTATAACGAGCTACCAGAGAGTGAAAAACAATATGCCCTCTTCACTGATGGTTCCTGCCGAATTGTAGGCGCTAGCCGGAAATGGAAAGCCGCTGTATGGAGCCCCACACGACAAGTTGCACAGGCTACGGAAGGAGAAGGTGGATCGAGCCAATTTGCTGAACTCAAAGCCGTTCAATTAGCTCTGGACATTGCTGAAAGAGAGAAGTGGCCAAAGCTCTACCTTTACACTGATTCATGGATGGTAGCCAATGCTCTGTGGGGTTGGCTGGAAAGGTGGAATAAGGCAAACTGGCAGCGCAGAGGAAAACCAATCTGGGCTGCTGAGGAGTGGAAAGACATTGCCGCTCGAGTAGAGAAGCTATCTGTGAAGGTCCGTCATGTAGATGCTCACATTCCCAAGAGCCGGGCTAATGAAGAACATCGTAATAACAAGCAGGTAGATCAGGCTGCGAAAATAGAGGTGTCCCAGATAGACCTGGATTGGCAACATAAAGGAGAGCTGTTCCTAGCTCGATGGGCCCATGATGCCTCAGGCCATCAGGGCAGAGATGCCACCTATAAGTGGGCACGAGACCGAGGGGTGGATCTGACCATGGACAGTATCTCCCAGGTCATCCATGACTGTGAGACATGCGCTGCGATCAAGCAGGCCAAGCGGGTGAAGCCCCTGTGGTATGGTGGGCGGTGGTCCAAATACAAGTATGGGGAGGCCTGGCAGGTTGATTACATCACACTGCCTCAAACCCGCCAAGGCAAGCGCCATGTGCTCACAATGGTAGAAGCCACCACAGGATGGCTGGAGACCTACCCTGTGCCTCACGCTACTGCCCGGAACACCATCCTGGGCCTTGAAAAGCAAGTCCTTTGGAGGCATGGTACCCCTGAGAGGATTGAATCTGACAATGGGACTCACTTCAAGAACAGCCTTATAAACACCTGGGCTAGAGAACATGGCATTGAGTGGGTGTACCATATCCCTTACCATGCACCAGCAGCTGGGAAGGTTGAGCGGTGTAATGGACTGCTTAAAACCACCTTGAAGGCACTGGGTGGGGGGAGTTTCAAAAACTGGGAGGTGCATTTAGCAAAAGCCACCTGGTTAGTTAACACCCGAGGCTCCACCAGCCGAGCCGGCCCTGCCCAATCCGAACCCCTACAAACAACAGATGGGGATAAGGTTCCAGTGGTGCACATGAGAGGTATGCTTGGAAAAACTGTTTGGGTAAAGTCTGCCTTGAGCAAAGACAAACCCATCCGTGGGGTTGTTTTTGCTCAGGGACCAGGTTGTACCTGGTGGGTGATGCAAAGGGATGGAGAGACCCGATGCATACCTCAAGGGGACCTTGTTTTAGGGTGAACTACCCATGGCTCTGTACTTGTATCAGTATCAGCATGTACATATGTATATAACTTAGGTGATGCTTGTATTTATATGGTTAAAAAGTTAAGTTTCATGTAACATGTTAGTATGAAAAAAAATTCGGGGTGGATAATGTTGGGGTTTTAGTTTAGTCCTAGTTTTTTTTCTGTTAAAGGAATTTTTTCCCATAGCATGTTGCTAGGAGATAAATGGCCATACTTGAGAGGAGATAGCCATACTTAAGAAAAGACAAAAGGGCCCGTCCAGGCTTTTGTTTTCACCTGGCGGGCAGTTCAGTTCGCTCTCAGCGTCTGGAGAGAGAAGCCGCGGAGAGAAGAGCTGCTGGTTCCCGTTTTCGGCGTCTTTCCTTTCTGCTGGGAACAACACCGGGGATCCCAGGGCTGCTTTCCCTGCCCTGCTGGAGGCTGGGGCTGTGGCCGCCCACCCCGCTGCTGCTTCGAGCCTTCGCTACGCTGTAGCCGTGCTTGCCCTGCCTGCCTGGAGCCCCGGGGGGTTCCCCTTTTGGATACATCTCGTCTGCCACCCGGGATTTGTGTTTGTGCCTGCCGCTCCAGCCTACCAGTCCAGCCTGCTGTTTCCGAGACTCCGGGACCAGCTGCCCACCGGTTTGTGAAGCTCCTTTGTTCCACCCTTCCCCGGGATCCCAGGGCGCCAGAGCAGCCGCGTGTTCCCCGAGCTCGCTCCGGAGCGCCCCCTGCAGCCGCGGGGGAACCATCGCACCTGCCCTGCTCACCGGGAGCCGCCAGCGATCCCTGTCGGCTGCAAGCGGAACTGCACCCGAGGGGAAATAGCCTGACAGCCGAGAAGGCTGGGACTGGGTTTGTGTTTGCTGTTACTGCCATAGTTGTTGTTGTTTTGTTTGACTAGTTATATATATATATATATATATATATATAGTAAAGAACTGTTATTCCTATTTTCCCACATCTTTGCCTAAAGACCCTTGATTTCAAAATTATAATAACTCAGAGGGAAAGGGGTTACATCTGCCACTCCAAGGGAGGCTTCTGCCTTCCTTAGCAGACACCTGTCTTTCAAACCTAGACACAGTAAGGATGATTGCAAGAAATGTTTCTGTTTACACCACGACTGCCGACCATGCATCATTCTTACCTTGCACCTGTCCAAAGGCCTTCCTCCATCTGCGCTCCAGCAACTCTCACTCAGGCAAGGGCAGGGATGGAGGCTCTTGCCACAAGTAGCCCAAGCGTGGACATCTTCCTCATCCTGCTACTCCTTGCTGACGTCAGGGTATTCCCTGGAGCTGCAAACACCTGCCTTTGCTGCTCGAGGATCTTCTCTAGCACCATGCAAAACCCCTTCTCCTATGGCAGTGCTGCAGCATCCTGCGAGCCATGGACTGGAACTGGCACCTCCAGCAAAGTTGCTCCTGGGAAACATCCCTCAGCCATTCCCTTACTGCAATGAGCTGGACTCCTACTCCTCTGCAATGCTCTTCCTGGACAGGTGCATCCTCAGCAATGAGACGGTTCTGCTGAGAGCCACAGCTCTGAGGGAGCAGCCAGTCCTGCCCAATGGTTGTCCTCTGTCAACAGTCCTGCAGCTCCCACGGAGGCACTGGGAGCCTTGGACACTCTTGCCACAAGTAGCCCAAGCGTGGACATCTTCCTCATCCTGCTCCTCCACTGCTGACGTCAGGGAATTCCCTGGTGCTCCCAACATCTGCCTTTCCTGCTGGAGGATCGTGTCTGGCAGATCTCTGAGCCTCTTTGCCTTTGGCAGCGCCACAGCATCCTAGGAGTCATATACTGGCAACTGGCACCTCCAGGACACTTGCTGCTCCTAGGATGCTTTCCTCTAGGAAAATCTTCTTGCACACGTCCTTGCTCCAGTTTTTACTCCTAGGCCTTTCGCGGCCATCTGCATTCTCAGCCACAAGAAGCTTCTGATGATCGACATGGCTCTGGGAGAGCAGGGACTCCTGTCTGTGGACAAAGAAAACAAAGACAACTTGTAAGATTAAAACCTGGAGCTTCTAGTTAGAAGACAAAGGACTATTCAATCAAGGCAGGGCCAAAGCAGGAAACTTTCTAAAATGGAACAAGCAGCAGAAGCACAGCAGTTTTGCAGAAGAAATTCCCCTCCCAGCACTTGGCTTAAGGACAAAGCATGATGTTTCTATGAGAGACTTGAGTTCATGTCTACTATTGGATAGCAGACATCTGAACATTTAGACTACTGGCTTTCCAGGCTCACGCAATTCAAACCGGAATGTCAAACTATTTCAAAAGCTAGAGATGCTTCGAAGAAATGTTTCTGTACTCACCACAACTGGGGACCATGCATCATTCTTACCTTGCACCTGTCCAAAGGCCTTCCTCCGTCTCCAGTCCTGCCGCTCTCACGGAGGCACTGGGAGCCTTGGACACTCTTGCCACAAGTAGCCCAAGCGTGGACATCTTCCTTATCCTGCTCCTCCACTGCTGACGGCAGGGAATTCCCTGGAGCTCCAAACATCTGCCTTTCCAGCTGGAGGATCATGTCTGGCAGCTCTCTGAGCCTCTTCACCTTTGGCAGCGCCACAGCATCCTAGGAGTCATATACTGGCAACTGGCACCTCCAGGACACTTGCTGCTCCTAGGATGCTTTTCTCTGGGAAAATCTTCTTGCACACGACCTTGCTGCCGATTTTACTTCTAGGCCTTTCGTGGCCATCTGCATCCTCAGCCACAAGCAGGTTCTGATGATCAACAGGGCTCTGGGAGAGCAGGGACTCCTGTCTGTGGACAAAGAAAACAAAGACAACTTGTAAGAAGAAAACCTGGAGCTTCTAGTTAGAAGACAAAGGACTATTCAATCAAGGCAGGGCCAAAGCAGGAAACTTTCTAAAATGGAACAAGCAGCAGAAGCAGAGCAGTTTTGCAGAAGAAATTCCCCTCCCAGCACTTGGCTTAAGGAAAAAGCCTGATGTTTCTATGAGAGACTTGAGTTCATGTCTACTACTGGGTACCAGACATCTGAACATTTAGACTATTGGCTTTCCAGGCTCACGCTATTCAAACCGGAAAGTGAAACTACTCTAACAGTAGGGATGATTGCAAGAAATGTTTCTGTTTACACCACGACTGCCGACCATGCATCATTCTTACCTTGCACCTGTCCAAAGGCCTTCCTCCGTCTGCGCTCTGGCAACTCTCACCCAAGCTCGGGCAGGGATGGAGGCTCTTGCCACAAGTAGCCCAAGCCTGGAGATATTCCTCATCCTGATCTTCCACTGCTGACATCTAGGAATTCCCTGGAGCTGCAAACACCTGCCTTTGCTGCTCGAGGATCTTCTCTAGCACCATGCCAAATGCCTTCTCCTATGGCAGTGCTGCAGCATCCTGCGAGCCATGGACTGGAACTGGCACCTTCAGCATAGTTGCTCCTGGGAAACATCCTTCAGCCATGCCCTTACTGCAATGAGCTGGACTCCTACACCTTTGCAAGGCTCTTCCTGGATAGGTGCATCCTCAGCAATGAGACGGTTCTGCTGAGAGCCACGGCTCTGAGGGAGCAGCCAGTCCTGCCCAAAGGCCTTCCTCCGTCACCAGTCCTGCAGCTCCCACGGAGGCACTGGGAGCCTTGGACACTCTTGCCACAAGTAGCCCAAGCGTCGAGATCTTCCTCATCCTGCTCCTCCACTGCTGACATCAGGGAATTCCCTGGAGCTCCCAACATCTGCCTTTCCTGCTCGAGGATCATGTCTGGCAGCTCTCTGAGCCTCTTACACTTTGGAAGCGCAACAGCATCCTAGGAGTCATATACTGGCAACTGGCACCTCCAGGACACTTGCTGCTCCTAGGATGCTTTTCTCTGGGAAAATCTTCTTGCACACGACCTTGCTGCCGATTTTACTTCTAGGCCTTTTGTGGCCATCTGCATCCTCAGCCACAAGCAGCTTCTGATGATCGACATGGCTCTGGGAGAGCAGGGACTCCTGTCTGTGGACAAAGAAAACAAAGACAACTTGTAAGAAGAAAACCTGGAGCTTCTAGTTAGAAGAGAAAGGACTATTCAATCAAGGCAGAGCCAAGGGAGGAAACTTTCTAAAATGGAACAAGCAGCAGAAGCACAGCAGTATTGCAGAAGAAATTCCCCTCCCAGCACTTGGCTTAAGGAAAACGCCTGATGTTTCTATGAGAGACTTGAGTTCATGTCTACTACTGGGTACCAGACATCTGAACATTTGGACTATTGGCTTTCCAGGCTCACGCTATTCAAACCGGAAAGTGAAACTACTCTAACAGTAGGGATGATTGCAAGAAATGTTTCTGTTTACACCACGACTGCCGACCATGCATCATTCTTACCTTGCACCTGTCCAAAGGCCTTCCTCCGTCTGCGCTCCGGCAACTCTCACACAGGCAAGGGCAGGGATAGAGGCTCTTGCCACAAGTAGCCCAAGCGTGGACATCTTCCTCATCCTGCTACTCCACTGCTGACGTCAGGGTATTCCCTGGAGCTGCAAACACCTGCCTTTGCTGCTCGAGGACCTTCTCTAGCACCATGCCAAACCCCTTCTCCTATGGCAGTGCTGCAGCATCCTGCGAGCCACGGACTGGAACTGGCACCTTCAGCAAAGTTGCTCCTGGGAAACATCCCTCAGCCATTCCCTTACTGCAATGAGCTGGACTCCTACTCCTCTGCAATGCTCTTCCTGGACAGGTGCATCCTCAGCAATGAGACGGTTCTGCTGAGAGCCGCGGCTCTGAGGGAGCAGCCAGTCCTGCCCAATGGTTGTCCTCTGTCACCAGTCCTGCAGCTCCCACGGAGGCACTGGGAGCCTTGGACACTCTTGCCACAAGTAGCCCAAGCGTGGACATCTTCCTCATCCTGCTCCTCCACTGCTGACGTCAGGGAATTCCCTGGTGCTCCCAACATCTGCCTTTCCTGCTGGAGGATCGTGTCTGGCAGATCTCTGAGCCTCTTTGCCTTTGGCAGCGCCACAGCATCCTAGGAGTCATATACTGGCAACTGGCACCTCCAGGACACTTGCTGCTCCTAGGATGCTTTCCTCTAGGAAAATCTTCTTGCACACGTCCTTGCTCCAGTTTTTACTCCTAGGCCTTTCGTGGCCATCTGCATTCTCAGCCACAAGAAGCTTCTGATGATCGACATGGCTCTGGGAGAGCAGGGACTCCTGTCTGTGGACAAAGAAAACAAAGACAACTTGTAAGAAGAAAACCTGGAGCTTCTAGTTAGAAGAAAAAGGACTATTCAATCAAGGCAGGGCCAAAGCAGGAAACTTTCTAAAATGGAACAAGCAGCAGAAGCAGAGCAGTTTTGCAGAAGAAATTCCCCTCCCAGCACTTGGCTTAAGGAAAAAACCTCATGTTTCTATGAGAGACTTGAGTTCATGTCTACTATTGGGTACAAGACATCTGAACATTTGGACTATTGGCTTTCCAGGCTCACGCTATTCAAACCGGAAACGACTCTAACAGTAGGGATGATTGCAAGAAATGTTTCTGTTTACACCACGACTGCCGACCATGCATCATTCTTACCTTGCACCTGTCCAAAGGCCTTCCTCCGTCTGCGCTCCGGCAACTCTCACCCAGGCAAGGGCAAGGATGGAGGCTCTTGCCACAAGTAGCCCAAGCGTGGACATCTTCCTCATCCTGCTACTCCACTGCTGACATCAGGGTATTCCCTGGAGCTGCAAACACCTGCCTTTGCTGCTCGAGGACCTTCTCTAGCACCATGCCAAAACCCTTCTCCTATGGCAGTGCTGCAGCATCCTGCGAGCCATGGACTGGAACTGGCACCTTCAGCATAGTTGCTCCTGGGAAACATCATTCAGCCATTCCCTTACTGCAATGAGCTGGACTCCTACTCCTCTGCAAGGCTCTTCCTGGACAGGTGCATCCTCAGCAATGAGACGGTTCTGCTGAGAGCCATGGCTCTGAGGGAGCAGCCAGTCCTGTCAAAAGGCCTTCCTCTGACTCCACTCCTGCAGCTCCCACGGAGGCACTGGGAGCCTTGGACACTCTTGCCACAAGTAGCCCAAGCGTGGACATCTTCCTCATCCTGCTCCTCCACTGCTGACGGCAGGGAATTCCCTGGAGCTCCCAACATCTGCCTTTCCTGCTGGAGGATCGTGTCTGGCAGATCTCTGAGCCTCTTTGCCTTTGGCAGCGCCACAGCATCCTAGGAGTCATATACTGGCAACTGGCACCTCCAGGACACTTGCTGCTCCTAGGATGCTTTCCTCTAGGAAAATCTTCTTGCACACGTCCTTGCTCCAGTTTTTACTCCTAGGCCTTTCGTGGCCATCTGCATTCTCAGCCACAAGAAGCTTCTGATGATCGACATGGCTCTGGGAGAGCAGGGACTCCTGTCTGTGGACAAAGAAAACAAAGACAACTTGTAAGAAGAAAACCTGGAGCTTCTAGTTAGAAGAAAAAGGACTATTCAATCAAGGCAGGGCCAAAGGAGGAAACTTTCTAAAATGGAACAAGCAGCAGAAGCACAGTAGTTTTGCAGAAGAAATTCCCCTCCCAGCACTTGGCTTAAGGAAAAAGCCTGATGTTTCTATGAGAGACATGAGTTCATGTCTACTATAGGGTACCAGACATCTGAACACTTAGACTATTGGCTTTCCAGGCTCACGCTATTCAAACCGGAAAGTGAAACTACTCTAACAGTAGGGATGATTGCAAGAAATGTTTCTGTTTACACCACGACTGCCGACCATGCATCATTCTTACCTTGCACCTGTCCAAAGGCCTTCCTCCGTCTGCGCTCTGGCAACTCTCACCCAAGCTCGGGCAGGGATGGAGGCTCTTGCCACAAGTAGCCCAAGCGTGGACATCTTCCTCATCCTGATCTTCCACTGCTGACATCTAGGAATTCCCTGGAGCTGCAAACACTTGCATTTGCTGCTCAAGGATCTTCTCTAGCATCATGCCAAACGCCTTCTCCTATGGCAGTGCTGCAGCATCCTGCAAGTCACGGACTGGAACTGGCACCTTCAGCAAAGTTGCTCCTGGGAAACATCCCTCAGCCATTCCCTTACTGCAATGAGCTGGACTCCTACTCCTCTGCAATGCTCTTCCTGGACAGGTGCATCCTCAGCAATGAGACGGTTCTGCTGAGAGCCGCGGCTCTGAGGGAGCAGCCAGTCCTGCCCAAAGGCCTTCCTCCGCCTCCAGTCCCGCAGCTCCCACGGAGGCACTGGGAGCCTTGGACACTCTTGCCACAAGTAGCCCAAGCGTCGAGATCTTCCTCATCCTGCTCCTCCACTGCTGACGGCAGGGAATTCCCTGGAGCTGCAAACACCTGCCTTTGCTGCTCGAGGATCGTGTCTGGCAGCTCTCTGAGCCTCTTCACCTTTGGCTGCGCCACAGCATCCTAGGAGTCATATACTGGCAACTGGCACCTCCAGGACACTTGCTGCTCCTAGGATGCTTTTCTCTGGGAAAATCTTGCACACGACCTTGCTCCAGATTTTACTTCTAGGCCTTTTGTGGCCATCTGCATCCGCAGCCACAAGCAGCTTCTGATGATCGACATGGCTCTGGGAGAGCAGGAACTCCTGTCTGTGGACAAAGAAAACAAAGACAACTTGTAAGATTAAAACCTGGAGCTTCTAGTTAGAAGAGAAAGGACTATTCAATCAAGGCAGGGCCAAGGGAGGAAACTTTCTAAAATGGAACAAGCAGCAGAAGCACAGTAGTTTTGCAGAAGAAATTCCCCTCCCAGCACTTGGCTTAAGGAAAAAGCCTGATGTTTCTATGAGAGACTTGAGTTCATGTCTACTATTGGATAGCAGACATCTGAACATTTAGACTACTGGCTTTCCAGGCTCACGCAATTCAAACCGGAATGTCAAACTATTTCAAAAGCTAGAGATGCTTCGAAGAAATGTTTCTGTACTCACCACAACTGGGGACCATGCATCATTCTTACCTTGCACCTGTCCAAAGGCCTTCCTCCGTCTCCAGTCCTGCCGCTCTCACGGAGGCACTGGGAGCCTTGGACACTCTTGCCACAAGTAGCCCAAGCGTGGACATCTTCCTCATCCTGCTCCTCCACTGCTGACGTCAGGGAATTCCCTGGAGCTCCAAACATCTGCCTTTCCAGCTGGAGGATCATGTCTGGCAGCTCTCTGAGCCTCTTCACCTTTGGCAGCGCCACAGCATCCTAGGAGTCATATACTGGCAACTGGCACCTCCAGGACACTTGCTGCTCCTAGGATGCTTTTCTCTGGGAAAATCTTCTTGCACACGACCTTGCTGCCGATTTTACTTCTAGGCCTTTCGTGGCCATCTGCATCCTCAGCCACAAGCAGGTTCTGATGATCAACAGGGCTCTGGGAGAGCAGGGACTCCTGTCTGTGGACAAAGAAAACAAAGACAACTTGTAAGAAGAAAACCTGGAGCTTCTAGTTAGAAGACAAAGGACTATTCAATCAAGGCAGGGCCAAGGGAGGAAACTTTCTAAAATGGAACAAGCAGCAGAAGCAGAGCAGTTTTGCAGAAGAAATTCCCCTCCCAGCACTTGGCTTAAGGAAAAAGCCTGATGTTTCTATGAGAGACTTGAGTTCATGTCTACTATTGGGTACCAGACATCTGAACATTTAGACTATTGGCTTTCCAGGCTCACGCTATTCAAACCGGAATGTGAAACTATTTCAAAAGCTAGAGATGCTTCGAAGAGATGTTTCTGTTTACACCACGACTGGGGACCATGCATCATTCTTACCTTGCATCTGTCCAAAGGCCTTCCTCCGTCTGCGCTCTGGCAACTCTCACCCACGCTCGGGCAGGGATGGAGGCTCTTGCCACAAGTAGCCCAAGCGTGGACGTCTTCCTCATCCTGCTCCTCCACTGCTGACGACCTGGAATTCCCTGGAGCTGCAACCATCTGCCTTTGCTGCTCAAGGACCTTCTCTAGCACCATGCCAAAGGCCTTCTCCTATGGCAGCGCTTCAGCATCCTGCGAGTCACAGACTGGAACTGGCACCTCCAGCAAAGTTGCTCCTGGGAAACATCCCTCAGCCATTCCCTTACTGCAATGAGCTGGACTCCTATTCCTCTGCAAGGCTCTTCCTGGACAGGTGCATCCTCAGCAATGAGACGGTTCTTCTGAGAGCTGCGGCTCTGAGGGAGCAGCGAGTCTTGTCCAAAGGGCTTCCTGCATCTCTAGTCCTGCACCTCTCACAGAGGCACCAGATATGGTCAAGTCTCCTGCCAGGAGTATCTGACGTGTGGAATTCTTCTTCATCCTTCTTCTCCATTGCTGATGGCTCTAAGTGCCCGGCAGATGGGAACAGCTTCCTTTGCTGCTGGAGCAATTTTTCCAGCACCACACCAAAAGTCTTCTCCTATGGTACTGCCACATCCTTCTTGGAACCTTGGTTGGGGGACTGGTGGCTCCAGGACAATCTCTGCTCTGCCTCTGGCTTGTGGGATTGCCTTACTGGAGGCCTTCTCTTTTCTATATCCTGCTTAAACAAGAAAGGCTTCATAACTTGACTGCTCTATGCCAGCTATGAATACATCATATCTTTTGTAACTCTTTTATAGTGGACACAGAGTTTGTTTAAGCTTATTCTCACAACTTTTATCATGACTATGCCTCACAACTCTTACAACTCTTACTAGTTCATAACCTGGCTTACACATCATCTCTGTCCAGATTAGTATTTTAATATATACAAAACAATTCTCAATATCGTCTAGCTACAAGATGTAACCACACATCTTTGTCCTTTTTTATTTTTGCAGAAACATTGGCAATTGTTTCTCTCTTTAATATTTTTCCCTTCGGAACTCATCTGTTTCCTGTTTTCACTTCCTCTACTCAGAAGACCTCTCCTTTGGTTTATTCTTGTACTTATTCTCCAATCTTTCCAGGCTACTTTATAGAGATGTAGCTGGTGCAACATATACTTATTAGATAGTTTTTGTTGTTTTGATTTATAATACAGGAAGATGATAAAACACGTATTTTACATTACCTCGGATGGCAAAAATTTTTTGCATTTTTAATGGAAAATATATTTTTAAAGTTTGGATAGTATAATTTAAAATAAATAGTTTCATTACCTGTCCAGTAGCCATAACATAGATCTGTATCCATCATCTAAAAGTAAAGCCAGTTTTTGATTTGATACACACATTGAGACTTTATCTTGTAGGAAATAAAGCAGAAAAAAGATGCTATTACAGTTTTATCTTCAACTGCACATCACTTCTAACCTTGAGTGAAGGCTCTGCATTATTGAATAGAACCAATTGAGGCAGTGCAGCTCTCGGTTAACACATGATCAGAACCTCAGACTGCTAAGGAAGAGCAGGAAATAGTTTGGCTGCCACCACGAGGCAACAGCACATTCTCCTGTTGACATTCTCACGGTCAGAGTGAAACTGGAACCGAGCAATCCCATTCCTTTGCAACCACCCTTATGCTGCAGAGATGGAGCCCTGAGCTCAGAAATGCCATTTGTGACAGAGCTTTCCCAGGTGGGAAGGCATCCTCCCTTCCCAGAGGTATTGCAAGTTCCCCTCTCCCCACTCCATTCCATCCATAAATGGAATGCTGACAATCCATAAAGGTTAGACACCACAGCACTGGCATGGATTCTTTTCCTTAGGCAGATCTAAGGCAGTCTGGGAGTTGCTCAGCCTCTTGTGCCCTCCTCAAGGGAGCATTTGTAACTTTTCTTCCTACAATCATCCAACCAAACAACTTGGTTACTGCTCCAAGTAATTACCATAAGCTTTGGCTGTGGTTTCCCATTCGATTTTAGTTAACCCAATATTTTGTAAATATTGACACTTCTATATTTGAAATTCCCAACATATTACAGAGATTTCATAGGTGATCTTCAAACTTGAGAGGTGATATTGACCACAGAGTAGCAATAAATAGGAAATATCAGAACAAAAGTTAATCCAATACACACCCCCAACAATCCTCCAATTTTTTATTATTTTTTTTTATTCTGGAAGAAACAAATTTAACAGCACTGCCATGCATGCAATAAAGGGACCGAGGCATGAAGATGAGCAAGCTCTTGGTCCCTCACATTCCAGTTTTCAAGGGTGACATTAGTGGGACACTGCTTGGAGCACTGCAATGATATCAAAGTAATCCATTAAACTTGCTGCTAACTGGAAATTTCTTTTGAGATGCATAGATAATATACAGCTCATTACTTACACATACAGGCAAAAGAAAAAAGCAAGTTTCACCACATTCTCATAAACCTCTGGAAATAAAGTCCTATAAACTTAACTGCCTTTCTCAATTTGACAAATTGATACTGCTATAACATTACCTGTACTGCACCTTGTCAATTGGATGCTTTTGCCCAGACTCTTTGCTCTATATATGTCATTTACACCACAGAAAACAAGACAGAATCCTATCCGAGCAAAAATTCAGTGGGAATCGAGAATTACTTACTCGGCAACACCTTACTCGGCACATCTCTCTGTGCAACATGCACTACAGCTTTCTTTTGGTCTGATCAAACACTTCTTATGGTAAAGATCATCATCCTATAATCTGGACTACGGACTGACTTCCTGGCCCGACGTGCCTCATCGCCGCCAACCTGATCCATTCTCTGCACATTGACTGAGCCTGACCGTACCCTCTGCAACCACCACCTCCCTGGGCAACCTGTTCCAACGCCTGACCACCCCAACAGCAAAAAAAAAAAATCTAATATGTAATCCGAATCCCCACTGTCCCATTTGAAGGCCACTCCCTCTAGTAGCCCGTAGGCTTCTTTCAGAAGCGATGTGAGGGGAAGGCGGCTCGCCGCTCCCCTTTACCCACACGGCTGGCTCCCTTCCAGGCCCGATCCCACACACGGTAAGGAAGGAACGCACCCACCCAGACGCCTGGGGCCAATCCTTCACCGGGGCTCTGTCAGTCCCCCGCCGGGGGCCGGTCACTCCCTCACCGGGGGATCACTCCCCCACCAGAACCAGAACAAGAACCAGAACCCGCTCCCGTACCCACCCCGCCGCCGCCGCTCCCGCTCTGTCGCACCAACGGCCCCTCAGCGGCACCGGCCCCTGCGGGCCCCGCCCCCGCCCCGCGGCCCCGGCCAATCCCCGCCGAGCCCCGCCCGTCCCGCGGCTCCCCATTGGTGGCGCGCGCTGCGCCCGCGGCCCGAGCGGCGCGAGCGGCGCAGGCTCCGCCCCCTGTCCCGCTGCGCGCGGGGAGCGTTCGGTCGTGCCCTGGGGAGCGGCGGCCGCGGGGCCCGCGCGGAGCGGCCGTTTCTCCGTGGCTGCGCCGCCAGCACGGCCGGCAACGCGGGCGCGCAGAAGGCGCTTCGGCCACCGGGCAGGAGGGATCACTACATAAACCCAAACGTTCTGGAAGAGTGGGAATTGGTGTCCAAGGACATCGTTTGCACCTGCGCTTGGCTCACAACATCCCCCTGCAGCGCTACGGGCTGGTTTCTTTAGGCGGCCACAGAGCCCTTAAAGGGAACTGGGCCGCCTTGACTTGTAAGCAAAGCGGCCACAGAGTCCCTAAATCAGACTGGGTTGCCTGGAGTTGTTACTAAACTCCCCACATTGCGCTGACCGTTCTGTGCAATTTCCAATGGCCCTGCAGAAAAAGACCTGGGGGTGCTGGCCAAGAGCTGCTGAACACGAGCCCAGGTGTGCCCACGTGGCCAAGAAGGACATTGGCATCCTGGCCTGGGTCAGCAACAGTGCGGCCAGCAGGACCAGGGCAATGACTGTCCGTCCCCCTGTTTTGGGCACCGCTGAGGCCCCACCTCGAATCGTGGGGTCAGTTTTGGGTCCCTCACTGCAAGAAAAATTTTGAGGTGCTGGAGCGTGTCCAGAGAAGGGAATTGAGCTGGGGCAGGCTCTGGAGCACAAGTCTGAGGAGAAGCGGCTGAGGCAGATGGGGGGGCTCAGCCTGGAGAAAAGGAGGCTCGGGGAGGACTTTCCCTCTCTCTCCAACTCCCTGGAAGGACACCGGCTTGGGTGGGGATTCCTAACCATAAGGTATCTATCCCATGATCTTTTGCACCAAGAAGATTGTCGCTGTAACTTTAGGATTTGGCAGCCGGGAAACCTTGGGGAGGATGGAGGGCTTTGCTTTAGGGCACGTGTTTTTAAAGGCTGCCCAGGCAGTCGCACATCGTGCAAAAGGTGTACGCTCTGCCCGAGACTTACGGGAATCCTGGAATTTAGTGACTGGGGTGTAAAACTGCCTGCTTCCCTTCCGGATCACGGCAGTCGCTTGCGTGGTTGCTGAGGGAGCTTTTGTGCATTCGGCTTCGGGACTTTGCTACGCTGCAATTCGGCAATGTGATCGAATGTGCCTGCTTTCCCTGCCTCCCTGCCGCTCGGGAATGCACAGACGGTGCACGGTGTTCCGCCTGGAGCCGGGCTGTGCCCGCCGTGCCCTGAGTGCCCGGGGAATCGCTCCCTCGGCTCCGTTGTGTCCGAGCCGCCGCTGCCCCCGCCCCGCTGAGGGTCCGAGCGTGCAGCGGAGCGCCCCCTGCCGGCCGCGCGTGCCCCTGGCCCCGCCCCCCGCCGGCCGCAGCGGCCTTAGCCCCGCCCCCCGCCGGCCGCGCGGGATCCCGGCCCCGCCCCGCGCCCGCCGCAGCCGCCAGCGGCCCCTGCCGGGCGTGGCCGGAACTACAGCAAAGGGCAACCACGGCCCTCGGCGGGGGAACCTCCTGGGTTTGTGCTGGGCTTTGTTCCGGGCATGTTCTGTACTAAAGAACTGCTACTCCTTTCCTATATTTTTTAAGCCCCATAATTTTCGAAGTTATAATGATTTGGAGAGAGCAGTCTTCTTGCCATTCCAGGAAGGTTCCCACTTCCTTAGCAGACATTTAACTTTTAAAACAGGACACTTTGTTAAAAAAAAACAAACCCGGGAACATTTCATGATTTCATGTACTACATGATTTCACATCTAAAGAAACCGGGCTGTCTGCCCTTTTCTTCTCAGGCAGTGCGTTCCTCTGTCTTCAAGTACAAAAGCAACAAAGCGATTATAGGTAACAGTGGCAGAATACGCTGTGTTACTGTCACAGGGACTCCCGGCTTACTTCACCAGCTCCTATCTGTTGTTTGTTGCTGCCCAGTGAAGAAGAGTCACATTTTCTTTGTCTGGTTGGCAAACATCATATCCTGCTTCTACCAGTTCTTTGCATCGCTCTGCCATTCCATACCTTAAATGAGACAACACCGATTTACTTACCGTTTGTTAAATATCCTCCAGTTTGGAGACAGTCGCATCCTAAAGAAAAAATACATCTCAATAAGCATCACCCAGCAGTTCCTACTTGAGCAGATTCCACATTGCATTCAATGGAAACCTTGTAAAAAGAGTGGGGCTGTGCCTTGAGGAGTAGAAACTTCTACTTAACAAATCTGTCTGAAATGCTTTTGGTTTATTTACAATAGTAGCTGTAAGTGATGTTTCTTCTTCCACTACAGGGAGAAAATGAAACTGAAGATGTTTCCTCTGTAAAAATGGAAGCTTTGTAACAATGGACCTCCCGCTCCCGGAGGAAACGTGCCACGGCCCTTGGAGAATTGGCAGTCACTGCTCACAGGCCATCGGAAAAGGGATAATTGTCACCCCCAGCTCACCCTCCAGACCAGGGCTGACACATAGGACTCTCGCCATCCCCTCACGGTGGGATCCTGGCTGGAAGCATCACAGCTCGGGTCAGGACTTTGGGTAGAGACTTGGAGAGCCACTCAGGGCACAAGAGGGTTGGCAGCCCTCAGAAAAGAAAAGAAAAATGAAAGAGCAGGCGCATTTATGAAAAAACCCTTTTTTTTACCGACCCCTGTTTCAGTAGGTCAGGGCAGTAGACAGAAGGTAGCACAGATTTGTAGCTGGCACCCGGGCCTATTCCTGTAACTAGACTCGTTACTGCACTTTCCATCTCCATCAGTTGTTTTTACGGTAGAGGAAGATATTTGGGAGGGGCACAATGGGCCCAACACCATGGGAGCAAGTCCAGGATGTCAACAGCTTTCAGTTGTGAATGAGCAGGAAAGCTAAGAGACAAAGTCAGGCTTTTTTCTCATCCTGAAGGGGGAGAAGGGAAAATTCAGAGCTGACAAAAATATACCGTATTGGGGTGCACAAGTGCAGGGAGAACCCTCCCTTGCTGGACAGGAGGTGCTATGAGCATTCAGGGATTCTTTGTTGGCATAGCAAAGTCTCCAGAAGGCAGCTGGGGAGAAATACCACTCCTTCCACCCAGTGTTCTAAAGCTCTGGGCTACATGGTACAACAAAGTTATCAAGAGTTGCTCTGTTACATAACACAACTCCCGAATGTGAGACGGGGTTAGAGGCTGGTAACACCAGGGGGGTTCCCTTGGAGTCCCTAGGGATCACTTTCTCTGCCGCTCCTTCCTCGGCAGCGGGGGTCCCCTCCCGCTCTTTCCCTGCCCCAGCTTGGGAGGCTGAGCCTGCTGGAGCGTGTCCATCTGTCCTAGAGTCTCTTTTGGCATCTGCGTACCCCTGCACAGCTCCTTTAGATGCTGCTGTCCCCTAAATCCAGGCAGACCGGGCTGCATTTGCCTGCTGCCAGTGTGAGGGGAAGAAAGAGCAAGAGTTCATTAGGGCTTGACCTGAAATGATGTTTTGGCGTTTCTGCTTCTTCTCACAGCTTTGGCAGGTGAGCAGCATCTCTGTCCCTGCCGCCTGCTGGCCCTTGGAATGCACACATGAACCCAGGTATCACTTCTGGCCAGTTGTTCAGCTGCTTTGTTCTCCGGAGAGAGACCGAAGTTGAATTTTTCCTTCCCTGGAATTTCGGATTTTCTCCCTTTTCTACTGGACTGCTTGATTGCTTTAACATCAGAGCACATCGGGAGGACTTTCCACCGGGCACAGAGGGCCTGGCCCTGGGCCAAGCCGCAGCTCCGAGGAGACCAAAGGCAGGACTCTAACACTTTCCCAGGTTTTTCCTCCACAGCAAAAGATTTTATTATTTAGCATTATTTTCCTTTCCCGTGTGTTTGTTAAATAAATAGTTTTATCTCCTTCACTTTCCTTCGAGGAAAATTTATTTTTTCCCGACCCTGGTGGGGGAGGGGTGATTGTGCCTTCTCTCAGAGGATATATTTCTAAATTTGGCCAAACCGGAACACCCAGCACACTGCCATGCACAGGCTTCGCTGGCTGCAGCTCCCAAGGAGAAGTGTTGCTTAATGACCTTGTGTTCTGCCCAGCTGGACATGAGAACAGCAGTACTTGGAAAGCAGCCTGTGGTGAAAAGCACCCCTGCTTCCACCCCAGCATGACCCTGGGCCTTTTTCTAAAAGGAACAGGAATGGTATAATTTATTGGCCTGGTTTTTGGTGCTTGAGGTGGAACAAATTTCCCGAGGGCCTCTTCTCCTTTTTCCTGCAAGAGGTGGAGTTGTGCTGGGTTGTGAGCACCCTGCAGCATTGGTTTGGGGAGCAGCTTGCCGAGAGTCAGGGTCTGGTTCTGTTAATGAGGGCACTTGCCAGTGGGGAAGTGGCTCACAGCGAGGGTGGTTGAGGGCAAGATCTTATGAAGGGAAAACAGCCCTTAATGTGGCAGGTCAGCTCTAGTTTTTCTCCTTCCCTCTGCTTCCCATTTTGAGCTTTACTGTTCTCAGGCTTAACCCAGAAGTTGTTCTTGCTGCAGCCAAATTCCATCCTGCTATGCTGCTGTGGACATCAGTTTAATGACAAGAGGGATGCAGCTCCCTCTCCCAGGCAGAGCCGTCTGGTCAGTGCCTGGGCAGCAGTTTTGTCAAGCAAGTGCAAATGGGGACAGTCAGTGTAGAGAGCCGTGGGGTGAAGGACCAAGGGAGCTGTAGGAGGTGGGAGAGGGTGATCACCCACTCTGTAGGGCAGGTGGTGGCTTGTGCCCTCCAAGGCTGGGGCAAGCCAGCTGACTTCTCAGGCCAGGGCAACAGCGCCATGGGAGAGAAGGGAGTTCTTTTTACTGAGACACTGTAGTCTTGTGTTCTTTGAGCCTTGGTGAGCACTGGTCCTTGTTGGCAAGGCTCCCCCAGAGCTCATGGATCACTGGGACTGTTACAGGAGTCCTTTCAAGCCTTCTTGGGTAAAGGAGGGGCTGAGGCAGCTGTGGGACAAGTGCTCTGCCTGGGGCACTTGGCAGCCTCTGGGTGCTGCCTTTCAGGGTTTGCCCCTCCTTGACAAGACATGTTTGAGTGGGAAGACTTTGAAGGCAATTTATCACTGTAGGGCTGTTAAATGTTGATTTGACAGAGACAAATGTGTTACGCTCCATTTCACAACCTTCAGGGGTAAACGTTCTCCATTCTCAGTATCTCTGATTCCCTTGGGGTCATCTCTTTCCCCAGATGCATCGTTCCTAAGCTGACAGCGTGCCCCTACATCCTGTGCTACGATGAGTGCCATCTGAAGGAGCCATACGAGAGGAAGTTCCTCATTGTGAATAACAGCCACATTCCTGGCTGCTACGGGCTTATTGCCCAGGTTTGGCATCGCATCCACCTCCTCCTCTCCAATATTATTGAGGAGATTATTGGGGGAAAAAAAGGGTTTGGTTTGCTGGTTTCTATTCAGTCTTAAAGATCTGCTGAGAACAAGATCCTACCTGAATGTAAACTTTAGGGTGCAGTTTAACCTCCTGAGGAAGCAGTTCATGTTCTAGTCTTCGGGATGTGGGAGATCTTAGAGGGTTGTGAAAAGCTGCTGCATTCACAGACACCAACGCCTGTGCTGGCAGCCTCCTTGCAGGACCCCCTGAGAATGCTAAACCTACAATTCTTGCATCTTGTTTGTGCCTTTCACCTTTTTCCTGGGGATTTTTAGAAGTGTGTGTGAGTTGCCATTGTGGTGGATGTTAAGGACTTTAAAGTTTCTTCAGAGGTCCCTCTGAAGTTGCATTTGATTCTGTCCCTTCTAGAAACGCAAGGAAGATACTCCTGTGTTCTACTCCAGCTCCGAGCCCTGTGGGATTGTCCAGCCTTTCAGCATAGCAGAGATTCCAGTTACAATCGAAGCCCAAAAATTGGGCAAGTATGACACCAGTGTCCTTATTGGCGTGTTCGGGGATGAAGGAAACTTGCTGGTGAGTGCAAGGGGAGACGTGTGCCTTTGTGCAACTCATCCTGGCAGGGTGCAAAGCGTACAGGGATTCTTCCAGAGAAAACAGGCACAGGCTGGTATGGAGAAGGACAGAAGGGATTGGTGGCATACACAGCTCATGCCTTATAGGTGGTAATCTCAGTGTCTGACACAGCATATAGTTCATCTAAGCTGGAATCAAGGATAATTTTAGTTAATTAATCTTTAAAATGCCATTAACTTTGGAAACATCTGTTTAAAAATGTCATGTCATCTCTCTGAGCACAAAAGAGAATGTCAGAAGATTTCTGGAAACCTTGAGCTTTCTGTAAAAGAAAGGAAAGCTGGCATTTGGAAAGTAGTTGCAAGGATCCAAACATATTAAGACATACGGAAATGATGATGCCAAATCCCCTGGATGGCACCATCACACTGGGCCAGTATTACAGCTGGTGGTGGGGTCCGTGGCTCTGACCCAGGAAGAGGTGACTGGTCCGGAGAGATGGTCCCGAAAGGGATCGCCGTCCCGAGGCCCAGTGTCTTCCCTCAGCTGCTGGCAGGAGGGCCCTTGCAGGGGCTGTCAGCTCTTTAGTGATTGTCAGCTCGTGACTTCAGCTCAGCTCTGCAGGGCAGCCTCCAGGCCAAACCAAACCAGAGAGAGACGAGAAGGCCCGTGTGGCTGGTTCCGCACAGAGGTAGCTTTATTGTTGGTTCCCTCTGGCGAAGGGGAAAGCCAGGGACGAGCTCTCTCCCCCACAGAGCCAGGGGGCTTCCTTTTATAGGGATACAGGGGATCAGCAGGGGACCAATGGGTTACAGAGGGTCTGGGACAGACCAATGGGTTACAGAAAGATCTGCATAGTGTCTCCCAAAGGATTGTGGGTCCACTTTTCCTCGCCATGACCAAGAAGTGGCTGCCTTTTCAGGGAGTCCTGCTGGGCAATTGCAAAATCTCTTGTCTCAGCAGAGATCCCTCCAGGGCAAGGGCTGGGCATATCCCACAGGCCAGTGTGGCACTGCATGTAAGTCAGTCAACAGGAGGGCCAGGCAGTGCAGGCTGTGGCAGGGAGCCTGAAGTTTGACAAAACAGTTGCTTTTAACTATCACGCTCCTTACCTTAAAGAGGAGGGTTTCTCCCCACTAGAATAACCAGTTGTTTAACTGTCAGCCTGGTCTTAATTACAGATTTCTTGAAAAGCTTTTACCTTTGGGCCAATAATTTGTAGTTTGAAGCTTTCTCTTACCTTAATCCTTTTTAATTTGGAGGTGAATGTATAGGGATTCCTTGTGGAACAGGGGCGTATGATAGCCCAGGAGAGTTGGGGCAACCCAGGACTGCTGCAGAAGCACCCCTGAAGGGGCCTCAGGCTGCAGATAGGCCAGAAAGACACCTGGCAGCAGGCAGCCTTGAACAGCCTTGGGAAAAGTTACATGCTGGTCGGCTCCCCTGCTGCTTAGAGGCTGTCCTGTGGAAATAGTGCGTGAAGCTTTGTAGATATAAGTGAGTGTAAGTAAACAATAAAGGAAGCACGATGCTCAAATAGTATTGGTGTTCGTATCGTGACTTTGGCCGGCTCCCCTGCGCTCGGAACCACCCCCCCCCCCCCCCCCCCCCGCTAAAGGTGAATGTGTCTTTTTTTTTTCCCCCAAAAGCCCAGTATTTCAGCTGGAGAGTGGTAGTTGTCCCTAAAGAAATAACTTGAGCAGGATTGAGCTGTTTAAGCTTTTTAGCTTTCCCTGTTGTGGTTTGGTTTGGTTTTTTTTTCAAATCTTTCTTGCCTACTTTCTGGAACAGAGACAGGTGTTACGGAGCACTGGAACGCGGGCGGATATCTACCCAAGTCCAAGACTGATAGAATTTGTCATGATCCCAGCGCTACGTTGTAGTACACAAACCTTTCACCTCGTCAATGAGGGTTTTGTTGCTGCAGACTTCAGGATGGCGGTCGTACCCCCCCTACAGGGTCCCCAAGTGCAGGATCTCAAAGATTGAGTAATAGTTTTGGGCGCAGATTAATGCAAAATACAGTAACAGGATGAATCACCCCAGAACAAACATTTTGGAGGAAAACACCAGGTCCTGTCAGCATCTCCTGGAAAATGCTACATTGCCGTTATAAACATATTTTTCTTTGCAATGATGACATCAGAAGGGCAGATTATCAGACACTGTTTCTGGTCCACATTAAGACCTGGAAATGAAGACAGTCTCCAAGCTATTAACACCTCAAATTGTTCATTGGGAGCAATCTGATGACCAGGGAAATATAGCTACTCCCATACTGTTTTCCATCTTGTCTTCTCTTCTAGCCTCATTCCCTGCTTTTGTTGGTTCAAATTCACAAACGGGGGCTACCGTTTCCATTGGCTCTACTGGACCATGGAATGTTACAGACCACCTGAGGAGGAGGGCCAGAGCCTCACATCTGTCAGTAGCTCCAAGGACGAAGAGGATTCCCAGAGCCCCTGTTTCAGCTGCAGCCACGGTCAATGGAGCTGCAGCCAGACGAGTCAGCTCACATGGTGGTGCAAGGCTTCTCCAGCGTTCGGCAGGTGAGGTCCCCACCAAGGGCTGAGCCTGGGGAACCATCAGATCCCCTCCCCTGGGCTTGTTCCACAGTCCCTTGACATTTGCCTGAGGGAATGAGCAGGGGCCTTCAAGAAACTGGCTTAAGGCCACACGTTTCCATGGCAGCACCAGTTGCTTTCCTTGCTGGCCACCATCAGGCCAGCTACGGCTTTATCGTGATTTCACATCTACCAAAACCCAGTGCTGATCCCAAAATAGGGGTGGAAGGAAATACTGCTCTTTTGGGCAAACAGTGTTGCATGCTGAGTCAGCAAGGAAAGACAGAGAAATAAGTTACACTTAGACTAGGAGCCCAAGAAGAAAGTGAATTAAACAAGTGCCAAGTGGTTTATCTGGGGTATGCACAGAGTAAGACAAAAGCTGTGTGAGAAGGGAGGGAGGGTCTCCCAAGTGCCTTTTGTGGCTGTTGGGGTGCAGTGTTAGAGACAATTGAGTGCAGAATAAATAAGCTGGAAGAAAAGGGGGCAGTGACCATAACTCTGGGGCAGGAATAGGGCCCGTGGTGGGTGGTGAGCCAATTTGCTGGATGCCAGCAGCCACTGGTGACAAGTGTCTCTTGCAGGCAGGAGGTGCAGGATTACGTGCTGTGTGAAGCCACCATTGGGGAAAGCACAACCGCAGAGCCAATAACAGAAACAGTCCTTACTTGTGAGTTTATTGATCTCTCTATAGAAGTATCAGCCAAAGAATTCCCTTTCTGAGTGGAGAAGGTAAGTCTCTGGACTGCAACCTGGCATTTAACAGCACAGCTGAGGAGGGTGTGTGCTTGTGTTAAAGCCCCTCTTTTTACCCTTCCTGAGGCACTTTGTAAAGTGAGTGAGGATGCTTTTAGAGATGAGACTGGTGTTTAACTTCCCCAAAGTAAAATTGCAGTAACAGCTGCACTGCCAAGGGGGATCGTGGCCACTTACAGAGAAATACCAGTTTCTCTGCTCACTATAAAGGGAGATTTTTGAAGATCCTCTAAGGCAGGGTGATGTCTAAACACTGATACTGTAGGGAAGCTGGGGAAAATGGGAATTCCTGTGAATTCCTCAGGCTTACAAGGAAAAACCCATCATCTCCTGTGTCTCTTTGCCTTCTCTGCTGTTGGCATGAATGCTTTATGGTATAGCTATATGGTATAGCTCTGTGCCCCCAAGCCTCACCTGCCTCAAAGGACCCCCAGACATCCTGCAGCTGCAGTGATGATAACACTGGGGCAGAGCAGGTGCCCTTTAGTCTCTGGATCCCAACTCCTGCATCATCTTTCCCTCTCCTGCAAGTTGTCTGAAAAAGAGATGTTTCATTATTTGGTTTCTGTAGTTTCAGGCCTCTCCTCTGGTTCCCAGGCTTCCACTGAATCACAGAATCCCTTGAACAGGCAGTTCAGATGTAATTAGAAGCTTTTCAGCTCTCCCTGATTCTGCCTGGCTTCTGCTCAATGCCACACACATTGATTTATCACATACTATAGCACAGCACCTGTTTGGTATCAGTACATCCAGAACTAGTTTCCCAAACTCTCTGGTTTCTTTAAACCATGCAGGAAGCCCAGCACAATGCATAGACAGGAAAGAAGAGCCTAGGCTGATCAGAGCTTTGAAGCCACAGACACCTTGTCCCTGTAGCAAGGGCAGCAGGACACATGTTGCAGATGAACTGCTTTTATGAGGCTGCTAGAGCCAATAAGGTTGTAAGAAATGACTGTACGTGAGTGAAGATCATCTAGTGCTGTTCTGCTCAATAGAGAGACAAAACTAGAGACAAATGCTCTGGATTCCCTTTCTGCTTTAGATCTTGTTCAAGCAGCTGCCTCCTCTCAGGGGCCTATTCCCTCATCTGTATGTGGGAGTGTTTCCCTGTCCCCCAGAGGATGCTGTGGTTTCTAAACATGAAAAGCATCTGCTATAAAGAAAAATCTCCTGGAAGGGTAGAAGCAAATAGAAAGGGTAATAGAGATGGATGAACTTCTGGGGCTGAAAAATGTGAAATGCAGCAGAAGCAGGAGGAGGTCTGTGGCCGCTTGAGGTTGTTTTTCCTTGTCTCCCTCCCTTGCTGGACAGGAGGTGCTATGAGCATTCAGGGATTCTTTGTTGGCATAGCAAAGTCTCCAGAAGGCAGCTGGGGAGAAATACCACTCCTTCCACCCAGTGTTCTAAAGCTCTGGGCTACATGGTACAACAAAGTTATCAAGAGTTGCTCTGTTACATAACACAACTCCCGAATGTGAGATGGGGTTAGAGGCTGGTAACACCAGGGGGGTTCCCTTGGAGTCCCTAGGGATCACTTTCTCTGCCGCTCCTTCCTCGGCAGCGGGGGTCTCCTCATGCTCTTTCCCTGCCCCAGCTTGGGAGGCTGAGCCTGCTGGAGCGTGTCTATCTGCCGTAGAGTCTCTTTCAGCATCTGTGCATCCCTGCACAGCTCCTTTAGATGCTGCTGTCCCCTAAATCCAGGCAGACTGGGCTGCATTTGCCTGCTGCCAGTGTGAGGGGAAGAAAGAGCAAGAGTTCATTAGGGCTTGACCTGAAATGATGTTTTGGCGTTTCTGCTTCTTCTCACAGCTTTGGCAGGTGAGCAGCATCTCTGTCCCTGCCGCCTGCTGGCCCTTGGAATGCACACATGAGCCCAGGTATCACTTCTGGTGAACCCAAGTGGCCGCGTCAGTTTGAAAGGGCGGCTGTTGTTTCACTGTTACCTTTCTAGGCTGGTTACAGCTCCTCCTGCATGTACTACAGCCTGTGCTTGAAGACACAGAACTACCGTCCTGGAGAAAAGGCATCAAAAGCTTGACAAAGGCTGAAGGGAACACTCTGATTACCCCTTTTCCCAAGAGGGTTCTTTAGCTGAAGTTGCTAAACAGGACCAGACTTGACACCCCGGCATGGGTTTGTGATTGTTTTATTTCTCGAGCCCTCAGTCCTGCATGGGACTCGGTAATCGGGTGCTGCAGAGGCTCTGGCAAGGCATCAAAGACGCCTGCCCCGCACCCAAGGGTGGCGCAAGATCTCCTCCAGCGCTGGCCTGTCCGCAGGGTGCTTGGACAAACACCAGCGGATCAGATGTTGGCACTCTGGGGAGAGAAACCAGAAAGCGCCGGTCACTTGCAGAAGGCTCCTGCCCAGCTGCTCCCGGCGCCTCCAGGGCCCGGGCTATGCTGCGTGTGCTCAGAGCTGTGCCAGCCTCCCGGCTGACTCTGCCCTTTGCGGGACAGTGGCACGGCAGGACACGCGCCACCTCCTTCAGCCAAGCAGGCCACACCGACCACGTCGTCACGGGCTGCCTCCTGCGGCCAGCTCTTGAGGGCAGATGGGCCTCCCGCGCAGCTGCGTGAGGGCCACGCTGGGCTGCGCGGTGCCATCTGCCAAAGCCTGCCTTCTTGAGGCCAGACACCAACCTGGAGAGACCTGCTGCCAGAAGAAGAGCTGCCCCGACACGATGTCACGGTCCTCCTGGAAGGGCATGTTCCCGCAGACCATGACGTACAGCAGCACACCCAGGGACCAGATGGTTGCCGAATGGCCGTGGTAGCAGCCAAGGCAGATCCACTCGGGTGGGCTGTACATGTGTGTTCCTAGGGGAGACAGGTGGCGCTGTCCAGGTGCAGGCTGCTGGCTTCCAGAGCCTGGTGCCAGCCTCCTGGCGGAAGCAGGGGCTGCACCGGTGGCCACAACTTCCCCCCGAGGCCACCGGGCGTTCCCCAGCCAATTGGCCAAAGCCAAGAAACCGTTCTGCAAGGCAAACAAGGCCAGCGGAGCAGCCCAAGCCCTTGCGGGCCTGCCAAGCCGAGCGGCCGGGGCCTGGCTTTGGCAGCCCCCCTCTGTGGGCAGGGCTGGCAGCTGGCTCCTGGGGCACAGCATCTGCCCCGTGCCAAAGGGCAGCCGGCAGCCGGCTGAATGCCGCAGCCCACAGCCCAGGAGGGAATGGGGCCGTGCAGTGCCTGGCACTGGGAGCAGGGCCTGGCCTGTGGGCTCACCGGCAAATCGCGTGAAGGCCTGCTCCTGGAGGAAGGTGCCGCAACCGAAGTCGATGAGCTTCAGGTCGCCGCTCTCCGGGTCCACGAGGAGATTCTCTGGCTTGATGTCCCGGTGCAGGACGCCGCAGGCGGTGCAGTGCCGCACGGCCTCCAGCACCTGGCAGAAAAGCCAGCGCGCCATCTCCTCGCACAGGAACCCCTGCTCCAGCAGGAAGGCCAGGAGATCCTGCGATGGCTCCGGACGCTCCATCACCAGCAGGAAGCTGTCAGGCAGCTCAAACCAGTCGAGGAGCTGGATGATGTTGTGGCAGCCAGAGCCCACCTTCTCCATGAGCACGATCTCCATGGGAACACGGGTGCCGTCGGGCTGTGAGGAGGAGACAGTGCCTCCAGCAGGCCTGATACTGCCCTGTGGCTCCGCTGCCTCGTGCCTGGGATGCCCCAGTGCCCCCTTGGGCAGCCTCCCTGGTGCTTGGGCTTCCTCCCGCCCAGGGGATGCTTGGGGGGTGCCCCCCTGCCCGGCCCCATCACCAGTGTTTGGCATCCCCGGGCCCGCGATGCTCCGGCTCGCACGCTGAGCCCACGCCCGCTCCCCCCGCCCTGCGCCGCCTCCCGCCCTGGGGCCCCGGCCTTATCCCTGCCCGCCACGCCCCGCTCTGTCGCGGTGGCCCCGCTCACTCACCAGCTCGTACCACCGCAGGACGCTCTCCCGGGCCACGCGTTTGATGGCCACCTGCAAGCCCACGAGAGACGGGGCTGAGCTCAAGCCCTGCCCCGCCCCGCCCCTGGCCCTCCTCCCGCGCCCCGCCGTCTCGGCCACTTTACCGGACTCCCGTCTGAGAGGCGGATGCCCGAGAAAACGGTGCCGAAGCCACCGCTGCCCAGCTGAGGGCCCAGCTGGTACAGCTCCTGCAGCTTCTTCTTTTGCCCTGCGACCGAGACCGAGCCATCAGCCTTGCGCCCAGGGCCCCCCCGGCCAAGTGCCCGCGAGTAAAGCGAGCCGAGCCACCGCGGGCCACGTTGCTCTGACCTGCTTCCTGCTGCGCGCCGGGCAGCGGCCACCGCCTTGCAGCCGTCGGGCAGGGGAGCGGCAGAGCTGGGGCAGGGGAGCGCGCAGAGGCGGCTGCAGGAGCCGGAGGGCAGCGGGGCAGGGCGTCACCGTCGCTGTCCCCGGCGTCGTGGGCTGGACTCTGCTGTTGAGGACTGCCGGGGCTACAGCCCGAGGACTCGCACAGGGGGGTGTCAGGAGCAGCTGCAAACCAGGGAGGGGTTTTTTGAAGCCGTGGCATCAGAAGCACTGGAAACAGCCAGAGACTCTGCTGCTCTCAAGGGCCCTGGCCTGGCCTGTGGATGCCCCTCAAGAGCCCCGAGGGAGCCTCAGACAGCTCCTCAGAAGATCTCACCTGCTACCAGAAAGGCCTTCCTGGTAGTCGGTGGCCGTCTTGGAGCAGCTTCCTGGAGATGGAGGAACCTCCTGGGTCTCTTGAGGGTCATCTCTGCCACCAGGCACGGGCTGTTGCCAGCTGGCACAGCCGGCACAGCGTCCTGGGAGCTGTGGGCCGGCAACTGCTGGCTCCAGCTCACTTGCTGCTCCGCCACCTGCTCCTGAGAAGGCTCCCCTGGATCGGGCTGGGCTCCCACTTGGACTTCTGGGCTTTCCCTGGCCACGTCAGTTGTCAGGGTTGCGCCCGTATTGTTGAAGTCCGTGAGTCCAAGGGAGCTGGGAGACCTGTCCACAGGCTCTGCACCTTCTGCAGGCTGACAGGTCTCACTGAGCGTCTGCGGGGGATAGAAGCTGTCAGAGATAGCGGAGGCTCGTGGCAGGATGGAGGATCTCTGACAGCCTGAGCTTCTTGCCTGGATGGTGGGTCCCTCATGGTGTGCCGTCCTTGCAAGGGTTGAGGCTCTCCCAGGGATGGATAATCTTGCTGGGAGCGGCCTCTTGAAGGGATGGAGGCTCCTGGAGGAGCTGGACGAGCCACAGCAGGGCAGGTGGCCTCGCTTCACCAGCTCCTCCAGTTCTTTCCACAATGCCTGCCACATCCCAGAGCAGAGCGGCACCCATGTCCCATTGCGAGCCCAGAGCAGCAGCATCAGTTCCTGCAGCTCCTGGGCCACTGCCACGCAGGGGCCGCAGCTGCAGGGGCTGTCCAGAGGGCTCGCGGGAGCACGTGGCCGCTTGCGAGGGGTCACCCGAGGCCTGGAGGACCTGGGAGCCACAGGGGCTCCTCGCTTCCTCCGTGAGCCTCTGGGCTGCACCCCTGGGCGCTTGCGCCTCTTCGATGTCCGTGCCTGCCGCCTCCGTGGTTGCCAGTGGCCAACGGCCCACCAGACAGCCACAGTGGCCAGCAGCAGGACAAGCACAATCACCAGGACGCCACCGTCACACATGGCTCCGGCGCGTCCCATCGCGACTGCACTGGCAGCTGCAGGTGCTGGCAGTGTTACATAGCGACTGCGCGGTGATGTCACAGTGCTGTGGGCCAGGACAGCCAGGTGACATCCCAGCCCTGCCTCTCGCCAGCGCTCAGCCCCTTTGTGCCGTCACAGCCCTGTGCCCACCTCAGCGCTCTCCAGTGCCACAGGAGGAAGAAAGGGACTCCCTGTGGGCACTTGAGGGCCCTCTGGAGCAGAGTGGGTGGAAGATTCTTGTCTAAGTAGGACATAGGGATGAGGAGGGGAACAATGGTGGTGTCACCTCCTTGCTTGCAGAGCATGGGACATGGATTGCCCAATGGGACACTGTAAAGTCCTTGGGGAGAGCAAGCCCTGCTCAGCAACATCCAAACCACCCGCATGCTATCCACCGCATTCCCATCCTGAATCCAAATCCAACTCTGTTCCACTTCCTGGGAAGAAAATGGATCCTATCCCATTGAAAACCAGTACATCAGCCAGTTCTTCACCCAGCACACCCTGTCCCTGCTCATCTCACATCTGGACACCTGCTCCAGAAGGATTCTGTGAGGGACAGGATCAAAACTCCTCTTAAAATCCTGAAATACAACCTGCAATGCCTTCCCATCACCCATGAGACAGGTGACCTTATGGCAGCAGGATAATCAATCAGTTAGACCAGAATTTCCCTCTGTTATCTCACGCTGCCCACGGCTGACACTGGCACTGTCCTTCCCATCACTTCCCAGTAGTGCCAAGCATGACCTTCTCCACCATTTTTCCTGCTATCAAGATTAGATTAAGAGGGCTGGAGTTTCCTGGAAAGTCCAAGCACTTGCTGTCAAGTCGCATACAGCTGGAGAGCATTGAGCCAGCATGGACCTCCTTGGGCTTTCAGGAGCTTGGGTAGATGATTTAGGGGGTTCCTTCTGGGACATACTGGGATGAATCCCATCCAATGCCACAGCCTCATGGATATTGTTCTGGTCCAAGCTGTCCCCAGCAATCCCAAATGGAAGATCACTGTCCCTCGCACCACTCTGCCTCCTCCATTGGACACCCTTCAGCACCCAGAGAAGCTGGTGGTACTTGGCAGAGCCAGGGTCTGTGGGACAAGGACACTGGCAACAGCTAAAAGCAGAGAGGATGCCCAGAGAGCCCAATTCCCACAGGATTCTGCCATCTTGAGGGGGTCAGCCTGTCCTGAGAAGATGCTTGCCATGGCTTTGGGCATTGCAGTCCTGCTGGCCCTGGTGGGCTGCACAGCCGTGGAGGGCTGAGCTGAGTGTCCGCCACCCACGAAAAGCTGGGAGAAAGACTGCGGACAGGACGTGGGATCCCAGTGACCTCCCGCCCCCAGTGCAAACATGGTGGCCACACCTGTCCTTCCAGTGGCCCCGTAACAACTGGTCTTCCAGTTGCTTCAGTGCCTGGAGGGACCCCTCAATCCCGACAAGGTGCCAAACCCCAGCGTCCTGCCATGGACCTGTCTGGGGGTCTCCACTGAGAGTCCATCCATAAGCAGCTGCTCCAGGAGGTCAAAGAGGAGGCAGTGAGGAGAGCCCAGCAAGGCAGGGAGGGGAGGAGATGAGGGGCTGGGAAGGGAAAGGGAGGACCACGCACTTGGTCTCAGAGGACCAGGCACTGCAGGCTCGGCACTGCTGGCTCTCAGGGTGCCCTGGATGGGCAAGGTGGTGCCAGGTGCCATCCCACCATGTTCCCCGGCTGTTCTCTTGTCCTCACAGCCATGACCTTGGGACAGATGGCTCTGCACATCCTTGTCCTCCTCTTCTGCCAACACAGTTCAGGGAAAATACTTCCACTACTCCACCTCAGTAAGGGTCCCAGGTGGCTCCATGCTGCTCAGGGTGCTGGAGGTGGTGGCAGAGGAGAACCCTGAAACCTTTAGGTGAGAGCCAGAGGGGCTGTGGCAGTGGGGTTGGGCATCCCACCACCCAGCCTGGAGCCCACTCCATCTTCCTGGCTACTTCCAAACGTCCTGGGGCCCCATGGTTGTGGTCTCCATCCACGAGCTGGCTTCCAGCATGGATGACAGGACATACTGGCAGTGCCACAGTGCTGGGGACACCCTCGATGAAGATGGGTGGCCCAGGGTGGCCACCAG
The DNA here is from genome assembly GCF_041296385.1 of Aphelocoma coerulescens. NCBI lineage: Eukaryota > Metazoa > Chordata > Aves > Passeriformes > Corvidae > Aphelocoma > Aphelocoma coerulescens. Next base: position 323,777 of record NW_027183464.1, read on the forward strand.
CTGGGGAGCGTATCCAGGCCATCTTCAGCTCCTACTGATGCCACTGAAAGACACTGGGAGCCGCCATGGAGCAAGGAAGTGTCATTCCAGCATGTCCCTGGGTATCTCTGTGTGACCCTGGGAGTGGCAGACAGTGCCACAAAGTAGGAGGTCCCTTGTATCCCCAGCTTCCAGGGCAGGGAAAACAAGGAGGTATTGTTCCTACAGTCCCACCCTGGCCTAACTGGAGGGGGAAGCCAGTACAAGACACCAAGAGCCCCTAGGACACAGGTGGCAGGGATCCAGCAGATGACCCTGCACCAGATTGGCTTGTGGGGCCAGGGTGGAGGATTTGGGTTATAAACCTCAGGGATCAAGGGGACCCCCAGGATCCAGGGGACGGGGTGGGCAGCACAGAGCAGAGCCGATCGAAACCGCGATGGGGAAGGGATCAGTGCCATCTGCAGGGCAGAAGGACACTGGACGCGGGAGTGACCGCAGAGCCACCGTTTGATGGAAATGGATTGGTAGGGGTGTCAGGGGCTCCCATCGTACCAGGGACTCACCACACTGGGGCCCTTGCTAACAGGCAGGGTTGGTGCAGACAGAGAGCAAGTCAGTTCCCTGGGACACACGGGACCTCTCGATCCACTTGCAACTTTAGGCCTAAGGGGGGAAAGTGTCAAGAAGTTCTTTGATTATTCAGGGACCAAGTGGGATAGAGAAGCAGCTGCATTTTATTCAACCACTATTGGTAAATGCGGGGGATAGGTTTGAAAGGCATGAATTTCTGTTTCTTCCTGATTGTGATTGTAATTTACTGGGAAGGGATTTGATGGCTAAACTGGGAATGTAAATTAATATTGTGAAAGGTGATAAGGAAGCTACCACTGCTGTAACTGTCTGTCAAATGCCTGAGAAGACCTATGCTGAAGTAGACCCAGGGAAATGTGGAAAATTAGATATGGAACCTCTCCAAATCACTTTGAAGCCACCAGGACAAGTGGTGTTTAAAAAGCAATACCCTCTTTCAGGAGGGAAGGAAGGGGTTACAGCCTTTTACTGAGTCCCTGTTAAAGGCAGGTCTTTTGGAGCCACGGATGTTTCCCTATAACACTGCTATCCTTCAAGGTGAGAACCTGGCAGAATTTTAAAGTGTTAAAAAGCAGATGAACTGAGGCTCCTGCCCTAGCCCTTCCAAACAGGGAAGAAGTATTTGCATTTTATGTGGATGTTGAACAGGACCACGCCAGAGGAGTTCTAGTGCAAGAACACCACGGGGCGGTACTTGAAGACCGATGGCCCGTTCTTCTGAAATGTTAGACCCCTCGGCGAGGGGTGGCCCCATCGTTTGCAAAATTGTGCAGCCACGGTTTTCATGGTAACTGAGGACGGCAGGAGGCTCTCTAACCCTTAAGCTTCACATCAAGTTAAGGCTTTGTTGACCAAAAGAGCCTCTCATGGAACAGGAGGATTTAGAATTAAGTAGGGGGGAAGGGTTTAACCCCACCTCCTGTTTAACTGGTCCCGAGGGAGGAGACCTGAAGGAAACTCATGACTGGATTCAGGTAATAGATCTCCAGATGCCGAGGAGATATTAAATTATCCCCCTTGGAATTAATGTTTGGGATTTTTCTTTTTCTGGAGCAGTAAATCAGGATGTTGATGGGAAGTCTCTGGTTCTGTTCCCAACAGGGCAGCCATTTGGCGCAGTCCAGGAACGCGGCATCAGAGTCCATGGAGGTGTAGGACAGATCTTTCCCTCTCCCACTCCCCACTGCCACCAGCTCCCCCTGGGCAACGAGGGGGCTCCCGGCTGAGCGAGGGCAGCGCGAACGTGCAGCAGCTCAAGGATCCGCTCCCTGCGCACTTCCCGGGACAGGGCTGCCCTGGGCCTTGGCATGGACGCCCTTCTCTGCTCGGCGTGACCCTCCTGCCTCAGCCTCGCTCAATTCGATTCATGTGCCTCCCGTGAGGGACACCCTCCACACAGATCCTGCTTCTGATTCCTTGGATCCACAGCGCTGTTTTTCCTGGATTTCAGCCACGGCTTCCCCTGTGTAAAGGATAGGGATACATAGGAGGAGTGTGTTGGGCTCCCCTCCACCACTGTTAGTGGTTTCAGGCCCCCAAGAGCTCTTGTGTCTCCCTTTTTCCCAACAATATCCCTCCATCCCCTCCTTCCCGACGCTTCCCCTCAGCAGCACCGAGCCTTTTCCCCGCCCTTTTTCCCCTCAGCGCTGGCCCCGCCCCCGCTCAGACCACGCCCCCTCGGCGCCGCTGAGGCCTTGGCCACGCCCACCGTCCTGGTGGGACCGGCTCCCCGCCCTCCCTTCCCTAATTAGCGCCCTTAGTTCGTCCCTCGTTAATACGTCCCTAATTAGGCCCCTGGCGGCCAAGAGCAGGGGTTTGGAGGAGCTCTGTGGGACACCCTGGCTGCGTGGGGCAGACCAGAGACGCCCAGTGTTGTCCCTCCACTCAGGGCAGGGATCCGGGGCACCGCGGCCACCCGGGGAAGATGCTCCGTTGCCAGCCCACACCTCCACGAAAGGGAGAGGAGGAAAGCAGGGTGCCAGAGACACAGAACCCCTCAAGACTTCCCCAGCTGGGTCTTCTCCGCCCCGCCCCTTCCAGCTGTATGCCGTGTTTACAGGAGCTCAGAAAGAGGAAAAAAAAAGAGAAACGAGCTCCACAGTGAATTCCTGAAAGAAAAATCCATCAATGGCCAGGAGACTCCTGTGGCTCCTTCCTGAAAATCAGGGCTGTGGGGAACAGGGTGCAGGGTGTCCCAGGACACAGAGCTGGACACTGATCCCTCCTGGATCTCCTTGGCACCCCTGTCCCAGGCAAGGATGGTACTGAATATCCTCTTGGAGCTGTCCCAGGAAGGTCCCTGCTCCCTGGCGCAGGATGGGAGGGGTAGAGGTGGTCCTCTCACACTCATCCCACTCATTCCCCCCTGCCCTGACTTTGCCCCTGGGGTGCTCACCCCCCTTTTTAGGGTGTCCAGCCCTGTTCTCATGGGGAACCTTGGCAGCACCCATGAGCATAACCAACCTTTCTGGGAGGCTGGGAGCACTGGTGAGGGAGGGGGCTGTTTCTGGTGACCTGGAACTTGGCTCCTGCTGTGAGCCAGCGGCTTTCTGCCTGCTGGGCTGGGGGAACACCCTCTCTGAGCTCTGTGACAGCCCCAGCCCCACACCCACTCCTTGCCACAGCTCCTCCCAGACAGCATCTGCTACGGACATGTCCCCTGCTACTGTCCTTTGGCCAGGGGCCTTGTGGCTCATGCCAGACCCTTCTTCCTCCCCAGGGAGCCTCCTCCCAGGTAAGGGGGGAGCCCCCCACAGCCCAGGACTCTCCAGCTCAGCCCCCCTGGAGCCAGGCCGCCGTCTGAGTCCCACGTGCCCTGAGCCAAGTGGGGACTGGTGGCCGTCTTGGCCACAGTGACCACAGATAAATCGACTTTCCAACCTCTGACAAGAGGAAAAGGGCCAGCAAAACCTCAGTTCGGGGCATGAGGAGAGCAGACTTCAGACTGCTCAGGGAACTGGTAAGCAGGGTCTCCAGGGACAATGCTTTTGCAGGTGCTGGGGTCCATCAGTGCTGGTCAATTTTGAAACATCACCTCCTAAGGGCACAGGAGTAGGAGAGTCCCAAATGTCGGAATCCAAGCAGACGAGGCAGAAGGCATCTTCTCTGGGAAAGAGGATGGAAAAGAAAGCTGTGTGCCCAGTGGAAGCAAGGTCAGCAGAAGAATACAGATGTCAGGAAAATTAATCCACAAACACCACAGGTTTATGTCCAAACAAGAGACAGAGCAATCCTGTTACTTTATTCGAATAAAGGGAGAGGCCATGGGCATTTCCCATGGGATCTCTCAAATTGTTAGAGGACGCAGCTTCCTTTTTCTCCTGATTTCCCGGCTGCATTTTCCTCTCTCCTTCCCCACTGGCTGAGGTACTTGAGAGGTACAGACTTCCCGAATGGCTTAATACAAACCCCCTTTCTAATGTGCACCCCCCACCCTCATTCTTTTCCTTGTGTCTCTGTTCTTTTTCTCTAAATCCAGGGATTAGCAGAGTCTTGAGTGAGTAACAGTCTGTGTCAATTAGTGGAATTCCTATGGAATTTATGGTTCCTCCCTTTGCTTCTTTCACCTATCAGTATCTGGCTTTATCTACCATCATGCCCACAGATAGTTTGTAAAGACACCTCCTCCTCATTCCTTCCACAGAGATGTCTCTTGCCACTGTAGGGAGAACTTTGGTGCAGTGAAAGCTCAGCTGGAGAGGAAGGTGGCCAGAAGTGTGGGGCACAATAAAGAGTGTTTTTAAATATATTAATGGAAAAAAACATTGTAGAAATAACATTGTCCCCTTCCAGGATGTGGATGGTCACCTCACAAACAGGGACAGGGACACAGCACAGGTGTTTAATGCATTCTTTGCCTCTGTCTTCAACACTCCTCCCTCCCTTCCCAGTGGAAAACATGCACTGTACCAAGGGACACTGCAAAATCCTTGAAGAGGGCAAGCCCTGCTCAGCAGAAACCAAACCACTCATGTTTGATCCACAGCATTCCCATCATGAATCTGAACCCAGCGTGTGCCAGCAATTGGGAAAAAAGGAGCCCTATGCCCGTCAAAACCAGAGCAGTGGGAGCACTATGAGCACTCCTTGGGAAATCCTGACTTATTTAGAACAGAGGCAACGCAGAAGTCGGTGAGCTGTTACAGAAAACTCTTCCTGCCCTCGACAGCCAGTTCAGGAGAGCTCCCCAGAGACACAGGAACTTCAACTCCCTTTGTCTCTGGAAGATTTCTCAGGCACAGAGAGTGTTTCCAGTTGGTACTGCTGCAGTGTCCTGGGAGCCATGGGCTTGACACTGGTGGCAGCAGCACTCTTCCTGATGTGCCACTTGCTGCAGGGAATGACTCACTGCAGCAGGCTGAGCTGTTCTTACTGCCAGGCTTTTTCTGGCCATGTGCATCTTTAGAGATGCGCTGGTTCTGCTGATCCCTGAGGTGGGCACAGGGCTGTGACGGCACAAAGGGGCTGAGCGCTGGCGAGAGGCAGGGCTGGGATGTCACCCGGCTGTCCTGGCCCACAGCACTGTGACATCACCGCGCAGTCGCTATGTAACACTGCCAGCACCTGCAGCTGCCAGTGCAGTCGCGATGGGACACGCCGGAGCCATGTGTGACGGTGGCGTCCTGGTGATTGTGCTTGTCCTGCTGCTGGCCACTGTGGCTGTCTGGTGGGCCGTTGGCCACTGGCAACCACGGAGGCGGCAGGCACGGACATCGAAGAGGCGCAAGCGCCCAGGGGTGCAGCCCAGAGGCTCACGGAGGAAGCGAGGAGCCCCTGTGGCTCCCAGGTCCTCCAGGCCTCGGGTGACCCCTCGCAAGCGGCCACGTGCTCCCGCGAGCCCTCTGGACAGCCCCTGCAGCTGCGGCCCCTGCGTGGCAGTGGCCCAGGAGCTGCAGGAACTGATGCTGCTGCTCTGGGCTCGCAATGGGACATGGGTGCCGCTCTGCTCTGGGATGTGGCAGGCATTGTGGAAAGAACTGGAGGAGCTGGTGAAGCGAGGCCACCTGCCCTGCTGTGGCTCGTCCAGCTCCTCCAGGAGCCTCCATCCCTTCAAGAGGCCGCTCCCAGCAAGATTATCCATCCCTGGGAGAGCCTCAACCCTTGCAAGGACGGCACACCATGAGGGACCCACCATCCAGGCAAGGCTGTCAGAGATCCTCCATCCTGCCACGAGCCTCCGCTATCTCTGACAGCTTCTATCCCCCGCAGACGCTCAGTGAGACCTGTCAGCCTGCAGAAGGTGCAGAGCCTGTGGACAGGTCTCCCAGCTCCCTTGGACTCACGGACTTCAACAATACGGGCGCAACCCTGACAACTGACGTGGCCAGGGAAAGCCCAGAAGTCCAAGTGGGAGCCCAGCCCGATCCAGGGGAGCCTTCTCAGGAGCAGGTGGCGGAGCAGCAAGTGAGCTGGAGCCAGCAGTTGCCGGCCCACAGCTCCCAGGACGCTGTGCCGGCTGTGCCAGCTGGCAACAGCCCGTGCCTGGTGGCAGAGATGACCCTCAAGAGACCCAGGAGGTTCCTCCATCTCCAGGAAGCTGCTCCAAGACGGCCACCGACTACCAGGAAGGCCTTTCTGGTAGCAGGTGAGATCTTCTGAGGAGCTGTCTGAGGCTCCCTCGGGGCTCTTGAGGGGCATCCACAGGCCAGGCCAGGGCCCTTGAGAGCAGCAGAGTCTCTGGCTGTTTCCAGTGCTTCTGATGCCACGGCTTCAAAAAACCCCTCCCTGGTTTGCAGCTGCTCCTGACACCCCCCTGTGCGAGTCCTCGGGCTGTAGCCCCGGCAGTCCTCAACAGCAGAGTCCAGCCCACGACGCCGGGGACAGCGACGGTGACGCCCTGCCCCGCTGCCCTCCGGCTCCTGCAGCCGCCTCTGCGCGCTCCCCTGCCCCAGCTCTGCCGCTCCCCTGCCCGACGGCTGCAAGGCGGTGGCCGCTGCCCGGCGCGCAGCAGGAAGCAGGTCAGAGCAACGTGGCCCGCGGTGGCTCGGCTCGCTTTACTCGCGGGCACTTGGCCGGGGGGGCCCTGGGCGCAAGGCTGATGGCTCGGTCTCGGTCGCAGGGCAAAAGAAGAAGCTGCAGGAGCTGTACCAGCTGGGCCCTCAGCTGGGCAGCGGTGGCTTCGGCACCGTTTTCTCGGGCATCCGCCTCTCAGACGGGAGTCCGGTAAAGTGGCCGAGACGGCGGGGCGCGGGAGGAGGGCCAGGGGCGGGGCGGGGCAGGGCTTGAGCTCAGCCCCGTCTCTCGTGGGCTTGCAGGTGGCCATCAAACGCGTGGCCCGGGAGAGCGTCCTGCGGTGGTACGAGCTGGTGAGTGAGCGGGGCCACCGCGACAGAGCGGGGCGTGGCGGGCAGGGATAAGGCCGGGGCCCCAGGGCGGGAGGCGGCGCAGGGCGGGGGGAGCGGGCGTGGGCTCAGCGTGCGAGCCGGAGCATCGCGGGCCCGGGGATGCCAAACACTGGTGATGGGGCCGGGCAGGGGGGCACCCCCCAAGCATCCCCTGGGCGGGAGGAAGCCCAAGCACCAGGGAGGCTGCCCAAGGGGGCACTGGGGCATCCCAGGCACGAGGCAGCGGAGCCACAGGGCAGTATCAGGCCTGCTGGAGGCACTGTCTCCTCCTCACAGCCCGACGGCACCCGTGTTCCCATGGAGATCGTGCTCATGGAGAAGGTGGGCTCTGGCTGCCACAACATCATCCAGCTCCTCGACTGGTTTGAGCTGCCTGACAGCTTCCTGCTGGTGATGGAGCGTCCGGAGCCATCGCAGGATCTCCTGGCCTTCCTGCTGGAGCAGGGGTTCCTGTGCGAGGAGATGGCGCGCTGGCTTTTCTGCCAGGTGCTGGAGGCCGTGCGGCACTGCACCGCCTGCGGCGTCCTGCACCGGGACATCAAGCCAGAGAATCTCCTCGTGGACCCGGAGAGCGGCGACCTGAAGCTCATCGACTTCGGTTGCGGCACCTTCCTCCAGGAGCAGGCCTTCACGCGATTTGCCGGTGAGCCCACAGGCCAGGCCCTGCTCCCAGTGCCAGGCACTGCACGGCCCCATTCCCTCCTGGGCTGTGGGCTGCGGCATTCAGCCGGCTGCCGGCTGCCCTTTGGCACGGGGCAGATGCTGTGCCCCAGGAGCCAGCTGCCAGCCCTGCCCACAAAGCCAGGCCCCGGCCGCTCGGCTTGGCAGGCCCGCAAGGGCTTGGGCTGCTCCGCTGGCCTTGTTTGCCTTGCAGAACGGTTTCTTGGCTTTGGCCAATTGGCTGGGGAACGCCCGGTGGCCTCGGGGGGAAGTTGTGGCCACCGGTGCAGCCCCTGCTTCCGCCAGGAGGCTGGCACCAGGCTCTGGAAGCCAGCAGCCTGCACCTGGACAGCGCCACCTGTCTCCCCTAGGAACACACATGTACAGCCCACCCGAGTGGATCTGCCTTGGCTGCTACCACGGCCATTCGGCAACCATCTGGTCCCTGGGTGTGCTGCTGTACGTCATGGTCTGCGGGAACATGCCCTTCCAGGAGGACCGTGACATCGTGTCGGGGCAGCTCTTCTTCTGGCAGCAGGTCTCTCCAGGTTGGTGTCTGGCCTCAAGAAGGCAGGCTTTGGCAGATGGCACCGCGCAGCCCAGCGTGGCCCTCACGCAGCTGCGCGGGAGGCCCATCTGCCCTCAAGAGCTGGCCGCAGGAGGCAGCCCGTGACGACGTGGTCAGTGTGGCCTGCTTGGCTGAAGGAGGTGGCGCGTGTCCTGCCGTGCCACTGTCCCGCAAAGGGCAGAGTCAGCCGGGAGGCTGGCACAGCTCTGAGCACACGCAGCATAGCCCGGGCCCTGGAGGCGCCGGGAGCAGCTGGGCAGGAGCCTTCTGCAAGTGACCGGCGCTTTCTGGTTTCTCTCCCCAGAGTGCCAACATCTGATCCGCTGGTGTTTGTCCAAGCACCCTGCGGACAGGCCAGCGCTGGAGGAGATCTTGCGCCACCCTTGGGTGCGGGGCAGGCGTCTTTGATGCCTTGCCAGAGCCTCTGCAGCACCCAATTACCGAGTCCCATGCAGGACTGAGGGCTCGAGAAATAAAACAACCACAAACCCATGCCGGGGTGTCAAGTCTGGTCCTGTTTAGCAACTTCAGCTAAAGAACCCTCTTGGGAAAAGGGGTAATCAGAGTGTTCTCTTCAGCCTTTGTCAAGCTTTTGATGCCTTTTCTCCAGGACGGTAGTTCTGTGTCTTCAAGCACAGGCTGTAGTACAGGCAGGAGGAGCTGTAACCAGCCTAGAAAGGTAACAGTGAAACAACAGCCGCCCTTTCAAACTGACGCGGCCACTTGGGTTCACCAGAAGTGATACCTGGGCTCATGTGTGCATTCCAAGGGCCAGCAGGCGGCAGGGACAGAGATGCTGCTCACCTGCCAAAGCTGTGAGAAGAAGCAGAAACGCCAAAACATCATTTCAGGTCAAGCCCTAATGAACTCTTGCTCTTTCTTCCCCTCACACTGGCAGCAGGCAAATGCAGCCCAGTCTGCCTGGATTTAGGGGACAGCAGCATCTAAAGGAGCTGTGCAGGGATGCACAGATGCTGAAAGAGACTCTACGGCAGATAGACACGCTCCAGCAGGCTCAGCCTCCCAAGCTGGGGCAGGGAAAGAGCATGAGGAGACCCCCGCTGCCGAGGAAGGAGCGGCAGAGAAAGTGATCCCTAGGGACTCCAAGGGAACCCCCCTGGTGTTACCAGCCTCTAACCCCATCTCACATTCGGGAGTTGTGTTATGTAACAGAGCAACTCTTGATAACTTTGTTGTACCATGTAGCCCAGAGCTTTAGAACACTGGGTGGAAGGAGTGGTATTTCTCCCCAGCTGCCTTCTGGAGACTTTGCTATGCCAACAAAGAATCCCTGAATGCTCATAGCACCTCCTGTCCAGCAAGGGAGGGAGACAAGGAAAAACAACCTCAAGTGGCCACAGACCTCCTCCTGCTTCTGCTGCATTTCACATTTTTCAGCCCCAGAAGTTCATCCATCTCTATTACCCTTTCTATTTGCTTCTACCCTTCCAGGAGATTTTTCTTTATAGCAGATGCTTTTCATGTTTAGAAACCACAGCATCCTCTGGGGGACAGGGAAACACTCCCACATACAGATGAGGGAATAGGCCCCTGAGAGGAGGCAGCTGCTTGAACAAGATCTAAAGCAGAAAGGGAATCCAGAGCATTTGTCTCTAGTTTTGTCTCTCTATTGAGCAGAACAGCACTAGATGATCTTCACTCACGTACAGTCATTTCTTACAACCTTATTGGCTCTAGCAGCCTCATAAAAGCAGTTCATCTGCAACATGTGTCCTGCTGCCCTTGCTACAGGGACAAGGTGTCTGTGGCTTCAAAGCTCTGATCAGCCTAGGCTCTTCTTTCCTGTCTATGCATTGTGCTGGGCTTCCTGCATGGTTTAAAGAAACCAGAGAGTTTGGGAAACTAGTTCTGGATGTACTGATACCAAACAGGTGCTGTGCTATAGTATGTGATAAATCAATGTGTGTGGCATTGAGCAGAAGCCAGGCAGAATCAGGGAGAGCTGAAAAGCTTCTAATTACATCTGAACTGCCTGTTCAAGGGATTCTGTGATTCAGTGGAAGCCTGGGAACCAGAGGAGAGGCCTGAAACTACAGAAACCAAATAATGAAACATCTCTTTTTCAGACAACTTGCAGGAGAGGGAAAGATGATGCAGGAGTTGGGATCCAGAGACTAAAGGGCACCTGCTCTGCCCCAGTGTTATCATCACTGCAGCTGCAGGATGTCTGGGGGTCCTTTGAGGCAGGTGAGGCTTGGGGGCACAGAGCTATACCATATAGCTATACCATAAAGCATTCATGCCAACAGCAGAGAAGGCAAAGAGACACAGGAGATGATGGGTTTTTCCTTGTAAGCCTGAGGAATTCACAGGAATTCCCATTTTCCCCAGCTTCCCTACAGTATCAGTGTTTAGACATCACCCTGCCTTAGAGGATCTTCAAAAATCTCCCTTTATAGTGAGCAGAGAAACTGGTATTTCTCTGTAAGTGGCCACGATCCCCCTTGGCAGTGCAGCTGTTACTGCAATTTTACTTTGGGGAAGTTAAACACCAGTCTCATCTCTAAAAGCATCCTCACTCACTTTACAAAGTGCCTCAGGAAGGGTAAAAAGAGGGGCTTTAACACAAGCACACACCCTCCTCAGCTGTGCTGTTAAATGCCAGGTTGCAGTCCAGAGACTTACCTTCTCCACTCAGAAAGGGAATTCTTTGGCTGATACTTCTATAGAGAGATCAATAAACTCACAAGTAAGGACTGTTTCTGTTATTGGCTCTGCGGTTGTGCTTTCCCCAATGGTGGCTTCACACAGCACGTAATCCTGCACCTCCTGCCTGCAAGAGACACTTGTCACCAGTGGCTGCTGGCATCCAGCAAATTGGCTCACCACCCACCACGGGCCCTATTCCTGCCCCAGAGTTATGGTCACTGCCCCCTTTTCTTCCAGCTTATTTATTCTGCACTCAATTGTCTCTAACACTGCACCCCAACAGCCACAAAAGGCACTTGGGAGACCCTCCCTCCCTTCTCACACAGCTTTTGTCTTACTCTGTGCATACCCCAGATAAACCACTTGGCACTTGTTTAATTCACTTTCTTCTTGGGCTCCTAGTCTAAGTGTAACTTATTTCTCTGTCTTTCCTTGCTGACTCAGCATGCAACACTGTTTGCCCAAAAGAGCAGTATTTCCTTCCACCCCTATTTTGGGATCAGCACTGGGTTTTGGTAGATGTGAAATCACGATAAAGCCGTAGCTGGCCTGATGGTGGCCAGCAAGGAAAGCAACTGGTGCTGCCATGGAAACGTGTGGCCTTAAGCCAGTTTCTTGAAGGCCCCTGCTCATTCCCTCAGGCAAATGTCAAGGGACTGTGGAACAAGCCCAGGGGAGGGGATCTGATGGTTCCCCAGGCTCAGCCCTTGGTGGGGACCTCACCTGCCGAACGCTGGAGAAGCCTTGCACCACCATGTGAGCTGACTCGTCTGGCTGCAGCTCCATTGACCGTGGCTGCAGCTGAAACAGGGGCTCTGGGAATCCTCTTCGTCCTTGGAGCTACTGACAGATGTGAGGCTCTGGCCCTCCTCCTCAGGTGGTCTGTAACATTCCATGGTCCAGTAGAGCCAATGGAAACGGTAGCCCCCGTTTGTGAATTTGAACCAACAAAAGCAGGGAATGAGGCTAGAAGAGAAGACAAGATGGAAAACAGTATGGGAGTAGCTATATTTCCCTGGTCATCAGATTGCTCCCAATGAACAATTTGAGGTGTTAATAGCTTGGAGACTGTCTTCATTTCCAGGTCTTAATGTGGACCAGAAACAGTGTCTGATAATCTGCCCTTCTGATGTCATCATTGCAAAGAAAAATATGTTTATAACGGCAATGTAGCATTTTCCAGGAGATGCTGACAGGACCTGGTGTTTTCCTCCAAAATGTTTGTTCTGGGGTGATTCATCCTGTTACTGTATTTTGCATTAATCTGCGCCCAAAACTATTACTCAATCTTTGAGATCCTGCACTTGGGGACCCTGTAGGGGGGGTACGACCGCCATCCTGAAGTCTGCAGCAACAAAACCCTCATTGACGAGGTGAAAGGTTTGTGTACTACAACGTAGCGCTGGGATCATGACAAATTCTATCAGTCTTGGACTTGGGTAGATATCCGCCCGCGTTCCAGTGCTCCGTAACACCTGTCTCTGTTCCAGAAAGTAGGCAAGAAAGATTTGAAAAAAAAACCAAACCAAACCACAACAGGGAAAGCTAAAAAGCTTAAACAGCTCAATCCTGCTCAAGTTATTTCTTTAGGGACAACTACCACTCTCCAGCTGAAATACTGGGCTTTTGGGGGAAAAAAAAAAGACACATTCACCTTTAGCGGGGGGGGGGGTGGTTCCGAGCGCAGGGGAGCCGGCCAAAGTCACGATACGAACACCAATACTATTTGAGCATCGTGCTTCCTTTATTGTTTACTTACACTCACTTATATCTACAAAGCTTCACGCACTATTTCCACAGGACAGCCTCTAAGCAGCAGGGGAGCCGACCAGCATGTAACTTTTCCCAAGGCTGTTCAAGGCTGCCTGCTGCCAGGTGTCTTTCTGGCCTATCTGCAGCCTGAGGCCCCTTCAGGGGTGCTTCTGCAGCAGTCCTGGGTTGCCCCAACTCTCCTGGGCTATCATACGCCCCTGTTCCACAAGGAATCCCTATACATTCACCTCCAAATTAAAAAGGATTAAGGTAAGAGAAAGCTTCAAACTACAAATTATTGGCCCAAAGGTAAAAGCTTTTCAAGAAATCTGTAATTAAGACCAGGCTGACAGTTAAACAACTGGTTATTCTAGTGGGGAGAAACCCTCCTCTTTAAGGTAAGGAGCGTGATAGTTAAAAGCAACTGTTTTGTCAAACTTCAGGCTCCCTGCCACAGCCTGCACTGCCTGGCCCTCCTGTTGACTGACTTACATGCAGTGCCACACTGGCCTGTGGGATATGCCCAGCCCTTGCCCTGGAGGGATCTCTGCTGAGACAAGAGATTTTGCAATTGCCCAGCAGGACTCCCTGAAAAGGCAGCCACTTCTTGGTCATGGCGAGGAAAAGTGGACCCACAATCCTTTGGGAGACACTATGCAGATCTTTCTGTAACCCATTGGTCTGTCCCAGACCCTCTGTAACCCATTGGTCCCCTGCTGATCCCCTGTATCCCTATAAAAGGAAGCCCCCTGGCTCTGTGGGGGAGAGAGCTCGTCCCTGGCTTTCCCCTTCGCCAGAGGGAACCAACAATAAAGCTACCTCTGTGCGGAACCAGCCACACGGGCCTTCTCGTCTCTCTCTGGTTTGGTTTGGCCTGGAGGCTGCCCTGCAGAGCTGAGCTGAAGTCACGAGCTGACAATCACTAAAGAGCTGACAGCCCCTGCAAGGGCCCTCCTGCCAGCAGCTGAGGGAAGACACTGGGCCTCGGGACGGCGATCCCTTTCGGGACCATCTCTCCGGACCAGTCACCTCTTCCTGGGTCAGAGCCACGGACCCCACCACCAGCTGTAATACTGGCCCAGTGTGATGGTGCCATCCAGGGGATTTGGCATCATCATTTCCGTATGTCTTAATATGTTTGGATCCTTGCAACTACTTTCCAAATGCCAGCTTTCCTTTCTTTTACAGAAAGCTCAAGGTTTCCAGAAATCTTCTGACATTCTCTTTTGTGCTCAGAGAGATGACATGACATTTTTAAACAGATGTTTCCAAAGTTAATGGCATTTTAAAGATTAATTAACTAAAATTATCCTTGATTCCAGCTTAGATGAACTATATGCTGTGTCAGACACTGAGATTACCACCTATAAGGCATGAGCTGTGTATGCCACCAATCCCTTCTGTCCTTCTCCATACCAGCCTGTGCCTGTTTTCTCTGGAAGAATCCCTGTACGCTTTGCACCCTGCCAGGATGAGTTGCACAAAGGCACACGTCTCCCCTTGCACTCACCAGCAAGTTTCCTTCATCCCCGAACACGCCAATAAGGACACTGGTGTCATACTTGCCCAATTTTTGGGCTTCGATTGTAACTGGAATCTCTGCTATGCTGAAAGGCTGGACAATCCCACAGGGCTCGGAGCTGGAGTAGAACACAGGAGTATCTTCCTTGCGTTTCTAGAAGGGACAGAATCAAATGCAACTTCAGAGGGACCTCTGAAGAAACTTTAAAGTCCTTAACATCCACCACAATGGCAACTCACACACACTTCTAAAAATCCCCAGGAAAAAGGTGAAAGGCACAAACAAGATGCAAGAATTGTAGGTTTAGCATTCTCAGGGGGTCCTGCAAGGAGGCTGCCAGCACAGGCGTTGGTGTCTGTGAATGCAGCAGCTTTTCACAACCCTCTAAGATCTCCCACATCCCGAAGACTAGAACATGAACTGCTTCCTCAGGAGGTTAAACTGCACCCTAAAGTTTACATTCAGGTAGGATCTTGTTCTCAGCAGATCTTTAAGACTGAATAGAAACCAGCAAACCAAACCCTTTTTTTCCCCCAATAATCTCCTCAATAATATTGGAGAGGAGGAGGTGGATGCGATGCCAAACCTGGGCAATAAGCCCGTAGCAGCCAGGAATGTGGCTGTTATTCACAATGAGGAACTTCCTCTCGTATGGCTCCTTCAGATGGCACTCATCGTAGCACAGGATGTAGGGGCACGCTGTCAGCTTAGGAACGATGCATCTGGGGAAAGAGATGACCCCAAGGGAATCAGAGATACTGAGAATGGAGAACGTTTACCCCTGAAGGTTGTGAAATGGAGCGTAACACATTTGTCTCTGTCAAATCAACATTTAACAGCCCTACAGTGATAAATTGCCTTCAAAGTCTTCCCACTCAAACATGTCTTGTCAAGGAAGGGCAAACCCTGAAAGGCAGCACCCAGAGGCTGCCAAGTGCCCCAGGCAGAGCACTTGTCCCACAGCTGCCTCAGCCCCTCCTTTACCCAAGAAGGCTTGAAAGGACTCCTGTAACAGTCCCAGTGATCCATGAGCTCTGGGGGAGCCTTGCCAACAAGGACCAGTGCTCACCAAGGCTCAAAGAACACAAGACTACAGTGTCTCAGTAAAAAGAACTCCCTTCTCTCCCATGGCGCTGTTGCCCTGGCCTGAGAAGTCAGCTGGCTTGCCCCAGCCTTGGAGGGCACAAGCCACCACCTGCCCTACAGAGTGGGTGATCACCCTCTCCCACCTCCTACAGCTCCCTTGGTCCTTCACCCCACGGCTCTCTACACTGACTGTCCCCATTTGCACTTGCTTGACAAAACTGCTGCCCAGGCACTGACCAGACGGCTCTGCCTGGGAGAGGGAGCTGCATCCCTCTTGTCATTAAACTGATGTCCACAGCAGCATAGCAGGATGGAATTTGGCTGCAGCAAGAACAACTTCTGGGTTAAGCCTGAGAACAGTAAAGCTCAAAATGGGAAGCAGAGGGAAGGAGAAAAACTAGAGCTGACCTGCCACATTAAGGGCTGTTTTCCCTTCATAAGATCTTGCCCTCAACCACCCTCGCTGTGAGCCACTTCCCCACTGGCAAGTGCCCTCATTAACAGAACCAGACCCTGACTCTCGGCAAGCTGCTCCCCAAACCAATGCTGCAGGGTGCTCACAACCCAGCACAACTCCACCTCTTGCAGGAAAAAGGAGAAGAGGCCCTCGGGAAATTTGTTCCACCTCAAGCACCAAAAACCAGGCCAATAAATTATACCATTCCTGTTCCTTTTAGAAAAAGGCCCAGGGTCATGCTGGGGTGGAAGCAGGGGTGCTTTTCACCACAGGCTGCTTTCCAAGTACTGCTGTTCTCATGTCCAGCTGGGCAGAACACAAGGTCATTAAGCAACACTTCTCCTTGGGAGCTGCAGCCAGCGAAGCCTGTGCATGGCAGTGTGCTGGGTGTTCCGGTTTGGCCAAATTTAGAAATATATCCTCTGAGAGAAGGCACAATCACCCCTCCCCCACCAGGGTCGGGAAAAAATAAATTTTCCTCGAAGGAAAGTGAAGGAGATAAAACTATTTATTTAACAAACACACGGGAAAGGAAAATAATGCTAAATAATAAAATCTTTTGCTGTGGAGGAAAAACCTGGGAAAGTGTTAGAGTCCTGCCTTTGGTCTCCTCGGAGCTGCGGCTTGGCCCAGGGCCAGGCCCTCTGTGCCCGGTGGAAAGTCCTCCCGATGTGCTCTGATGTTAAAGCAATCAAGCAGTCCAGTAGAAAAGGGAGAAAATCCGAAATTCCAGGGAAGGAAAAATTCAACTTCGGTCTCTCTCCGGAGAACAAAGCAGCTGAACAACTCGCCAAAAAAAAACTGCCTTGGGCGCAGCAAGCCGGGTGCTTCCTCCCTTCCCTGCTGCAGCTGGGAAACAAATTGCTATCTGTGTGTGACCTTGAACAAGCTGCAAACTGCTTTGAAAAAGTTTTGCTCAGTTTTTTTCCTTCCCTCTCTCAGGCTCAGTTTAGAGGCATAGAAAGGCACAGGAATTTATTTCGGGGCATAGGCAGCGATATGGGATACACATCATAAGGTCACCCCAAGGCACTGGGGGAGACCAGGGAAATGCTGATACCTGCCCATGACGTTCAGTGCCAACACTCCCTCACCAACACCCTCCATGACCACCAGGATACACTGGTAGTATTCCATCACAGTGTTGGAACACAGGGTCACCTGGTGGAAGAGAAGAGCAGTAAATTCCTCCTTGCAAAAGCTCACTGCCCATGTGTGGTGTCCTCCAGTTCTTGTTTCATGGCATGGAAGGGGAGGATTTTGCCTTAATTCTTCTGCTGGTCCATGTGTAGAGCACAGTCTCTGGGAGTAACACAAGCCTTCTGGCAATACCGGATTTGTTAAACACACCCTTCTATCAGGGCATAGGTCAGCTAAATTGAAACATTAGAGTAAAGCTCTGTGCACCACTGTATTCAAATTAAGGGGCCAATTTTTCATCTGACTGCAATGACATAAACGCAGAGGAAGTCTGCTGACTTGAACAGAACTAGTCCAGCTTTACAGCAAGAAATTGAAGGCAAAGTGTGGCCCAGCAGGTGCTGGGCAGTTCATGGCTGCAGTTTTTTCTGTCTCCCCTGGAGATCCTTGCAGTGAACACAACTCATCTGCTCATCTGCTCCAGGAGAGGAGAAATGAGACCAGGAAGAAAAGCAAACTGCTTTATACAGTAACATCTCTCTAATAGCCACCTCCTGTCCTCATCCTTCCTCTACCCACTTTCAATCAAAGAAATCTCTCTCAAAAGTACAAGAACGGCTTCTGTACTGATCATCTGGTACACGGTTTCAGCTTGTGATTTTGGAGACAAAACAGCTCCTTCAGGAGCATCCCCAGTAACCCAGCTAACAGAGGCCTCACATCGGTGCAGGTCTATTAATGCCGTAAAATATTACTGTGTCCTGCAGCCGTAGGGAGGAGGAGAGAAAATCCAGCAGGCAGGAATTGTGCAGCAAGATTGATTTCTTTAATTATTTTACAAACCCTTTTATAGACTTTTTTCTTCATAGTCTAATTGGACAAGAGATCAGCCACCCCTTGGTGGAGGATGATTGGCTAGAATCCTAAAACATCCATTGTCAAAATATTTTTCTACTATAGTATAAACAAGGCTTCTCAAAGTTGCAGGTGTTTCATTGTTTATAGAACTCTGCTACTATCTTCTGTGAGAGAGAAAAGTCTCTCACAGACTTAGAAAATAGCAAGAAAATTCTTGCTAGCAGCATTTTTGTATCCACACAGGTCTCTCACGCACACGATGCTCAAAGCTGGCAGAGCTAAAGCACTCCCACACTCCAGTGAAGTTTCAGCCCCACCAGCTGGACTCTTCCCATACCTCAGTATCCTGGTGTCCCTGGGGGAGGATGGTCCCTTGGCTGGGAGTCATTGTAAACTCCTTTGGCTCCACATAAAAATGAATTCCCTTCCTCCAGGATGGGTCAGTATTGTTGTGCATTTGGTCATAGCAGGTAACAACAGGCCCTGAACCATCGTCCGGAATGCAGAGCTTGAATGTCAGGGACGCCGAAGAGGTGTTAGTGAGGCAAAAGTTTTTGGTGTAGGGAAGGCCTACGAAAAGGACACAAATATCCATTCAGGCACCAATTACATCGTGACTCCTGGTGTGAATATCTTGGTAGGATGAAAGTGTGCTTGGAGTTTTGTAGAGAAATGGCTGAGTGAACAGGGACATGTATACGTGCACAATCCAAGCTATATTAGTGAACTGTTCTTGACTAGGGAAAAAAGAGAGGGGCAATGCTGATGTGGCAAGCCAACAGGATGTTGGGGAGGGCGATGCTGACCATAGAAAGAGAAAGACTTACGTTAGTTAGTCGCGTGCATATTAATCTCTAACCAATCGCTTGCTATTAAAGGCCGCGTGAACAGTAGCTGTAATCCAATAGTATGGAGCTTGCTTATGCATGCTTGGAGAATTAGGGTATAACTATGGGACTGACAATAGAATAAACGGAGTTCCATCATATCTCTATGAGAAGCGTGGTTCATCCTGGCAGATCTCTGGCTATTTCTGGCGTCCGACCAGGGACCGTTCCTCAGAGGAAGATATGCTCGCTGATCACTGAAAGAAGGGTGACGATGACGAGCGACAGAGACGCTGCAGGCAGAGAGTGTCAACCGCGAATCAAAGGACGTCGGTCAGGCCAGTAAGAAGGGTCGCTACCTTCCCTCCATGATACCCTGCTAGCATGGATTTAGAGTTTGCAGCAGCACAGGAATTACTCCTCAGTATCCTCACTAAGCGAGGGGAGGAGGTCAAGGAAAAGGATCTAAATAAGCTCGTTTTATGGGCGCGGGAGTATTACCGCCGGCCTGGTTCCTACGGTATATCACCGTGTCCTGCAGCCATAGGGAGGAGGAGAAGATCCAGCAGGCAGGAATTGTGCAGCAGGATTGATTTCTTTAATTATTTTACAAACTCTTTTATAGACTTTTTTCTTCATAGTCTAATTGGACAAGAGACCAGCCACCCCTTGGGGGTGATTGGCTAAAATCCTAAAACATCCATTGTCAAAATATTTTTCTACTGTACCATAAACAAGACTTTTCAAGGTTGCAGGTGGCTTGGTTGTTTACATTCCCTGCTACCTCTTCTGTGAGAGAGAAAAGTCTCTCATGGACTTAGAAAATAGAAAGAAAATCCTCGCTAACAGCATTTTTGTACCTACACGGGAGCATGGACATTTGCGAGTCCCCCCCTCCTCTTCGATGCAGCCAAGTGGAGGGAAGTAGGGGATCACCTGTGAGACTGTACAATCCAGGGAAAAGGGAAAGAAATGACAAACTTAGGGCCCACCTGGAGAACTGTTATAAATGCCTTGAAAAATATGCAAGCCGAGTCAAAAGTAGCTGCAGCTGCGGTGGAGGCAATTGCAACACCGGCTGGGGTTGTCACTCCTGCCCGAGCTATGCAGCGCAGGGGGCTGAGTGGACTGTTTAAAAGCCCAAGCGCGATAAAAGGGCAGAAAGCAGAGAAGCACTTTGAGACTGTCAGTGAGCTCCTGCGGGAGCAGGAGAAAGAGCTCTTGCAATCAGAGCCAAAAGAGGAAGTTACCGCCACCGCGCCTCAGAGCAAACTGAAGGCAAACGCGGAAGTTACAGTCAACCAGTCAATGGGCAGAGCAACGGGCGGTCCTTCTTGTCAAGCGCGCCTCTACCCTGCTTGCCCACCCCCTCCACCTCCGCTGCCAGCAGAGATTCATCCCGGACCACAGACTGCTTCTCTGCCACAGACTGTTTTTCGGCCAGAGCCACAGACTGTTCCTCTGCCAGATGATGACATACCAATGACAGAGGCGACAAATGAGCTACCTGCTCATCCCCCAGGATCTTGTGAGAACCCACAAGCATTGGAAAGATGGGCTCATCAAGTAGAAGAGGCAATGCATCAAATGAAACCACACTTTGATTGTGCTCTGTCTTCTATGGAAGAAAAGCTCCATCGGAAGCACGAGCCACAACAGGGTCCCACTGTGTCCCGAAAGGGTGTGGCCCAGACAGCCCTGCAACTACAGGAATGGGCTCAAGTAGAGCCCTCCACTCCACCTCCCGACTTTGATAACACACCACCTCCACCCTGTGTCACAGGCGCTTCCACTACTTCTCAATTGGGACAGAGGTGGTCTGGAATTATAAAAGGTGCTATCCTGGAGGGAGACTGGGAAGCGGCAGAGCAAATTGCCTGCCCCATCATATTCCAGAATGGTGAATGACGATATGAGCAGCATTGCTGGAAAATTTTACAACAAGCCAAGAAGTCTGTAACAGATCATGGAATAAAATCTGAGGCCACCCGCATGGCCTTGGATTGGATTTTTACAGCAGATACCAACTCTCCTATAGACAGCACTAACCTGGCAAGGTTTCTGTTGACACCTTCCCAGTTCCTTCACTGGGAGCGAGAGTGGAAAAGACTAGCACAGATGGAGGCCAATCGTCCGCAACAGCAGAATGAACCTCTATACGGTATTAACCCAGACATGTTGACCGGGTCTGGAGTATATGGACATTTACAAGTGCCGCTTCAATACCCGTTGCTCGTACATCATCTGTCAGCATAGCTTGCCCGCCAAGCCTTCAACGCAGTACCTGATTCCCGGCCTCAACCCAGCTTCGCCACCATCCAACAAGGCCATTCTGAAGGATACTCGCATTTCATCGATAGGCTTTGGCAAGCTCTGGCCAGCCAATCAGACATGACAGAGGACGCAAAGCAGAGTATGTTTAAGTTGTTGGTCTTTGAAGGAGCAAATCCAAATACGAAACGTGTCCTCACCACCCTTCCAAGGGGTGCGGAAGTAAGTGATATGCTCAAGCTAGCCAGTCGAGCAGTGCAACAACAACAAGGACAAGTTATGGCCAGTATGGTAGCAGAGGCCATAAAACCTGCTACGAAGCTCCTGGCCACTGCAGTTACAAAGATGGGCATTAAATCACAAGGAGAAGAGTCAGGAATTTGCTTTCACTGTGGCCAAAAAGGACATTTTCATCGCATTTGCAAGGTGGCTGTATGGTGTGACCAATGCCAAAAGGATACCCATTCTACAACCGTATGCAAGAGGTCAAAAAACAGGAAATCCAGTGTGAGGCCTTACCACACTCCGACACAAGTAGTCGGTCAGGCATCAGTGTTCAAGACCTTCCCCCCCCCACCACCAGGGGAAGCCTGGGAGTCGATTTGGCAGCAGCAGTGAATATCACCTTAAAGGACAGCACTGTCCACAAAATTCCCACAGGTGTTTTTGGCCCTGTGGTAGAAGTGGACAGTTCATTTGGAGCATTGCTATCAGGGAGATCATCAACAGGACTTGCTGTACTAATAGTCTTACCAGGAGTCATTGATGCTGATTACACTGGAGAAATTATGATTTGCGCTTATACCTTGTTTCCCCCTCTTACCGTTAAAGCGGGACAACGGATTGTTGTCCGTTAAAGCGGACAACAAGCTCATGTTTATAGACAAGCCCGCAGGAGAAGAAATTCATACTCGTCCTTATCGCAAAGACCGTGTGTTGGGGTTTCAGTTTAGTCCTAGTTTTTTTCTGTTAAAGGAATTTTTTCCCATAGCATGTTGCTAGGAGATAAATAGCCATACTTAAGAAAGACAAAAGGGCCCGGCCAGGCTTTTGTTCTCACCTGGCGGGCAGTTCAGTTCGCTCTCAGCGTCTGGAGGGAGAAGGTGCAGAGAAAGGAGCTGCTGGTTCCCGTTTTCGGCGTCTTTTCCTTCTGCTGGGAACAACACCGGGGATCCCAAAGCTGCTTTTCCCTGCCCTGCTGGAGGCTGGGCTGTGGCTGCCCGCCCCGCTGCTGTTTCGAGCCTTCGCTACGCTGTAGCCGTGCTTACCCTGCCTGCCTGGAGCCCCGGGGGGTTCCCCTTTTGGATACATCTCGTCTGCCACCCGGGATTTGTGTTTGTGCCTGCCGCTCCAGCCTACCAGTCCAGCCTGCTGTTTCCGAGACTCCGGGACCAGCTGCCCACCGGTTTGTGAAGCTCCTTTGTTCCATCCTTCCCCGGGATCCCAGGGCATCAGAGCAGCCGCGTGCTTCCCGAGCTCGCTCCGGAGCGCCCCCTGCAGCCGCGGGGGAACCGTCGCACCTGCCCTGCTCACCGGGAGCCGCCAGCGATCCCTGCCGGCTGCGAGCGGAACTGCACCCGAGGGGAAATAGCCTGACAGCCGAGAAGGCTGGGACTGGGTTTGTGTTTGCTGTTACTGTCATAGTTGTTGTTGTTTTGTTTGACTAGTTATATATATATATATATATATATATATATATATATATATATATAGTAAAGAACTGTTATTCCTATTTTCCCACATCTTTGCCTGAAGACCCTTGATTTCAAAATTATAATAACTCAGAGGGAAAGGGGTTACATCTGCCACTCCAAGGGAGGCTTCTGCCTTCCTTAGCAGACACCTGTCTTTCAAACCGAGACAGATCTTGGCGCCCAACCGTGGGGCCTGAGGGCATTAAGAGAGAGAGGTGAAAAAGGAATAACAGTTCCTGGATAACTTAATTTGGTGTGTTGGATATAGGAACCTTGGTAGGCAGCACTATGTGGTCTACTTTGCCCTGGTTCGGGTGGCATGTGGCCGTGGCTATATTCTTCCCCTTTGCAGCTCCCTACTTGAATATGGGTCCTCTCACTAAGGCTACCATTGCTGTTATCCAGCTCGTGCTGTGGGTCGAGAAGGTGAGGAATTCATGGGTTTTTAACTTCCTCCGGAATGTGGGCACGTGGATAAATGGCTATCACACACTGAGCGCATGTTTTTGGGGTTATGTTAACAATGGTACCTTCTGTGAGGAAATGACACCAGGGGAAGTTTTCCCCCAACCCCTCAACCAGTTCTTTGGACCCACCCCATCAATTTTTGAAGGGTTTAGATTCCTTCTGAATACTAACCACCTGCTGCTGGTAGGCCTACTCTATTTAGCATTCAAGGATAAGTTGAGACTGGCTTGGATAACTACCCAGACACCAGCCCCAGAGACTAGAGATCCTGCCCCAGAGCCTGACCCTGCCCCAGAACCTGACATGGCCCCAGAGAGTAGAGTTCCTACCCCAGAGCCTGATCCTGCCCCGGAACCTGACACGGCCCCAGACACTAGAGATCCTACCCCAGAGCCTGATTCAGCCCCAGAGCCTGACACGGCCCCAGACACTAGAGACCCTGCCCCACAGCCTGATACCACCCAACAGCCCACCTCAGAAATGGACTACCCGAAATGGGTGGGGGTACTGGCGAAAGGGATGCAGGAGATGTGCCAGGAGATGGGCCAGGTGCGCAAGGAGATGTGCCAGGAGATGGGCCAGGTGCGCAAGGAGATGTGCCAGGAGATGGGTCAGGTGCGCCAGGAGATATGCCAATTGCTAAGGGAATACACCTCCTCAGCTAGTGAAAAAACCTCTCCCTGCCCCAAAGAGGGTGAGTCCGACGGTGCAGCAGCGGAACCCACGGATGTTACAACCGCCCAGGTTTCAGCTGAACCCCAAGGACAAGTACAGCCAGCAGCAGTCGCCCCTGTGCAAAGGAGGAAGTGTAAGACCAAATCAGTACGACCAGTTAATGATGATGGGGAACCAGGGCCCTCACAACCAGCAGGGGAGCCAGAGCCAGAAATCATCATTGAGTCCCTGTCGTACGACAGTCTCCGTGGTATGCGAGACGACATTGTGCGAAGGGGGCGTGAGCCTTATACCACCTGGCTGCTTCGGGTTTGGGACCTCATGGGCACAAGTGTGCAACTGGATAGTGGTGAGGCAAGGTATCTGGGATCGTTGACCCAGGACCCAGGTGTGAACCAGATATTTGTGAGGGAGCCAGGACCCCTTTCTCTCTGGGACCGGCTCTTAATGAGTGTGAGAGAAAGGTTCATTCACAAAGAGAGAATGCAGGAGTACCATCATAGAATGCAGTGGAAGACACTTGAGGAAGGGATCCAACAGCTAAGAGAGGTGGCAGTATTAGAGGTACTCTTTGGGAGGGATGGACAGCACGGTAATGACCCCGATAAGGTCAGGTGCACAGGACAGATGATGTGGAACCTGGCAAGACTAGGGCCATCGCAATACACCACCTTCATTGCAACCATTGATGCTGACAATAACCGAGAAACAGTGGGCTCTGTTGCCAACAAGCTCAGGAATTATGACAGCATGGTCAATGGTCCGCTGAAAGCTCATGTCTCTGCTGTGGTCCAGGACCTCAAAGAGGAGATGAAGGAGATGAGGAAGGAAATGAGGGAGGAGATGGAGGAGATGAGGAAGGTCAGTGTGGCACCAGTGCGAGTCACAGGCCCCCAGGTCAGAGCCCGTCGTCCCCCTGCGAGAGAGAGAGGGTACACCCCACGAGCTGAGCTCTGGTTTTTCCTGTGTGAGCATGGGGAAGACATGAGAAGGTGGGATGGGAAACCCACTTCTGTCCTGGCAGCGCGGGTGCGTGAACTCAAGGAGGGAGGCACTAACCGAGGGGGTTCCGCTAAGGTGAAAGTAGCCTCAGCCTCCCGTGACCGAGCTGCCAGGTATTACAGACAGGAGGATGATATGTCAGATCCCCTCGAAGGTACCTCTAGTATGTATGCCCAGGGAAAGAATGATAACCAGGGCTAGAGGGGCCCTGCCTCTAGCCAGGAAGAGGCACGGGAGAACCGGGTTTTCTGGACAGTGTGGATCCGATGGCCTGGCACATCAGAGCCACAAAAATATGATGCATTGGTTGATACTGGGGCACAGTGTACTTTAATGCCATCGGGACATGTGGGGGCAGAACCTGTATCCATTGCTGGGGTGACTGGGGGATCACAGCAGTTGACCCTTTTGGAAGCTGAGGTGAGCCTGACTGGGAAGGAGTGGCAAAAGCATCCGATTGTGACCGGCCCAGAGGCCCCGTGTATTCTGGGCATAGACTTCCTCCGGAATGGCTATTACAAAGACCCAAAGGGACTCAGGTGGGCGTTTGGGATTGCTGCTGTGGAGGCAGAGGGCATTAGGCAGTTGAACACCCTGTCCGGACTGTCTGAGAATCCTTCTGCAGTTGGGCTCCTGAAAGTGGAAGAGCAACGAGTGCCAATTGCCACCTCGACAGTGCACCGCCGGCAGTATCGGACAAATCGAGATGCTGTGATTCCCATCCACAAGATGATTCGTGAGCTGGAGAGCCAAGGGGTGGTCAGCAAGACCCACTCACCCTTCAACAGCCCCATTTGGCCTGTGCGCAAGTCTGATGGGGAATGGAGATTGACTGTGGACTATCGTGGCTTGAATGAAGTGACTCCACCACTGAGCGCTGCTGTGCCCGACATGTTGGAGCTCCAGTATGAGCTGGAGTCCAAAGCAGCAAAGTGGTATGCCACCATTGACATTGCCAATGCATTTTTCTCCATTCCTCTGGCAGCAGAGTGCAGGCCCCAGTTTGCTTTCACCTGGAGGGGTGT
Organism: Aphelocoma coerulescens; assembly: GCF_041296385.1. NCBI lineage: Eukaryota > Metazoa > Chordata > Aves > Passeriformes > Corvidae > Aphelocoma > Aphelocoma coerulescens. The sequence goes on from NW_027183464.1 coordinate 349,369, forward strand.
GCAGTACACCTGGAACCGACTGCCCCAGGGGTGGAAGCACAGTCCCACCATCTGCCATGGACTGATCCAGGCTGCACTGGAAAAGGGTGAGGCCCCAGAACATCTGCAGTACATTGATGACATCATTGTGTGGGGGAACACCGCAACAGAAGTGTTTGAGAAAGGAGAGAGAATAATCCAAATTCTCCTAAAAGCTGGTTTCGCCATCAAGAAGAGCAAAGTCAAGGGGCCTGCCCGAGAGATCCAGTTCCTGGGAGTGAAGTGGCAAGATGGACGGCGTCAGATTCCCACTGAGGTCATCAATAAGATCACTGCGATGTCTCCACCAACCAACAAGAAGGAAACACAAGCTTTCCTAGGCGCCATAGGTTTCTGGAGGATGCACATTCCTGAGTACAGCCAGATTGTGAGCCCTCTCTACCTGGTTACCCGAAAGAAGAACGATTTCCACTGGGGCCCTGAACAGCAGCAAGCCTTTGCCCAGATCAAGCAGGAAATCGCTCACGCCGTAGCCCTTGGCCCAGTCAGGACAGGACCAGAGGTGAAGAACGTGCTCTACTCTGCAGCCGGGAACAATGGTCTGTCCTGGAGCCTCTGGCAGAAGGTGCCTGGTGAGACTCGGGGCCGACCGCTGGGATTCTGGAGCCGAAGCTACAGAGGGTCCGAAGCCAACTACACTCCCACAGAGAAAGAAATCTTGGCAGCTTATGAAGGAGTCCAAGCTGCCTCAGAGGTAATTGGAACTGAGGCACAACTCCTCCTGGCACCCCGACTACCGGTGCTGGGGTGGATGTTCAAAGGAAAGGTTCCCTCCACGCATCACGCCACCGATGCTACTTGGAGCAAATGGATCGCCCTCATCACGCAGCGCGCCCGAATTGGAAACCCAAGTCGCCCTGGGATCTTGGAAATAATTACGAACTGGCCAGAAGGTGAGACTTTTGGGTTATCTTCTGAAGAAGAAGAGGAGCAGGTGACGCGTGCCGAAGAAGCCCCACCGTATAACGAGCTACCAGAGAGTGAAAAACAATATGCCCTCTTCACTGATGGTTCCTGCCGAATTGTAGGCGCTAGCCGGAAATGGAAAGCCGCTGTATGGAGCCCCACACGACAAGTTGCACAGGCTACGGAAGGAGAAGGTGGATCGAGCCAATTTGCTGAACTCAAAGCCGTTCAATTAGCTCTGGACATTGCTGAAAGAGAGAAGTGGCCAAAGCTCTACCTTTACACTGATTCATGGATGGTAGCCAATGCTCTGTGGGGTTGGCTGGAAAGGTGGAATAAGGCAAAATGGCAGCGCAGAGGAAAACCAATCTGGGCTGCTGAGGAGTGGAAAGACATTGCCGCTCGAGTAGAGAAGCTATCTGTGAAGGTCCGTCATGTAGATGCTCACATTCCCAAGAGCCGGGCTAATGAAGAACATCGTAATAACAAGCAGGTAGATCAGGCTGCGAAAATAGAGGTGTCCCAGATAGACCTGGATTGGCAACATAAAGGAGAGTTGTTCCTAGCTCGATGGGCCCATGATGCCTCAGGCCATCAGGGCAGAGATGCCACCTATAAGTGGGCACGAGACCGAGGGGTGGATCTGACCATGGACAGTATCTCCCAGGTCATCCATGACTGTGAGACATGCGCTGCGATCAAGCAGGCCAAGCGGGTGAAGCCCCTGTGGTATGGTGGGCGGTGGTCCAAATACAAGTATGGGGAGGCCTGGCAGGTTGATTACATCACACTGCCTCAAACCCGCCAAGGCAAGCGCCATGTGCTCACAATGGTAGAAGCCACCACAGGATGGCTGGAGACCTACCCTGTGCCTCACGCTACTGCCCGGAACACCATCTTGGGCCTTGAAAAGCAAGTCCTTTGGAGGCATGGTACCCCTGAGAGGATTGAATCTGACAATGGGACTCACTTCAAGAACAGCCTTATAAACACCTGGGCTAGAGAACATGGCATTGAGTGGGTGTACCACATCCCTTACCATGCACCAGCAGCTGGGAAGGTTGAGCGGTGTAATGGACTGCTTAAAACCACCTTGAAGGCACTGGGTGGGGGGAGTTTCAAAAACTGGGAGGTGCATTTAGCAAAAGCCACCTGGTTAGTTAACACCCGAGGCTCCACCAGCCGAGCCGGCCCTGCCCAATCCGAACCCCTACAAACAACAGATGGGGATAAGGTTCCAGTGGTGCACATGAGAGGTATGCTTGGAAAAACTGTTTGGGTAAAGTCTGCCTTGAGCAAAGACAAACCCATCCGTGGGGTTGTTTTTGCTCAGGGACCAGGTTGTACCTGGTGGGTGATGCAAAGGGATGGAGAGACCCGATGCATACCGCAAGGGGACCTTGTTTTAGGGTGAACTACCCATGGCTCTGTACTTGTATCAGTATCAGCATGTACATATGTATATAATTTAGGTGATGCTTGTATTTATATGGTTAAAAAGTTAAGTTTCATGTAACATGTTAGTATGGAAAAAAATTCGGGGTGGATAATGTTGGGGTTTCAGTTTAGTCCTAGTTTTTTTCTGTTAAAGGAATTTTTTCCCATAGCATGTTGCTAGGAGATAAATAGCCATACTTAAGAAAGACAAAAGGGCCCGGCCAGGCTTTTGTTCTCACCTGGCGGGCAGTTCAGTTCGCTCTCAGCGTCTGGAGGGAGAAGGTGCAGAGAAAGGAGCTGCTGGTTCCCGTTTTCGGCGTCTTTTCCTTCTGCTGGGAACAACACCGGGGATCCCAAAGCTGCTTTTCCCTGCCCTGCTGGAGGCTGGGCTGTGGCTGCCCGCCCCGCTGCTGTTTCGAGCCTTCGCTACGCTGTAGCCGTGCTTACCCTGCCTGCCTGGAGCCCCGGGGGGTTCCCCTTTTGGATACATCTCGTCTGCCACCCGGGATTTGTGTTTGTGCCTGCCGCTCCAGCCTACCAGTCCAGCCTGCTGTTTCCGAGACTCCGGGACCAGCTGCCCACCGGTTTGTGAAGCTCCTTTGTTCCATCCTTCCCCGGGATCCCAGGGCATCAGAGCAGCCGCGTGCTTCCCGAGCTCGCTCCGGAGCGCCCCCTGCAGCCGCGGGGGAACCGTCGCACCTGCCCTGCTCACCGGGAGCCGCCAGCGATCCCTGCCGGCTGCGAGCGGAACTGCACCCGAGGGGAAATAGCCTGACAGCCGAGAAGGCTGGGACTGGGTTTGTGTTTGCTGTTACTGTCATAGTTGTTGTTGTTTTGTTTGACTAGTTATATATATATATATATATATATATATATAGTAAAGAACTGTTATTCCTATTTTCCCACATCTTTGCCTGAAGACCCTTGATTTCAAAATTATAATAACTCAGAGGGAAAGGGGTTACATCTGCCACTCCAAGGGAGGCTTCTGCCTTCCTTAGCAGACACCTGTCTTTCAAACCAAGACACCGTGGCTTTGGGTCCACCGGGGAAACAGTCATCAATTTTGTACAGCAAATGAAACTTTGGACCATGGTCACTATTACCATGTTAAATGACACCAAGGCACATCAAATTACTGCAATGATGGATACAGGCACTGATGTTACAAACATCAGCAGAGACAAGTGGTCTCGATGGTGGTCTCTGTGCCCTGCAATTGATGCAGTACAAGGTGTAGGGGGAGAAACCACCCCCATGCGCAGTTTGCAAGCAATAAAATAAAGTTGCCAGAAGGGCAAGAAATTACTCTTTGCCCATATGTCATGACCCTTCCAGGGGGCTTGGGAGGTCTCATTGGACGAGACATCCTCAGCCAGATAGGGGCCACATTAAATGTGCCAACACCTTTTTAGGTGCAGCCACTGCAGAACAGCCATCTACCCCAAGAATTCCATGGAAAACTGATAAATTTGTATGGGTAGAGCAGTGGCCGTTAAATGAAGAGTGGCTCCAGATTGCTAAGCACCTGATACATGAACAATTGCAAGCAGGCCACATAAAGCCCTCCATCAGTCCATGGAATACACCCATCTTTGTAATTCCCAAAAAATCCGGAAGGTGGCGCCTTTTGCATGATCTACGAGCAGTAAATGAGCAAATGTGGCCTATGGGCGCCCTCCAGCCTGGCATGCCATCTCCTACTATGTTGCCTCGAGACTGGGAAATTTTGGTTTTTGATCTTAAGGACTGGTTTTTCACTATTTCCTTACGATCCGAAGATACTGTGCACTTTGCTTTCACAGTGCCCTCTGTCAATAAAAGCGCCCCAACGGAAAGATATGAATGGATTGTCCTGCCTCAAGGCATGAAAAACTCTCCCACTATGTGTCAGTTATACGTGCATTGGGCATTGGAACCAGTTTGAGAGCACTTTTCTGCCACCATCATCTACCATTATATGGACGATATTCTGTTTTGTCGGCAACAACCCTTTACTGATGAAGATGTTTCTTACATCACTCAGTTGCTACAGAACAGAGATCTTATAGTGGCACCAGAAAAAGTGAAACAATCAAGCCCCTGGAAGTATTTTGGATGGGTGCTTACCTCTAGCTCTGTACACCCTCAAAAAGTTACTCTTGCCACTGATGTCACCAGCCTACACGATGCTCAGACCGTAACTGGTGACTTACAATGGGTCTGCAACATAACAGGGCTCCGGAATGATGAAATAGCTCCACTAATGCCCCTATTACACGGTACCTCTCCTCAATGCCCTGTCCAGCTTAGCGACGACCAGCGCTGCTGTTTGCAGCATCTTGGGAACAAGATAACAGGTGCCTTTGCTGATCACTGCTTCCCAGATGAACCCATAGGGGTGCTTGTATTTAACCAAGAGGCTTCCCCTTTTGCAATGCTCTGTCAGTGGCCGGCCTGGCAAAAGGAAAAGGGGGGAAATGACCCTGTTGATAACACAATCTGTAGTGCCAGGCTGCAGCGACAACAGCAACAAACACAAGCACCCGACAAAGCAACAACAAAGCGACTGAAAACTCCAGATGACAAATTTGCCCTATTGGAATGGGTGTTTACGTCGCACACACCTCCAATGAGCATTTGGGCCAGAACAGCGGCAATTGCCCACTTGATTTGCAAAGCCAGGACTAGGACTCTTAAAATTGGTGCTATGGAACCTGCATTCATAGCTTTACCTCTGAAAGCAGAGTCGAAAGAATGGATGTTACAACACTCTGAACCGCTACAAGTGGCGTTACTGGCCTACCCCGGAGATGTTATTGATCGGTACCCAAAGGATGCACGACTCCAAATGTTAGGAAAACAACTATGGCTTGAGACTGCAAAGGTGTCCAAGCGTCCTGTAGAGGGACGTACGGTATTTACTGATGCAGGCAAACAAAGTAGAAAAGCTGCCTGCATGTGGCTAGAGGGGACCACATGGAAGCATCACCTGGTGTATGGAACTGATCAGGACTCTTTACAGACACTTGAATTAGCTGCAGTAGCGTGGGCACTAATACAGTGGAGAACAGAACCATTGAATGTGGTATCCAATTCATTATACGTGGTGGATGTAGTGATGAGAATCAAGGATGCTTTGATTAAACCACCCAGCAACCCACAACTTGGACAGTTGTTCTTTGAAGTGTGGCAAGTATGATCGGACTGAGCCATGCAGTATACTGCACATCAGAAGTCACCTCTCTGACTGAGGATTAGGCGAAGGCAATACCTGAGCCAATGCCTTGGTTAGCCCACTATTGAAGGCACCTCAGGACTCTTTTGCAGCAGCCCATAACAGTCATGCTATGTTCCACCAATCCACAAAGGCCTTGCAAAGACAGTTCCGCGTTACCAACACTGATGCACACAGGATTGTGAGGGCCTGCCCACAGTGCAGCCAGCACGGCTCAAGTTTAGGCCTCGGAGTGAACCCAAGAGGGCTGCAGGCGTGCGAACTGTGGCAGATGGATGTCAAACGTGCCTGAATTCGGGCGTTTAAAATACATGCATGTCACTGTAGATCCCTTTTCTAAAATGATAATGGGCTACTGCACAGGCAGGAGAGAAGGCAATCCATGTGATTCGCCACCTAACTGCATGTTTTGCCATCATGGGTATACCAGACTCCTTAAAAACTGATCATGGGCCTGCTTACGTGGGGGATCGAGTGCGAAAGTTTTTACAGCTATGGGGTGTTAAAGCATAGTACCGGCATTCCTCATGTGTCTACAGGACAGGCTATTGAAGAACGGGCCCATCGGACAATCAAGGAGTATTTAGCTAAACAGAAGGGTACCGAGCAAACGGATCCTGTAATTAGGCTGCAACAGGTACTGTTCACTCTAAATTTTTTGAGTTTGGCAGGAGATGCCGAACAGCCCCCCCGTAGTCGCACGTATTAGGTTACAAGCCACCCCAGGGGTACAAATTTGTTATAAAGACCCATGGATGGGACAATGGGGGGGGGCAGCTCCATTGTTATTTAACGATCGAGGTTATAGCTGTGTTTCTACAGATACCGGACCAATATGGGTTCCTAGCAGATGGACCAAGCCTGCTCCCAGTCCCGCTGTCGACAAAAGCGGCTCCAGCGAGTGCATGAGCAACTGAGCCAGGACGTGGCATGTACAGCAGATGTTCCCAACCTTTGGGAAGTGAACCTTTGCTTGGTGGCCGACGACCTCACATTTGTACGACCACTCGGAGTCTGGGAACAGTCAGCAAGTGTGCATGCTAATCGCTGCAAAAATTGTTTATGCTGTTATAATAGCTTGTGCTTGCGCTTGTGCTGTGGGGGCTGTGGGGAAGAGCTTACTAGGGGAACTTGGAATGTAGATGAGCGAGGTAGTTTATGCGGAGAATGTTATCAAGTGCCTGAGACAAGAAGTTTTAGGCAGTGTGCGTCTATTGTGTTTGGAATTCCACCACAACAGATAAGAGTTAGCTCATTCAGGGATCCACATGAGTTTGTATGAAGCTTGGAAGTGTGGGCAGGGAAGGAAGCCATCAGACGTCTGTAAGTGAGTAAAAAGACCACTGTAACCCAGGCATGGTGCCCTACATGGCTCCTCCTCTCAAGTACTTTCACCCTGAGTAAAGCTGTGATAACTTCAGTGTCAGAAAGAGAAAATGTGTGGGTAACATGGGCTCACCAGGCGAACCAGACAGACTTCTGTCTGGCCGTGGCATCGGCAGCAGATCCATTTCGCACGTCTAATTGGCATGCCATGGATCTCACTCGAGGACACATTTCAAAAATGGGTGACAGATATAGGGAAAATCAATGAAGAAGTGGAGCAACAAATGCAAAACAAAAGAAACTGGGGTGAGTGCTTAGGCTGTTGGTCTAGTTATTGGCACTCCTTGCAGCAAACCCGTATTATTGCCAATTTAACAAAAAATGCAAACTTGCCTCTTCAAGAGCTACAGCTTTATGGGTCCCTTCTTCCCAGTACTCTTGTTAACGTAACACCATGGACCAACTGTTCCAATGTGGTGCCTCCAATGCAATATGCCAATGGGTCTGGGGTTTTCTCCTATGGAGATCCTTGGGAGGACTGTGGGAGACAGACGAGTAGAAACTCCTGCAATTAAAGGAGGCTTTGATTTACAACCCTGGAAGAGACTAGGTCTGGCTTAATTGACAGAGATTTGTGGACTTTAAGCAAAAGGATTACAAACTTGTGTTCCTCTCATTATAAGTAAAATTGTACACTGGGTGTTTTGGGGAAGGGTTTTAAAATATAATAGTGTGATTTTATATAGCTTAAGTTAAGAATGTAGATGGTACAAGAGAGACAACTGTGTGTACGTGACATGAGAAGTTATTGGTCAAGACATAGCTGCAATGCAGTGAGGAGTGCCACAGGTGATAGGTCATTAATCTAAAACAAAATGTCGTTTTAAGTATCTATTGGATTAGAAAGTTATAAATTACGATGTAACCCTAAATCTTGTGACTAGTCGCCATTACTCGGAGGTGTTGTAAAATCTCACGCCTCGACTGATGCGTTTGTTATTTTAAACAATAAATTCGTGCAGTTGCATAGTCCCATCCCTTAAAGTTATTTTCCTCCGACAAGTGAAAGCGCGAGAAACGGACAGAGGACTACCAGGCACGACAGGGCATAGGCTCCTTTCCATGGAAACAGAATGTATCAGGACACTCCATCCAGGCTGGAACGTGCCGGCCACATTGGGAGGAGCTGAGTCTATTGACACAACTGGAGGAAAGATTTTACCTCCTGGAGTGTTTTTGATATGCGGAGATAGAGCATGGAATGGGATTCCACATAGTCTGATTGGGGGTCCTTCCTACCTGGGAAAGCTAACTATGTTTGCCCCTTCTATACGAGCACGGAAAAACATTACGGCATCGAAAAGTTGGAAAAGTAGGATGTGGAATAGATACCAGCGTAGTGTTTCCACATTTGATAAAGATTGTAATGATAAGGTAAACATTATGAGTTTGAGTGCGTTTATACCATTGGCTATTTTTAACCCAGGGGGTGCTGTAGCTCATGGCTATAACAATCTGAAAAAGTTGGCCTGTTGGTCAGAAAAGGAATTTAATAGGACTTCCCATATATTAAATGAGCTTTCAACTGATGTAGATAGCATTAGGCATGCTGTACTACAAAATCAAGCTGTGATTGATTTTTTATTGCTAGCTCGCGGCCATGGTTGCAAAGAGTTTGAAGGTATGTGTTGTATGAACCTATCAGACCATTCCCAGAGTATCCATCGACAGCTCTCAGAACTGCAAGATGCTTTTCAGAAGATACAGATCCATACAGACAGCTTCTCTGAGTGGCTGTCCTCACTCAGTCTGACAGGATGGTTAGGAAATCTGGTTCAAGAAGGATTACGTCTGCTAGCTACACTAGTAATTGTGGCAATAATAATTTGCTGTGTTTTGGGGTGCATATGGAAAGCTTTAGAGAAAGTTGTTCATCGAGCTTGGCTTGTGCAAGAAGAAAAAGGGGGAATTGTAGAGAAATGGCTGAGTGAACAGGGACATGTATACGTGCACAATCCAAGCTATATTAGTGAACTGTCCTTGACTAAGGAAAAAAGAGAGGAGCAATGCTGATGTGGCAAGCCAACAGGATGTTGGGGAGGGCGATGCTGACCACAGAGAGAGGAAGACTTATGTTAGTTAGTCGCGTGCATATTAATCTCTAACCAATCGCTTGCTATTAAAGGCCATGTGAACAGTAGCTGTAATCCAATAGTATGGAGCTTGCTTATGCGTGCTTGGGGAATTAGAGTATAACTATGGGACTGACAATAGAATAAAAGGAGTTCCATCATATCTCTATGAGAAGCGTGGTTCATCCTGGCAGATCTCTGGCTATTGAGTTCAGCTTTTTGTTATCTGAACTACAGCTCACCGAGCAGCTGCATGAGGAATTAATCGTCACTTAGTTCCCTTTGACACTGATCCCAGACTGCTGCCTTGAAAATGCCCACTCTTAGCCCTGCTGAACACCACAAGTTTCTCTCTTTCACATGGGGAGAAGCTCCCTCACCTGCTCCAAACCAGCACCAGTTATTTCTCACTGATGAGTGTGCACCCAGACTGAGCACTTACCTCTGAAAATTCAAGCTGTAAAATTCCCTGCTAAGTCTGCCAACACTGCCACTGTTATCAAGATGTATCAGCAATGAGCTGTCATTGAGAAGAAGCTACAGCAAAAGAAAGTGAGGATGGAATCAGGAAACAGAACGTGTTGCAAAGCACCCTAATGCAGTTTCTCTCTGCAGGATCCTTAAGGCATCTCTTGGTTTGGGCCTGAGCACGTGACAGCTCAGGCCCACTCCACTGGAGACAAACCTGAGCCTTTCTTCAAGATTCGCAGTTAGGAACCATATCGCACCTTACCCAACAAATGGGGACATCACACCCATGCTGCTCACTGTGATTGCTGCCTGCAAGGGTTTACCCCACTTCAGCTCTGAGATTTGCTTTCCATACTGGAAAGCCAGAGATACAGCCATGCATGGTGGGGGTGGCCCCCCAGAGCGCAAACACCAGCCACAACCTGCTCTGCAGTGGACATCTGGCTTGGCTGGCCAGCTCTGTGGAGAGGAGACTTCTCCCCGGGCTTCTCACCAAGAGTCATTTGAACACAGGTGGGGGGGAAAAACCAACAGCAGGCACAGCCCAGAGCTCCTCCGTGCCCATCAACAGTGACCATTGCCGGCTCCAGCAGTGACTCCAGCACACAGGCAGAGGGGCACAAAAAGGACAAACACAGATGTCACAACCTCAAACGAGGCTGAGGTCACCACATGCAGACAACAGTTGAAAAGAAGCAAAGACACAACAGCTGCCTTCAGCTGAAGGGACCTTAGGAATGAAATTGGATCAAGCAGGATGAATCTCCTATTACAGAAACATGTTTCTACCTGCTGCCTTTCTTGTTTCATTTATTCAAAAGGCAGCTTAACAAGTGCCTCAGTGCTGATGCAGGGAGGGGAAGAAGCAGCTCAGGAAGGCAATGAATTTTCTTTAAAAAGTTCATGAACTTCATTGTTATGAGTTCAGGCTTCGTAGCAAATTTTTCCCTTGGTCTGGGAAGGGGGATAGAGGTTTTGGAGGATTTTGGCTGTGGGGGTGGGCTTTTGCGTTCGGGGTTTTTCAGGAATTGTGGTGTGATGCCACGAGCGGTTGTGAACTCGGACCTGAGATTTCGCAGGGAGCGGACCTTTCGTTCCTTCCTCTCAGGGATCGGGAAGGTCGGCCACGTGGTGCTGCAGGAGCTTGTGTGCTCGGCCCCGGGACTCCGCTACGCTGCAACTCGGCACTACGATCGAACCTGCCTGCCTTCCCCCCTCCTGCCTGCTGCTGTTCAGCAGTGCCGAGATCGCCTGCTGCCCCTGAGTTTGCAAAAGGAGTGATTTCCCCGCTTCCTTCCCTGCCGATGCCAGCTGGGAGAGGATCACTGCCCTACCAGAATCAACAGCTCCTCCTGCCTGGGATCATAATCACACCCAAAGGAAAACACAGTACTCGGTGGGTTGGAATCTTCTGTTATTGTGTTGTTGTTTGTGCTGTCCTGATCTATTCTAGTAAAGACCTGTTATTCCTTTTCCCAGATGTTTGCCTGGAAGCCCTGTAATTTCAAAGGTACAATAATTTGGAGGGAGGGGGTCATCTTTCCATTCCATGAAGATTCCTGCCTTTCTTGGCAGACATCTGTCTTTTAAACCAGGACAGAGACACACCAGAACATACCGACATTCTATTCCTTGGTTCTATTTGATCTGACGATGGCAAAATGCTACCTGAGGCACCAGCAGCCCTGCAGTTCACACCCTGAAGAGGCAGAACGTGAGTGATGGATGCTCTTACGTGCTCAATTTTGGAATGCACAGACCCCTCACACTGCATCCAAGCCCAGGGAACACTCACCAAAGGCAATGTCACCAAAGTCGATCTCTTTGACGTCCAAGTGTAAATTCGGTCCATCAATGCACCCCCTGCGATAACAAGGACAGAGGAGGCAATGGCTTGGTTAAAGGGAATTGCAAAGCATCCGCCTGTCGTGGCTCAGGGGCAGAAAACCTGGTGTCAGGGGCACCATGGGTTTCAAACCAACACACCACCATTTGCTCAGCACAGTGTCCATGTGGACAGGAGGCAGCCAAAGCCAAGTGGTCAGCAGCCAACAGCCCCTGATGGGGCTTTGGGCACAGGGCAGGCAGGAAGTGCCCTGGAGTTGCTGCTGGTCCCACGAAGGACCCTGAACACACACCCAGACATGGCTCTGTGCCAGTTTCCCCATCTGAAATGTGATGGACTTCTGTAACCAGCCTTTCCAGCCACAGCTTCCCTGATTTGCCACTTCTTAGCTGTAACTGGTGTTTCCATGGAGCTTTCTCAGGACCCACACAGTAATTACAGACAGAGTTTTGAGACATGAAGCCAGGGGAGCCCCAAACATCTTCTGAAAAGAGCAGCAGCAATCCTACACAGTGAACAGATGAATCTTAAGAGGAAAGGACCAGCTTGTCCCCAGTGCATCAGCTGACACAGCCAAGAGCAATGGTTTAAACAACCAAACATGGGTGTCCTCAATCTACCACACCACCTCACCTGCCCTTGAACTCAGCAGACACAGGCTCCAAAAGTCACCAACACCCATTGAAATCAGCACTTGAAGCAACACTCACAAGTTTATTTCATGGTTGATGCCAATCAATGCCCACTCTAGCTTCTGGTTAAAAATCAAGCACCAGTGAACTGTGCCTTCTATTGTATTCACAGGACTGCCATTGGCTCTGCTCTACACATGTCAACAAGAGACGCCTTGCTCAAGGAGAAAGCTGCTTATGCAATAACAGCCCATGACCTGTTTGGGGGAGGGACAGAGGAGAATCAATTATTTGATGTTAAAAGGTTCCCTCTTGATTTCCAAAATAAAAACCCAGCACTTTTCCTCCAAAAACAAAGCCAGCAGAATTGTTTCTCTACTATGGGCAGACCTACTTACCACTTGTCTCTCGCTTAGTAATAACCTTCTTGTTCTCTTTCATCCATTTTCCCTTATCGATACAAGGTACAATCAACTGCAGATTGCTTTCATTTCTTTACTGCCTTAACCCAGTGCCCCCCAACAGCAGCAGCCTAGCTCCAAAGCTCCAGAGCAGCCAGCATCAGCTTTCCTGCTTACACTACATTATCCCACCCGCACATGGCTCAGGCTAGCAGGGACAAGCCCTCACACTGCTGTGGTTCTGAGACGTGAGCTCTGCCTCCCCTATTATCACCCCTTCTCCCTTTTGCTAGGCAAGGATTATCTCTTGCAATGGCACCAGCCCATGGAATGAAGGCCAAGTTCTTGTGACAGTCCCTGCTGCAGAGTTCCCTGTCCCACACCAGCCCTTTCCTGGCTGTGGAAAGGAGGTACCAGAGCACTCTCTGCACACGAGTTGGGAGCTCAGCCTGTCTCCATGCATGAGCATGAGAGCTGAGGTGAGGCTGCTGCTGCCCCATTAGGACCAATTATTATCAGAGGATTTTAAAATGCTGCTTCTGGCGCACAATCACCCAGGCTGGCCCATCTCCAAAGCCCTGGAGGCCTTGCTGGCTGTTATTCAGGTGGGACATGCCGGAGCAGCTACTGCCCAAAGCTGATCCATCCCACTGCCTGCCATGGTTCAAGGCAGAGGGAGATCCCTGCAGGGAGGAGTCACTCCAGCTCCTGGGTACCCACACAGGGCAGCAGGCATCCTCACACTAAGGCAATGTCAGGATCAGAGCAGAGATTATGACCTCAGGAAACACCTTTTTTCTCTGCTCCACCCCAAAATGAGGTAAGTGGGGGATGTCCCAGAGTCAGCTACAGATGTGCCCACCAAGCTCCCAGACTCCTTACTTGATTCTCAGTGCTGCAGGCATAGGAGATCCAGCCACACTGAACTCGAATTCTTCATCAAACATCCCCAACAGGGTGGCTTTTAAGGAGATCTGAATAGTCTGTCTCTCGTCTGGTGCAATGATGTCCTTCCTGGGCGCAAGCTCGAAGCAGTAGGCCACGTGTGCAGTTGGAGGCATGAAGGTGAAGTGAGCATCAGTAGGGCCCTTGTTAATCAGATCCACCTGCAGCAGCAAGAAAGCAAAATGGAACTACATGTGGAATCTTCCCTTCTTGGGAGTTATTTTCTAATGAAGCAACTGACACCTGGAAAGGGCAGAAGATGCTTTCTGCTGCTGAACGACAGAAGACAAAAAAATACAACAGGACAAGTTCTGCCTTTGGGTTTTCATACAAAGCAATGGTAACTTCACATAACCAGAGTCACCCTGGGGTTATCCCAGAGCAGTCCGCCTCTGGTCAGCATCACCAAGCTCATTCAGACCTGGCCCTGGGAGCAACATGAGGTGATTGCAGCTGCGTAGTGAATCACCACAGAGCTGCTGCTGCTGCCCCGGTTAGCACAGCTCCAACAGTACCATCTACTCATTCGCCTTTTCTCAGATCACGGAAACAATTCGTTGATAAACAATGAGGCACCAGCATGAAACTGTATAGACCATCACCACCTTTTCCTTCCACAGCCAAGCTTTTGAAAGTGTCTGGCATGATGTAGTACCTCATTTCCTACCTATTTCAGTTGCTCTCTTTGGTTTTTTTGTTTTTTTGTTTTGCAAACTTGACAATATTGGGGTGGAGGCAAATAGGTAGAAAATTCCTTTACTTTATTTCCAGGAACACTTTTTCTAAAGCCAGAGATGCACCAAGGCTGAAGTGTGGTGAGGGACTGTTCAGCAAGAGAAAGCACTCCCAAGCCCCCTTGACCAGTGCTGAGCCAGGAGAGTGGATGGCTTTCCTCCGACTGCCAGGAATAGGCAGGAGGCACTGGACTGTTTTCAATGGACTCGAACTCAAATGCAGCCAGTTTGTTCCAGCTGCTTTTGGACAGCCTGAGCACAAAGCTGATTTGTGTCTGGGACTGGAACAAAAGCCTCTGCACATGCAGCTTTTTGACCCAGTGTTGCTTTCATGGGGCAAGGCTTTCCCCAGCTGATGGCCAAGGAAGGCTGCCAAAAAGCAGGGTTTGGGGCTTCATGAACAGCAGACATGCCTTCCTGACCCCTCCAGATTTGAGCAGTACATCACATATTCCCTGCTCACAACTGCCCAAGTTGCCAGGAATTCCACAGGTCCACCAGGCTCGCTGCTGCCTCAGGAGGCATCAGGATCCACCCCAACCCTGCTACTCACCTCTATGAGCGTGGGGTGTGTTGACATATATGTTCCCAAGGTTCAGTGTATGATAGCTGACTTCAACCCAGGGTCCTTTGCCTTCCCATCTGAGCTTCAAGGGCAGCCTGGTCTCACAGCCTGTGGAAGGATGTCCATTTCAGTACAATAATTCTCTCTGTTATCCTGTATTTTCCAGGCTGCCTCAATGGTAGTCCCTGACTCTGAGCTGGATGCAACCAGCTCCTGATGCTCCAAGAGAAGATATGGACCCTTTTCTTCCCTCAGGAGATATCCCTTAGGGCTGACTTCCAATTTCTAACCCATTCCTTGGGCTGGTTTCTAATTTAGCCACCAGTTTGCTGAGTTTAAAACATCTCTGATGTCCTGTAGTGACAGGACAAGGAGTAATGGGTACAGACTGAAAAAAAGGAAATTTAGGTTAGATACTAGGAAGAAATTTTTACTGTGAGGGTGGTGAGACACTAGAACAGGCTGCCCAGGGACTTTGTGGAGGTTCCAGCCCCAAAAGTGTTCAAAGCCAGGCTGGATGGGGCTTGGAGCTACCTGGTCTAGTGGCAGATAGCCCTGCCCATGGCAGGAGGCTTGGGACTAGGGGATCTTTAAAGTCCATTCCATCCTTAACATACTTAACGTGATTCTATGGGTTCCTTCCCATGCACTTAGAGGAGCTTTGAAATCCATCCAGTGAAGGCACAAAGCTCATAAAGAGTTTGGCAATTGCTACCTGGCACATTGGGTTTTGTAGGTGGCCCAGCAGCACAGGACTCTGTTGCCAAAGCCCTCAACTTCTGACACTCAGCACTGTGTTCTATTTCCACAGATTGAGAGCTGTAAGGTGACAATTCCCACACAGGAGAGAAGCAGGTGCTGGCCAAGGGTGGTCCTTCCACAAACACCCGAGGCTCTGCGGGCCTCAGCCACCTCTGGTCTGGTGATGTCTGGGCAGTGGGAGGTGATCCAGGGTCAGGGAGCACATTTCTAACTCAGCTCCCACTGCCTGATGATGGATCCATGTAAAATGGACCCATCCTGGAGGTCAGTGGTCTAGAAGGACTTAGTGCTCATTCACTAAAGCTCTTCTGCTCTGTAGCTCTTTGGCCTTTGAGGAAATGCTGGCAAAGCCATGGCATGAAAGCTTCTCCCTGCACTGCCTGGGTTGTTCTGGGATCAGTAATCCAGACACAGGTGCTCTGAGCCCTGGCCTTGCACAGGAGACTCCCTGGAAGCTGCAGGGACAGTGGGGATGTGCCAGCACTGCCCCGCTGACCACGGACTCTTCCCAGCAGTTACGTGGGAGCCCAACAGGCTCGGGCTTGCACCATGGCTTCACTGTGGGCGAGAGGAGCAGGGGAAAGGAGCTGTACCTGATATGTTGCAGTAAGCCACACTTTGATACTCTAGCACTTCTTGGGGTTTAAAGGTCACCTTGACTTTGGCCGAACAATTTGGCCCGATCTCTCCCTCCTAAAACAAGAAAGAGACAGCAAACCACTTATATTATAATATCACATTTCTTGTTTTTACCCACAGTCCTGTAAACCTTTATTTAGAGCATCAATGTTGAGGCAGGAGTGAACAACACAAGGAGCCCGCGGAAACCAAACCAAGCTCAACACACCGCTGGGAGCTCTTAATGCTCAGCCGATGAGCTCCCACTCTCCACAATATTCCTACTGCTCTTACACAAGCTCTTGGTGATTTCACGCTGCTGTCAGCTACAGTGGTGTGTAACTGCCATTGTGCACTGGCAGCTCTTGGCCTTAGATGGGCCACAGGAGTAACCAAGAAGAGAACACGATCTCCTTTGTTAAAAATGGGCTCAGGATTGAGCTTTAAAATAAACTTATTAACAAGAAATAAAAGACAGTAAGAGACCACTTGTGGCTAGTTGCCTCACACAAGACAAAGGGAGCAGCACTGAAAGCTTGACGCAGGCCGGGGCAAATAAAAGGCTCCTCTCCCAGCCTCAGGTGACACATTTTATCCCCCTAGTGCCCGCCTCCCGGCTGCCCCTTTCCCCGCCCAGCCAGAGCATCCTGCTTGCCTATCCCATGTCTAGAGTCCTTTGGTTGGCTCCTTGTCCTTTGGCTGTTGTCTGGGGTCTTCTGACTGCTCCGGGGTACATCCAGTAAAAGTCCTTCTTTTCCACCCTTATGTAGATAACGGCTGAAGCCCTCCCTTTTGATTACCTCATAGGTTCGGGGGACCTCCCTCTTTGGTTACCTCATAGAGGTTCTGGAACATTCTCCTGTTCCCCATTTTGTACCACAATCCCTATAATGATTTTTATTAACAATAAATATAATTAACACAGTAACTAATGACTTTTAACCTTGAATAAATTACAACAATTAAAACCTGATCAATGCACAATTGCTCAACTGTGGAAACCCTCAACCAACTCATTAACAACTTTCTTTATCCCCTAATTACCAATTTTTATTTCAACAATTAACCAACAACTTTGTGAAAGCCAACTTTTCCTAACTCTGATCCTAACACCTTCCTTGGAAATAAAAATATTAGTTTAACCTGTTTTGAAAGAAAGCAGAGGTGGTTGGGGTTATTCTAGGGTTTACTCCAAGATGAGAAGGGATTTTGCACTGTGCAGACATTAGGCATTCATCATCTCTCACTGTGCCAGTACTCAGAATCAGGGCTCTGGCTGATGGCAGGAGGTGGGGCTTTGTTTGCATAAACAGAAAAGGAAAAGGTTTTCTGTCCCTGTGTGCAGCAGAACCCAAAAAGCCCATTTGAACCTGCCAGCCTTGTGTCCAGGCTCGCAGATGACACTGGAAGGGAGACTCAGAAACTTAGTGCAAGTCGTGGTTATACGAAGGGATTGGCATTTCTATGATTAACCTTGGGCTGAATTTGGCCTCCTTTTCCCAGTGAACCATTGCATGCTTCAGGTCAATATGTGAACTGGCAGTGCTCCAGCACCCCTGCTAAACCCCACACACCACGGGGTAGCCCCTACCTACAATAACTGGTCCCTGTGGACACGGCAAGGACAGGCCTTGGCTTTTTCAGGCTCCCACCCCTGCCTTGAGCCCGCAGGGCAGAAATGCTTTTAGTAGTGAGCTCTCTAGCCTCATCAGAAAATGGATGTCTTCCCTGTCAGCACATCAAGCCAGCTGAGGATCTGCTGAGTGACCACATGGGGGGGGAGGTGACGGGAAGGGGGGAGGGAGGAGGAAGAGGAGATGAGGTTCTCAGCTATTACTCAGCAGTGGCTCAATGAAAAAAATTTCATCGGAGAACAGTATGGAGTCTTGTTGCACCTTTGCCATCTCCTCATCGACCATGTCGCTCAGGATGGCAGTGCGATCTTCACGAGTGCCCAGCTCCTCCATTACTTTTTTCTCCTCCAGTAAATTTTCCAGCCAGACCCCTTTCTCCAGACTAAGCAAATGATAGAGCCTGCAGCCGCAGGGAGAGACGAACCCAGCAGATCATTTAATAAGCCACATATTTGCAGAGATCAGTGTAAGTGCAGGAGAGCAAAGCACCTGGAGAGTAGCAGCAGCAGCTCCTCAGCAAGGGGCTGACCCCGACCCACGGGGTCCCAAATGGATCAGAGGATCACTTGTTGTTCACTGGCATGGCATGCAGTTTTACTCCACACTTACAAGCTCAGGAGAGGTTTCGAAAGCCAGCAGCCCTCAAGAGAACCTTCTGGCTCAAAACCTCTGCCACAGCTGAGGGGAATCCACCAGCCACCCCAAATGGCTTTTCCATAAGCTAAGCTACTCAGGGGAGGCAGATCAAGATCAAGGAGTATCCATTGCAGGACTTCTCTGGGAAGAGGAAACTAAGCTGGGTTGCAGCTACAGGTCACCAGCATCACTCTTTGTTTCTTTCATTTTCAACCTGCCCTGTTCCCTATTCTGCCTTCCATGAGAGCATCCCAGAGCACTTCCAAAGGCAATTGATGAATTCAGACATTGCATCCCTTCAGTGACATTCAAGGTTTTATATGCATGAAAACAGAGGCCCTGAGAAGGGAAGGGACTTTTGTTGTGCAGGAGGGAGACAGCAAACTCCTGGAGAGACTTTTTCATGATCCAGGGCTTTTTGGGTCCCATCCCAGTGCATGTTCATAGAATGTGCTGAGAGGGAAAGGATCGTGCACTGTCTCCTCTCATAAAAATGTCCTCTCTGCTCTGAGATCTCACAGCAGGACAGTAGCCTTGGAGCTAAAACCATCCCTAAGACTGGAAGTAAGGAAGAACAAAACGTCATGGTCAAAGTCTAGGACACAAAATGGCATGAAAACAAATGTAATTGGAAAAAAACCCACAAAACCAAAACCAGGCTGAAGTTAACTGTGGGGAAACCTAGTTGCTTCTGAGGGGAAAGTGGATCACTTGGGGTCCAGGCTGAGGCAGGCAAGTGGGAAAAAATGGAAATAAACAGTCCAGGGAAGTAGCCAGAGAATGTCAGGGGGTTTTCTTTTAACACACAGAGCTTGCATGGAAGTCAGATACTGTGTAAGTAGATAGAGAACAGTAGAAAACCAAGAAGCCCAGGGCACTAAAGGACCCTCTTGCCATCCATTCAAGCTTGGCAAGGGTCGATCGCCTGGTCCTTGGCAGGCAATTTAAAATGGCGCTGGGGAGTGGGAGTGACCCAGACCGCAGCAAACAGGGGCTTGCTATGGCAGTTTTGGCACGGCAGTTTTGGCACGCAGTTTGTCGGTTTTTGCGTGGCCATTCACGCAAGCAGGCTGAACAGAAAGGGTGCAGCCACCTACCCTCCTGGTAGTGGCTCGTGTCTTTTTGCTGGTTCTGAGGAGCTTGCATTTCCCCCTCTCCCCAGGAATGGCTTACAAATTATCAAAAGCCATTGCTGCTGCTGCCAGCAAGAGTGTACTAACCCAAACAGAACCCCCAGGAAGGATGCAGCTGTGCAGGCCCCTGGCTGCAGGGAGGGTCTGAGCCTGGCATTAGTGCCAGAGGACAGCGCACAAGACACCTGTGTGTGGTGTGAGCAGGTGGATGATCTGTTCTGTCCGGTGGCAGAGCTTAAGGAAGAAGTGGAAAGGCTGAGGGAGTATTAGGGAGAGGGAAAGGGAAAAAGGCTGGTGGAGTTATACCCTTCCAACCCTGAGAGAAGCTCAGCAGCAGTCAGAGGAGCCCTGCCCTTCCTGCCACCAGGCAGAAGGAGAAGACCTAGGAGATGGTGGGGAATGGAAATGGGTCCCTTCTGGGGAGGTAATAAAATTCCATCCTGACCCCCATCACCTACCCAGATGCCCTGACAGAAGAGGTACGAGGCCCTGGATCCAGAGGGTCAGGCAGATGACACTAAAGAAAAAATTCTGTCTGGAGAGTCTTTCAGTTACACTTTGTCTGTCAGACAAATCACAATCTCAAGTGTTAAGAAGAGTAGCTGCAGTATGTGACTCCCTTCTAAGAGGAGCTGAGGGCCCTGTATGTTGACCGGATACATTCCACAGGGAAGTCTGCTGCCTCCCTGGGATACAGGTAGTAGATATCACCAGAAGATTCCCTAATAACTAAATGAACTAAATCAGCTCTCTGATTATTACTCTGTTGGTTGTCCAGGCTGGCAGTGATGAGGCTGACAGGAAAGGCACCAGGGTAATTAAAAAGAACTTCAAGGTTCTGAGTCAACTGGTTGATGGGGCAGGAGCACAGGTGGTGTTCTCAGTTCTTTCAGGAGCAGGGATGAATGATGAAAGGAACAAGAAAACATCATCAATAGGTGGTTTAAGGACTGGTACCATCGGTGAAATTTTGGGTTTTTTGATCGGGGGCAACTTTTACGGCACCTGGCCTGCTAGAGCCCCTGAGCTGGCAGGTCTGATTGAGAGGGCTTTGAACTAGATTTGAAGGGAAAGGGGATGAAACCACACTCTCCAGAGAGGAGCCTAAGGGCGGTATGCCAGAGTTAGGGGTGAAGTCAGCAGCCCAGCTGAAGTGCACGTACACTAATGCACGCATTAGTGACACACGTAACAAACAGGAGAAGCTGGAAGTCATGGTAGAGCAGAAAAGCTATGATGTAGTCGCCATCGTGGAAACATGGTGGGACGACTTGCATGACTGGAGTGCTGCAGTGGATGGCTACAAGCTCTTCAGAAGAGATGGGAGAGGGAGAAGAGGTGGAGGGGTGGCTCTGTATATTAGGGAGGCTCTTGACGCCATGGAACTTGAGATTAATGATGATAAAGTTGAGTGCCTGTGCGTGAGAATCAGAGGAAGGACAACAAGGCTGACATCCCAGGGGGGGAGTCTGTTATAGAACACCCAACCAGGACCAAGAGGTGGATGTGTTATTCTACAAGCAGCTGAAGGATGTTTCAAGATTGCCAGCACTTGTTCTTGTAGGTGACTTTAACCTGACAGATGTCTGCTGGGAACTCAACACAGCAGAGAAGAGGCAATCTAGGAGGTTCTTAGAGTATATGGAGGAGAGATTCTTATCACAGCCGGTGAGTGATCCTACAAGGGGTGGAGCTCTGCTGGACCTGCTGTTCCTAAACAGAGAAGGGCTGGTGGGAGATGTGGTCGGAGGCCATCTGGGGTACAGTGACTGTGAAATAATAGAGTTCTCAATATTCAGTGAAACAAGGAGAGGCATCAACTAAACTTCTCCTCTGGACTTCTGGAGGGCAGACTTCGGCCTGTTCAAGAGGCTGATTTGGAGAGTACCTTGGGAAACAGCCTTTAAAAACAAAGGGGTCCAGGAAGGATAGACATTCTTCAAGAAAGAAGTCTTGAAGGCACAGGAACAGACTGTCCCAATGTGCTGAAAGACGAGCTGATGGGGAAGACAACCAGCCCAGATAGGCAAGGAGCTTTTGAAGGATCTAAGGGAAAAAAAGAGGGTGTATGACCTTTGGAAAGAGGGGCAGGCAACTCAGGAAATGTTTAAGGATGTTGCCAGGTCACGTAGGAAGAAAATTAGAGAGGCAAAAGCCCAATTAGAACTTGAGGAAATCCAGTCATTGAGATCAACCTTTCCTCCCCAAAACGCCATCCTTGGCTGGAGTATAAATGGAACTGGAATGCAAAGTGCTGAGCTCCTGAAGCCCAGGGACACACACCCTAATTTCAGAGATGGTTTACTTGACCTAAACCATTCAAAAGCACCAACAAACCCCTAAGGCCATACATTAGTTTTAGTCTTGGGCCACGTATTTCACTGAAATGCATCTTTCAAACCCACCTCATCTTCTTTTGATTCTCTTCTTCCTCATTAGGATAAGTCCTCCACTGGAAATGGGCTGTGGTGTCACTCCTGTTTTCGATGACCATGGTTGTGTGGCACAACATGGTGATGTAAGACTTCTCAAGCTCCACGGAGTATGTGCTCAACCCAACGTTGAGATCTATAGCTTCTCCATGAAGTTCTGTCTGGATAGTTTCATCTGGAACAAAGCAAAGAGGAGTCTTTGCTCAGCTCAGGCACTGATGGAAGCACAAGGAACAGAGCAAGCCACAGGTGACAGAAGAAAGTGTCACAGCTTTTAGCTGAATAAGCAGTTCTATGGATCAGTACATTTATCACATCCTGACAGCTCTGTGTGTACAGAGTGAGGATGTCCTGGGCACCTCTTTAAACGCTTTATTTCCGAGTGTGTTTGTAGAGATTTGGCCCCAAGGTGACAGTATTTACAGTGGGATTTGTCAGATGTGCTCAGGTGACCCATGCTGATCACTGGGAATTCTGCATCAAAGTCCTTCAGGTGACGCTGAGGAGCCCTGTTCAGTCCTGGCTTGCCCAGGGTCTTCCCTGGGCGTCCTGCGAGACTCCTGTCTCTCCTGATCCCTTGTTGCTGACAAGAAAATATGCTTGGGGGCATGTGGGCAGAAAAGGAAGGCCCAGAGGAACAAGTGAAGTGACAGCCCACAGCAGGAGGGGACACGAGCAAGGAAACACAAGCCAGTGCTCTGCAATATGACAAACAACTACAAAATGAACACCATGAAAATCATCATCTCTCTGTCCAAATGCACAGCCACATCAGTCTTGAAATATTTGATATTGTTCTCATCTCAAAAACCAAGCTGGAGCATTTCAAATTAAATAAAAAAGGGACAAAGGAAAGATTAATAAGTAGAGAGCAGCTTCTATATGAAGACTGAATGGGATTCCTCAGTCTGGAAATCAAATGGGAGATAGATGGGAGAGGTTTGCAACAGCATGAGTGGCCTGGGGAATGGGGATGAGGAAAAATTTGTCTTGATTTGTTATCAAATAGGAACTCGAGGGCCTGAAAATGTTATGAGACAGAAATTACACACGTGTAGAGGGCAACATAGAAAAAGCATCCGTGACAAGACAATGGAGAAGCAGCATACAGGACAGAAGCGTGCAAGAAATACGTTGCATTGGAGTGAGTCTGATGGACACCTCACACACGGCACTGCCCAGGAATAAAATAAAACTTCACCCAGATATAGCCACACAGTAGTGGAGAATCAAGGGTCTGACCGTCAGCAATCCCATCAGAGAATGGTTTGTGAAAAGCACAGAGAGGGTTAAGAACTATCTGCATGCACAATTTGACACTGACTGCCTCAGGAATTTCTTTTTTCCTGCTGCCTATAAACCTCATCTCAAGAGATGCAAATGTTAGGGCACTACCTGCCCTGTGAGATTACAGCCTAGGAATCAGACAGGGAAAAGGAGCTCCTCCTTGAAGACCAAGGAATAATTACTGTTGAATTTGCAGTGTGGTTCTTTGATTTCTTCTACCTTGAAGAAAGGTTTCTTCTACCTGATTTAGCCTAAAAAGGGCACATTTTATCAGCATTTCAATGAAAGCTGTTTTAAGAAAAGGAGCAATCAACACTCTGAAAGAGTACAAATGCACATTAGAGGACTACAGTGGCATGGAAACAAGACCCAAAAGGAGGATGCCATTTACAATCTGAAGGATCCAGTCCCAGTTAAATGAAGCACCATTACCAGGAGCACATCAAGGAAACAGAACAGAAGGTTTCTGTGTATTTACCAGCAATGCAGTCTGGGACTCTGGGTTGTCATCCAGGCTGGTTAACTGTTTGCTTGGCCCCCCAGACAAACTCTGTGCAATGTGTTGGAAATAATTATGCAAATGTGTTGGTGCACTTTGATTTAACAGGAGCAATTAAGATTGGTCACCAGGTAAACAGCTCTTGCCTGATAGACACAAGACTCCGTGCTTTGATGCACAGGGACAGGTCAGGTGAAATGTGCTTCTGCCCAGCAGCTGCTGGGCTTTGTGCTCCTGCAGAGCGTCACTGAGGAAATAAAAGTTCCTGGCCTTGGTGCTTTGCTAGTGGTCAATCTGTCACCTTAAAAGTGTGTTCTGGGGAGTTTGGTGATGAATGCATCACACACAAAAATAAGGAGAACATCTGGCAAGCTGAACTTTATTCATGTCAGTAGTGACAGCTGATGAAGGTGCTTCAGGTTCTGCTCATTAAGGACGTATTGCTGCAATTATGGGCCTGGCCTGTTCCCATTACCAGTAGTGAGAGCATCACTACTGGCTGATGGAGAAGCCTTGGGCCAGAAATGTTTATGTGCTGGACCTGAGACTTTGGAGAGAGGGGAGGAAAGACAAGGCCCCACCAGCCCCAGAGCTGGATTACTGTACGTGTTTCTGCATCTGCCCCAGGGGTGGTGCCAGGACTGCTGCAGGTCTCTGCTGAGGCTAGGGGGGATCAGTGCCTGGTGTGGGCAAGGCACAGGATTTTTTTCTTATTCTTTTTCCAGAGATTGCACCAGAACAGAGAAGCTGCAAGTTAAGGGAATCTCTGGCCACACTTCAGCGCTGCCTTCCATCCCATCCCTTTCCCACTCCTGTCCCATGTCTACATACTCCTGCCCTCAGTTAGCAGGATGGGAAATAACACTCCTGGGGGTGACTTCAGGGGTTGCCTGAGAAAGAAGGTATCTTCTCATTTCCAAATTTTCAGAAGAGGATCCATCCAAGCTCAGAACTCAGCTGTCAGGACTGAAAAACTGAGTGCAAATCAACCCCTGCATCTCCTACATCCCAACCTAGGCTGTACCCACCAGACTCCTCTGTTACTGCTGTAGCAGTCGTCTCTCACATATAGACTTGGCTCCCCAAGACCCAAGGACACAAGCTCTGCAGTTAAACTTAACTCCTCTGAATTTCAGCCAACATCACTAAGCTCTTCCCTGAGCCCACACATACGAAGAGCTGTGAAGGAGACATCCCTGTCACTGTAATAACCAAATGAAAACCACTGCCAAGAGATGGGGCTGGCAGGCTACATTTCGGCCTTTTATCTGTTCATTGTGAGCTGTTCCTTGAGATAGTTCTCATCCTGTTAGATCTACCCTTTCCATGAATCACTACTGCACCTGACAGGCAGAAAAGGTAAGGTATGAAGGGGGTTCTAATGGCTTGCTTTCTTCGGCTTTTTAACTAGATCCATTTGGATGTTTGTTTTCTTGTATGGCATCCAAAGACACATCCAGATCTCCCACGGGCACCTTGCAAGCCCCAGACACTGGTCTTGCTTTGAGCAGTGTGTTTGCTCAAATGATTTCCAGAGGTCCCTTCCAGCAAAAGTTATTCTATATTTTTTTCTTCTAAATCAGCCCAATTGCTTTTCACATATTCTCTAAATGTGTCATATTTCCTACACACCTGTGCATATACCTATGGGCACGTGCTATACTGACAGGCATTAGAGGAGCTCGACCTTTATGAAAGTTCCCAATGAAGAATTCATGAAATTATGGCAAACATTTAACACAAAACAAAATTGAAAAACAGAGCAGAAACACAGGAACTTCAGAGTATTTACAAAGAAATCTCAGTGAAAGGGGGCCCGACCTTATTCAGAGATTTAAATCATCTGTTCGAAATTTTAAACTGGCTTTCAAAGGTTCATCATGGAACAGAAGAGGTGACTGATGCCCTCAGCTGACAAGGGAAATCAGATCAGCTTTAAGTAACAGGAACTGCACAGGCTGCCCACAACATAGCTCATGTTGGGCATCAAATGTGGGGACTGCTGGAATGCCACATGCCTGTGTCTTCCCAGAGAATTTGGTTACCTACTCCTGTCTATTTGGCTGACAGTGCTGAGTAACCATTTCAGAAGCTGCTTGTGCTCAGGAGGGTGCAAGCCAGCTACTAACATGTTCCAGCACCCTCCAGGAAACCTGGGACAGAGAAAGCTCAAAGGTTGCATCCTGCTAAGAACACTGGAAACAAGAGCAGATGCCACCCATCCTGCTCACTTCCAGCCAGGGCTTCAGGGCAGCAGCTCCGATGCTCTGCTTCCTTTTGTTACTCTTTCCCAACTCTGTTTTCACCCAAAGGTGTGTTGCATAAGAATGGATGAGCTGCCTCACCTCTTGGTGCTCATCTCCTAATGAGCTTCCAGGTTTCCAGTGTTTTCCAGCAGAGTCTTCTCACTGCTGCATTTGACTATACAGACTGGGAAGTCCAGCTGGTCAGGGAAGTCCAGGATAGGTCGGCCACCAATGGCCTGAATTGGCACAACTATCCTTTCCTTTCCACTGGTGCAGGAGAGCTCATGGGAATAATCCTGCAGGAAAAGAAACTGGCTCAGCACAGGGCATTTAGTGCCATCTCCATGGCAGAAGAAAAACCATTTCCTATAACCCTTCAAGGGCATCAATTTACCACTTCCACCCCCAAAATCAACATTAAGTCCTACTAATATGTCGCATTTTAAAGGCACCAGTGCACTTTGCAAAACCTGTCTCGGTGGCATTAAGCTCTTGTGTCATACAGAGAACTGCCCTACGCCACCATAATTTTTACTCTAAATTTTAATGATGTTAAATAATTCCTAAGTCTCTTCAAAGGTACATGGAGCTAGGGAACACAGGACATTCCTCTTTAGGTTTCTATATTCCTGCTGTTTGAGAATAGGACAAAGTGTTAAACTGACTCTAAGCAGCAAAAGGAAGATGAGAAAACAGCTGCACCCAAAGAGATCCTGCACCTCTGGCCTGGCGTAGAAACATCAGTTGTCTCAGAGCTTTCCTCTAACTTTGCCTGTCCAACCAAATCAGGAGAAGAACAGTGCTAAGAGGTAGCAGGATGCTGTTGGAAAGAGCCTCTCTTTGTTTCCCTGCAAGGCATCCTCCCTTCCACGCCATGTCCTAAACCCTTCTGTATGAACGAGTCCCAGATCACAGCATCAACCCTTCAAATCACAGCACTGAGATCAGACTTGCCAGGGCCTCAGCACTGCTGTTCAAACCTCCAAGGAAAAGCACGTCTGGCACAGAATGGGTGCTAGTTGACAGAGCAACCACAGTGACAGGCATGAAGACAGAGCCACAGCAGTGTCACTGCCACAGGCTCTGGGGTCACAGGTCTGTCTGCCTGCAGGTTGTACCTGCCCTACACGAGCTCTTTCAGGCAGGTGTCTAAGTCACCTGCAGCTCACCAACCTTCTGCTGACTAAGGGCACCTAGAGATCAGTGTGCCTGTGCCAGGCTGGCTCCCTGCCACAGGCATGGCACATCCTCTGCCCTGGCCCTGCAGTAGTATCATGGTCAGTATCATGCATCTGGGACAGCACAGCTGCAAGGCTGGAGAACAGAGGGTGTGAAAAAGCACTGTCTGTGCTCCAGTCCAGGGTGAGGCAGGGAAGCTGTTGCCAGTTGGGAAGGAGGAAAGCTCTCTGACCTTTTTGTTCCTCTGGTATTCTCCACAATAATTAAACCCCTTCCACTGTGCCTAGAGATGGCTGAACACATATCAACACTCCTCTGTCATTTTCATACTGTTCCCTGTGCATCTGCCCTTGGGAATGCTCAGCCATGTGCAGGGAGGGGAAGCAGAGCCTGCCAGGCCTGCATGCAGTGCCTGACAGCACATGCCAAGGTGTGACTGGCTGCAGGCTGCCTGCCCAGGGCCTGAAGCAAATGGAACGGGCTGTACCCAGAGTGCAATGGAAACCATGGCTTTGGAGGTAACGCTCCTCCAGTCTCACCTTGTTCTCGTCAGGGGTGAAGTGGATACGCACAATGTGATGCGCGCCTGCCGGCACTCTATGGTACGCATCTGTATGCATACGATATTGCTGCTAACAAGAATTTCTCTTGCTATTTTCTAAGTCGTGGGATACTTTTCTCTCTCAGAGAAGATATTCACAGAGTTTGTAAACCATGAACATCTGCGACCTTGAAAAAGCTTTGTTTATAGTACAGTAGAAAAATATTTTGACAATGGATGTTTTAGGATTCTAGCCAATCACCCCCAAGGGGTGGCTGACCCTTTGTCCAATTAGACTATGAAGAAAAAAGTCTATAAAAGAGTTTGTAAAATAATTAAAGAAATCAATCCTGCTGCATAATTCCTGCCTGCTGGATCTTCTCTCCTCCTCCCTGCAGCTGCGGGGTACTATCGGGGGAAATATTGAGGAAGATTGTGGGAAAGGGAATATTGTGGAAGATTGGCTACGTAAAAAAGGGCACATAAAACCCCTGCGGTTTGATCGCACGCATCTTGTGTAACAAATGAAGTTGCAAAAAGCTACAGTTTTCCTGCTTAACAACTGGGCTTCCATTGAGTTCTTATTGCTGAGCTAAGTGTTTTATTGCAGAGTTAACAAGGTTAGTCTTTGGCAGTAAAACAATAAAATACTGTTGGTTAGAAAAGACAAAGAAGAAAGAGAATTGCTGACCACAGAAGAGGAGCTAGGAGGGGTTAAGAAGTCAGCTAAGACTACGTGAACCACATAGAATGCGCCTTTACGAATATTCATAAACCTATTATCGATAGTATATAAGAAACTTTAGTATGATTAATAAACGGAATCCTGCTGATCCCTCATATTTGAGTGTCCAGGCCTTCCCTCCGTCGTGACAGGGTACGGTAATATTTACTGCACTAATATTTGGTGTACGCCGACGTGATCTGCACGTTGCGAAGTGTCCTGCTGCTGCAAGCCAAGCCGAATTTCTCTAGAGCTACACTTTTCCCCCCCCCCGGGACCGGGAGGTCCGACAGGACTGAGAAAATGGTGAAGAGCGGCTCATAAACCGATGCTGTGGTAACGGTCTGGAAAGGTGTTTTCAGTATAATGCACACCTCCATTCCTGAAAACTCACTTTGTGAGTTATTAGACTGGGCTGCCCTGCATGGCATTCCCATGGACAGAGACACTGCCCTGGACTTTGGGCTGTGGCAGGAACTCGGCTGTGCTATATGGCACGAGCTCTCGTTTGGGGACCTGGCAGTGTTGGAATTATTCCAGACTTGGCGTTCAATGTTTATTCTGCTGACAGACCTTAACTGTGGCAGCAGAGCTGGCTTGCCTGTCTTGGTGGAGAGTGAAGGAGAGATATCTGACGTGGACCCCACTGACCGGGCTCCAGGGGCGCGTGGTGGTGGATATGAAAAATCCTCTCCGGGTCCACGGGCGGAGCCTGCCCTGGAGCCTGCACCGGGTCACCCTGCACAGTCACAGGGCTCCACGCCCCCCAAGGACTCCGCGCCAACAGATGAACTGGTGGGGGTATTGGGGCAGCAAGAGGGCGTGCAGCCCACCTTGCCGTTTGGCTTAGCGGTGGCCACGGCTTATCCAGGGCTGCGGGTCAGCGGTCTAGCCTCTTGGACCCCCATGGCAGCTTCTAGCCAGTCTGCGCATGCGTCTACTGCGCTGAGAATGCCTGGATGTACCTTCTTGCCCCGCGTAGCCCTGGGCAATGTTGCGCATGCGTCTGCTGCACCGAGAATGCCCGGGTGCGGCCCATCACCCTCCGTAGTGCCAGACTGTTCTGCGCAGTCGCAGACCCAAGCAGTCGACCTTCTATTATGTCATTTGCCTTTGTTGACGGAACTGCCGCATATATCACGACAGCTATTGGAACTGCTCAGCTTGCAAAAGCACCTGCTGCAGATGCCAGAGGCACCCCGCTGTGTGGGGTGCGCTGGGCCCGTGCCACCCGCGGGAGACGCGGTACTGAACATAGAGGAAGCCCTCAAGTTCACAATGGGCCAGCAGCTAACCATTTTTGTCTCACATACAGTGTCAGCAGTGCTCATACAGAAAGGAAATCACTGGTTAACCCCATCTCGCTTTCTCAAACACCAAGCGGTCCTAACAGAATCGGAGGACGTGAGTATCCAAGTAACTAACATCTTCAATCCAGCAGCTTACCTCCAGGGCAAGGCCGCTGAGGAGCCTGTACAGCATGACTGCACTGAAACCATGGAGGCAGTTTACTCTAGCCACCCAGACTTGAAGGACTCTCCACTAGAAAATGCAGACAACTGGTTCACTGATGAAAGCAGCTATGTCAAGAATGGTAAGCAGTTTGCTGGCTATGCAATTACAAGCACAGATGCTGTCATTGAAGCAGATCTGTTACCTGTGCGGACATAGCTCATAAGGCTGAAATAACAGCCCTAAATGGAGCCTTAGTATCAGCTGAAGGAAAACCTATCAACACTTGGACTGGTTCAAAGTATGCTTTTGGAGTAGTACATGCTCCCAGGGCTATTTGAAAAAAAATAAGTTTATTGACCCCACAGAAGAAACAAATCAAGCATGCTATTGAAATTTTACACTTGCTGGAAGCACTGTCAAAACCTTCAAAAGTGACTATAATGCATTGTAAAAGACACTCCCAAGGTAACACCATCCCTGAACTGACAAATGCTATGGCAGACAAAACAGCAAAGGCAGTGGCTAGTAAGGTTCAAGTTCAAGCCCTAGCTTGAATCCCTTCTAGCATCCTTAGGAATAAAAAACCCCCACCATACAACACTGATGATTTAAATTGGATACAGGAAGAAATGTGACAAGTAAGAACAGACAGGTGGGCTAAAATAAAAGATCTCATAGTCATACCCAGAAAACTGTTAAAATTATTTATCCAAAGCAAACATTCTAAAACACATTAGGGAGTTGACGCCTTACATAACCACTGAGAAGAAAAAGTAATAGCACTGAAATTAAAGGAGACAAAGGAGGAAAAACAACCCTAATATACCACTGTTAGGCTAAACACAGAGACTATCCCTAAAAGAATTTTACCAAGAGATGTGTGGCAAATTGACTTCTCTGAATTCCCTAGAAAAGGGACATACAAGTACTTCTTAGTCCTCACAAATACTTTTTCAGGTTGGCCAGAAGCTTTCCCTTGTAGAACAAATAAGGCTAGAGAAATTATTAAAGCTTTAGTACAAGAAATTCTTCCACAATTTGGGGTACCGAGGGAAATGAATTCTGATAGGAGATCACACTTTGTAGCCTAGGTAGTGCAAGGAGTGAGTCATCTACTAAGTATTCAGTGGCAACTACATACACCATATAGGCCACAAGCAAGTAGACAAGCAAAAAGGATGAGTCTCTTAATAAAGCAACAATGAGCCAAAATTTGTCAAAAAACTAATTTCTATTGGTATCAGGCTCTGCCCATGGCTTTGCTAAGAATTTACGTCCAGAATTACAATCAATATGCGCTACAGTTGTTCATTGTCAACCACCACCACCTGATAAACCCTTCCATAATATGAATCCAAAAGACTCGGTTTATATTAAGTCTCTTTCCGGAAATCCACTCCAGGAAAAACGGGAAGGACCTTACAATTTGGGACAAAACGCGAACGCTGCATCAGATTACATTAGATAACGCTTCTTGCAAGTTTAAAGAGATAGAAGATAAACTCACAGCATGGTTACCCAACTTATCCTGGCTTAAACAATTGTTTGTAATAGCTATATGTCTCGTGACGTTCTTATTTACTGATTGTATTAGTAGTTATTGTTATATGATATTAGGTGCTTAGTAACTCAATGCGTATACACAATGGCAAAAGCACAAACATAGAAACAAGATAGAGAACAGTACTTACATTCAAGACATGCAAGGTTTGTAAAGAATTACAAACGATCAAGGAAAAGGGAGGATTGAGAAGGGGGATGATCCATAGTTAACTCATGTAAGCACGAATAAACTATAAAGAGACAGCAAATGTTAATCACAAAACCTAAGCAGCAGGATTCGCCTTAATCTTGTCAAGATAAGAGGAACAGGATCTTTTGAAAACTGGCACAGAGATCGCTGCATCAGCCACCGAAGAACTGCGCATGCTCCAGAAAGAAAGGTAAAAAGGGCATTGTGACAAAGACTACTGATCTTCATCAGAAAGACCCTCGAGGAAGAAGAGGAGCCTTCCTCAGTGCGCCCATCAGCGTACACAGCGCATGCATGGCACGTATGCTAATGATATTAATGACTTCCGAGAAGTAATTTCTAGAACCACTCCTATCCCAAGAATTGTGATGAATGTTCATAAATTTTACACATAATGCTGGACTGTATGGAGTGCTCTGTGTGTGTGAGTGTTAGGAGGAGTGATCCCCCACGCATCCAGCGCCAAATAAAGCAAATACCTGCTTCTCTGACTCTGTCTCTGAAGCTTCTCTAGGCCTGGTTTTGGGCCATTCAGAATAGGTTAATACATATTACAACTACTCCTGAAGCTGTTGCGTAGGCAGATTTAAGAGGAAAGAATTTCATCTTCATCACTTTCCTTCTTTCTTGTTTTGACAGAATTAGGAACTTGTAAAAAATCTGATATCACTGATGCTCACCACTCCTCCAATTAGACTACGCTCACTTACACTGTGCTGAGGACAATGAAGTACAGAGCTTTGGATATCTTCCGCTTCTGCCCTAGGAATTGCTTCCAGTGCTGTACCTTTGCTCCAGCTGTGAAACCAAACCAACAGAACCAAGGACGTTCTCTCTGAATGGACCAAGAATTCCCACACAGTTCTAAGCCTACCCCATTTCTCTTGAAGGCTACAACGGCAGTCAAGGCAGTGAACACTGCTCTTCACTGGGCCATTCCTCTGAAAAAAACATGCACCACCTCTCAACCTAAACCGTTAAGCCTCCTGCTGATGCTGACTGACAAAGCGTCCAACTGCACTTAGATTCCAACAGCTACTTCCAATGACCTGTCAACAGAGCTTTGCAGACTTGCAACAGAGCAACAAACTAAAGGGGCTATGTTTCATGGCTGTTTTTCAAACATCATTGACTTATGTCTCTATGCTGGGCTAAGTGAAGGTGGCCCGTCCACCTTGATCAAAGTCAGTAGAATTTTGGCCCAATTTGCTGTTATGCAACACATCATGACACGATCTCTTGGTGTTGATGCAAAATTCCCACTGAAGTGCATGTCGTTACATGACTTAAGGCTACCTACTCACCGAGTGTCCACTCCACTGCCACACCCATTTTCTGGCCACCTTGAAATGACTGAGCTGTCTTACTTTTTCAAACATTCCTCAGGGGTACGTGACCACCATGGCCTCCTTTCTGAAGTTTAGGAACCTAATTTAAAAGTAGCACTAGCAGTACCAGTTTATCCAAAATCCATTTGCTCCATCAACAAACTCCGAGCAAGCGCTGAGAATTAGTTTCAAGACTTCTACAAATATTTACAGGAAGCTTTTTGTTTGCTTGTTTGTTTTTAAAGCAGATGGAGTAGTGCGATGTTTCCCTGAGGCTACCAGGGCTGCGAGGCAGGCAGGCAGAGCCCTGGCATGGGTGGCACAGGGGACCCCGGGCGCTGACGGCTGCCACCAGCGCAGGCCAGCTCGGAACTGGCAGGCAGGGCTGCACCCCGCGTCTGCCACAACAGCTGCAGCTTCTGCAGCCTGAAACACAGCTGGCTCAGGGGTTCAAATCAAGAGCCAAAATCGTTTGCTGCTCAATTTGGGGCAGAGAAAGGTCATCACTTCTAGCATGGCGTAAGCCTGCCACTACATTTCTGTGAAGGAAAATCACCTTGTTGGAGTGAAACTCCTGGGTAAAATACTGAAGCGCTTTCAGATTCATATTATCCTACATTTCTGTGACCTTCTTTTATACCTGCGTTGTTTCATACTGCTGGTTTTGGGCACAAGTTCTGTGTACACTATTCTGGAAATTTAAAAAATCAGAAACAACATCCACCCCTCCCCCACCACTGCCCCTTCCCCAGCTACAACCCTAACAAAACCAACCTGCAGAATGTGCAGGATTTCAAATGAGAACAAGCATAGATGGGACATCAAAAGATGGATCCTCCTTAGACATTTGTGCATGCAGTGCCCTGCAATCAACTCCTAAATTCTACTTCTCGTACACCAAATATTTGTCTTCGGAACTCCTTGTTCTCCATTCCAACCCTTCTGAGAGGGTAATCGAGGAGATACTCTACATATTTTAAGCACATGTTGCACTAGTCAATTAAATCCAATGCGCAGCATTACTTGACTGAGGCGGTGACAAGGTCAATTAAGACCTCTTCATATCTTAATTTGGAGCTCTTCCAACAGCTTGAAAAGTGAAGCCTTGGACTGTTGGGGTGACCCAGCCCACTGCAGGGCTGAAGCTGGGTAATGCCAATCAATCCCAGCCCCTCCCCTGGATCGAGTTCCCCCAAGACTCAGACTCAGCGGGCGGCTCAGAAGCCTAAGCCACACCCGGGTACAAGCCACCTCCCCCGGTTGGGGAAAAATTTCGGTTACTCGGTCGTTCATTGGTTCTGTTATACCTCCCGCCTCTCGGTTTACCACAGTGGTTCTTGTTTCATTGTATCCTCCCCCTGGCTTGTAACTCATGGTTGTTTTCCCCTTTCACCGCGGTTTTCAAATTCCCTATAAAACTGAGGACAAGGCTCCGAGGAGCGGATTCCCATCAATCCGACCTCATCCTCATCCTATCGCATTAAACCTGTTAGAAGCCAGACCTGAACAGCCTCTCTCTTCCTTTGTCTCTGAGCTAACGTGAGCCGACATCATCGGCTCCTGCTGTGTTTCCCGCTGCAAAGAAGCCAGCTAGTTAGCCCAGCAAGCAGCTCTTTTCCTGATCCCGAAGTCGCTTCAGCGACGCGTGGAGGTAACGCAGCTGGACTGTCTCTGACCAGGGGCAAGCCAGAGTCAGTGCCTCGAGCATCAAACGCTACGTTATTGGACATTGAAGGTTCAGACTAAGGAGAATCCAAAATGTGGACAGCATCTCCCTTCTGCTGGAAGCCTTGAAGTTCACCACTGCAGTCTGCAGCCTACACAGATCATGTGAGTACTGCAAAAGTTCTCCAAGGAAGAGCAAGAACGAGGCTAATGCATGCACACAAACGCTGATCAAAAGCACTTGATGCTCTTGGACAAAAATAGGGAACCTTCACTTTTGGAAAGACAAGGTGACTATGGTTGTCTCTACAGTACTAGTAGGAAAATATCCCTGAAGTTTTGCAAAACCTCTTTTCAGGGGTTTGTTAACTTCATTTTTGTTAAGAATTGGGGAACACAGAGAGACCTGTCACTTTTTTTGCAGAATGCCATAGAAACTGCTACACTCACTTCAACAACAGTCCAAGTAACCTTCTCTGCAAATACTGACCATTTGCAGTTCTGGTTGATACAAAACCCCATTACCTAAGAAAGGAACAACTCGGCAAGCAGTTTGCATAGATGAACAACTTAGCACGACTGCGGCTGATGACATACCCTGACCTTTTTTGCCTTCAGCTATGGGTGCCGTACCCTCCTACCCTCACACATGCCACTCAAAGCTCCTTGCGTGGAGCTCTCGCACCACCTATGACAGCAACTGTGCCAAGCCGCCACCCTTCTTCAGCACCATTGCACCTACCGCAAGGTAGCTGAATCGGAGGGCAGGAAAAAGACATCGACAATGGAGGGGAGTTGCTCCCTCTCACAGCTAAGCTCCAAGTCCAGTGTCCCTTATGTCCTTCCTAGGACGGGCGGGAAAACGCCTCGGCGGAGCACAGCGCTGGCCGGGAGCGGCCAGCACGGCACCGAGCACGCTCCCCACTCCCTCCCGCCCGCGCCGCTGCGGAGACCCCGGGTTCGCCGGAATCGGTCACGTGCTGCACGGAGTGCAGCCCGGCAAAGGCGGCCACCCCGCGTCGCCCTGGGAAGGCCGGCCCTCTCCACCGGCACAGGCAGTGCCAGCAGCCTCTCGCTGTGGCCGCCGCTGGCCAAAAGCCTCGCCACGCACCGCCCGGCCGGCCCCGCCGCTCCGCGGGGTCACACGGCACCTGCCGTGGGCGGCCGCCGAGCGATAGGAAACAGAAGCGCTCACCGCCACGCCGCTCGCCGCCCCGCCCGGGCGCTCCTCTCCTCGCGCTACCACGATGGCGCCGGCCCACCCCGCCTTCCCCGTCGCCTGCGGCGCAACGCGGCTGCTCCGAGCCACGCAGCACGCGTGCGGCCGGGCCCTGCCGAGCTGCCAGCGGAGCCGGGCCACGGCCCGGGCGGGAGAGCTTCCGGCGAGGCTGGGCGGGCGGCGAGCGCGGCCGAGCGTGAGCGCGCCAGGCGGGGGACGGGTGGCGGCGCGATGGAGAGCTAGATGGAGGCGGCAGCACCGCGCGGCATAAAATAGCTGATCGTCCGGCAGCCGCCCGCTCCGCAGCCCCTCGGCTGCTGTCGAGAAGGGCCCCGGCCCTGGCCGCGCCGGTGGCGAGGCGGCTCCGCAGCCCGCGGGCAGCCCTGGCGGGGCAGGGGAGCACTGCGGGCAGCCCCGGGGCCGCGCAGCCGTCTGTAACGCGCGGTGGGAGCCGCTGGCAACTATTTTACACCTCCCGGGTGGCTGGAGAGGAGCACGGAGACCACGCGGCAGGTCGCTGCCGTTAGGGAAAATTAATCCACGATGCCTGAGGTTTATATCCGAAAAGGAGACAGAGGAGTCCTGCAACATTCTTCGACTACAGGGAGAGTCCATGGGGCTTTTCCCATGGCATCTGTCAAACGGTTGCGGGATGCAGCCCCCTTTTGATGCCAAGTTCCTGGGCACAACGCCCTCTTTTCCCCACTGGCTGAGGTATTCGGGAGATACAGACTTCCGGAACTGTCTACTCTATGCGCCCCCTCTCTAATATGCACCCCCCTCTTGGCACCGAAAAGAACGAAAAAGAAACCATTCCTAATGCTCTTAAGTCTTTGTTGCCTTGCTCTAGGTTCAGGAATTTAACACGGCCTTGATTAATCAACAGTCTCTGATGATTAGTAACAGTTCTAGAGAACCCATCGTTTCTTCTGTTACTTCACTAGCCATAACTTCCTAGCCTTGTCTACAGGCCGATTCACACGGTCTGTTTGTAAAGACTCATCCATCTCATTCCTTTTAATCCCTCCTCTTTTTATTTGCTCTGTATTTGTCTTTACAAACCTTAATTACCATGGATTTAATTTTTTCTTCTGGAGTCTTCTTGGGTTTTGCTATTATTTGCAGTGACATTCTTTTCTGTCCTTTTGTAGTCATTTCTGGATCAGGTAGGCATGGCTGCTAGCGGCATCCCCTTGAGCACCTGCTGAAAGAGCTGCAGCCAGCATGGTGTCACGCATGGTAAAAAGATGAGAATTGCTATAGCATATCTATAGCATATAAGAGGAGAAATCGTATTCATTTAGCCCATAGCTGGCCAGTTAACTATGAAAATATGTCCCATTACCATCCTTTCAACATTTGGACAGGTCCACGAGCTGACATTATTTCCTTTGTTATTTGTTTGACCACTTTTCCGCTGTCATTTGCTTGCAAACAGCAGCTTGAGTCGTTTAATTTCCCACAAACTCCTCCTTCTTCTGCCAACAGATAATCTAATACCATCTGTCTCGGTTTGAAAGACAGGTGTGTGCTAAGGAAGGCAGAAGCCCCCCTTGAAGTGGCAGATACAACCCCTTTTCCTCTGAGTTATTATGATTTTGAAATCAAGGGTCTTTGGCAAAGATGTGGGAAATAGGAATAACAGTTCTTTACTAGATAGATAGATAGATAGATAGATAACCAGTAGAACAAAACAACAACAACTATGACAGTAACACCAATCCCAAACCCAGTCCCAGCCTTCTCGGCTGTCAGGCCCTTTCCCCTCGGGTGCAGTTCCGCTCGCAGCCGGCAGGGATCGCTGGCGGCTCCTGGTGAGCAGGGCAGGTGCGATGGTTCCCCCGCGGCTGCAGGGGGCGCTCCGGAGCGAGCTCGGGGAACACGCGGCAATGGGGCCCTGGGATCCCGGGGAAGGGTGGAACAAAGGAGCTTCACAAACCGCTGGGCAGC
This sequence comes from Aphelocoma coerulescens, assembly GCF_041296385.1. NCBI lineage: Eukaryota > Metazoa > Chordata > Aves > Passeriformes > Corvidae > Aphelocoma > Aphelocoma coerulescens. The sequence goes on from NW_027183464.1 coordinate 387,081, forward strand.
CGATCCTGGACTCCCGGAACAGCAGGCTGGAATGGCAGGCCGAAGCGGCAGGCACAAACACAAATCCCGGGTGGCAGACGAGATGTATCCAAAAGGGGAACCCCCCGGGCTCCAGGCAGGCAGGGTGAGCATGGCTACAGCGTAGCGAAGGCTCGAAACAGCAGCGGGGCAGGGCGGCCACAGCCCCAGCCTCCAGCAGGGCAGGGAAAGCAGCCTTGGGATCCCGGTGTTGTTTCCAGCAGAAAGGAAAGACGCCGAAAACGGGAACCAGCAGCTCTTCTCTCTGCGGCTTCTCTCTCCAGACGCTGAGAGCGAACTCCCAACACGCCCAGGTGAAACAAAGAGTAGCCAGGCCCACCCCACCCCCAAAACGGGCTGCTCTTCTGCTTTTGTCTTTCTTAAGTATAGTCATTTCTCCCCTAGCAACATGCATATGGGAGAAAATTCCTCTAACAGAAAAAAAAACTAGGACAAAATTAAAAACCCCACCACCATCCAATGTTGAATTACCGCTTTCCTCATTTAAGTGGGTTGGTCAGCAAAAAGGTCAAGAGCTGTGGCTGGCTGGTTGGTAATTATTTCCGAGACAGCTTGTAACCTAATTATCTCATTCAAATGATAAGTGAGTTCCCAGGCATCTGGGATTAATTCCTTAGGTTTCCAAGGGACTGGTCCATCGTGTTGGGTAACTTGTTCTGGTGGCCATTCATCATTTCCCCGTTTTGGGGTGCTCCCTCCAGCCAGGGCTGCATCAGCTGACTGCTTTTCTCTAATTAAATCATCACAGATTTTGATTCCTAAGCGATTTCCCAGAACTTGTAGTAGCAAAAAGAACAACAGTCTACTAAATATACCACATCCCTGACCAGTTTGGAGGTAACCTGAGCTAAGCATGGCCACAAATCCAATACTGTCCTTTCAAAGCCCGTGTTCCATTAGCAAAGGAACCTACCCATGGTCATCAATTGGTGGCTCAAAATACAGCAGGATTCCCGGGCCTAACGGTCCTCCAACAAGAGTTGCCCCACCATAAGGGTCCCAGCATTTGCATTTCCAAGCTCCCGCACAGGGTTCCCACCTACATTTACATCTGCAAGCTGCTTGGTTGGATTTGGAGCAGAACTCACTAAAAGGCTTTGAGTTCCAATCCGGTGTGGCCATTCCCACTGATAATCACAAACAACATGTCTTCTACTTGTGGAATTTTTGTGGGGACTGCTCAAAAACAGGTGGTCAAAAAAACCCCTTGTCCCTCCCCATTGCTTTACAGGCTTCCAAATATTTTTGGTAAGTGTGGTAAGAACACCTTACGCAGCTACTGTTAGTGAGCCGAACAGGTATTTGATTGCATTTGCCTTGATATTTGGAACAATTGGAAGGAGGGCAGTTGGGGGGCCAAACCCAACTGTTTAAACCCAGAGGGAAAGTCAATTGACAAATGCCTTTTCCTACATAGACACACCCTGTCCTGTTTAGGCCTGTTGGAGAAGAATGAAGTGGCCATGAACTTCCTTCTTTGGCCCCAAATCCCATCCCACTGTGGCCCTCACATTGACCCACCATTTAGGTTCAGCTGGGCTAGCCAACTATGGCCACTCTTCAGATCCTCCTGGCCCTCCACAGAGCCAGCAATTGCTAAGGTTAAAAACTTTTGCTACTTCTTCTCCTAAGGCTGCAAATTGATTCTCCCACTCCTGGCCTAAACTCAGCTGACCATATCAAAGTAGAATTAGTAAGGAAAATGTTTTAATAGTGTCATCTAATTAGCTAGTCTAATTTTCCCGTTGTCTTCTGCAGCACCTGTGGCAATTGAAGACACAGAAACCACTTAACGTAACAAAATGGCCACAAGTATTAGCCCCCAAGTGAGTGGAGATTCTAGAGGAGGGATGCCTATACAGTCTATTTCAGCAGACGGTCTGAAGGTAGGACTGCGGGGCTTCTTCCGATGTCGAAGCACTGCCTACTGCTCCGGCCCACTCCTGCAGAGTGGCAGTCACGGCCTCCTGGCCTTCTCCTCCAGCTGAGATGTGCAAATCTCTGAGGCTTCAGAGACCTTGACCCGAGAGTGACGGGTTCACCTGTGTTCAGCTTACTTGACGGCTGTTTCTGTCGTCAGTGACACTTGGAATGGGCCACACCATTTCACCAGCACTGGCGCTTCTTTCTACTCCTTAACTAGGACTCAATCTCCTGGTTGGATGTTACAAGCAACAAAGTCCAAAGGCCGGACTTGTGCCGGCTGAGCTTCCTGTTGAAGGGGTTTCACAAGAAGCAGGATCCTGGCCACAGATGGTTTTAAATATACATCACTTGCCTATACCCCCCCCCCCACTAGGTGGAGACTTACCAGGGTAATTGCAAACAACGATTGAAAGGGAGATAACTGAATCTCTCTTCTGGCTTGGGCCCTCATTCTCACCAAAGCCAATGTCCAGAGCCCTACCCATGGCATCTTGGTTTCTATTACCAGCTTCAAAAGGTGTTTATTTCTCTCTTCATTGTTTTCTACCCGAGCCGAGCTCTGGGGGTGCCAGGGCCTATGGAGGTTCCATTGTGTTCCTAAAGAAGCCAAAACCCCTTGAAGGATCTTTCCTGCAAAATGAGTTCCCCTATCTGAGTCTATTGCTTCTACAATGCTGTATCTTGGAATGATTTGTTCCAAAAATGCCTTAAGAACTGATCCTGTCATTACTGAAGTAGTTGGAAATACTTCTGGCCACCTTGCTAGCTGACATACGATTACCAGAAGATATTAAGCCTTGCCACTTGGGGCATCTCCGGAAAATCCACCTGGCATCTTTGGAAGGGCCATGCAGCCCAAGGCCTCCCTCCCCTAGCAAGTTACTTTGTAACTTGGCTGTTGGCTTTAGCACAGATCAAGCAACCTTCAACAGCTCCTTTTGCCAGTCTAAAAAGACCCCCAGCAACATACATCATGAGATAGGCTTCTGCCAATCCTCAGGAAGTGCAAGGACTCTCTTAATGGAGTTGCTTTAATATTGGTAGGGCCAAAGGTTCTGGTATCTCTTGTTTGCCATCCCTTGGAAACCAATTCTTGCCTTTTTTCTCTGCCACACGACTTTTAACTGTATGTCAAACTGCTGTGGTAGAAAAGACAGCTTCCTGGGCAGTGATGGAGTCACGGGGAGCAAAGGGGGCATCTTGGAGAGTTCTGGCAGAAGTGTGGCTTTCTGAGTTTCTTCATCCACCAAAAAGGAGACAGAGGAGTCCTGTAACATTCTTCAACTCCAGGGAGAGGCCATGGGGCTTTTGCCATGGAGTCTCTCAAATGATTGCGGGAAGCAGCCCCCTTCTGATGCTAAGTTCCTGGCAACAGCACCCTCTGAGGTACTCGGGAATTACAGACTTCCAGAACTGCCTACTCTATGCCCCCCTCGAATATGCACTCCCCTTTTGGAATGGAAAAGGAAGAAAACCAAACTATTCCTAATGCTGGGAAGTCTTTGCTGCCTTGCTCTAGGTTCAGGAATTTAGCAGGGCCTTGGCTGAGCAACAGTCTCTGTTGATTTGTAACAGTTTCTAGAACGAATACTTTCTTCTGTTACTTCCCTCCCTGTAAATTCCTAGCCTTGTCTAAGGAGAGATTCACACGGTCTCTTTGTAAAGACACATCTATCTTACTCCTTTCACTCCCACACCTTCCTTGCGGTGGAACGGCTCTCCCCGGCACAGCACCTGGCACAAAACCCCCGTATACGCACACACACACCTGCACTTACCCTGCACTCCACTGCACACACACACACACACACACACGCCCCTCCCGCACACTAACACCCCCTCCACATCCCCACCATGCTACTTGCAGTGGCCCCGCCCCTGCCATCCCCGCCGGCTGGCAGCACCCACTCCTCGCATGCTTCCCCATGCCTTGCATTTCCTTGCTGCCCCCTCTGTAGCCTTCCCTCAACCTGCCTTTTCTCCCCTGCCTTGCACTGACTTGCTCACCCATCCCCCACCTGACTTCCTTTCACATTCGTCTAGGTCTGGCCTCATCTTTCCTTTTCCTTCTAGGACCCTCATTGCCTTGCCTCGCCTCGCAAAGCCACCACTTGCCTTGCCTTGCCCTTGAACCCCTCCCTTGCCTTGCATGACCTTGCTCACCCCTCCCCCACCTGGAATTCAACACCCCTTTTCAATGACATTTCTGGGCCTTGCCCTGCCCTTTCTGCTCCTCCGAGGAATCTCAAAGCTCTCAAGCATCTCCGGTGTTTCAGGATCCCATGAGAGGAAGACCAGGGGAGGACGCATGTTGCCACACTCATCTCTGTGGGCAGCCTTTGTCTGGGAGCAATCCTTGCATGTCTTGAACCTTGGAGGGGCAATTCACATTTTGCCCTTGAGCTCGGGGACCAGAAAGAGAGTTCTTTTGCATACAAGGGAAAGCAGGTAGCTCAAGTCTTTTAGGTACAGAGGAGAGATGACCCACGCGGGATCAAGGCCACACAGAGCACTTGGTCCTGGCCACTTTTGTGCACCAGCAGTCCTTGAATGTACTTCTCACCTGCCTTGCCTGGCCTTGCCTTGGCAACACAACACTTGCCTTGCCTTGCCCTGCTAGCCCTCTGGAGCCTTGCATTCCTTTGCACGGCCATGCCCAGCACATGACCTGCCTACTGTTTTCCTCCAGGGCCTTGGCTTGCTGAGCCCTTCCTGTTTCTGCCTGGCCCTCCCATCAGTGGCCCTTCCTTCCGACAGCCAGCCTTGCCTCTAACTTCTGGGCCTTCTCTTGCCTACCACTCCATTTGCTTTCCCCCCACTGCTCTGGCCTTGCCTACCTCTCCCTTGACTTGCCCACAATTGCCTGCACTCGGTTTGCAGCGCCTTGCCTGCATGGAAGGCAAGGGAAAGAGTGGTAGGCCGGGCAAAGCAAAGCCAGCAAGTTGTAGGCAGTGCGAGGCAAGGCAGACGTAGGCAAAGGAAGCAGAGCAAGGGTACCTTAAGAAGAACTAGACAAGGCAAGGCCAAGAGACTTGGAGTGCCTTTCCTTGGGAAGGCAAGGACATAGTGCCAGTGTTGCTGGAGCAGATGTTAAGGTACTGTGGGGAGGAATAGTCCAGCAAGACATTTCTCTTCTGGCCCCTGTGCGTGTGGGGGCAATTGTTGGACATATTCAATACTGGAGGTGGATCAGTCACTGGATGTGTTGTATTTTGGAGGAGGGGATGCCGTTTCTTTGGAGATGGGCTTGTAGTTGCTCTCTTTGGCAAGGAAGGCAGGTTTGGATGTGCACATCAGGTACTCCTAGGGATTTTAAAGGCTTTTCCCAACAGGCAGAGCTCTCCCTGGGTTCGAGCTGTTGAGCTGTCAGTGGGAATGCAAAGGCCAAGCTCTTAAGCTATTTGTCCTGGTGCCTTCAGTGTGTGAGCAGTCCCTGGTGCCGTTGCCTTTGGATCCTGACTCTGGGAGAGGGAAGGCTTAGGATGGTACCTAGAGCTGAGAAGGAGAGTGCTGAGAACAGCGTGTGTGCTGCTAGTTTGAGGGGTGCAGGTGAAGTTGTAGGCAGCAAGATCTTCCTCAGCTGGCACTGTTTTGAGCCCTGTTTTTGCCAGATGGTTTCAAGTTGGTGGGCGGAATCTGCGAGAGGGAAAAGATTTGTTTGGGCCAAAGAGGTGTGGTGTAAAGAAGAGTGTGCTCTTGGAAGGGGAAGATGAGGGCAATCTTTTTGTCCTGACACCGTTGATTTGAGTGCAGGGCCGTTTGCAAGTTGCCTCTGTCTGCCCTTGGGGTGGTTTCGAGCTGGGCCAGGTGCTTGGCCTTCTTTTGCAAGTCTGCAGCGCCATCGTGTGGTTGTTTCCATGAGCGCTGACAGTGCCCGGCAAAAAGCGCTTGGCTGGCGCGGCCCCAGTCGTGTGGAAGCAGTTGGTGGAAGAGCTCTGCTGTGCATCCTGCCTCTTGGAGACATAAAAGGATGTAACCCTGCGCGTAGCGGGGAAGCAAGACGAATCTTTTCATTGTTGGCTGAGCAGTTTCCAAGCGGCAAAAGTAAAGGCACTTTCAGCAAGGCCTCTTTCTTTCAGAACCTTTTCTGTGCCATCATGAACATGCTCAACATGCCACTCGCACCCGCTGAACTGCATCAAAGGCCCTGGAGATAGGCACTTTCCTTCAAGCTCTCTGTAGCATCGTACCCTCCACCTCTGGCGGATCCCAAAGCCCTTCCAAACATCCAGCAGCTGCACGCAGAGAACAAGTGCTAGAACAAGGCGTTGGCCTTCCTAGTCCTTTTAAAGTCTGTGAACTAGGCGAAACATTCCAGTGAGCAGCACTTTCCTTCGCAACTATATCTAGAGCATCATCACATTCTCTCCAAGTGGGTAAGTCCACCCTTGCAGCGCAGCGTTTGCAGCCACAGTTCGGACTGAGAGATAGGCCAGGTGAGAAAGCATTTCTTGACTATCCCTCTTCTCTGGAAGACTTGATACTCGCAGCGCGACCACGTCCACACACCTTCAGTGTGGCCAGGTTCAAGCAGCTAGAGCTCCCAGAGATGGGAGAGTCAGGAGAGAAGACGTTCCAAAAGTACTGTGTGCTTACAGCAGCATTAAAACTGTGCATAGCAGTCTGCAGCACTGTAGACTGCGGCTTCTCCGACAGACGAGCCATCCCATTGTTGCCTCTCGCAGCCTGCTTGCTAGCTGCTCTCCTGAAGAAAAGAACTAGAAGAAAAAGCCAATGCTGGGCTGCACCTTCCCCTTGCCTTACGTAAAGCCACCTAAACTCCCCGCTGTACTCTCTACTTCCCCTCTCCTTGGAAGCGACCACTGTGTTTGCTGCATCTCAAAGCCTAAAGTTAGGCGCCAGTGTTTCCAAGGATGGTTGGAAGAGGGATAAGTAGTAGCACAAGTAAGTAGTTGTCGTTGAACTTCCTCCTTCTCAGTGCTAACGTGAATTGGGCAGGCAGGCGAGTGCCAGCCACGCTCCTTTCTCAGTTTGTACGCTGCGGACACCAGCCCGGTGCTCTGCGCCTTCGTTCGGCCTCTTAAGTACCCATGTCGCGCTTTCATTGTGCCGGAGTCGAAGCGTCGTCTACTTCTCGCCCAGAGAGCACGGTGCCGGCAGCGAAATGCCCCAGCCGACTGCTTCTGCCCACACGTGCCTGGTCTATGCACTTTCCCTCGAAGCGACATACAGCAGCACTTTCGGTCTTTTCTTGTCGTCCAAATGTAAAGGGAAAGATTCTCTGCTATGTCCCGCCCAGAGAACAGTTTTAGGTCAACAAGCACGCCAGTGTTTGCACCACATTCAAGTGGTAGCCGTCTTTCCTTTACAGGCTGCAGAACGCCGTCAGATCATGGTGCTCTCTGCACCTGCCTTCTCAGTTCCAATACCGCCGCGCACAATACAGCCTTGCAGGAAGCAAAGACGCGTATAGTCATGTCGCTCAGAAGAACGTGTAAAGACGAAAAGATGTTCTTCCTTTCTCCTCCTTGTCGCCCAGATTGTGGTGCTGTATTAAAAGCCTTGGCCAGCGAAAGGCTGATCCAGCAAGTGTTTCTCACCTGATGCATTTCGCTGAGGGAGAGCTGAGGAAAATCCTTGCACAGCACACTGCGGATGCGTGCAGTACACATGCTGAAGAGAGCCACAGCTAAAAGCAATCGCTGGGCTTCAGTTCTGTCCAGACCGCAGAAGGCGAAGAACGAAGCAGCTGGGCACCGCGTTAACGTACTCAGTGGACCGAATTTCAAATGTCCAGCCAAAAGCTGCTTCATAAGCAGATTCAGCTGAGAATGCTCTGGCTGCTTCACAAAGTAAGGCGCAGCCGTTTCCATTCATCACACTACCTGGCCAGAAGCAGTATCCTACACCTTCAATGCTGCAGCGTCCATGCAGCTGGAGCACACACAGTAGGACGCGTCGAGATAGAAGGCGTTCTTCAAGTACCCCCCTCCTCCAAGCAGCCTTGAAACTGAGCACAACACAATGCGGCTCGGGAGCTTCCTTCTCAGATAGACGTGCCGTTACGTTATTCACTCTCGCAGCTCCGTTGCCCACTTGCAGCAGCTGCTACCAAAGCAAAATGCTCCAGAAGTAAAAAGCACTGCCGGGCTGTACTTTCGCCTTGCCGCACGTGAAGCACCATAAACTGTCCGCTGTACTCTTTATTTCCCTTCTCCGCCGCATCTACCACTGTCATCTCTGCATCTCGAAGCATAAAGCTCGGCACAATTCCTCCCAGGGAAAGCTGGAAGAGAAATAGGTAGCAGCACAAGTAGCTGCAAGTGGAACTTTTGTTTTCAACTGCTAACGTGAATCCGAAAAGAAGCGAGCGGCAGCCACGCTTCTTCTTGCAGCCTGTGCGATGCGCACACCAGCTCGGTGCTCTGCGCCCTCATTCGTATGCTCTTCGTACCATGTCGCGCTTTTCATTCTGCCGGAGTCGAAGCGTCATCTACTTCTCGCCCGGAGAGCACGGTGCCGGAAGAGAAATGCCCCAGCCGACCGCCCTTCCGAAACACACCAGGGCTATGCACTTTTCTCGCAGCGACATACAGCAGCACTTTCGGTCTTTTCTTGTCGTCCAAATGTAAGGGGAAAGATTCTCAGCAATGTCGGGCACAGAGAACAGTTTTAGGTCAACAAGCACGCCCAGAGCTTGCCCGCGACTCGTGGAAACTTGTGTTTGCACACATTCCAGTGGCAGCCCTCTTTCCTTTACAGCCTGCAGAGCGCCGTCAGATCGCGGTGCTCTCTGCACCTGCCTTCTCCCTTCCAAGTACCACTGCGCACAATATAGCCTTGCAGGAAGCAAAGGCGCGGATAGTCGTCTCGCAGAGAAGAACGTGCAAAGACGAAAAGATGTTCTTCCTTTCTCCTCCTTGTCGCCCAGATTGTGGGGCTGTACTGAAAGCCATGGCCAGTGAAAGGCTAATCCAGCAAGTGTTTCTCACCTGATGCATTTCGCTGAGGGAGAGCTGAGGAAAATCCTTGCACAGCACACTGCGGATGCGTGCAGTACACATGCTGAAGAGCGGCAAAACTCAAAGCCATCGCTGGGCTTCAGTTCTGTCCAGACCGCAGAAGGCGAAGAACGAAGCAGCTGGGCACCGCGTTAACGTACTCAGTGGACCGAATTTCAAATGTCCAGCCAAAAGCTGCTTCATAAGCAGATTCAGCTGAGAATGCTCTGGCTGCTTCACAAAGTAAGGCGCAGCCGTTTCCATTCATCACACTACCTGGCCAGAAGCAGTATCCTACACCTTCAATGCTGCAGCGTCCATGCAGCTGGAGCACACGCAGTAGGACGCATCGAGATAGAAGGCGTTCTTCAAGTACCCCCCTCCTCCAAGCAGCCTTGAAACTGAGCACAACACACTGCGGCTCGGGAGCTTCCTTCTCAGATAGACGTGCCGTCACGTTATTCACTCTCGCAGCTCCGTTGCCCACTTGCAGCAGCTGCTACCAAAGCAAAATGCTCCAGAAGTAAAAAGCACTGCCGGGCTGTACTTTCGCCTTGCCGCACGTGAAGCACCATAAACTGTCCGCTGTACTCTTTATTTCCCTTCTCCGCCGCATCTACCACTGTCATCTCTGCATCTCGAAGCATAAAGCTCGGCACAATTCCTCCCAGGGAAAGCTGGAAGAGAAATAGGTAGCAGCACAAGTAGCTGCAAGTGGAACTTTTGTTTTCAACTGCTAACGTGAATCCGAAAAGAAGCGAGCGGCAGCCACGCTTCTTCTTGCAGCCTGTGCGATGCGCACACCAGCTCGGTGCTCTGCGCCCTCATTCGTATGCTCTTCGTACCATGTCGCGCTTTTCATTCTGCCGGAGTCGAAGCGTCGTCTACTTCTCGCCTGAGAGCACGGTGCCGGCAGAGAAACACTCCGGGCTTCTGCCTCTGCCGAAACACACCTGGGCTATCCCTCTCAGCGTTAAGTAGCACAAAATGCTGTCTGCCTTATGGTCTTTATCTTAAGGGAAAGATTCTCGGCTTCGGCTCGCACAGAGAACTTTGCTGGGACAATACATGTGTTTTATTATCCTTTCTCGCAAGAAGACTATGGTGCTTCTTTGGAACTGTTGGCCAGTGTAAGGCTAATCCAGCAAGTGCTTCTCTCCTGACACATTTCTCTGAGCGAGAGCTTCAGCGGACAGTTGGGCTCTGCGAAGCAGAAAGTCTGTGCTTGCACGTAGCGCTGAGGAGAATCTGTGCACAGCGCGCTCTGGATGCGTGCAGTACACACACTAAAGAGAGCCAAAGCTCAATGTCTCAGTTCTGTCCAGCGCCGGAAATTGAGAAGAACGCAGCCCCAGAGCTCTGGGCTGGAGTGTGCGATGGTTATGAGCTGTGCCGCTCTTCTGCGTGTCTACTGCACGCATCCATAGTGTACAGTGCAAGGATTTTCCTCAGCTCTCGCTCAACGAAATGCATTAGAAGGGAAGCACATGCTAGATTAGCCATTCGTTAGCCCACGCTTTCAGTAGAGCACCACAATCTGGGCGACGAGGAAGAGCAAAGAAGAACATCTTTTCGTCTTTGCACGATCTTCTCTGCGAGACATCTCTCCACGTCTTTGCTCCCTGCAAGGCTGTAAGGTGCGCGGTGGTACTTAGAACTGAGAAGGCAGGTGCAGAGAGCACCGCGATCTGACGGCGCTCTGCAGGCTTAAAGAAAAGAAAGCTACCACTTGAATGTGGTGCAAATACCAATTTCCACGCGTCGCGGGTAAGCTCCGGGTAAGCTTGGTGACCTAAAACTGGGCGCTGAGTGAGACGTAGCCGAGAATCTTTCCCTTTACATTCCGGCTCCAATGCAAACAGAATGCGATGCTACTTAGCGCTGCGAAGGAAAGTGCATAGCCCTGGTGTGTTTGGGAAGGATCAGCAGCCTGGAGCGTTTTTCTGGAGCCTTTCTCCGCTGGCACCGTGCTCTCTGGGCGAGAAGTAGACGACGCTTCGACTCCGGCAGAATGAAAGCGCGACATGGTACGAAGAGCATTAAAGAATGAGGGCAGAGCACCGAGCTGGTGTGTGCATCGCACAGGCTGCAAGAGGAAGCCCAGCTGTTACTCGCTTGTTTCCGGATTCACGTTAGCGTTTTAAAACAGAAAGTTCCACTTGCAGCTACTTGTGCTGCTACCTATTTCTCTTCCAGCTTTCCCTGGGAGGAATTGTGCCGAGCTTTATGCTTCGAGATGCAGAGATAACAGTGGTAGATGCGGCGGAGAATGGAAATACAGAGCACAGCGGACAGTTTGTGGTGCTTTACGTGAGGCAAGGGAAAGTGCAGCCCGGCAGTGCTTTTTACTTCTGGAGCATTTTGCTTTGGTAGCAGCTGCTGCAAGTGGGCAACGGAGCTGCGAGAGTGAATAACGTGACGGCACGTCTATCTGAGAAGGAAGCTCCCGAGCCGCAGTGTGTTGTGCCCAGTTTCAAGGCTGCTTGGAGGAGGGGGGTACTTGAAGAACGCCTTCTATCTCGACGCGTCCTACTGCGTGTGCTCCAGCTGCATGGACGCTGCAGCATTGAAGGTGTAGGATACTGCTTCTGGCCAGGTAGTGTGATGAATGGAAACGGCTGCGCCTTACTTTGTGAAGCAGCCAGAGCATTCTCAGCTGAATCTGCTTATGAAGCAGCTTTTGGCTGGACATTTGAAATTCGGTCCACTGAGTACGTTAACGCGGTGCCCAGTTGCTTCGTTCTTTGCCTTCTGCCGTCTGGACGAAACTGAAGCCCAGCGATGGCTTTGCGTTTTGGCGCTCTTCAGCGCGAACACTGCACGCATCCACAGTGTGCTGTGCACGGATTTTCCTCAGCTCGACATACAATCATTTTCTTGCTGTTTCCAGAGTCTAAACTCTTCGTGAAACTCTCGCTCAGCGAGATGCGGCAGGAATGAGGCACTTGCTGGATGAGCTTTTCGCTAGCCAAGACTTTCAATACAGCACCACAATTCAGGCAAGAAGCAGGAGAAAGGAAGATCATCCTTTCGTCCTTCCACGTTCTTCTCTGCGAGATGACTATCCGTGTCTTTGCTTCCTGCAAGGCTTTAAGGGGCGCGGTGGTACTTAGAACTGAGAAGGCAGGTGCAGAGAGCACCGCGGTCTGACGGTGCTCTGCAGGCTGTAAAGGAAAGACGGCAACCACTTGAATGTGGTGCAAACACAAGTTTCCACGCGTCGCGGGTAAGCTCCGGGTAAGCTTGTTGACCTAAAACTGTGCCAGACAGAGCTGAGACTCTTTCCCTTTGCATTTGGACGACAAGAAAAGACCGAAAGTGCTGCTGTATGTCGCTGCGAGGGAAAGTGCATAGACCAGGCGTGTGTCGGCAGAAGCAGTCGGCTGGGGCATTTCGCTGCCGGCACCGTGCTCTCTGGGCGAGAAGCAGACCACGCTTCGACTCCGGCTGAATGAAAGAGCGACATGGGTACTAAAGAGGCCGAACGAAGGCGCAGAGCACCGGGCTGGTGTCCGCAGCGTACAAACTGAGAAAGGAGCGTTGCTGGCACTCGCCTGCCTGCCCAATTCACGTTAGCACTGAGAAGGAGGAAGTTCAACGACAACTACTTACTTGTGCTACTACTTATCCCTCTTCCAACCATCCCCAAAACCACTGGCGCTTAACTTTAGGCTTCGAGATGCAGCAAACACAGTGGTCGCTTCCAAGGAGAGGGGAAATAGAGAGTGCAGCGGGGAGTTTAGGTGGCTTTACGTAAGGCAAGGGGAAGGTGCAGCCCAGCATTGGCTTTTTCTTCTAGTTCTTTTCTTCAGGAGAGCAGCTAGCAAGCAGGCTGCGAGAGGCAACAATGGGATGGCTCGTCTGTCGGAGAAGCCGCAGTCTACAGTGCTGCAGACTGCTGTGCACAGTTTTAATGCTGCTGTAAGTACACGGTACTTTTGGAACGTCTTCTCTCCTGACTCTCCCATCTCTGGGAGCTCTAGCTGCTTGAACCTGGCCACACTGAAGGTGTGTGGACGTGGTCGCGCTGCGAGTATCAAGTCTTCCAGAGAAGAGGGATAGTCAAGAAATGCTTTCTCACCTGGCCTATCTCTCAGTCCGAACTGTGGCTGCAAACGCTGCGCTGCAAGGGTGGACTTACCCACTTGGAGAGAATGTGATGATGCTCTAGATATAGTTGCGAAGGAAAGTGCTGCTCACTGGAATGTTTCGCCTAGTTCACAGACTTTAAAAGGACTAGGAAGGCCAACGCCTTGTTCTAGCACTTGTTCTCTGCGTGCAGCTGCTGGATGTTTGGAAGGGCTTTGGGATCCGCCAGAGGTGGAGGGTACGATGCTACAGAGAGCTTGAAGGAAAGTGCCTATCTCCAGAGCCTTTGATGCAGTTCAGCGGGTGCGAGTGGCATGTTGAGCATGTTCATGATGGCACAGAAAAGGTTCTGAAAGAAAGAGGCCGTGCTGAAAGTGCCTTTACTTTTGCCGCGTAGAAACTGCTCAGCCAACAATGAAAAGATTCGTCTTGCTTCCCCGCTACGCGCAGGGTTACATCCTTTTATGTCTCCAAGAGGCAGGATGCACAGCAGAGCTCTTCCACCAACTGCTTCCACACGACTGGGGCCGCGCCAGCCAAGAGCTTTTTGCCGGGCACTGTCAGCGCTCATGGAAACAACCACACGATGGCGCTGCAGACTTGCAAAAGAAGGCCAAGCACCTGGCCCAGCTCGAAACCACCCCAAGGGCAGACAGAGGCAACTTGCAAACGGCCCTGCACTCAAATCAACGGTGTCAGGACAAAAAGATTGCCCTCATCTTCCCCTTCCAAGAGCACACTCTTCTTTACACCACACCTCTTTGGCCCAAACAAATCTTTTCCCTCTCGCAGATTCCGCCCACCAGCTTGAAACCATCTGGCAAAAACAGGGCTCAAAACAGTGCCAGCTGAGGAAGATCTTGCTGCCTACAACTTCACCTGCACCCCTCAAACTAGCAGCACACACGCTGTTCTCAGCACTCTCCTTCTCAGCTCTAGGTACCATCCTAAGCCTTCCCTCTCCCAGAGTCAGGATCCAAAGGCAACGGCACCAGGGACTGCTCACACACTGAAGGCACCAGGACAAATAGCTTAAGAGCTTGGCCTTTGCATTCCCGCTGACAGCTCAACAGCTCGAACCCAGAGAGAGCTCTGCCTGTTGGGAAAAGCCTTTAAAATCCCTAGGAGTACCTGATGTGCACATCCAAACCTGCCTTCCTTGCCAAAGAGAGCAACTACAAGCCCATCTCCAAAGAAACAGCATCCCCTCCTCCAAAATACAACACATCCAGTGACTGATCCGCCTCCAGTATTGAATATGTCCAACAATTGCCCCCACACGCACAGGGGCCAGAAGAGAAATGTCTTGCTGGACTATTCCCCCCCCACGGTACCTTAACATCTGCTCCAGCAACACTGGCACTATGTCCTTGCCTTCCCAAGGAAAGGCTCTCCGAGTCTCTTGGCCTTGCCTTGTCTAGTTCTTCTTAAGGTACCCTTGCTCTGCTTCCTTTGCCTGCGTCTGCCTTGCCTCGCACTGCCTACAACTTGCTGGCTTTGCTTTGCCCGGCCTTCCACTCTTTCCCTTGCCTTCCATGCAGGCAAGGCGCTGCAAACCGAGTGCAGGCAATTGTGGGCAAGTCAAGGGAGAGGTAGGCAAGGCCAGAGCAGTGAGGGGAAAGCAAATGGAGTGGTAGGCAAGAGAAGGCCCAGAAGTTAGAGGCAAGGCTGGCTGTAGGAAGGAAGGGCCACTGATGGGAAGGCCAGGCAGAAACAGGAAGGGCTCAGCAAGCCAAGGCCCTGGAGGAAAACAGTAGGCAGGTCATGTGCGGGGCAGGGCCCTGCAAAGGAATGCAAGGCTACAGAGGGCTAACAGGGCAAGGCAAGGCAACTGTTGTGTTGCCAAGGCAAGGCCAGGCAAGGCAGGTGAGAAGTACATTCAAGGACTGCTGGTACACAAAAGTGGCCAGGACCAAGTGCTCTGTGTGGCCTTGATCCCGCGTGGGTCATCTCTCCTCTGTACCTAAAAGACTTGAGCTACCTGCTTTCCCTTGTATGCAAAAGAACTCTCTTTCTGGTCCCCGAGCTCAAGGGCAAAATGTGAATTGCCCCTCCAAGGTTCAAGACATGCAAGGATTGCTCCCAGACAAAGGCTTCCCACAGAGATGAGTGTGGCAACATGCGTCCTCCCCTGGTCTTCCTCTCATGGGATCCTGAAACACCGGAGATGCTTGAGAGCTTTGAGATTCCTCGGAGGAGCAGAAAGGGCAGGGCAAGGCCCAGAAATGTCATTGAAAAGGGGTGTTGAATTCCAGGTGGGGGAGGGGTGAGCAAGGTCATGCAAGGCAAGGGAGGGGTTCAAGAGCAAGGCAAGGCAAGTGGTGGCTTTGCGAGGTGAGGCAAGGCAATGAGGGTCCTAGAAGGAAAAGGAAAGATGAGGCCAGACCTAGACGAATGTGAAAGGAAGTCAGGTGGGGGATGGGTGAGCAAGTCAGTGCAAGGCAGGGGAGAAAAGGCAGGTTGAGGGAAGGCTACAGAGGGGGCAGCAAGGAAATGCAAGGCATGGGGAAGCATGCGAGGAGTGGGTGCTGCCAGCCGGCGGGGATGGCAGGGGCGGGGCCACTGCAAGTAGCATGGTGGGGATGTGGAGGGGGTGTTAGTGTGCGGGAGGTGTGTGTGTGTGTGTGTGTGTGTGTGTGCAGGGGAGTGCAGGGTAAGTGCAGGTGTGTGTGTGCGTATACGGGGGTTTTGTGCCAGGTGCTGTGCCGGGGAGAGCCATTCCACCGCAAGGAAGGTGTGGGAGTGAAAGGAGTAAGATAGATGTGTCTTTACAAAGAGACCGTGTGAATCTCTCCTTAGACAAGGCTAGGAATTTACAGGGAGGGAAGTAACAGAAGAAAGTATTCGTTCTAGAAACTGTTACTAATCAACAGAGACTGTTGCTCAGCCAAGGCCCTGCTAAATTCCTGAACCTAGAGCAAGGCAGCAAAGACTTCCCAGCATTAGGAATAGTTTGGTTTTCTTCCTTTTCCATTCCAAAAGGGGAGTGCATATTAGAGGGGGGCATAGAGTAGGCAGTTCCGGAAGTCTGTAATTCCCGAGTACCTCAGAGGGTGCTGTTGCCAGGAACTTAGCATCAGAAGGGGGCTGCATCCCGCAATCATTTGAGAGACTCCATGGCAAAAGCCCCATGGCCTCTCCCTGGAGTTGAAGAATGTTACAGGACTCCTCTGTCTCCTTTTTGGTGGATGAAGAAACTCAGAAAGCCACACTTCTGCCAGAACTCTCCAAGATGCCCCCTTTGCTCCCCGTGACTCCATCACTGCCCAGGAAGCTGTCTTTTCTACCACAGCAGTTTGACATACAGTTAAAAGTCGTGTGGCAGAGAAAAAAGGCAAGAATTGGTTTCCAAGGGATGGCAAACAAGAGATACCAGAACCTTTGGCCCTACCAATATTAAAGCAACTCCATTAAGAGAGTCCTTGCACTTCCTGAGGATTGGCAGAAGCCTATCTCATGATGTATGTTGCTGGGGGTCTTTTTAGACTGGCAAAAGGAGCTGTTGAAGGTTGCTTGATCTGTGCTAAAGCCAACAGCCAAGTTACAAAGTAACTTGCTAGAGGAGGGAGGCCTTGGGCTGCATGGCCCTTCCAAAGATGCCAGGTGGATTTTCCGGAGATGCCCCAAGTGGCAAGGCTTAATATCTTCTGGTAATCGTATGTCAGCTAGCAAGGTGGCCAGAAGTATTTCCAACTACTTCAGTAATGACAGGATCAGTTCTTAAGGCATTTTTGGAACAAATCATTCCAAGATACAGCATTGTAGAAGCAATAGACTCAGATAGGGGAACTCATTTTGCAGGAAAGGTCTTTCAAGGGGTTTTGGCTTCTTTAGGAACACAATGGAACCTCCATAGGCCCTGGCACCCCCAGAGCTCGGCTCGGGTAGAAAACAATGAAGAGAGAAATAAACACCTTTTGAAGCTGGTAATAGAAACCAAGATGCCATGGGTAGGGCTTTGGACATTGGCTTTGGTGAGAATGAGCGCCCAAGCCAGAAGAGAGATTCAGTTATCTCCCTTTCAATCGTTGTTTGCAATTGCCCTGGTAAGTCTCCACCTAGTGGGGGGGTAGAGGCAAGTGATGTATATTTAAAACCATCTGTGGCCAGGATCCTGCTTCTTGTGAAACCCCTTCAACAGGAAGCTCAGCCGGCACAAGTCCGGCCTTTGGACTTTGTTGCTTGTAACATCCAACCAGGAGATTGAGTCCTAGTTAAGGAGTAGAAAGAAGCGCCAGTGCTGGTGAAATGGTGTGGCCCATTCCAAGTGTCACTGACGACAGAAAACAGCCGTCAAGTAAGCTGAACACAGGTGAACCCGTCCCTCTCGGGTCAAGGTCTCTGAAGCCTCGGAGATTTGCACATCTCAGCTGGAGGAGAAGGCCGGGAGGCCGTGACTGACACTCTGCAGGAGTGGGCCGGAGCAGTAGCCAGTGCTTCGACATCGGAAGAAGCCCCGCAGTCCTACCTTCAGACCATCTGCTGAAATAGACTGTATAGGCATCCCTCCTCTAGAATCTCCACTCACTTGGGGGCTAATACTTGTGGCCATTTTGTTACGTTAAGTGGTTTCTGTGTCTTCAATTGCCACAGGTGCTGCAGAAGACAACGGGAAAATTAGACTAGCTAATTAGATGACACTATTAAAACATTTTCCTTACTAATTCTACTTTGATATGGTCAGCTGAGTTTAGGCCAGGAGTGGGAGAATCAATTTGCAGCCTTAGGAGAAGAAGTAGCAAAAGTTTTTAACCTTAGCAATTGCTGGCTCTGTGGAAGGCCAGGAGGATCTGAAGAGTGGCCATAGTTGGCTAGCCCAGCTGAACCTAAATGGTGGGTCAATGTGAGGGCCCACAGTGGGATGGGATTTGGGGCCAAAGAAGGAAGTTCACGGCCACTTCATTCTTCTCCAACAGGCACTTATTGCCTAATAGGATAGGGCGTGTCTATGTAGGAAAAGGCAATTGTCAATTGACTTTCCCTCTGGGCTTGAACAACTGGGTTTGGACCCCCAATTGCCCTCCTTCCAATTGTTCCAAATATCAAGGCAAATGCAATCAAATACCTGTTCGGCTCACTAACAGTAGCTGCGTAAGGCGTTCTTATCACACTTACCAAAAATATTTGGAAGCCTGTAAAGCAATGGGGAGGGACAAGGGGTTTTTTTGACCACCTGTTTTTGAGCAGTCCCCACAAAAATTCCACAAGTAGAAGACATGTTGTTTGTGATTATCAGTGGGAATGGCCACACCGGATTGGAACTCAAAGCCTTTTAGTGAGTTCTGCTCCAAATCCAACCAAGCAGCTTGCAGATGTAAATGTAGGTGGGAACCCTGTGCGGGAGCTTGGAAATGCAAATGCTGGGACCCTTATGGTGGGGCAACTCTTGTTGGAGGACCGTTAGGCCCGGGAATCCTGCTGTATTTTGAGCCACCAATTGATGACCATGGGTAGGTTCCTTTGCTAATGGAACACGGGCTTTGAAAGGACAGTATTGGATTTGTGGCCAACATGCTTAGCTCAGGTTACCTCCAAACTGGTCAGGGATATGGTATATTTAGTAGACTGTTGTTCTTTTTGCTACTACAAGTTCTGGGAAATCGCTTAGGAATCAAAATCTGTGATGATTTAATTAGAGAAAAGCAGTCAGCTGATGCAGCCCTGGCTGGAGGGAGCACCCCAAAACGGGGAAATGATGAACGGCCAACAGAACAAGTTACCCAACACGATGGACCAGCCCCTTGGAAACCTAAGGAATTAATCCCAGATGCCTGGGAACCCATTTATCATTTGAAGGAGATAATTAGGTTACAAGCTGTCTCGGAAATAATTACCAACCAGCCAGCCACAGCGCTTGACCTTTTTGCTGAGCAACCCACTTAAATGAGGAAAGCGGTATTTCAACATTGGATGGTATTAGATTATCTGTTGGCAGAAGAAGGAGGAGTTTGTGGGAAATTAAATGACTCGAGCTGCTGTTTGCAAGCAGATGACAGCGGAAAAGTGGTCAAACAAATAACAAAGGAAATAACGTCAGCTCGTGGACCTGTCCAAATGTTGAAAGGATGGGAATGGGACATATTTTCATAGTTAACTGGCCAGCTATGGGCTAAATGAATACGATTTCTCCTCTTATATGCTATCGCAATTCTCATCTTTTTACCATGCGGGACACCATGCTGGCTGCAGCTCTTTCAGCAGGTGCTCAAGGGGATGCCGCTAGCAGCCATGCCTACCTGATCCAGAAATGACTACAAAAGGACAGAAAAGAATGTCACTGCAAATAATAGCAAAACCCAAGAAGACTCCAGAAGAAAAAATTAAATCCATGGTAATTAAGGTTTGTAAAGACAAATACAGAGCAAATAAAAAGAGGAGGGATTAAAAGGAATGAGATGGATGAGTCTTTACAAAGAGACCGTGTGAATCGGCCTGTAGACAAGGCTAGGAAGTTATGGCTAGTGAAGTAACAGAAGAAACGATGGGTTCTCTAGAACTGTTACTAATCATCAGAGACTGTTGATTAATCAAGGCCGTGTTAAATTCCTGAACCTAGAGCAAGGCAACAAAGACTTAAGAGCATTAGGAATGGTTTCTTTTTCGTTCTTTTCGGTGCCAAGAGGGGGGTGCATATTAGAGAGGGGGCGCATAGAGTAGACAGTTCCGGAAGTCTGTATCTCCCGAATACCTCAGCCAGTGGGGAAAAGAGGGCGTTGTGCCCAGGAACTTGGCATCAAAAGGGGGCTGCATCCCGCAACCGTTTGACAGATGCCATGGGAAAAGCCCCATGGACTCTCCCTGTAGTCGAAGAATGTTGCAGGACTCCTCTGTCTCCTTTTCGGATATAAACCTCAGGCATCGTGGATTAATTTTCCCTAACGGCAGCGACCTGCCGCGTGGTCTCCGTGCTCCTCTCCAGCCCCCCGGGACGTGTAAAATAGTTCCCAGCGGCTCCCACCGCGCGTTGCAGACGGCTGCGCGGCCCCGGGGCTGCCCGCAGTGCTCCCCTGCCCCGCCAGGGCTGCCCGCGGGCTGCGGAGCCGCCTCGCCACCG
Source organism: Aphelocoma coerulescens (assembly GCF_041296385.1). NCBI lineage: Eukaryota > Metazoa > Chordata > Aves > Passeriformes > Corvidae > Aphelocoma > Aphelocoma coerulescens. Next base: position 407,151 of record NW_027183464.1, read on the forward strand.
GCGCGGCCAGGGCCGGGGCCCTTCTCGACAGCAGCCGAGGGGCTGCGGAGCGGGCGGCTGCCGGACGATCAGCTATTTTATGCCGCGCGGTGCTGCCGCCTCCATCTAGCTCTCCATCGCGCCGCCGCCCGCCGCCCGCCTGGCGCGCTCACGCTCGGCCGCGCTCGCCGCCCGCCCAGCCTCGCCGGAAGCTCTCCCGCCCGGGCTGTGCCCCGGCTCCGCCGGCAGCTCGGCAGGGCCCGGCCGCACGCGTGCTGCGTGGCTCGGAGCAGCCGCGTTGCGCCGCAGGCGACGGGGAAGGCGGGGCGGGCCGGCGCCATCGTGGTAGCGCGAGGAGAGGAGCGCCCGGGCGGGGCGGCGAGCGGCGCGGCGGTGAGCGCTTCTGCTTCCTGTCGCTCGGCGGCCGCCCACGGCAGGTGCCGTGTGACCCCGCGGAGCGGCGGGGCCGGCCGGGCGGTGCGCGGCGAGGCTTTCGGCCAGCGGCGACCACAGCGAGAGGCTGCTGGCACTGCCCGTGCCGGTGGAGAGAGCGGGGATCCGAGGCCGGCCTTCCCCGGGCGACGAGGGGAGGCCGCCTTTGCCGCGCTGCCCTCCGTGCAGCATGTGGCCGATTCCGGCGAACCCGGGGTCTCCGCAGCGGCGCGGGCGGGAGGGAGTGGGGAGCGCGCTCGGTGCCGTGCCGGCCGCTCCCGGCCAGCGCTGCGCTGCGCCGAGGCGTTTTCCCGCCCGTCCTGGGAAGGACATAAGCGACACCGTAGTTGGAGCTTAGCTGTCAGGGGGAACAACTTCTCTCTGTGAAAAACGAAGTTCACTCTCCTGTGAGAATTTAAAGGGGTTTAATATAAAGACAATAAGAGACACATCAAATAAAGCAACGGGGTAACAGCCAGTTGCCTTGGCGCTCTGCCAAGAGCACACCTGATGCCAGAGGTCAGTCCTTTTTATACCGTTTTTACTGTCTGTTCTTTATTCATATTAAAACTTTTCCTGGAGCTGTTCTGCATGGCCACTCCTTGGTTCCGCCTTTTTAGAGCGTGCCTAGTCTTCTGCCTTGTGGTTTTATTTCTCTTGATTCTTGGGGTTGGGCCCGCTAGGCAAGAGTCGATGGTAGGGTGGATTTCTTAATTCTCCAGACAGTCAGGGCTGATTGCAGCTTTGGGCCTCTTCGTCTCTCCGGGCAGAGTGGTGATAAAATCTCCCGGACTCTCCTGGCCGCCCGTTCTCCGGGCGGAGTAGCCTTTGGGCCCTTTTGCTCCCTAGACAAAGTGTTGATTAGCAGCTTTTCGGGCCTCATCCTCTGTTCGTTTGGAGGTTATCTTACGTGCTCACACTTGCTAACATTCTTGCTAAAAAGAGAGAAAACTACATCCACACAGCAGAAAGCATTTCTAACGTTATATAATATCTACTTTATACTTTGCGAGAAGCTAATATAATATATGTTTATAACAATCCCCCCTTTTCTATTTTATAAATCATTTGGCTTGAGCAATAATTCTTTTTTCTTGGCTTCTAATGTCTGTTCGTTCTTTTCACAGATCAATTTGGCTTCTTCAAGAGGGTCTTTTGTATCACTTTGTCTTTTTAATACCATAATTTTTTGTGCTGTTCCAGACATAGCCAACTTTGGGTCAGTAGGCATTGCCACAACTTGCATGCCTTGAACTATGCTGGTGATTAGCCGAATAAAGCAGGGGATCAAGCAAGGGAGAAATATTAGACTAGCTGTAGCACATAAGAGGAAGAAACCTAGCTTCTTCCACCATTCTTTCCCCAATATGCCATCCCACCAGTTAGCAGACATCATTGATTCCCATTTTTGGACTGGTACATGGGCTATTTTTCTGATTTGGTTGGCCATATCTAGAACGGCATCCCCATTGTCATCAATTTTTAAACAACAGTCCGATGTATTGAACTTCCTGCACACACCGCCTTCTTCGGCCAGTAAATAGTCTAAAGCCAGCCTATTTTGATGTATTGCAGCTCTGGTTTGGCGTTGCTGGCTGACTATTAATTCCATAGCCCCAGCTGTTTCATTGGTTATGATTTCTACAAGAGCTTGGAGTCTGATGATACGATTCAGCATGTAAATTGGGGTCTGATATCCCCAGCTTCCATCTTGTGCTTAGGTAGCTGGCCCATCTGTTTCTAATATTCGTTCAGGGGGCCATTCCTCATCTTTCCATTTTTGGAATCCTCCAATTAAATCTCTTTTCTTTCTTTTGAAGTCTTCATAGAGAGGTATACCTAATTGATCTCCCATGGTTCTGGGAAAAGGAAAAACCCTGGTTGAATGATTCTTAGTGTACAACTCCCTTTCCAATGTGAAGGGAGTCTTGGGGATGCCCTTTTCCCACATATCCAAAAGAAGCCATCTGGTGCTTTCCAATAATCACCTTCTTGTTGATTTATATTCTCCCCAAATTTGGCTATTTCTGGGATTCCAAAATAAGGATTTTTCCTCGTGTCATTACACTGAAAGAGTCCAACTTCATGATCATATACACAGTCTTTTCCTTTTTTCTGGGCTCAATACCAAGTTGGTTTTTCTGGGACCCACCACCTTGAAGTTTTGTTACTCACTTTATAGCTTTTACAGGGAGTGTTTCCTACTTCATTAAGAAAGTTTATCCCAGTTCGCCAGAGGCATTCTTCCCCTATCACTGTTGAACTTAAAATCCACCCCTCAGGTCGGTTCCCCCCTCTTATATTTGTCCGGTTCCATTTAAGGAGTTCTACCGGGCCTACGCTGCTACCTTTCCGTGGCCATTCTTCTGTCATTAAAGCTCCTCCACAGACCCAACAGTTGGTTATGTTAAGTTCTTTACCTATCCTCTCCCCCAATTCCACAAACAGGTTTTTTCCTAACCTTGGGGTTTTTTCCTCTTTGTTGTTTGAGCTTTGCATACAGGTCCTGGCGTGGTGAGGTGAATATAGGGCGAGGTTGCTGTGCTGGCTTTGTATCTTTACTTACCACTTGCTCTTTTACCAAATCTTGGACTGTTCCCCTGGTGGCAGCTGTGGAGCAAATCTATTTTTCTCCTTTTGGACAATTGCTTCTTAGTCTGTTTCCACTTGTTCCTAAATTTTCTGTAATCCAATATTTTTCTCCTTTATGCATGCAAATACCTAATTTGGATGAGTCATAACAGTGACTGTTGGTATGGGTATGAGTAATAAGAAAGAAGCCCCGGTGTCTTTCCATGTAGAGCTTTCGATAGCATTTGTAACATGGTCTTGCCGGTGTCCCAAAAGGGACCAGGAGAAGTGACAAAAGAAGGAATAACAGAGGTCCGGCATGGCTTATACTCCCACCTCCCTTGCCTATGAGGTTGCAACCCATAGCAGGTGTATTGGATCTTCTCGGTGGCGAGTACAGTGGCCGACCCGGTCTTGCCCTCTATTTCCTTGTCACTTCCTTTGTAGCTTTTAGGCAAATTTCTTTTGGCACCTTTTTAACTGTAGTATCTTATCGTATCTTAGGTGTTTCCCATTCAACAGGCACTAGTAATTCCCATCTGCAGAGCAAAGTTATTGCTTTTGTTGCTTATGATTTTGTCTGGATAGGGGGTCGATTTTGTGCTTGACACCCTTTACAACTAGGGTGTCGACGGTGTGAAATGCCAATTTCCCTCTAGATTAATTACTTATATTTGACGTGGTTGGCATGCCCCGTGTTAGAATGATTCAAACAGGGTATATGATGTGGCACTGATGGAAGTTGTGATTCTCCCCCTTCTTAATACAAATCACAGGCTAGAATCAGAACATGAGAGTTCCCTGTTTGATCCAGTCCCAACCCTTCCTGTTTGAAGTGAGAATATTCTTCTCCACGATGTCCCAGAATTTGTCCAGGGGCCACTGATATAAATTTGGCTTTTACTTCTCAGTTAGGTGTGATTCTTTGCATATCCCTTGGATTATTTAGATTGTTCTAGCTCATTGTCTCCGTTTAAGAATCAATTTGGTATCACCTGGTTTGGATATTACAGTCCACTCTTCAGGTTCTTTTACAGGTCCTTTGATTCTGCTGGCATGGATCTACCCTCGTTCCTTGGTCTGGATTGCGGCCTCAGTCATCAGCAGTACCTGAAAAGGACCCTCCCATTGTGGAGTCAAAGATTGTTCTTTCCATGTTTTTACTAGTACCCATTCCCCTGAATGGATATTATGAATTTTGAACTCCAAAGCTGTGGTTTGAGGGATCATTCCTTTCAGCCGCAAATTTTCAAGTGTTCTGGCAATTGCGGTGACATATTTTTTGACACTTACTTCTCCTACTTCATAAGTGGCTGTTTCATGTTGAGCAGTAAGGAAGGGTAATCCGAACATCATCTCATAAGGAGACACTCCCAGGTCTGACCTGGGCTGTGTTCGGCCTCTCAACAGAGCCAAAGGTAAGCATTTTACCCATGACATTTGAGTTTCAATCATTAATTTTGTTAAAGTTTTTTTCAAAGTCTGGTTCACTCTTTCTACTTGGCCTGAACTTTGTGGGTGCCAGGGGGTATGTAATTCCCATTTTATTCCCAAGGCTTGAGTTATTTGTTGTAAGACTTTGGATGTAAAATGTGTTCTTCTATCTGAGTTTATTTTATTAACCATTCCATATCTGGGAATAATTTGTTCCAGAAGGGTTTTGCATACTATGTTAGCTGTAGCTCTAGTAGCAGGAACTGCTTCTACCCAACAAGTTAGGTGGTCTGCTATTACTAATAGGAACTTCCATCTCTGTACTTGAGGAAGTTTAGTGAAATCTACTTGGATACTTTGGAATGGTCGCAGAGCTAACTCGTGGCCTCCTAATGTTGTTTTTCTCATTATTTTCCTAGTCACTCTTTGGCAAGTTCTACAGTTCCCAGTTATTTGTTTTGCTACCCCAAAGATTCCAATACACCCATAATTTTTTAGAAAATGATCACACAAGCTAGCTTGAGTACCCCAATGAGTTTTTTGATGCATATCTTCTAATATTCTCTTAGTGAGTGGCTTATTAAGTAACTGTCTCCCATCAGGAAGTTTCCGTTTTCCAGATTGATCTTGTTCTCCCCCTATCTTAAATAATTCTTTTTCTTCTTCTTTACTAAATTTGGGGATTTCCAATTCTCCCCTTTCTGGGGTCAGGATTAACAGAATTGGTTCAGTCCCATTTTCTGCTGCATCTTTGGCTTCTTGGTCTGCTAGGTTATTCCCTCTTATTTCTGGGGTCATCCCTTCTTGGTGTCCTTTGATATGCACTACGGCTATTTCTTCAGGCAATTTTAATGCTTCCAACACTTCTGAAATCAGGCCTTCATGTATCAGTTCTTTCCCCTTTGAATTTAGTAAACCCCTTTCTTCCCAGATCTTTCCAAAGGTATGTACTTTGAATCAGTATAGACGGTCTCCTTTTTGTGTGCTAAATGCTCCAGTGCTCTCTTTAGAGCGTATAATTCACAAGACTGCGCCGACCAATTTGAAGGTAGTTTTCCTGTTTCGATGGCCTGCATATTTATCCCATCGACTAAGGCATATCTTGACATTCTTTTTCCTTGCAAGCATCTGGATGAACCATCCACATATATTCTTTCCTCTTCTAAGAGGGCTTGTTCAGCTAGATCTTCTCGAACTTTTGTTTGGTATTGAGTAATTTCTAAGCAATCATGTGCCAGGTCATCTTTTGGTTCTCCATACAGGAATTGGGCCAGATTGAGGCTTTTGCTTGCTTCTATAGTTAGATCATTACTGTCAATCAGAATTGCTTCATATTTTAATAGCCTGGAGTCTGTTAACCATTTTTCAGCTTTTTGATTTAGCACATTTCGGACCGCATGGGGTGTGTATACAATCAGTTTACTTCCAAAGGTGAGCTTACGGCTCTCCTCCACCAAAATAGCGGTAGCTGCTATGGCTTGAATGCATACTGGCCAGCCACGGCTTACTGGGTCCAATAGTTTAGCTAAATAAGCTATTGGTCTTCTCACCCCTCCCCATTCCTGGACTAATACACCATGAGCTACTCCATTTTCTGCATTCACATATAAATGAAAGGGTTTTTCTAGTGAGGGTAAGCTTAGGGCTGGTACCGAGGCTAGTTTCAACTTCAGTTTTTCTAATTTATTATCATCATCATCTTTGGTCCATTGTATATTGTCTCCCCCTGTTAATTTTTCATATAAAAATTTTACTGCTTGTGTATATCTTTCAATCCATAATCTGCAATATCCCAGTAGCCCCAGCAGTCTCCTAACCTCCTTTTTTGAAGAGGGAGGAGGGAGGGATAAAATCCCTGTAATTGTTTCAGGACTTAGTTGTCAGCTACCTTTGCTTATCAGGTGGCCGAGATATTTTACTTCTGATTCCACAAACTGTAATTTCCTTTTTGATGCCTTTAGTCCCTTTTTCCCAAGAAAATTTAGAAGCTTTATGGTAGCTCCTTTAACTTTCATTTCATCTTCTCCTGATATTAGAAGGTCATCTCCATATTGGATAAATTGTATTCCTGGGGGAGTGGGGAAGGTTTGTAGTATTTCTCCCAAGGCTTGCCCAAATAAATTTGGGGCCTCACAATAGCCCTGTGGCAGTTTAGTCCACCTCAACTGGTTCTTTTTCCCTGTGTTTGGATCTTCCCATTCAAAGGCAAAAATATTTCGGCTTTCCTCTGCCAGTGGGCAGGCCCAAAAGGCATTTTTAAGATCTACCACACTAAACCACTGATGTTGAGGTGGAATTTTGCTTAAAAGAGTGCAGGGATTAGGAACCATAGGGTAGCAGGCCCGTGTTCTTTTGTTTACTTCTCTTAAATCTTGCACTAATTTATAATTTCCATCAGATTTCTTTACTGGGAGAATAGGGCTATTATGAGGGGATTTACAAGGTTCTAGTGTCCCATCCTTTATTAATTCTTCTATCACTGGTTTTAAGCCTTTTCTCCCTTCTAAAGATATAGGGTACTGATGTACACAAATGGGACCTTCTTCTTTTTCAATTGTGACCCTTATGGGGTCAAGATCTAGTCCACCCCTATTCCCTTCCCTAGCCCAAACCTCTCTGTTAATTTTGCTTTCATCTTCTTGGCTAAGTTTAAACACTTTGGCCGTCATTTTCCCTTCTTCTGGTATGACTCCAATCCCCAGTTGGATTTGTAAATCCCTTCCCAATAAATTGCTGCCAGCCTCAGGAGCTAACAAAGCATCCCCTATCCCTATTTTTGTTTCCCCTTCAATAACCACATCTTTAATGACAGGGACCTTAAATCCTTCCCCCTTTGCTCCTGTTACTTTTACCATATCATTACTTACATCCCACCCTTTTGGAATATTCATCACACAAGTCTTTTCTGCCTCAGTGTCAACTATAAATTCCAATACTTCCTCTTCGGGGCCTACTTTTAAAGTTATCAAAGGCTCCAGATGGTATTTATCCCCCCAAAAATAGAGCCCATGATTTCCCTATTTTTCTTCTGTGCGTGTCTCTTGAAATCTTTTCAGATCCCTCCTCAGGTGGGGGCATTCTCTTTGATAATGCCCTTCTTCCTTGCAATAGAAACAGGCATCCCTGGGTTGTTCTTGGAATCTTGATTGTGCTGAGGTTTTATTTTTCTCTTTTCCACCATTTCTGAATCTGGAATGTTTAGGAGTGTTACCTGAGGGCTTTAGATTTTTTTTGGAAGGTACTCTCTCCCATAGTGGCTATCATGATCTTTGCTCCCACTTTGGCTTTTTCTTCATCCCTCCGGACATATATATCTTTTGAGCTTCCCTTACTAGGTCTTGTAATGGTTTCTCATACCAATCTTCTATTTTTTCCAATTTTTTTCTAATATCTGGCCAGGCATGAGTGACAAAGTGAACTCTTAGCAGGGCTTGCCCTGCTAGGGACTCCGGGTCTCTCCCAGAATATTGTTTCATATTCTTTCGGAGCCTCTCCAGCCACTCAGTCAGGGTTTCTTCCTTCCCTTGCTGCCCCTCAAAGGCCTTTCTGACATTTTGTCCTCAGAGTGCCCCCTCTTTTATTCCCTTGATTATCAAATTACAATAATCATTCATATGTCCCCTCCCAGCTTCATCATTTTGGTTCCAGTTAGGAGGTGTAATGGGCATTTTCTGATCCCCGGGTGGACCTTGTTGGTTTTCTTTTCCCCAAATTTTTATTCCAGCAATTCTAATCATTTCTCTTTCTTCTTGGGAGAATATTATTTTCATTATTGATTGCATTTCTTCCCAAGTGAAAATGTTGGGACCTAAGAACTGGTCCAACATTTCAGCTGTACCTATGGGGTCTTCTAATAATCCTTTAATTTCTTTTTTGAAATTCCTAACCTCTGTAGAGGTTAGAGGAGCACTCACAAAGCCGCTTCCCCCTCCTCCCGTAGGTACTTCTCTTAACGGAAAGAAATGAATTTCTCGGCTTCCCTCTGTTTGTTTAGCAATGGAGGGCTTGTTGGGCTGCCTCGGAGCCTTAATGGCACCTCCTGTATTCTGGTATGGTGCTCCTTCGTTAAGAAGAGGGTTGATTTGGGAAGAAAGCACCGAACTCCCCTGGGGAGGAGGGGCAGATTCAAAGTCTGGCGCTGAAGCTGAATATTCTGTGGTGCAGAGGGTGGGGGTGGGGTATGGCAGTGAAGCCAGATATTCCGGAGCACAGGAGGCGGGCACCGGGGCTAAAGCCGGGTTTCTCAAGGCAGGAGAGGTAGGGGCTGAAGCCGGGACGTGTGACCTTTCCCTTGATGCAATTGAGGGTGCTGGGATTCCCGAGATATATGGGAAGGGTGGGATCCCCGGCATGGGCGGGGGCAGGGCTCCCCCCCAGCTCCATTGGGGCGGGAGGGCTGCCGGGGGAAAGGCCCCCGGTGCGGGCGGAGGGGGGGCTGGCGGGGGAAGCCCCGGAGCCAGGGGGAGGAGGGCAGCTTCTGGTGCTGGCGGCGGAGGCAATACTTCTAAAGGGTCTCAGCCTTTTTTCTCTTCTGTTTGCTTTTCCTCTGCGGTTTCTGATATTTTGAAGACTTTGGTTCCCAGAGGTTTTGTAATTCCTGTCCAGCAAGAAGCATATTCTCTCTCCTCAGGGTGAGATGGCTCTTTTGAATTTACAAATACATTTAGAGCCTGGCAAATCCATGCCTCATCAGACCCGTATTTTGGCCAGTACACATGATCAGATCTGATTTCCTTTTTTACCCACTCTTTCATGCAGAATTGAATCATTTTTACTTTCTCTTTTCCTTTTGTAGAAGGATCAGTTTCCCAGTTTGCGAGTTTGACCCCGAGGGGACTGTCTCGGGGTATATCCTCTGGCACCCTTTTATAATTTGAACTTAATTTACTAGGTTGTTGTCCCATTTTCCCAGGAGTTCTCTATTACTCAAAATACCAATTTATCCCCCCCTTTGAAATACTAATTCATTCCTTTAAAACACCAATCTTCACTGCTGTAAAATACTACCCACCCTTTCACAGTACAAAAAACACCAAAAAATTTATTAGAGCCCACCTTCCCCAAAAACAAAGTTAACTTCGAATTACACAGTTTTTCATTCACACATTCACTCTTTTTTAATATTTGTTCACTCACTCATTCCTACTCACAACAGAATAATAAGGTACCTCTTTCAAGTCACTTGTTAGTATCCACCCATGGGTATGATATAATCCTTAGGATTCTGGGTGCTCTTGGATTTCCCTCAACCCAGCATTGCTAGCATCCAAACCCCAACCTCTCTTGGGGTACTTTTAGGCCCTGGGTGCTCTTGGAGTTTTCCTCAACCCAGCATATGGGGGGGTAGCTCCCACTTTGCAACCCCTTCTCTGGGACCCCGTCCCAGTCACCCCCGGAGATTCTTTCACTCCGCTTATCTCTCGCTTTGTCTCCTCGCTGGCCGCTGTTCTCGTGAACAAGACGGAACGGCAGCACTCAGAGACTGCCACACTCGCTTCGCAGATCTGGGGGCAACCAGCCCACGTCTCATTCACACACGCTCATCTCCCGTAACCACCCCCTTTTTCTTTGGACAATACTTCCCAGTCCTGTTTCTTTTCCAGTGTCTGTGGGATTTTTGTCGAGAGCGCTCTCTTTCATTTGCTTTATTTTTGTGTCTTTCTTGTCCTCCGGGTGTTGCCCTGCTGCCACCAAATCACGCCAGAGGATGCTAAGCAAAGGTCCTGCCAACTTGGGCGGGAGGCGCCTTACCCTTGCTTCTTGAATCCTCCCACGCTTTTCAGAGGCGAGGTGTAGCTCCGGGACGAGCCCTTAATTGTGAAAAACGAGGTTCACTCTCCTGTGAGAATTTAAAGGGTTTAATATAAAGACAATAAGAGACACATCAAATAAAGCAACGGGGTAATGGCCGGGTGCCTTGGTGCTCTGCCAAGAGCACACCTGATGCCAGAGGTGAGTCTTTTTTATACCATTTTTACTGTCTGTTCTTTATTCATATTAAAACTTTTCCTGGAGCTGTTCTGCACGGCCACTCCTTGGTTCCGCCTTTTTAGAGCATGCGTAGTCTTCTGCCTTGTGGTTTTATTTCTCTTGATTCTTGGGGTTGGGCCCGCTAGGCAAGAGTCGATGGTAGGGTGGATTTCTTAATTCTCCAGACAGACAGGGCTGATTGCAGCTTTGGGCCTCTTCGTCTCTCCGGGCAGAGTGGTGATAACGGCTCTTGGACTCTCCTGGCCGCCTGTTCTCCGGGCGGAGTAGCCTTTGGGCCCTTTTGCTCCCTAGACAAAGTGTTGATTAGCAGCTTTTCGGGCCTCATCCTCTGTTCGTTTGGAGGTTATCTTACGTGCTCACACTTGTTAACATTCTTGCTAAAAAGAGAGAAAACTACATCCACACAGCCAAAAGCATTTCTAACATTATATAATATCTACTTTATACTTTGCGAGAAGCCAATATAATATATGTTTATAACACCTCCATTGGCGACCTCCTTTTCCCTCTGATTCAGCTACCTTGTGGTAGGTGCGATGGTGCTGAAGAAGGGTGGCGGCTTGGCACAGTTGCTGTCACAGGTGGATCTTTGAGTGGCATGTGTGAGGGTAGGAGGGTACGGCACCCATAGCTGAAGGCAAAAAAGGTCAGGGCATGTCATCAGCCGCAGTCGTGCTAAGTTGTTCATCTATGCAAACTGCTTGCCGAGTTGTTCCTTTCTTAGGTAATGGGGGCTTGTATCAACCAGAACTGCAAATGGTCAGTATTTGCAGAGAAGGTTACTTGGACTGTTGTTGAAGTGAGTGTAGCAGTTTCTATGGCATTCTGCAAAAAAAGTGACAGGTCTCCCTGTGTTCCCCAGTTCTTAACAAAGATGAAGTTAACAAACCCCTGAAAAGAGGTTTTGCAAAACTTCAGGGATATTTTCCTACTAGTACTGTAGAGACAACCATAGTCACCTTGTCTTTCCAAAAGTGAAGGTTCCCTATTTTTGTCCAAGAGCATCAAGTGCTTTTGATCAGCGTTTGTGTGCATGCATTAGCCTCGTTCTTGCTCTTCCTTGGAGAACTTTTACAATACTCACATGATCTGTGTAGGCTGCAGACTGCAGTGGTGAACTTCAAGGCTTCCAGCAGAAGGGAGATGCTGTCCACGTTTTGGATTCTCCTTAGCCTGAACCTTCAATGTCCAATAACGCAGCGTTTGGTGCTCGAGGCACTGACTCTGGCGTGCCCCTGGTCAGAGACAGTCCAGCTGCGTTACCTCCACGCGTCGCTGAAGCGACTTCGGGATCAGGAAAAGAGCTTGCTGGGCTAGCTAGCTGGCTTCTTTGCAGAGGGAAACACGGCAGGAGCCGTTGATGTCGGCTCACGTTAGCTCAGAGACAAAGGAAGAGAGGGGCTGTTCAGGTCTGGCTTCTAACAGGTTTAATGCGATAGGATGAGGATGAGGTCGGATTGATGGGAATCCGCTCCTCGGAGCCTTGTCCTCAGTTTTATAGGGAATTTGAAAACCCCCTGTAACTATTCCTGAAAAGACCTGCCTTGCTAAATTAGTGCCTTTTAAGTCTTGTGTCCCCAGGATAGAACAACAAACTCACAAAGATAACGGCAGTGGATCTACAGGACTTCTGCAGGCCTTCTGGACTGCAGACATCTCTGACCAAAGGCCACAGATGACGTGTACCCTGATCCTGCCGAACGCCCGTCCGCCCTGGACTCAGCTTCAAGGTTTGATTGATACTGGTGCTGATGTAACTATCATCTCCTTCTCTGCGTGGCCTCCCTCATGGCCTTTACCCCCAGTGGGATCGGCCATCACAGGATGAGGATGAACCACACAGAGCTATTGAAGCGAACGGCCTGTGACGGTGAAGGACTCAGAGGGGCACACAGCTACAATTAGGCCTTATGTTACTACCACTTCCCTTAACCTTTGGGGACGGGATGTGTCGGCAGCCTGGGGCATACGGATTGGGACAAATTTTTAGCAGGGGTCACTGTGCGCAAAGGTGCACAGTATCCTACACTGCCTTTGCAGTGGTTGATTAACACACCAATCCGAGTCAGACTCTGCTTAGTTAGTTGAATTAAGGGCTGTTATCATGGCTTTTCAACGATTCTCACAGGAACCTTTGAATTTGGTTACTGAAGCCGACTAGCAAAAGCTCGTATACAATTAATCACCTTACGGTACCACAAAATTCAAAGAATCCTGTTCTTCTGAATCACTTTCTCTCATTGCAATCTGCAGGCAAGAGACAACTGCCCTGGGCAAAAGTCTGGGTGTGGAATTTACTCACTAACCAGTGGGAAGGCCTGCGGGAACTTATGGTTTGGGGTCGTGGCTATGCTTGCGTTTCTACAGATACTGGGGTACGGTGGCTAGCTGCAAAATGTGTTCGCCCTGCCCTACGGCACCAGAGGCAGAACAGGCAACCTCCAAATGATGACCAGAACACCAACCATCCAAGTGGCCACCAGAATGTAGATCATCAGCCATCAGACTCTTCTGATGATGACCAAGATGTTGACCATCAGGCAGATGGTCCTTCTACAAGCAGAGACTGGGATGGTCCTTCCACAAGCAGAGACTGAACTTTAAATTTCTTGTTATGGAGTCAGATCGTTAAAGCCTTAAGGACATATTTAGAATTAATAACTGATGTAAATTTCTATTTAGGATTAATAGTGGAGTTGTTATCTTATCAAACAAAAAGGGGGAATTGTAGATACCAAAATGCTGCTAGCGAGGATTTTCTTGCTATTTTCTAAGTCTGTGAGAGACTTTTCTCTCTCACAGAAGAGGTAGCAGAGTATGTAAACAACCAAGCCACCTGCAACCTTGAAAAGTCTGGTTTATGGTCTAGTAGAAAAATATTTTGACAATGGATGGTTTAGGATTTTAGCCAATCACCCCAAGGGGGGGGGCTGATCCTTTGTCCAATTAGACTATGAAGAAAAAAGTCTGTAAAAGAGTTTGTGAAATAATTAAATGAATAAATCTTGGTGCACAATTCCTGCCTGCTGGATCTTCTCTCCTCCTCCTCCCTATGGCTGCGGGACACAGTGATACACCCTAGGGCCCAGGCCTGCGGTAATAGACCACAATTACAAGTGAACTGCAACACAAGCAGCTAACACATTCCTCCTGTGATAAATGAGTGAACGATAAATTTTGTCTTTCGCATCTATCACTTTAACATTTAGAAGTGAGAATGTACTATGTAGAAATAGTGTTAAGGTAAAATATAGGTAAGTAAAAACAAGACTAGAGTAAATTGTAACTTCGAATGAGTGGTAACATGTTGGGAAACGTAGGAAGAAACACATGATAATAAATGTCCTTTAAGTTGAGAAATTACAGAGGTGGAAACCAAGACATCTTCAAGAAACAAAGAAGATAAACCGCATGCATCCCAGGAAGTCTGTTATCTCATCAAAACTCACACCTCCCAAAGAACCCATCAACTACAAATTAGGTTGGAGACTGAGGAGGCACCGGAGGGGGGTGCCTGCCTTCAATTCTGGAGCTACTCAGAGGACCGAGGTGGCAGTGTGCTGGCGTGTGCTGGCGCAAGGGGGCAGAGACGGAGGGGGGAAAGTTGAGTGAAGTGTAAATGACTTTCTGGGCTTAAGGACTATGTTTAAAGAAGTACTAAAGTTCACAGTAAAATGAATGGAGCCACGCCTCTAGCAATATTGCTAAGTGCTCCTGCACTGTGATATGCCTTTGTTCTACTAATAAATGCTCAATATTATGCTGCTGAAAATTCCGCTTGGGAATTCATCTTTCTCACTTCTTCCCTTAAAATCAGTTCTAAGAATTTAGTGTGAAATACATTTAGGCTTGGTCCACATTATTTTTAGTTCAAATAAACACATCTAAATTTTTTCCATCTTTCCCATTAAAGGATTTTGGTTTTGGCTCATTCTTTCAGCATTTTGCCAGCAATCTGCTCAATGCTCTTTCCTTAGGAATGAAAGCTGTAGCCTGATATTACAAAGTGTTTGGTGAAACCTTTACCATGACTCTCAAGTCGCAACATGCCAGATAATCACTGGTTTTCAAAGCTGCTTGAAGATAGAAGGAAAGCGTCAAAGGTTTATGCATGAATCAGCATCCCCTTGTCACAACGTCATGCTGCAGTGATCCTTGCAGAGCTCTAAGACTGGATTTAAAGGAGAAAAGCTCAATACTGGCTCCTGAGCCAGCAGGATGAAACATCCAAGATTGTACATATATTACTTCTGTGCTAAAACTACTGTATGAAAACGTCTTACCATTATGGCAGTTTTATAGTACTCCATAGGAGACATCTCTTTAAATGACTCTAATATCCTTTCAGTGCTAAAATTGAGAAGGGGGTTGATCCATAGTTAACTCATGTAAACACGAGTGAACTACTAAGAGACAGCAAATGTTAATCACAAAACCTAAGCAGCAGGATTCGCCTTAATCTTGTCAAGATAAGAGGAACAGGATCTTTTGAAAACCGGCACAGAGATCGCTGCATCAGCCACCGAAGAACTGCGCATGCTCCAGAAAGAAAGGTAAAAAGTGCATTGTGACAAAGACTACTGATCTTCATCAGAAAGACCCTCGAGGAAGAAGAGGAGCCTTCCTCAGTGCGCCCATCAGCGTACACAGCGCATGCATGGCACGTATGCTAATGATATTAATGACTTCCGAGAAGTAATTTCTAGAACCACTCCTATCCCAAGAATTGTGATGAATGTTCATAAATTTTACACATAATGCTGGACTGTATGGAGTGCTCTGTGTGTGTGTGTTAGGAGGAGTGATCCCCCATGCACCCAGCGCCGAATAAAGCAAATACCCGCTTCTCTGACTCTGAAGCATCTCTAGGCCTGGTTTTGGGCAATTCAAAATAGGTGAATACACATTACAACTACAGCTGAAGTTGTTGCGTAGGCAGATTGAAGAGGAAAGGATTTCATCTTCATCACTCTCCTTCTTTCTTGTTTTGACAGAATTAAGAACTTGTAAAAAATCTGATATCACTGATGCTCACCACTCTTCCAATTAGACTACGCTCACTTAGGCAACGAAGTCCAGAGCTTCGGATATCTCCCGCTTCTGCCCTAGGAATTGCTTCCAGTGCTGTACCTTTGCTCCAGCTGCGAAACCAAACCAGCAGAACCAAGGAAGTTCTCTCTGAATGAACCATTGCTCTTGAAGGCTACAACGGTAGTCATGGCAGTGAACACTGCTCTTCACTGGGCCATTCCTCTGAAAAAAAACCATGCACCACCTCTCAACCTAAACCGTTAAGCCTCCTGCTGATGCTGACTGACAAAGCGTCCAACTGCACTTAGATTCCAACAGCTACTTCCAATGACCTGTCAACAGAGCTTTGCAGACTTGCAACAGAGCAACAAACTAAAGGGGCTATGTTTCATGGCTGTTTTTCAAACATCATTGACTTATGTCCCTTTGCCAGCTTAAGTGAAGGTGGCCCATCCACCTTGGTCAAAATCAGCAGAATTTTGGCCCAATTTGTTGTTACGCAACACATCATGACACAATCTCTTGGTGTTGATGCAAAATTCCCACTGAAGTGCATGTCGTTACATGACTTAAGGCTACCTACTCACAGAGTGTCCACTCCACTGCCACACCCATTTTCTGGCCACCTTGAAATGACTGAGCTGTCTTACTGTTCCCAACATTCCTCAGGGGTACGTGACCACCATAGCCTCCCTTCTGAAGTTTAGGAACCTAAGTAGTACTAGCAATAGCAGTTTATCCAAAATCCATTTGCTCCATCAACAAACTCCGAGCAAGCGCTGAGAATTAGTTTCAAGACTTCTACATATATTTACAGAGAGCTTTTTGTTTGCTTGTTTGTTTTTAAAGCAGATGGAGTAGTGCGATGTTTCCCTGAGGCTACCAGGGCTGCGAGGCAGGCAGGCAGAGCCCTGGCATGGGTGGCACAGGGGACCCCGGGCGCTGACGGCTGCCACCAGCGCAGGCCAGCTCGGAACTGGCAGGCAGGGCTGCACCCCGCGTCTGCCACAACAGCTGCAGCTTCTGCAGCCTGAAACACAGCTGGCTCAGGGGTTCAAATTAAGAGCCAAAACCTTTTGCTGCTCAATTTGGGGCAGAGAAAGGTCATCACTTCTAGCATGGCATAAGCCTGCCACTACATTTCTGTGAAGGAAAATCACCTTGTTAGAGTGAAACTCCTGAGTAAAATACTGAAGCGCTTTCAGATTCGTATTATCTGACATTTCTGTGACCTTCTTTTATACCTGCATTGTTTCCTACTGCTGGTTTTGGGCACAAGTTCTGTGTACACTATTCTGGAAACAAAAAAATAACCCAAAACCAACACCCACTCCTCCCCCACCATCACTCCTTCCCCAGCCCCAAGCCTAACAAAACCAGCCTGCAGAATGTGCAGGATTTCAAATGAGAACAAGCATAGATGGGACATCAAAAGATGGATTCTCCTTAGACATTTGTGCATGCAGTGCTCTGCAATCAACTCCTAAATTCTACTCCTCGTACACCAAATATTTGTCTTGGGAACTCCTTGTTCTCCATTCCAACCCTTCTGAGAGGGTAATCGAGGAGTTACTCTACATATTTTAAGCACATGTTGCACTAGTCAAATCCAATGCACAGCATTACTTGACTAACTGAGGCGGTGGCAAGGTCAATTAAGACCTGTTCATGTCTTAATTTGGAGCTCTTCCAACTGCTTGAAAAGTGAAGCCTTGGACGTTGAAGGTTCAGGCTAAGGAGAATCCAAAATGTGGATAGCATCTCCCTTCTGCTGGAAGCCTTGAAGTTCACCACTGCAGTCTGCAGCCTACACAGATCATGTGAGTATTGTAAAAGTTCTCCAAGGAAGAGCAAGAACGAGGCTAATGCATGCACACAAACGCTGATCAAAAGCACTTGATGCTCTTGGACAAAAATAGGGAACCTTCACTTTTGGAAAGACAAGGTGACTATGGTTGTCTCTACAGTACTAGTAGGAAAATATCCCTGAAGTTTTGCAAAACCTCTTTTCAGGGGTTTGTTAACTTCATCTTTGTTAAGAACTGGGGAACACAGGGAGACCTGTCACTTTTTTTGCAGAATGCCATAGAAACTGCTACACTCACTTCAACAACAGTCCAAGTAACCTTCTCTGCAAATACTGACCATTTGCAGTTCTGGTTGATACAAAACCCCATTACCTAAGAAAGGAACAACTCGGCAAGCAGTTTGCAAAGATGAACAACTTAGCACGACTGCGGCTGATGACATGCCCTGACCTTTTTTGCCTTCAGCTATGGGTGCCGTACCCTCCTACCCTCACACATGCCACTCAAAGCTCCTTGCGTGGAGCTCTCGCACCACCTATGACAGCAACTGTGCCAAGCCGCCACCCTTCTTCAGCACCATCGCACCTACCACAAGGTAGCTGAATCAGAGGGAAAAGGAGGTCGCCAATGGAGGGAAGTTGTACCCCCTGACAGCTAAGCTCCAACTACGGTGTCGCTTATGTCCTTCCCAGGACGGGCGGGAAAACGCCTCGGCGCAGCGCAGCGCTGGCCGGGAGCGGCCGGCACGGCACCGAGCGCGCTCCCCACTCCCTCCCGCCCGCGCCGCTGCGGAGACCCCGGGTTCGCCGGAATCGGCCACATGCTGCACGGAGGGCAGCGCGGCAAAGGCGGCCTCCCCTCGTCGCCCGGGGAAGGCCGGCCTCGGATCCCCGCTCTCTCCACCGGCACGGGCAGTGCCAGCAGCCTCTCGCTGTGGCCGCCGCTGGCCGAAAGCCTCGCCGCGCACCGCCCGGCCGGCCCCGCCGCTCCGCGGGGTCACACGGCACCTGCCGTGGGCGGCCGCCGAGCGACAGGAAGCAGAAGCGCTCACCGCCGCGCCGCTCGCCGCCCCGCCCGGGCGCTCCTCTCCTCGCGCTACCACGATGGCGCCGGCCCGCCCCGCCTTCCCCGTCGCCTGCGGCGCAACGCGGCTGCTCCGAGCCACGCAGCACGCGTGCGGCCGGGCCCTGCCGAGCTGCCGGCGGAGCCGGGGCACAGCCCGGGAGGGAGAGCTTCCGGCGAGGCTGGGCGGGCGGCGAGCGCGGCCGAGCGTGAGCGCGCCAGGCGGGCGGCGGGCGGCGGCGCGATGGAGAGCTAGATGGAGGCGGCAGCACCGCGCGGCATAAAATAGCTGATCGTCCGGCAGCCGCCCGCTCCGCAGCCCCTCGGCTGCTGTCGAGAAGGGCCCCGGCCCTGGCCGCGCCGGTGGCGAGGCGGCTCCGCAGCCCGCGGGCAGCCCTGGCGGGGCAGGGGAGCACTGCGGGCAGCCCCGGGGCCGCGCAGCCGTCTGCAACGCGCGGTGGGAGCCGCTGGGAACTATTTTACACGTCCCGGGGGGCTGGAGAGGAGCACGGAGACCACGCGGCAGGTCGCTGCCGTTAGGGAAAATTAATCCACGATGCCTGAGGTTTATATCCGAAAAGGAGACAGAGGAGTCCTGCAACATTCTTCGACTACAGGGAGAGTCCATGGGGCTTTTCCCATGGCGTCTGTCAAACGGTTGCGGGATGCAGCCCCCTTTTGATGCCAAGTTCCCGGCCACAGCACCCTCTTCCTTTTCCCCACTGGCTGAGGTATTCGGGAGATACAGACTTCCGGAACTGCCTACTCTATGCGCCCCCCTCTAATATGCACCCCCCTCTTGGCATCGAGAAGAAAGATAAGAACCCCATTCCTAATGCTCTTAAGTCTTTGTTGCCTTGCTCTAGGTTCAGGAATTTAACACGGCCTTGATTAATCAACAGTCTCTGATGATTAGTAACAGTTCTAGAGAACTCCTAGTTTCTTCTGTTACTTCACTAGCCATAACTTCCTAGCCTTGTCTACAGGCCGATTCACACGGTCTCTTTGTAAAGACTCATCCATCTCATTCCTTTTAATCCCTCCTCTTTTTATTTGCTCTGTATTTGTCTTTACAAACCTTAATTACCATGGATTTAATTTTTTCTTCTGGAGTCTTCTTGGGTTTTGCTATTATTTGCAGTGACATTCTTTTCTGTCCTTTTGTAGTCATTTCTGGATCAGGTAGGCATGGCTGCTAGCGGCATCCCCTTGAGCACCTGCTGAAAGAGCTGCAGCCAGCATGGTGTCACACATGGTAAAAAGATGAGAGTTGCTATAGCATATAAGAGGAGGAATCGTATTCATTTAGCCCAGAGCTGGCCAGTTAACCATGAAAACATGTCCCATCCCCATCCTTTCAACATTTGGACAGGTCCACGAGCTGACGTTATTTCCTTTGTTATTTGTTTGACCACTTTTCCGCTGTCATCTGCTTGCAAACAGCAGCTCGAGTCATTTAATTTCCCACAAACTCCTCCTTCTTCTGCCAACAGATAATCTAATACCATCCAATGTTGAAATACCGCTTTCCTCATTTAAGTGGGTTGCTCAGCAAAAAGGTCAAGCGCTGTGGCTGGCTGGTTGGTAATTATTTCCGAGACAGCTTGTAACCTAATTATCTCCTTCAAATGATAAATGGGTTCCCAGGCATCTGGGATTAATTCCTTAGGTTTCCAAGGGGCTGGTCCATCGTGTTGGGTAACTTGTTCTGTTGGCCGTTCATCATTTCCCCGTTTTGGGGTGCTCCCTCCAGCCAGGGCTGCATCAGCTGACTGCTTTTCTCTAATTAAATCATCACAGATTTTGATTCCTAAGCGATTTCCCAGAACTTGTAGTAGCAAAAAGAACAACAGTCTACTAAATATACCATATCCCTGACCAGTTTGGAGGTAACCTGAGCTAAGCATGTTGGCCACAAATCCAATACTGTCCTTTCAAAGCCCGTGTTCCATTAGCAAAGGAACCTACCCATGGTCATCAATTGGTGGCTCAAAATACAGCAGGATTCCCGGGCCTAACGGTCCTCCAACAAGAGTTGCCCCACCATAAGGGTCACAGCATTTGCATTTCCAAGCTCCCGCACAGGGTTCCCACCTACATTTACATCTGCAAGCTGCTTGGTTGGATTTGGAGCAGAACTCACTAAAAGGCTTTGAGTTCCAATCCGGTGTGGCCATTCCCACTGATAATCACAAACAACATGTCTTCTACTTGTGGAATTTTTGTGGGGACTGCTCAAAAACAGGTGGTCAAAAAAACCCCTTGTCCCTCCCCATTGCTTTACAGGCTTCCAAATATTTTTGGCAAGTGTGATAAGAACGCCTTACGCAGCTACTGTTAGTGAGCCGAACAGGTATTTGATTGCATTTGCCTTGATATTTGGAACAATTGGAAGGAGGGCAATTGGGGGTCCAAACCCAGTTGTTCAAGCCCAGAGGGAAAGTCAATTGACAATTGCCTTTTCCTACATAGACACGCCCTATCCTATTTAGGCAATAAGTGCCTGTTGGAGAAGAATGAAGTGGCCATGAACTTCCTTCTTTGGCCCCAAATCCCATCCCACTGTGGCCCTCACATTGACCCACCATTTAGGTTCAGCTGGGCTAGCCAACTATGGCCACTCTTCAGATCCTCCTGGCCCTCCACAGAGCCAGCAATTGCTAAGGTTAAAAACTTTTGCTACTTCTTCTCCTAAGGCTGCAAATTGATTCTCCCACTCCTGGCCTAAACTCAGCTGACCATATCAAAGTAAAATTAGTAAGGAAAATGTTTTAATAGTGTCATCTAATTAGCTAGTCTAATTTTCCCCTTGTCTTCTGCAGCACCTATGCCAATTGAAGACACAGAAACCACTTAACGTAACAAAATGGCCACAAGTATTAGCCCCCAAGTGAGTGGAGATTCTAGAGGAGGGATGCCTATACAGTCTATTTCAGCAGACGGTCTGAAGGTAGGACTGCGGGGCTTCTTCCGATGTCGAAGCACTGCCTACTGCTCCGGCCCACTCCTGCAGAGTGTCAGTCACGGCCTCCCGGCCTTCTCCTCCAGCTGAGATGTGCAAATCTCTGAGGCTTCAGAGACCTTGACCCGAGAGTGACGGGTTCACCTGTGTTCAGCTTACTTGACGGCTGTTTCTGTCGTCAGTGACACTTGGAATGGGCCACGCCATTTCACCAGCACTGGCGCTTCTTTCTACTCCTTAACTAGGACTCAATCTCCTGGTTGGATGTTACAAGCAACAAAGTCCAAAGGCCGGGCTTGCGCCAGCTGAGCTTCCTGTTGAAGGGGTTTCACAAGAAGCAGGATCCTGGCCACAGATGGTTTTAAAAATGCATCACTTGCCTCTACCCCCCCACTAGGTGGAGACTTACCAGGGCAATTGCAAACAACGATTGAAAGGGAGATAACTGAATCTCTCTTCTGGCTTGGGCCCTCATTCTCACCAAAGCCAATGTCCAAAGCCCTACCCATGGCATCTTGGTTTCTACTACCAGCTTCAAAAGGTGTTTATTTCTCTCTTCATTGTTTTCTACCCGAGCCGAGCTCTGGGGGTGCCAGGGCCTATGGAGGTTCCATTGTGTTCCTAAAGAAGCCAAAACCCCTTGAAGGATCTTTCCTGCAAAATGAGTTCCCCTATCTGAGTCTATTGCTTCTACAATGCTGTATCTTGGAATGATTTGTTCCAAAAATGCCTTAAGAACTGATCCTGTCATTACTGAAGTAGTTGGAAATACTTCTGGCCACCTTGCTAGCTGACATACGATTACCAGAAGATATTAAGCCTTGCCACTTGGGGCATCTCCGGAAAATCCACCTGGCATCTTTGGAAGGGCCATGCAGCCCAAGGCCTCCCTCCTCTAGCAAGTTACTTTGTAACTTGGCTGTTGGCTTTAGCACAGATCAAGCAACCTTCAACAGCTCCTTTTGCCAGTCTAAAAAGACCCCCAGCAACATACATCATGAGATAGGCTTCTGCCAATCCTCAGGAAGTGCAAGGACTCTCTTAATGGAGTTGCTTTAATATTGGTAGGGCCAAAGGTTCTGGTATCTCTTGTTTGCCATCCCTTGGAAACCAATTCTTGCCTTTTTTCTCTGCCACACGACTTTTAACTGTATGTCAAACTGCTGTGGTAGAAAAGACAGCTTCCTGGGCAGTGATGGAGTCACGGGGAGCAAAGGGGGCATCTTGGAGAGTTCTGGCAGAAGTGTGGCTTTCTGAGTTTCTTCATCCACCAAAAAGGAGACAGAGGAGTCCTGTAACATTCTTCAACTCCAGGGAGAGGCCATGGGGCTTTTGCCATGGAGTCTCTCAAATGATTGCAGGATGCAGCCCCCTTCTGATGCTAAGTTCCTGGCAACAGCACCCTCTGAGGTACTCGGGAATTACAGACTTCCGGAACTGCCTACTCTATGCCCCCCTCTAATATGCACTCCCCTTTTGGAATGGAAAAGGAAGAAAACCAAACTATTCCTAATGCTAGGAAGTCTTTGCTGCCTTGCTCTAGGTTCAGGAATTTAGCAGGGCCTTGGCTGAGCAACAGTCTCTGTTGATTAGTAACAGTTTCTAGAACGAATACTTTCTTCTGTTACTTCCCCCCCTGTAAATTCCTAGCCTTGTCTAAGGAGAGATTCACACGGTCTCTTTGTAAAGACACATCTATCTTACTCCTTTCACTCCCACACCTTCCTTGCGGTGGAACGGCTCTCCCCGGCACAGCACCTGGCACAAAACCCCCGTATACGCACACACACACCTGCACTTACCCTGCACTCCACTGCACACACACACACACACGCCCCTCCCGCACACTAACACCCCCTCCACATCCCCACCATGCTACTTGCAGTGGCCCCGCCCCTGCCATCCCCACCGGCTGGCAGCACCCACTCCTCGCATGCTTCCCCATGCCTTGCATTTCCTTGCTGCCCCCTCTGTAGCCTTCCCTCAACCTGCCTTTTCTCCCCTGCCTTGCACTGACTTGCTCACCCATCCCCCACCTGACTTCCTTTCACATTCGTCTAGGTCTGGCCTCATCTTTCCTTTTCCTTCTAGGACCCTCATTGCCTTGCCTCGCCTCGCAAAGCCACCACTTGCCTTGCCTTGCCCTTGAACCCCTCCCTTGCCTTGCATGACCTTGCTCACCCCTCCCCCACCTGGAATTCAACACCCCTTTTCAATGACATTTCTGGGCCTTGCCCTGCCCTTTCTGCTCCTCCGAGGAATCTCAAAGCTCTCAAGCATCTCCGGTGTTTCAGGATCCCATGAGAGGAAGACCAGGGGAGGACGCATGTTGCCACACTCATCTCTGTGGGCAGCCTTTGTCTGGGAGCAATCCTTGCATGTCTTGAACCTTGGAGGGGCAATTCACATTTTGCCCTTGAGCTCGGGGACCAGAAAGAGAGTTCTTTTGCATACAAGGGAAAGCAGGTAGCTCAAGTCTTTTAGGTACAGAGGAGAGATGACCCACGCGGGATCAAGGCCACACAGAGCACTTGGTCCTGGCCACTTTTGTGCACCAGCAGTCCTTGAATGTACTTCTCACCTGCCTTGCCTGGCCTTGCCTTGGCAACACAACACTTGCCTTGCCTTGCCCTGCTAGCCCTCTGTAGCCTTGCATTCCTTTGCAGGGCCCTGCCCCGCACATGACCTGCCTACTGTTTTCCTCCAGGGCCTTGGCTTGCTGAGCCCTTCCTGTTTCTGCCTGGCCTTCCCATCAGTGGCCCTTCCTTCCTACAGCCAGCCTTGCCTCTAACTTCTGGGCCTTCTCTTGCCTACCACTCCATTTGCTTTCCCCTCACTGCTCTGGCCTTGCCTACCTCTCCCTTGACTTGCCCACAATTGCCTGCACTCGGTTTGCAGCGCCTTGCCTGCATGGAAGGCAAGGGAAAGAGTGGAAGGCCGGGCAAAGCAAAGCCAGCAAGTTGTAGGCAGTGCGAGGCAAGGCAGACGCAGGCAAAGGAAGCAGAGCAAGGGTACCTTAAGAAGAACTAGACAAGGCAAGGCCAAGAGACTCGGAGAGCCTTTCCTTGGGAAGGCAAGGACATAGTGCCAGTGTTGCTGGAGCAGATGTTAAGGTACCGTGGGGGGGAATAGTCCAGCAAGACATTTCTCTTCTGGCCCCTGTGCGTGTAGGGGCAATTGTTGGACATATTCAATACTGGAGGTGGATCAGTCGCTGGATGTGTTGTATTTTGGAGGAGGGGATGCCGTTTCTTTGGAGATGGGCTTGTAGTTGCTCTCTTTGGCAAGGAAGGCAGGTTTGGATGTGCACATCAGGTACTCCTAGGGATTTTAAAGGCTTTTCCCAACAGGCAGAGCTCTCTCTGGGTTCGAGCTGTTGAGCTGTCAGTGGGAATGCAAAGGCCAAGCTCTTAAGCTATTTGTCCTGGTGCCTTCAGTGTGTGAGCAGTCCCTGGTGCCGTTGCCTTTGGATCCTGACTCTGGGAGAGGGAAGGCTTAGGATGGTACCTAGAGCTGAGAAGGAGAGTGCTGAGAACAGCGTGTGTGCTGCTAGTTTGAGGGGTGCAGGTGAAGTTGTAGGCAGCAAGATCTTCCTCAGCTGGCACTGTTTTGAGCCCTGTTTTTGCCAGATGGTTTCAAGTTGGTGGGCGGAATCTGCGAGAGGGAAAAGATTTGTTTGGGCCAAAGAGGTGTGGTGTAAAGAAGAGTGTGCTCTTGGAAGGGGAAGATGAGGGCAATCTTTTTGTCCTGACACCGTTGATTTGAGTGCAGGGCCGTTTGCAAGTTGCCTCTGTCTGCCCTTGGGGTGGTTTCGAGCTGGGCCAGGTGCTTGGCCTTCTTTTGCAAGTCTGCAGCGCCATCGTGTGGTTGTTTCCATGAGCGCTGACAGTGCCCGGCAAAAAGCGCTTGGCTGGCGCGGCCCCAGTCGTGTGGAAGCAGTTGGTGGAAGAGCTCTGCTGTGCATCCTGCCTCTTGGAGACATAAAAGGATGTAACCCTGCGCGTAGCGGGGAAGCAAGACGAATCTTTTCATTGTTGGCTGAGCAGTTTCTACGCGGCAAAAGTAAAGGCAGTTTCAGCACGGCCTCTTTCTTTCAGAACCTTTTCTGTGCCATCATGAACATGCTCAACATGCCACTCGCACCCGCTGAACTGCATCAAAGGCTCTGGAGATAGGCACTTTCCTTCAAGCTCTCTGTAGCATCGTACCCTCCACCTCTGGCGGATCCCAAAGCCCTTCCAAACATCCAGCAGCTGCACGCAGAGAACAAGTGCTAGAACAAGGCGTTGGCCTTCCTAGTCCTTTTAAAGTCTGTGAACTAGGCGAAACATTCCAGTGAGCAGCACTTTCCTTCGCAACTATATCTAGAGCATCATCACATTCTCTCCAAGTGGGTAAGTCCACCCTTGCAGCGCAGCGTTTGCAGCCACAGTTCGGACTGAGAGATAGGCCAGGTGAGAAAGCATTTCTTGACTATCCCTCTTCTCTGGAAGACTTGATACTCGCAGCGCGACCACGTCCACACACCTTCAGTGTGGCCAGGTTCAAGCAGCTAGAGCTCCCAGAGATGGGAGAGTCAGGAGAGAAGACGTTCCAAAAGTACCGTGTACTTACAGCAGCATTAAAACTGCACAGCAGTCTGCAGCACTGTAGACTGCGGCTTCTCCGACAGACGAGCCATCCCATTGTTGCCTCTCGCAGCCTGCTTGCTAGCTGCTCTCCTGAAGAAAAGAACTAGAAGAAAAAGCCAATGCTGGGCTGCACCTTCCCCTTGCCTTACGTAAAGCCACCTAAACTCCCCGCTGCACTCTCTACTTCCCCTCTCCTTGGAAGCGACCACTGTGTTTGCTGCATCTCGAAGCCTAAAGTTAAGCGCCAGTGGTTTTGGGGATGGTTGGAAGAGGGATAAGTAGTAGCACAAGGAAGTAGTTGTCGTTGAACTTCCTCCTTCTCAGTGCTAACGTGAATTGGGCAGGCAGGCGAGTGCTAGCCACGCTCCTTTCTCAGTTTGTACGCTGCGGACACGAGTCCGGTGCTCTGCGCCTTCGTTCGGCCTCTTTAGTACCCATGTCGCTCTTTCATTCAGCCGGAGTCGAAGCGTCGTCTACTTCTCGCCCAGAGAGCACGGTGCCGGAAGAGAAATGCCCCAGCCGACTGCTTCTGCCGACACACGCCTGGTCTATGCACTTTCCCTCGCAGCGACATACAGCAGCACTTTCGGTCTTTCTTGTCGTCCAAATGGAAAGGGAAAGATTCTCTGCTATGTCCCGCCCAGAGAACAGTTTTAGGTCAACCAGCACGCCCAGAGCTTGCCCTCGACGCGTGGAAACTTGTGTTTGCACCACATTCAAGTGGTAGCCGTCTTTCCTTGACAGGCTGCAGAACGCCGTCAGATCCCGGTGCTCTCTGCACCTGCCTTCTCAGTTCCAATACCGCCGCGCACAATACAGCCTTGCAGGAAGCAAACATGCGGATAGTCATGTCGCTCAGAAGAAAGTGCCAGGACGAAAAGATGTTCTTCCTTTCTCCTCGTCGCCCATATTGTGGTACTGTATTAAAAGCCTTGGCCAGCGAAAGGCTAATCCAGCAAGTGTTTCTCACCTGATGCATTTCGCTGAGGGAGAGCTGAGGAAAATCCTTGCACAGCACACTGCGGATGCGTGCAGTACACATGCTGAAGAGAGCCACAGCTAAAAGTCATCGCTGGGCGTCAGTTCTGTCCAGACGGCAGAAGGCGAAGAACGAAGCAGCTGGGCACCGCGTTAACGTACTCAGTGGACCGAATTTCAAATGTCCAGCCAAAAGCTGCTTCATAAGCAGATTCAGCTGAGAATGCTCTGGCTGCTTCACAAAGTAAGGCGCAGCCGTTTCCATTCATCACACTACCTGGCCAGAAGCAGTATCCTACACCTTCAATGCTGCAGCGTCCATGCAGCTGGAGCACACGCAGTAGGACGCGTCGAGATAGAAGGCGTTCTTCAAGTACCCCCCTCCTCCAAGCAGCCTTGAAACTGGGCACAACACACTGCGGCTCGGGAGCTTCCTTCTCAGATAGACGTGCCGTCACGTTATTCACTCTCGCAGCTCCGTTGCCCACTTGCAGCAGCTGCTACCAAAGCAAAATGCTCCAGAAGTAAAAAGCACTGCCGGGCTGTACTTTCGCCTTGCCGCACGTGAAGCACCATAAACTGTCCGCTGTACTCTTTATTTCCCTTCTCCGCCGCATCTACCACTGTCATCTCTGCATCTCGAAGCATAAAGCTCGGCACAATTCTTCCCAGGGAAAGCTGGAAGCGAAATAGGTAGCAGCACAAGTAGCTGCAAGTGGAACTTTTGTTTTCAACTGCTAACGTGAATCCGAAAAGAAGCGAGCGGCAGCCACGCTTCTTCTTGCAGCCTGTGCGATGCGCACACCAGCTCGGTGCTCTGCGCCCTCATTCGTATGCTCTTCGTACCATGTCGCGCTTTTCATTCTGCCGGAGTCGAAGCGTCGTCTACTTCTCGCCCGGAGAGCACGGTGCCGGAAGAGAAATGCCCCAGCCGACCGCCCTTCCGAAACACACCAGGGCTATGCACTTTTCTCGCAGCGACATACAGCAGCACTTTCGGTCTTTTCTTGTCGTCCAAATGTAAGGGGAAAGATTCTCAGCAATGTCGGGCACAGAGAACAGTTTTAGGTCAACAAGCACGCCCAGAGCTTGCCCGCGACTCGTGGAAACTTGTGTTTGCACACATTCCAGTGGCAGCCCTCTTTCCTTTACAGCCTGCAGAGCGCCGTCAGATCGCGGTGCTCTCTGCACCTGCCTTCTCCCTTCCAAGTACCACTGCGCACAATATAGCCTTGCAGGAAGCAAAGGCGCAGATAGTCGTCTCGCAGAGAAGAACGTGCAAAGACGAAAAGATGTTCTTCCTTTCTCCTCCTTGTCGCCCAGATTGTGGGGCTGTACTGAAAGCCATGGCCAGCGAAAGGCTAATCCAGCAAGTGTTTCTCACCTGATGCATTTCGCTGAGGGAGAGCTGAGGAAAATCCTTGCACAACACACTGCGGATGCGTGCAGTACACATGCTGAAGAGCGGCAAAACTCAAAGCCATCGCTGGGCTTCAGTTCTGTCCAGACGGCAGAAGGCGAAGAACGAAGCAGCTGGGCACCGCGTTAACGTACTCAGTGGACCGAATTTCAAATGTCCAGCCAAAAGCTGCTTCATAAGCAGATTCAGCTGAGAATGCTCTGGCTGCTTCACAAAGTAAGGCGCAGCCGTTTCCATTCATCACACTACCTGGCCAGAAGCAGTATCCTACACCTTCAATGCTGCAGCGTCCATGCAGCTGGAGCACACGCAGTAGGACGCGTCGAGATAGAAGGCGTTCTTCAAGTACCCCCCTCCTCCAAGCAGCCTTGAAACTGGGCACAACACACTGCGGCTCGGGAGCTTCCTTCTCAGATAGACGTGCCGTCACGTTATTCACTCTCGCAGCTCCGTTGCCCACTTGCAGCAGCTGCTACCAAAGCAAAATGCTCCAGAAGTAAAAAGCACTGCCGGGCTGTACTTTCGCCTTGCCGCACGTGAAGCACCATAAATTGTCCGCTGTACTCTTTATTTCCCTTCTCCGCCGCATCTACCACTGTCATCTCTGCATCTCGAAGCATAAAGCTCGGCACAATTCTTCCCAGGGAAAGCTGGAAGAGAAATAGGTAGCAGCACAAGTAGCTGCAAGTGGAACTTTTGTTTTCAACTGCTAACGTGAATCCGCAAAGAAGCGAGCGGCAGCCACGCTTCTTCTTGCAGCCTGTGCGATGCGCACACCAGCTCGGTGCTCTGCGCCCTCATTCGTATGCTCTTCGTACCATGTCGCGCTTTTCATTCTGCCGGAGTCGAAGCGTCGTCTACTTCTCGCCCGGAGAGCACGGTGCCGGAAGAGAAATGCCCCAGCCGACCGCCCTTCCGAAACACACCAGGGCTATGCACTTTTCTCGCAGCGACATACAGCAGCACTTTCGGTCTTTTCTTGTCGTCCAAATGTAAGGGGAAAGATTCTCAGCAATGTCGGGCACAGAGAACAGTTTTAGGTCAACAAGCACGCCCAGAGCTTGCCCGCGACTCGTGGAAACTTGTGTTTGCACACATTCCAGTGGCAGCCCTCTTTCCTTTACAGCCTGCAGAGCGCCGTCAGATCGCGGTGCTCTCTGCACCTGCCTTCTCCCTTCCAAGTACCACTGCGCACAATATAGCCTTGCAGGAAGCAAAGGCGCAGATAGTCGTCTCGCAGAGAAGAACGTGCAAAGACGAAAAGATGTTCTTCCTTTCTCCTCCTTGTCGCCCAGATTGTGGTGCTGTACTGAAAGCCATGGCCAGCGAAAGGCTAATCCAGCAAGTGTTTCTCACCTGATGCATTTCGCTGAGGGAGAGCTGAGGAAAATCCTTGCACAACACACTGTGGATGCGTGCAGTACACATGCTGAAGAGCGGCAAAACTCAAAGCCATCGCTGGGCTTCAGTTCTGTCCAGACGGCAGAAGGCGAAGAACGAAGCAGCTGGGCACCGCGTTAACGTACTCAGTGGACCGAATTTCAAATGTCCAGCCAAAAGCTGCTTCATAAGCAGATTCAGCTGAGAATGCTCTGGCTGCTTCACAAAGTAAGGCGCAGCCGTTTCCATTCATCACACTACCTGGCCAGAAGCAGTATCCTACACCTTCAATGCTGCAGCGTCCATGCAGCTGGAGCACACGCAGTAGGACGCGTCGAGATAGAAGGCGTTCTTCAAGTACCCCCCTCCTCCAAGCAGCCTTGAAACTGGGCACAACACACTGCGGCTCGGGAGCTTCCTTCTCAGATAGACGTGCCGTCACGTTATTCACTCTCGCAGCTCCGTTGCCCACTTGCAGCAGCTGCTACCAAAGCAAAATGCTCCAGAAGTAAAAAGCACTGCCGGGCTGTACTTTCGCCTTGCCGCACGTGAAGCACCATAAATTGTCCGCTGTACTCTTTATTTCCCTTCTCCGCCGCATCTACCACTGTCATCTCTGCATCTCGAAGCATAAAGCTCGGCACAATTCTTCCCAGGGAAAGCTGGAAGAGAAATAGGTAGCAGCACAAGTAGCTGCAAGTGGAACTTTTGTTTTCAACTGCTAACGTGAATCCGCAAAGAAGCGAGCGGCAGCCACGCTTCTTCTTGCAGCCTGTGCGATGCGCACACCAGCTCGGTGCTCTGCGCCCTCATTCGTATGCTCTTCGTACCATGTCGCGCTTTTCATTCTGCCGGAGTCGAAGCGTCGTCTACTTCTCGCCCGGAGAGCACAGTGCCGGAAGAGAAATGCCCCAGCCGACCGCCCTTCCGAAACACACCAGGGCTATGCACTTTTCTCGCAGCGACATACAGCAGCACTTTCGGTCTTTTCTTGTCGTCCAAATGTAAGGGGAAAGATTCTCAGCAATGTCGGGCACAGAGAACAGTTTTAGGTCAACAAGCACGCCCAGAGCTTGCCCGCGACTCGTGGAAACTTGTGTTTGCACACATTCCAGTGGCAGCCCTCTTTCCTTTACAGCCTGCAGAGCGCCGTCAGATCGCGGTGCTCTCTGCACCTGCCTTCTCCCTTCCAGGTACCACTGCGCACAATATAGCCTTGCAGGAAGCAAAGGCGCGGATAGTCGTCTCGCAGAGAAGAACGTGCAAAGACGAAAAGATGTTCTTCCTTTCTCCTCCTTGTCGCCCAGATTGTGGGGCTGTACTGAAAGCCATGGCCAGCGAAAGGCTAATCCAGCAAGTGTTTCTCACCTGATGCATTTCGCTGAGGGAGAGCTGAGGAAAATCCTTGCACAGCACACTGCGGATGCGTGCAGTACACATGCTGAAGAGCGGCAAAACTCAAAGCCATCGCTGGGCTTCAGTTCTGTCCAGACGGCAGAAGGCGAAGAACGAAGCAGCTGGGCACCGCGTTAACGTACTCAGTGGACCGAATTTCAAATGTCCAGCCAAAAGCTGCTTCATAAGCAGATTCAGCTGAGAATGCTCTGGCTGCTTCACAAAGTAAGGCGCAGCCGTTTCCATTCATCACACTACCTGGCCAGAAGCAGTATCCTACACCTTCAATGCTGCAGCGTTCATGCAGCTGGAGCACACGCAGTAGGACGCGTCGAGATAGAAGGCGGTCTTCAAGTACCCCCTTCTCCAAGCAGCCTTGAAACTGAGCACAACACACTGCGGCTCGGGAGCTTCCTTCTCAGATAGACGTACCGTCACGTTATTCACTCTCGCAGCTCCGTTGCCCACTTGCAGCAGCTGCTACCAAAGCAAAATGCTCCAGAAGTAAAAAGCACTGCCGGGCTGTACTTTCGCCTTGCCGCACGTGAAGCACCATAAACTGTCCGCTGTACTCTTTATTTCCCTTCTCCGCCGCATCTACCACTGTCATCTCTGCATCTCGAAGCATAAAGCTCGGCACAATTCCTCCCAGGGAAAGCTGGAAGAAAAATAGGTAGCAGCACAAGTAGCTGCAAGTGGAACTTTTGTTTTCAACTGCTAACGTGAATCCGAAAAGAAGCGAGCGGCAGCCACGCTTCTTCTTGCAGCCTGTGCGATGCGCACACCAGCTCGGTGCTCTGCGCCCTCATTCGTATGCTCTTCGTACCATGTCGCGCTTTTCATTCTGCCGGAGTCGAAGCGTCGTCTACTTCTCGCCTGAGAGAACGGTGCCGGCAGAGAAACGCTCCGGGCTTCTGCCTCTGCCGAAACACACCTGGGCTATCCCTCTCAGCGTTAAGTAGCACAAAATGCTGTCTGCGTTATGGTCCTAATCTTAAGGGAAAGATTCTCGGCTTCGGCTCGCACAGAGAACTTTGCTGGGACAATACATGTGTTTTATTATCCTTTCTCGCAAGAAGACTATGGTGCTTCTTTGGAACTGTTGGCCAGTGTAAGGCTAATCCAGCAAGTGCTTCTCTCCTGACACATTTCTCTGAGCGAGAGCTTCGGCGGACAGTTGGGCTCTGCGAAGCAGAAAGTCTGTGCTTGCACGTAGCGCTGAGGAGAATCTGTGCACAGCGCGCTCTGGATGCGTGCAGTACACACACTAAAGAGAGCCAAAGCTCAATGTCTCAGTTCTGTCCAGCGCCGGAAATTGAGAAGAACGCAGCCCCAGAGCTCTGGGCTGGAGTGTGCGATGGTTATGAGCTGTGCCGCTCTTCTGCGTGTCTACTGCACGCATCCATAGTGTACAGTGCAAGGATTTTCCTCAGCTCTCGCTCAACGAAATGCATTAGAAGGGAAGCACATGCTAGATTAGCCATTCGTTAGCCCACGCTTTCAGTAGAGCACCACAATCTGGGCGACGAGGAAGAGCAAAGAAGAACATCTTTTCGTCTTTGCACGATCTTCTCTGCGAGACATCTCTCCACGTCTTTGCTCCCTGCAAGGCTGTAAGGTGCGCGGTGGTACTTGGAAGGGAGAAGGCAGGTGCAGAGAGCACCGCGATCTGACGGCGCTCTGCAGGCTTAAAGAAAAGAAAGCTACCACTTGAATGTGGTTCAAATACCAATTTCCACGCGTCGCGGGTAAGCTCCGGGTAAGCTTGGTGACCTAAAACTGGGCGCTGAGTGAGACGTAGCCGAGAATCTATCCCTTTACATTCCGGCTCCAATGCAAACAGAATGCGATGCTACTTAGCGCTGCGAAGGAAAGTGCATAGCCCTGGTGTGTTTGGGAAGGATCAGCAGCCTGGAGCGTTTTTCTGGAGCCTTTCTCCGCTGGCACCGTGCTCTCTGGGCGAGAAGTAGACGACGCTTCGACTCCGGCAGAATGAAAGCGCGACATGGTACGAAGAGCATTAAAGAATGAGGGCAGAGCACCGAGCTGGTGTGCGCATCGCACAGGCTGCAAGAGGAAGCCCGGCTGTTACTCGCTTGTTTCCGGATTCACGTTAGCGTTTTAAAACAGAAAGTTCCACTTGCAGCTACTTGTGCTGCTACCTATTTCTCTTCCAGCTTTCCCTGGGAGGAATTGTGCCGAGCTTTTATGCTTCGAGATGCAGAGATGACAGTGGTAGATGCGGCGGAGAAGGGAAATAAAGAGTACAGCGGACAGTTTATGGTGCTTCACGTGCGGCAAGGCGAAAGTACAGCCCGGCAGTGCTTTTTACTTCTGGAGCATTTTGCTTTGGTAGCAGCTGCTGCAAGTGGGCAACGGAGCTGCGAGAGTGAATAACGTGACGGCACGTCTATCTGAGAAGGAAGCTCCCGAGCCGCAGTGTGTTGTGCTCAGTTTCAAGGCTGCTTGGAGAAGGGGGTACTTGAAGACCGCCTTCTATCTCGACGCGTCCTACTGCATGTGCTCCAGCTGCATGGACGCTGCAGCATTGAAGGTGTAGGATACTGCTTCTGGCCAGGTAGTGTGATGAATGGAAACGGCTGCGCCTTACTTTGTGAAGCAGCCAGAGCATTCTCAGCTGAATCTGCTTATGAAGCAGCTTTTGGCTGGACATTTGAAATTCGGTCCACTGAGTACGTTAACGCGGTGCCCAGTTGCTTCGTTCTTTGCCTTCTGCCGTCTGGACGAAACTGGAGCCCAGCGATGGCTTTGAGTTTTGGCGCTCTTCAGCGCGAACACTGCACACATCCACAGTGTGCTGTGCACGGATTTTCCTCAGCTCGACGTACAATCATTTTCTTGCTGTTTCCAGAGTCTAAACTCTTCGTGAAACTCTCGTCAGCGAGATGCGGCAGGAATGAGGCACTTGCTGGATGAGCTTTTCGCTAGCCAAGACTTTCAATACAGCACCACAATTCAGGCAAGAAGCAGGAGAAAGGAAGATCATCCTTTCGTCCTTCCACGTTCTTCTCTGCGAGATGACTATCCGTGTCTTTGCTTCCTGCAAGGCTTTAAGGGGCGCGGTGGTACTTAGAACTGAGAAGGCAGGTGCAGAGAGCACCGGGATCTGACGGTGCTCTGCAGGCTGTAAAGGAAAGACGGCAACCACTTGAATGTGTTGCAAACACAAGTTTCCACGCGTCGCGGGTAAGCTCCGGGTAAGCTTGTTGACCTAAAACTGTGCCAGACGGAGCTGAGACTCTTTCCCTTTGCATTTGGACGACAAGAAAAGACCGAAAGTGTTGCTGTATGTCGCTGCGAGGGAAAGTGCATAGACCAGGCGTGTGTCGGCAGAAGCAGTCGGCTGGGGCATTTCTCTTCCGGCACCGTGCTCTCTGGGCGAGAAGCAGACCACGCTTCGACTCCGGCTGAATGAAAGAGCGACATGGGTACTAAAGAGGCCGAACGAAGGCGCAGAGCACCGGGCTGGTGTCCGCAGCGTACAAACTGAGAAAGGAGCGTTGCTGGCACTCGCCTGCCTGCCCAATTCACGTTAGCACTGAGAAGGAGGAAGTTCAACGACAACTACTTCCTTGTGCTACTACTTATCCCTCTTCCAACCATCCCCAAAACCACTGGCGCTTAACTTTAGGCTTCGAGATGCAGCAAACACAGTGGTCGCCTCCAAGGAGAGGGGAAATAGAGAGTGCAGCGGGGAGTTTAGGTGGCTTTACGTAAGGCAAGGGGAAGGTGCAGCCCAGCATTGGCTTTTTCTTCTAGTTCTTTTCTTCAGGAGAGCAGCTAGCAAGCAGGCTGCGAGAGGCAACAATGGGATGGCTCGTCTGTCGGAGAAGCCGCAGTCTACAGTGCTGCAGACTGCTGTGCACAGTTTTAATGCTGCTGTAAGTACACGGTACTTTTGGAACGTCTTCTCTCCTGACTCTCCCATCTCTGGGAGCTCTAGCTGCTTGAACCTGGCCACACTGAAGGTGTGTGGACGTGGTCGCGCTGCGAGTATCAAGTCTTCCAGAGAAGAGGGATAGTCAAGAAATGCTTTCTCACCTGGCCTATCTCTCAGTCCGAACTGTGGCTGCAAACGCTGCGCTGCAAGGGTGGACTTACCCACTTGGAGAGAATGTGATGATGCTCTAGATATAGTTGCGAAGGAAAGTGCTGCTCACTGGAATGTTTCGCCTAGTTCACAGACTTTAAAAGGACTAGGAAGGCCAACGCCTTGTTCTAGCACTTGTTCTCTGCGTGCAGCTGCTGGATGTTTGGAAGGGCTTTGGGATCCGCCAGAGGTGGAGGGTACGATGCTACAGAGAGCTTGAAGGAAAGTGCCTATCTCCAGAGCCTTTGATGCAGTTCAGCGGGTGCGAGTGGCATGTTGAGCATGTTCATGATGGCACAGAAAAGGTTCTGAAAGAAAGAGGCCGTGCTGAAACTGCCTTTACTTTTGCCGCGTAGAAACTGCTCAGCCAACAATGAAAAGATTCGTCTTGCTTCCCCGCTACGCGCAGGGTTACATCCTTTTATGTCTCCAAGAGGCAGGATGCACAGCGGAGCTCTTCCACCAACTGCTTCCACACGACTGGGGCCGCGCCAGCCAAGCGCTTTTTGCCGGGCACTGTCAGCGCTCATGGAAACAACCACACGACGGCGCTGCAGACTTGCAAAAGAAGGCCAAGCACCTGGCCCAGCTCGAAACCACCCCAAGGGCAGACAGAGGCAACTTGCAAACGGCCCTGCACTCAAATCAACGGTGTCAGGACAAAAAGATTGCCCTCATCTTCCCCTTCCAAGAGCACACTCTTCTTTACACCACACCTCTTTGGCCCAAACAAATCTTTTCCCTCTCGCAGATTCCGCCCACCAGCTTGAAACCATCTGGCAAAAACAGGGCTCAAAACAGTGCCAGCTGAGGAAGATCTTGCTGCCTACAACTTCACCTGCACCCCTCAAACTAGCAGCACACACGCTGTTCTCAGCACTCTCCTTCTCAGCTCTAGGTACCATCCTAAGCCTTCCCTCTCCCAGAGTCAGGATCCAAAGGCAACGGCACCAGGGACTGCTCACACACTGAAGGCACCAGGACAAATAGCTTAAGAGCTTGGCCTTTGCATTCCCGCTGACAGCTCAACAGCTCGAACCCAGAGAGAGCTCTGCCTGTTGGGAAAAGCCTTTAAAATCCCTAGGAGTACCTGATGTGCACATCCAAACCCGCCTTCCTTGCCAAAGAGAGCAACTACAAGCCCATCTCCAAAGAAACGGCATCCCCTCCTCCAAAATACAACACATCCAGCGACTGATCCACCTCCAGTATTGAATATGTCCAACAATTGCCCCCACACGCACAGGGGCCAGAAGAGAAATGTCTTGCTGGACTATTCCTCCCCACAGTACCTTAACATCTGCCCTAGCAACACTGGCACTATGTCCTTGCCTTCCCAAGGAAAGGCTCTCCGAGTCTCTTGGCCTTGCCTTGTCTAGTTCTTCTTAAGGTACCCTTGCTCTGCTTCCTTTGCCTGCGTCTGCCTTGCCTCGCACTGCCTACAACTTGCTGGCTTTGCTTTGCCCGGCCTTCCACTCTTTCCCTTGCCTTCCATGCAGGCAAGGCGCTGCAAACCGAGTGCAGGCAATTGTGGGCAAGTCAAGGGAGAGGTAGGCAAGGCCAGAGCAGTGAGGGGAAAGCAAATGGAGTGGTAGGCAAGAGAAGGCCCAGAAGTTAGAGGCAAGGCTGGCTGTAGGAAGGAAGGGCCACTGATGGGAAGGCCAGGCAGAAACAGGAAGGGCTCAGCAAGCCAAGGCCCTGGAGGAAAACAGTAGGCAGGTCATATGCGGGGCAGGGCCCTGCAAAGGAATGCAAGGCTACAGAGGGCTAACAGGGCAAGGCAAGGCAAGTGTTGTGTTGCCAAGGCAAGGCCAGGCAAGGCAGGTGAGAAGTACATTCAAGGACTGCTGGTACACAAAAGTGGCCAGGACCAAGTGCTCTGTGTGGCCTTGATCCCGCGTGGGTCATCTCTCCTCTGTACCTAAAAGACTTGAGCTACCTGCTTTCCCTTGTATGCAAAAGAACTCTCTTTCTGGTCCCCGAGCTCAAGGGCAAAATGTGAATTGCCCCTCCAAGGTTCAAGACATGCAAGGATTGCTCCCAGACAAAGGCTGCCCACAGAGATGAGTGTGGCAACATGCGTCCTCCCCTGGTCTTCCTCTCATGGGATCCTGAAACACCGGAGATGCTTGAGAGCTTTGAGATTCCTCGGAGGAGCAGAAAGGGCAGGGCAAGGCCCAGAAATGTCATTGAAAAGGGGTGTTGAATTCCAGGTGGGGGAGGGGTGAGCAAGGTCATGCAAGGCAAGGGAGGGGTTCAAGAGCAAGGCAAGGCAAGTGGTGGCTTTGCGAGGCGAGGCAAGGCAATGAGGGTCCTAGAAGGAAAAGGAAAGATGAGGCCAGACCTAGACGAATGTGAAAGGAAGTCAGGTGGGGGATGGGTGAGCAAGTCAGTGCAAGGCAGGGGAGAAAAGGCAGGTTGAGGGAAGGCTACAGAGGGGGCAGCAAGGAAATGCAAGGCATGGGGAAGCATGCGAGGAGTGGGTGCTGCCAGCCGGCGGGGATGGCAGGGGTGGGGCCACTGCAAGTAGCATGGTGGGGATGTGGAGGGGGTGTTAGTGTGCGGGAGGTGTGTGTGTGTGTGTGTGTGTGTGTGTGTGTGCAGTGGAGTGCAGGGTAAGTGCAGGTGTGTGTGTGCGTATACGGGGGTTTTGTGCCAGGTGCTGTGCCGGGGAGAGCCATTCCACCGCAAGGAAGGTGTGGGAGTGAAAGGAGTAAGATAGATGTGTCTTTACAAAGAGACCGTGTGAATCTCTCCTTAGACGAGGCTAGGAATTTACAGGGAGGGAAGTAACAGAAGAAAGTATTCGTTCTAGAAACTGTTACTAATCAACAGAGACTGTTGCTCAGCCAAGGCCCTGCTAAATTCCTGAACCTAGAGCAAGGCAGCAAAGACTTCCCAGCATTAGGAATAGTTTGGTTTTCTTCCTTTTCCATTCCAAAAGGGGAGTGCATATTAGAGGGGGGCATAGAGTAGGCAGTTCCGGAAGTCTGTAATTCCCGAGTACCTCAGAGGGTGCTGTTGCCAGGAACTTAGCATCAGAAGGGGGCTGCATCCCGCAATCATTTGAGAGACTCCATGGCAAAAGCCCCATGGCCTCTCCCTGGAGTTGAAGAATGTTACAGGACTCCTCTGTCTCCTTTTTGGTGGATGAAGAAACTCAGAAAGCCACACTTCTGCCAGAACTCTCCAAGATGCCCCCTTTGCTCCCCGTGACTCCATCACTGCCCAGGAAGCTGTCTTTTCTACCACAGCAGTTTGACATACAGTTAAAAGTCGTGTGGCAGAGAAAAAAGGCAAGAATTGGTTTCCAAGGGATGGCAAACAAGAGATACCAGAACCTTTGGCCCTACCAATATTAAAGCAACTCCATTAAGAGAGTCCTTGCACTTCCTGAGGATTGGCAGAAGCCTATCTTATGACGTATGTTGCTGGGGGTCTTTTTAGACTGGCAAAAGGAGCTGTTGAAGGTTGCTTGATCTGTGCTAAAGCCAACAGCCAAGTTACAAAGTAACTTGCTAGAGGAGGGAGGCCTTGGGCTGCATGGCCCTTCCAAAGATGCCAGGTGGATTTTCCGGAGATGCCCCAAGTGGCAAGGCTTAATATCTTCTGGTAATCGTATGTCAGCTAGCAAGGTGGCCAGAAGTATTTCCAACTACTTCAGTAATGACAGGATCAG
Organism: Aphelocoma coerulescens; assembly: GCF_041296385.1. NCBI lineage: Eukaryota > Metazoa > Chordata > Aves > Passeriformes > Corvidae > Aphelocoma > Aphelocoma coerulescens. The sequence goes on from NW_027183464.1 coordinate 446,015, forward strand.
TTCTTAAGGCATTTTTGGAACAAATCATTCCAAGATACAGCATTGTAGAAGCAATAGACTCAGATAGGGGAACTCATTTTGCAGGAAAGGTCCTTCAAGGGGTTTTGGCTTCTTTAGGAACACAATGGAACCTCCATAGGCCCTGGCACCCCCAGAGCTCGGCTCGGGTAGAAAACAATGAAGAGAGAAATAAACACCTTTTGAAGCTGGTAATAGAAACCAAGATGCCATGGGTAGGGCTCTGGACATTGGCTTTGGTGAGAATGAGCGCCCAACCCAGAAGAGAGATTCAGTTATCTCCCTTTCAATCGTTGTTTGCAATTACCCTGGTAAGTCTCCACCTAGTGGGGGGGGGGGGGGGTAGAGGCAAGTGATGTATATTTAAAACCATCTGTGGCCAGGATCCTGCTTCTTGTGAAACCCCTTCAACAGGAAGCTCAGCCGGCACAAGTCCGGCCTTTGGACTTTGTTGCTTGTAACATCCAACCAGGAGATTGAGTCCTAGTTAAGGAGTAGAAAGAAGCGCCAGTGCTGGTGAAATGGCGTGGCCCATTCCAAGTGTCACTGACGACAGAAAACAGCCGTCAAGTAAGCTGAACACAGGTGAACCCGTCCCTCTCGGGTCAAGGTCTCTGAAGCCTCGGAGATTTGCACATCTCAGTTGGAGGAGAAGGCCGGGAGGCCGTGACTGACACTCTGCAGGAGTGGGCCGGAGCAGTAGGCAGTGCTTCGACATCGGAAGAAGCCCCGCAGTCCTACCTTCAGACCGTCTGCTGAAATAGACTGTATAGGCATCCCTCCTCTAGAATCTCCACTCACTTGGGGGCTAATACTTGTGGCCATTTTGTTACGTTAAGTGGTTTCTGTGTCTTCAATTGCCACAGGTGCTGCAGAAGACAACGGGAAAATTAGACTAGCTAATTAGATGACACTATTAAAACATTTTCCTTACTAATTCTACTTTGATATGGTCAGCTGAGTTTAGGCCAGGAGTGGGAGAATCAATTTGCAGCCTTAGGAGAAGAAGTAGCAAAAGTTTTTAACCTTAGCAATTGCTGGCTCTGTGGAGGGCCAGGAGGATCTGAAGAGTGGCCATAGTTGGCTAGCCCAGCTGAACCTAAATGGTGGGTCAATGTGAGGGCCACAGTGGGATGGGATTTGGGGCCAAAGAAGGAAGTTCATGGCCACTTCATTCTTCTCCAACAGGCACTTATTGCCTAAATAGGATAGGGCATGTCTATGTAGGAAAAGGCAATTGTCAATTGACTTTCCCTCTGGGCTTGAACAACTGGGTTTGGACCCCCAATTGCCCTCCTTCCAATTGTTCCAAATATCAAGGCAAATGCAATCAAATACCTGTTCGGCTCACTAACAGTAGCTGCGTAAGGCGTTCTTATCACACTTGCCAAAAATATTTGGAAGCCTGTAAAGCAATGGGGAGGGACAAGGGGTTTTTTTGACCACCTGTTTTTGAGCAGTCCCCACAAAAATTCCACAAGTAGAAGACATGTTGTTTGTGATTATCAGTGGGAATGGCCACACCGGATTGGAACTCAAAGCCTTTTAGTGAGTTCTGCTCCAAATCCAACCAAGCAGCTTGCAGATGTAAATGTAGGTGGGAACCCTGTGCGGGAGCTTGGAAATGCAAATGCTGGGACCCTTATGGTGGGGCAACTCTTGTTGGGGGACCGTTAGGCCCGGGAATCCTACTGTATTTTGAGCCACCAATTGATGACCATGGGTAGGTTCCTTTGCTAATGGAACACGGGCTTTGAAAGGACAGTATTGGATTTGTGGCCATGCTTAGCTCAGGTTACCTCCAAACTGGTCAGGGATATGGTATATTTAGTAGACTGTTGTTCTTTTTGCTACTACAAGTTCTGGGAAATCGCTTAGGAATCAAAATCTGTGATGATTTAATTAGAGAAAAGCAGTCAGCTGATGCAGCCCTGGCTGGACGGAGCACCCCAAAACGGGGAAATGATGAACGGCCAACAGAACAAGTTACCCAACACGATGGACCAGCCCCTTGGAAACCTAAGGAATTAATCCCAGATGCCTGGGAACCCACTTATCATTTGAAGGAGATAATTAGGTTACAAGCTGTCTCGGAAATAATTACCAACCAGCCAGCCACAGCTCTTGACCTTTTTGCTGACCAACCCACTTAAATGAGGAAAGCGGTATTTCAACATTGGATGGTATTAGATTATCTGTTGGCAGAAGAAGGAGGAGTTTGTGGGAAATTAAATGACTCGAGCTGCTGTTTGCAAGCAGATGACAGCGGAAAAGTGGTCAAACAAATAACAAAGGAAATAACGTCAGCTCGTGGACCTGTCCAAATGTTGAAAGGATGGGAATGGGACATATTTTCATAGTTAACTGGCCAGCTATGGGCTAAATGAATACGATTTCTCCTCTTATATGCTATAGCAATTCTCATCTTTTTACCATGTGTGACACCATGCTGGCTGCAGCTCTTTCAGCAGGTGCTCAAGGGGATGCCGCTAGCAGCCATGCCTACCTGATCCAGAAATGACTACAAAAGGACAGAAAAGAATGTCACTGCAAATAATAGCAAAACCCAAGAAGACTCCAGAAGAAAAAATTAAATCCATGGTAATTAAGGTTTGTAAAGACAAATACAGAGCAAATAAAAAGAGGAGGGATTAAAAGGAATGAGATGGATGAGTATTTACAAAGAGACCGTGTGAATCGGCCTGTAGACAAGGCTAGGAAGTTATGGCTAGTGAAGTAACAGAAGAAACTAGGAGTTCTGTAGAACTGTTACTAATCATCAGAGACTGTTGATTAATCAAGGCCGTGTTAAATTCCTGAACCTAGAGCAAGGCAACAAAGACTTAAGAGCATTAGGAATGGGGTTCTTTTCTTTCTTCTCGATGCCAAGAGGGGGGTGCATATTAGAGGGGGGCGCATAGAGTAGGCAGTTCCGGAAGTCTGTATCTCCCGAATACCTCAGCCAGTGGGGAAAAGGAAGAGGGTGCTGTGGCCGGGAACTTGGCATCAAAAGGGGGCTGCATCCCGCAACCGTTTGACAGACGCCATGGGAAAAGCCCCATGGACTCTCCCTGTAGTCGAAGAATGTTGCAGGACTCCTCTGTCTCCTTTTCGGATATAAACCTCAGGCATCGTGGATTAATTTTCCCTAACGGCAGCGACCTGCCGCGTGGTCTCCGTGCTCCTCTCCAGCCCCCCGGGACGTGTAAAATAGTTCCCAGCGGCTCCCACCGCGCGTTGCAGACGGCTGCGCGGCCCCGGGGCTGCCCGCAGTGCTCCCCTGCCCCGCCAGGGCTGCCCGCGGGCTGCGGAGCCGCCTCGCCACCGGCGCGGCCAGGGCCGGGGCCCTTCTCGACAGCAGCCGAGGGGCTGCGGAGCGGGCGGCTGCCGGACGATCAGCTATTTTATGCCGCGCGGTGCTGCCGCCTCCATCTAGCTCTCCATCACGCCGCCGCCCGCCGCCCGCCTGGCGCGCTCACGCTCGGCCGCGCTCGCCGCCCGCCCAGCCTCGCCGGAAGCTCTCCCGCCCGGGCTGTGCCCCGGCTCCGCCGGCAGCTCGGCAGGGCCCGGCCGCACGCGTGCTGCGTGGCTCGGAGCAGCCGCGTTGCGCCGCAGGCGACGGGGAAGGCGGGGCGGGCCGGCGCCATCGTGGTAGCGCGAGGAGAGGAGCGCCCGGGCGGGGCGGCGAGCGGCGCGGCGGTGAGCGCTTCTGCTTCCTGTCGCTCGGCGGCCGCCCACGGCAGGTGCCGTGTGACCCCGCGGAGCGGCGGGGCCGGCCGGGCGGTGCGCGGCGAGGCTTTCGGCCAGCGGCGGCCACAGCGAGAGGCTGCTGGCACTGCCCGTGCCGGTGGAGAGAGCGGGGATCCGAGGCCGGCCTTCCCCGGGCGACGAGGGGAGGCCGCCTTTGCCGCGCTGCCCTCCGTGCAGCATGTGGCCGATTCCGGCGAACCCGGGGTCTCCGCAGCGGCGCGGGCGGGAGGGAGTGGGGAGCGCGCTCGGTGCCGTGCCGGCCGCTCCCGGCCAGCGCTGCGCTGCGCCGAGGCGTTTTCCCGCCCGTCCTGGGAAGGACATAAGCGACACCGTAGTTGGAGCTTAGCTGTCAGGGGGAACAACTTCTCTCTGTGAAAAACGAAGTTCACTCTCCTGTGAGAATTTAAAGGGGTTTAATATAAAGACAATAAGAGACACATCAAATAAAGCAACGGGGTAACAGCCAGTTGCCTTGGCGCTCTGCCAAGAGCACACCTGATGCCAGAGGTCAGTCCTTTTTTATACCATTTTTACTGTCTGTTCTTTATTCATATTAAAACTTTTCCTGGAGCTGTTCTGCATGGCCACTCCTTGGTTCCGCCTTTTTAGAGCGTGCCTAGTCTTCTGCCTTGTGGTTTTATTTCTCTTGATTCTTGGGGTTGGGCCCGCTAGGCAAGAGTCGATGGTAGGGTGGATTTCTTAATTCTCCAGACAGTCAGGGCTGATTGCAGCTTTGGGCCTCTTCGTCTCTCCGGGCAGAGTGGTGATAAAATCTCCCGGACTCTCCTGGCCGCCCGTTCTCCGGGCGGAGTAGCCTTTGGGCCCTTTTGCTCCCTAGACAAAGTGTTGATTAGCAGCTTTTCGGGCCTCATCCTCTGTTCGTTTGGAGGTTATCTTACGTGCTCACACTTGCTAACATTCTTGCTAAAAAGAGAGAAAACTACATCCACACAGCAGAAAGCATTTCTAACGTTATATAATATCTACTTTATACTTTGCGAGAAGCTAATATAATATATGTTTATAACAATCCCCCCTTTTCTATTTTATAAATCATTTGGCTTGAGCAATAATTCTTTTTTCTTGGCTTCTAATGTCTGTTCGTTCTTTTCACAGATCAATTTGGCTTCTTCAAGAGGGTCTTTTGTATCACTTTGTCTTTTTAATACCATAATTTTTTGTGCTGTTCCAGACATAGCCAACTTTGGGTCAGTAGGCATTGCCACAACTTGCATGCCTTGAACTATGCTGGTGATTAGCCGAATAAAGCAGGGGATCAAGCAAGGGAGAAATATTAGACTAGCTGTAGCACATAAGAGGAAGAAACCTAGCTTCTTCCACCATTCTTTCCCCAATATGCCATCCCACCAGTTAGCAGACATCATTGATTCCCATTTTTGGACTGGTACATGGGCTATTTTTCTGATTTGGTTGGCCATATCTAGAACGGCATCCCCATTGTCATCAATTTTTAAACAACAGTCCGATGTATTGAACTTCCTGCACACACCGCCTTCTTCGGCCAGTAAATAGTCTAAAGCCAGCCTATTTTGATGTATTGCAGCTCTGGTTTGGCGTTGCTGGCTGACTATTAATTCCATAGCCCCAGCTGTTTCATTGGTTATGATTTCTACAAGAGCTTGGAGTCTGATGATACGATTCAGCATGTAAATTGGGGTCTGATATCCCCAACTTCCATCTTGTGCTTAGGTAGCTGGCCCATCTGTTTCTAATATTCGTTCAGGGGGCCATTCCTCATCTTTCCATTTTTGGAATCCTCCAATTAAATCTCTTTTCTTTCTTTTGAAGTCTTCATAGAGAGGTATACCTAATTGATCTCCCACTGGTTCTGGGAAAAGGAAAAACCCTGGTTGAATGATTCTTAGTGTACAACTCCCTTTCCAATGTGAAGGGAGTCTTGGGGATGCCCTTTTCCCACATATCCAAAAGAAGCCATCTGGTGCTTTCCAATAATCACCTTCTTGTTGATTTATATTCTCCCCAAATTTGGCTATTTCTGGGATTCCAAAATAAGGATTTTTCCTCGTGTCATTACACTGAAAGAGTCCAACTTCATGATCATATACACAGTCTTTTCCTTTTTTCTGGGCTCAATACCAAGTTGGTTTTTCTGGGACCCACCACCTTGAAGTTTTGTTACTCACTTTATAGCTTTTACAGGGAGTGTTTCCTACTTCATTAAGAAAGTTTATCCCAGTTCGCCAGAGGCATTCTTCCCCTATCACTGTTGAACTTAAAATCCACCCCTCAGGTCGGTTCCCCCCTCTTATATTTGTCCGGTTCCATTTAAGGAGTTCTACCGGGCCTACGCTGCTACCTTTCCGTGGCCATTCTTCTGTCATTAAAGCTCCTCCACAGACCCAACAGTTGGTTATGTTAAGTTCTTTACCTATCCTCTCCCCCAATTCCACAAACAGGTTTTTTCCTAACCTTGGGGTTTTTTCCTCTTTGTTGTTTGAGCTTTGCATACAGGTCCTGGCGTGGTGAGGTGAATATAGGGCGAGGTTGCTGTGCTGGCTTTGTATCTTTACTTACCACTTGCTCTTTTACCAAATCTTGGACTGTTCCCCTGGTGGCAGCTGTGGAGCAAATCAATTTTTCTCCTTTTGGACAATTGCTTCTTAGTCTGTTTCCACTTGTTCCTTAATTTTCTGTAATCCAATATTTTTCTCCCTTATGCATGCAAATACCCAATTTGGATGAGTCATAACAGTGACTGTTGATATGGGTATGAGTAATAAGAAAGAAGCCCCGGTGTCTTTCCATGTAGAGCTTTCGATAGCATTTGTAACATGGTCTTGCCGGTGTCCCAAAAGGGACCAGGAGAAGTGACAAAAGAAGGAATAACAGAGGTCCGGCATGGCTTATGAGGTTGCAACCCATAGCAGGTGTATTGGATCTTCTCGGTGGCGAGTACAGTGGCCGACCCGGTCTTGCCCTCTATTTCCTTGTCACTTCCTTTGTAGCTTTTAGGCAAATTTCTTTTGGCACCTTTTTAACTGTAGTATCTTATCGTATCTTAGGTGTTTCCCATTCAACAGGCACTAGTAATTCCCATCTGCAGAGCAAAGTTATTGCTTTTGTTGCTTATGATTTTGTCTGGATAGGGGGTCGATTTTGTGCTTGACACCCTTTACAACTAGGGTGTCGACGGTGTGAAATGCCAATTTCCCTCTAGATTAATTACTTATATTTGACGTGGTTGGCATGCCCCGTGTTAGAATGATTCAAACAGGGTATATGATGTGGCACTGATGGAAGTTGTGATTCTCCGCCTTCTTAATACAAATCACAGGCTAGAATCAGGACATGAGAGTTCCCTGTTTGATCCAGTCCCAACCCTTCCTGTTTGAAGTGAGAATATTCTTCTCCACGATGTCCCAGAATTTGTCCAGGGGCCACTGATATAAATTTGGCTTTTACTTCTCAGTTAGGTGTGATTCTTTGCATATCCCTTGGATTATTTAGATTGTTCTAGCTCATTGCCACCTGGTCTCCGTTTAAGAATCAATTTGGTATCACCTGGTTTGGATATTACAGTCCACTCTTCAGGTTCTTTTACAGGTCCTTTGATTCTGCTGGCATGGATCTACCCTCGTTCCTTGGTCTGGATTGCGGCCTCAGTCATCAGCAGTACCTGAAAAGGACCCTCCCATTGTGGAGTCAAAGATTGTTCTTTCCATGTTTTTACTAGTACCCATTCCCCTGAATGGATATTATGAATTTTGAACTCCAAAGCTGTGGTTTGAGGGATCATTCCTTTCAGCCGCAAATTTTCAAGTGTTCTGGCAATTGCGGTGACATATTTTTTGACACTTACTTCTCCTACTTCATAAGTGGCTGTTTCATGTTGAGCAGTAAGGAAGGGTAATCCGAACATCATCTCATAAGGAGACACTCCCAGGTCTGACCTGGGCTGTGTTCGGCCTCTCAACAGAGCCAAAGGTAAGCATTTTACCCATGACATTTGAGTTTCAATCATTAATTTTGTTAAAGTTTTTTTCAAAGTCTGGTTCACTCTTTCTACTTGGCCTGAACTTTGTGGGTGCCAGGGGGTATGTAATTCCCATTTTATTCCCAAGGCTTGAGTTATTTGTTGTAAGACTTTGGATGTAAAATGTGTTCTTCTATCTGAGTTTATTTTATTAACCATTCCATATCTGGGAATAATTTGTTCCAGAAGGGTTTTGCATACTATGTTAGCTGTAGCTCTAGTAGCAGGAACTGCTTCTACCCAACAAGTTAGGTGGTCTGCTATTACTAATAGGAACTTCCATCTCTGTATTTGAGGAAGTTTAGTGAAATCTACTTGGATACTTTGGAATGGTCGCAGAGCTAACTCACGGCCTCCTAATGTTGTTTTTCTCATTATTTTCCTAGTCACTCTTTGGCAAGTTCTACAGTTCCCAGTTATTTGTTTTGCTACCCCAAAGATTCCAATACACCCATAATTTTTTAGAAAATGATCACACAAGCTAGCTTGAGTACCCCAATGAGTTTTTTGATGCATATCTTCTAATATTCTCTTAGTGAGTGGCTTATTAAGTAACTGTCTCCCATCAGGAAGTTTCCGTTTTCCAGATTGATCTTGTTCTCCCCCTATCTTAAATAATTCTTTTTCTTCTTCTTTACTAAATTTGGGGATTTCCAATTCTCCCCTTTCTGGGGTCAGGATTAACAGAATTGGTTCAGTCCCATTTTCTGCTGCATCTTTGGCTTCTTGGTCTGCTAGGTTATTCCCTCTTATTTCTGGGGTCATCCCTTTTTGGTGTCCTTTGATATGCACTACGGCTATTTCTTCAGGCAATTTTAATGCTTCCAACACTTCTGAAATCAGGCCTTCATGTATCAGTTCTTTCCCCTTTGAATTTAGTAAACCCCTTTCTTCCCAGATCTTTCCAAAGGTATGTACTTTGAATCAGTATAGACGGTCCCCTTTTTGTGTGCTAAATGCTCCAGTGCTCTCTTTAGAGCGTATAATTCACAAGACTGCGCCGACCAATTTGAAGGTAGTTTTCCTTTTTCGATGGCCTGCATATTTATCCCATCGACTAAGGCATATCTTGACATTCTTTTTCCTTGCAAGCATCTGGATGAACCATCCACATATATTCTTTCCTCTTCTAAGAGGGCTTGTTCAGCTAGATCTTCTCGAACTTTTGTTTGGTATTGAGTAATTTCTAAGCAATCATGTGCCAGGTCATCTTTTGGTTCTCCATACAGGAATTGGGCCGGATTGAGGCTTTTGCTTGCTTCTATAGTTAGATCATTACTGTCAATCAGAATTGCTTCATATTTTAATAGCCTGGAGTCTGTTAACCATTTTTCAGCTTTTTGATTTAGCACATTTCGGACCGCATGGGGTGTGTATACAATCAGTTTACTTCCAAAGGTGAGCTTACGGCTCTCCTCCACCAAAATAGCGGTAGCTGCTATGGCTTGAATGCATACTGGCCAGCCACGGCTTACTGGGTCCAATAGTTTAGCTAAATAAGCTATTGGTCTTCTCACCCCTCCCCATTCCTGGACTAATACACCATGAGCTACTCCATTTTCTGCATTCACATATAAATGAAAGGGTTTTTCTAGTGAGGGTAAGCTTAGGGCTGGTACCGAGGCTAGTTTCAACTTCAGTTTTTCTAATTTATTATCATCATCATCTTTGGTCCATTGTATATTGTCTCCCCCTGTTAATTTTTCATATAAAAATTTTACTGCTTGTGTATATCTTTCAATCCATAATCTGCAATATCCCAGTAGCCCCAGCAGTCTCCTAACCTCCTTTTTTGAAGAGGGAGGAGGGAGGGATAAAATCCCTGTAATTGTTTCAGGACTTAGTTGTCAGCTACCTTTGCTTATCAGGTGGCCGAGATATTTTACTTCTGATTCCACAAACTGTAATTTCCTTTTTGATGCCTTTAGTCCCTTTTTCCCAAGAAAATTTAGAAGCTTTATGGTAGCTCCTTTAACTTTCATTTCATCTTCTCCTGATATTAGAAGGTCATCTCCATATTGGATAAATTGTATTCCTGGGGGAGTGGGGAAGGTTTGTAGTATTTCTCCCAAGGCTTGCCCAAATAAATTTGGGGCCTCACAATAGCCCTGTGGCAGTTTAGTCCACCTCAACTGGTTCTTTTTCCCTGTGTTTGGATCTTCCCATTCAAAGGCAAAAATATTTCGGCTTTCCTCTGCCAGTGGGCAGGCCCAAAAGGCATTTTTAAGATCTACCACACTAAACCACTGATGTTGAGGTGGAATTTTGCTTAAAAGAGTGCAGGGATTAGGAACCATAGGGTAGCAGGCCCGTGTTCTTTTGTTTACTTCTCTTAAATCTTGCACTAATTTATAATTTCCATCAGATTTCTTTACTGGGAGAATAGGGCTATTATGAGGGGATTTACAAGGTTCTAGTGTCCCATCCTTTATTAATTCTTCTATCACTGGTTTTAAGCCTTTTCTCCCTTCTAAAGATATAGGGTACTGATGTACACAAATGGGACCTTCTTCTTTTTCAATTGTGACCCTTATGGGGTCAAGATCTAGTCCACCCCTATTCCCTTCCCTAGCCCAAACCTCTCTGTTAATTTTGCTTTCATCTTCTTGGCTAAGTTTAAACACTTTGGCCGTCATTTTCCCTTCTTCTGGTATGACTCCAATCCCCAGTTGGATTTGTAAATCCCTTCCCAATAAATTGCTGCCAGCCTCAGGAGCTAACAAAGCATCCCCTATCCCTATTTTTGTTTCCCCTTCAATAACCACATCTTTAATGACAGGGACCTTAAATCCTTCCCCCTTTGTGTCGGGAAAGGCGCGGGAGACGAGCTCATGATTTCATGATCGGCAAGCCTCGATTTTATTGTCTTTTCATCTCTTATTTATACAACACTTAAACAGCTCATACATATTGCAAAACCTGAGCTCACGATTGGTCATCTTCTCTCGTGGGAACAACACACCCCGCGGTGATGGTTTCTTCATTCCAGTCTGCTCTGGCTTGTGTCCTGTTGGACACCCTGTTGATAAGAAACCCCTTTTCCCACGACAGGCTAACTCCTACATCCTGCAAGGCTCTATCTTATCATGTCCTCTGCTGCGCAGCCATTCCTCAGATAAGCTCTCTACACTTCCCCCGTTTTCTTTATGTGCTATCATGCTCAGAGTTGTTGTTTTTAGGAGTACCCTCTTGATACAAGTTAGAGCGCAGCTGAACAGGACTAATCCTACCAAAACCATGATCAATAAGAGAAACAATGTTTTTACCATGCTTTTTACCCAACCACCCAATCCCAGTTCACTGACCAGCCCATCTAGGCCAAAGAAACCTGTATCTTCCTTAATTTTTTGAGAGTGATTTATAAGTTGTTGAATCTCTGCATGAATAGAGCGAGAATGATCATTTAGATCCATGCAGCATAATCCCTCAAATTCTTCACACCCGTGTCCATGAGCTAACAACAGAAAATCAATAGCAGCTCTATTTTGTAATACAGCATGTTGGACTGTGCTTAAATCATCTGCAAGTGCGGACAGTACTCTACTTGTTTCATTTGCTTGCTTCACTACCCAGCAGCTTAATCTCTCTATATTGCGATGAGCTCGAGCTGCTGCCCCTCCAGGCAAAAATAGTGATGAAAAAATTACCTCCCACTTGTTCCACAAGGTCAATTCATCATCACAATTTGATTGGAGGGTCTGGGATAGGTCTCTGCGCCATCTGGTGGGGTGGGTTTTATTTGGGTGGTGTTGTGGAAGGGCTAAACTAAGCTGTCCGATTGTACACGGACCGCCAACGGGCAAGGTAGGGATGCCGGACCAAGCACGATTTCCGCAAATTAGAAAATATCCAGGGGGCAGCCTTCTGGGTATGACTGTGCCTGGTGCAGGTTTTTCCTGTGTCCTACCAGTGTGGTTGCACCACGATTTTTCCCATTCTAAACTGTTCCCTATGGGAGACAACCAAGTAGGAGTAGATACATTTTTCCAGCAGTTGGTATGCGTGCCTTCAGAGCAGTGTGAATTCCTGCTATCTATATAAAAGCAACTAGTGGCGTTTAAAGAATCAATCAATTCAATCTCTTGCGGCTCAGGCCCAAATGGGAGGCGGTCATCCCAAACGTCATACTGCTCGAAACTTTCAATGATGTTATTGCCAGTAATTCGGCCTGATCGGAACCCTGTATCATTGGCGGCTGACCTGAAATGGAGCCAAGTTGTATATGTTAGGGGGACTCCTATTAGGCACGTAAGAAAAGGAGTACTTGGGGTAGCTAAGCTGGCACAGAACGTAGTTGTATTTAATTCGTGTGCCAAAGATACCCAAACATTTTGCCTTGGATCGAATAGCTTAGGAGGGTAGCTATGCTTGAGGGCCAAAGTGCCTGGGACGCTTAGAAGACCCAATACGGCGAGTATACCGGCGGCACACATTGTCCCAGTCACGGGGTTTAACCTGCCACAGCTCTGGGACATCAAGGCCTGTCTTGCGACGGGCTTCTAGGATAGCGGAACGTTTGTTAGCTAGTATTTTCTCTGCAATATGCTTTAATTCCCACCGCAATTCTCTTAGGTGGAGGTCTTCAATATTTTCTAGTAACGCTAAACTCTGATCTAGAGGTACTCCCGTTAGTTTACCAAGATTTTCCTGAGCTGATGCTCGATTCCACTGAAACTCACAATTGAGACACCTTAACTCTGTGGACACTTGTCGCTGAAAGATCCACCACTGTAAATTACAACCTCTGCAATGAATTCTAACCCGAGCTAAATGGCAACGATTATAACAAACAATGCATGAGCGTTAGCAATGTGGCAAAAAGTCCGCGTATAATCGGGGAATGAGGGACTCTTCAATTTCCCGTTCAGAGTCTATTAGAAATTTAGTATGGAATTCCTCTCCGGTGTTATGTAGCACTTGTGAGACCACCTGTTGGAGTCGTCTCTTCTTCCTCTGTCGCGGACTGTCCCTGCGTATAAGCTGGCTTAGTCCATTTGGCAGGGATCCACTGCGGTCCTGTCGGGGTAGAAACACAAACATAACCTCTGCCCCAGTACAAAACTTTGGCTGGATCCTGCCATAATCCTGACTGGGGGTCTTTAAATCTGACCCACACTTCTGGTTGCGGATTAGAAGGTGGGGTAAAATGGATTATGGCAGGAGGAGACTGTCTATCTCCAAAAATGCAAAGATGATTTAAAACAAATAAGCATTTCAGTAGCTTGTCTTGGGTATTAGGAATGTCAGGATATTTTTCTAGATATTGTTTTAATGTACCGTGTGCTCTTTCCACAATTGCTTGACCCGTGGGGGAGTGAGGAATTCCCCTTTTGTGGACAATATTCCATTGGGTCATATATCTGGCTATTCGCATACTGCAATAGGCGGGCCCATTGTCTGTCTTAACTGTTATAGGGACTCCCATAATAGCAATACAGCTATTCATATGGCGTTCAACATGTTTGGCTGTTTCTCCTGCTTGTGCAGTTGCCCACATAAAATGACTATAGGTGTCTATAGTAACATGAACATATTTTAGCCGTCCAAAGCTGGCGACATGAGTGACATCCATTTGCCAAATTTCGTTAGCCTTTAGGCCCCTGGGGTTAACACCTGCTCCCAAACCTAGCCCCTTATTGTGGAAACTGCACACGGGACACGCTTTAACTATGGCTTTTGCCTCTTCGATTGGGATACCGAATTCCCTTGACAAGCCTTTGGAATTCTGATGAAAAATAGCATGGCTTTCTCGCGCCATTGTTTGTTTCGGGAGAATGTTTTGGGCAAGCGAGACAAGTTTATCTGCTCTTTCGTTTCCTTCACCCAGGCCTTCATTCCACATGTGGCTGCGAATATGGAGAATGGAATAGGGGTGTGACCGTTCTCTTAGGGCGCGTTTTAGTTGCAGAAAGAGTTCATAAAGCCTTTTGTTTTGTACTTCCTTAATGACTGCATCCTCAATTCTTGAGGCGACGCCCACTACATACAGCGAGTCCGAAACTACGTTTAAGGGTCCTGTGAGGTGGGTTACTGCCCAAACGACTGCAAGTAATTCTAAGGTTTGCAGGGTATCATCTGACGAGGCGTTTATTAAATGCTGATGCCATTGCTGGTCTTGTTTCCATACGACGGCTGCTTTCCTTGTCTTTCTTCCGGCGTCTGTGAATGCAGTAATGGCATTGTGGATAGGCTTATCTTCTCGCAAGGGTTTTGAAATCCAGTTCCATGCTCCTATCCACTGTAATGCCTTGGGAAACAGGGGACCAGTCTGAATTTTGGCTCCTGAGGACAACAGCGCTTCCGTGAGTGATGAAGAATTTAGCAAGTACCAGTCCAAGGCAGGTTTTTCCATTGGGAGATTGATGCACTCAGGTTCTTGTCCTCCAATTTCCAGAATGCGCAAACGTCCTTTCTTAATTAAATTAGCCAAATTTTCAAGTTTTGTGGTAATAGTTTTTCGTTGCTGCAACTGTGGTGATATCCATTCTAAAACCGTCAGCTCCCCCGTTTTCTTTAGCTGCGTAATTGCGCCGAGGAGGTGAGTTTCAGAATTCCAAATAGTAAGAGAGAGGGGGATGTCTGGATTAAGACGCGAAACAAAACCGTCTGTGATACAGGTGGTGATTTGTTGTAGAGCTTCTCGCTGCTGCGGCGTTAGGTGTACCGGTGTGCATGGATCTGATCCTTTTAGTAAGGGACGGAGCTGGTCTAAAAGAACATTAGGGATTCCTACTATTGGCTTTAACCACTGCAGATCACCTAACAGTTTTTGAGCGTCATTTAAAGTGGTGATTGAGGCTTGGATATGCAGTTTTTGAGGCTTCACTCTTTGATTGGTGATGACCCATCCTAAATACTTCCACGGGGAGGATATTTGAATTTTGTTAGCAGCTATTACTAAGGACCATTCTTGAAGAGAGGAGGTAATAAGCTGAATTTCTGTTTGGTCAAAAGGCTCCTTCTGCGCAAACAAAATATCATCCATATAATGATAAATGATGGTCTGAGGTAACTTTTGTCGCAGCGGTTGCAACGCTGCATCGACATACAATTGACATATGGTGGGAGAGTTGCGCATTCCCTGCGGCAATACAGTCCACTCAAAACGTTTGTCTGGTTCACCACGATTAAGAGCAGGCAATGAAAAGGCAAATCGCTTCGTATCATCTGGATGTAGTGGAATTGTGAAAAAGCAATCTTTCAAGTCGATAATAAGAAGAGGCCAATCTTGTGGCAACATTGCTGGATTAGGGAGTCCTGGCTGCAGCGCTCCCATAGGCTCCATACGAGCATTGACAGTTCGAAGGTCTTGTAGCAGACGAAACGTGCCATTTTTCTTTTGGATGACAAAAATTGGGGTGTTCCATGGGCTTGTCGACGGCTTGAGATGTCCTTGTTGAAGCTGCTCATTGACTAGAGCGTGTGCTTGAAGCAGATTTTCCCGTTTTAAAGGCCATTGCTTAACCACTACAGGGTTATTGTCAGTCCATCTTAGTGGCAGCGGGAAATTCCAAGCAACGGCCCTTAGCAGAAATGGCGATCATCGGTAAGCACAAAACTCATTTGGGCCAATACATCTCTTCCAATGAGGCAGTCAACTGTGGGGGGTAGAGGGGCGATAGAAAAGGTTGCGGTAGTTTTCTTGCCCTCAATTTCTACAGTTATCAGCGGAGATTTGTGTGCTAGTTTCATTCCTCCGACACCAGTGATGGCTGTCATTGCTGGCAGAAGAGGCCAATGTGAGGGCCATGTGTTCACATCGACAATGCTGGAGTCTGCCCCTGTGTCTAGGAGACTCTGTAACGTGATTGTTTCTCCTTTATAGGTTAGGGCACACGGCTTCCGTGGACGGCTATTAAGATCGATGGTGAGCAAGGTTAGTTCCCCAGTTGAGCCGTAGCCTGTATGAGCATTTGGTTGAGCCTGCAAGGGTTGCATGCCTTGTGTGGCTTGAGGCAAAGGTACAAATTGAGCTAGTCTTTGGCCTTTAGGAATCCTTACAGGTGGATGAACAGTATAAGCCAGTATGAAGATATCACCTTGTGAGTCAGCGTCCACCACGCCTGGTTGAACGAATAGTCCTAGGGCAGTGGCAGATGATTGGCCAAGAATCAAGCCTCCTACTGGTGTACCATTGAGGCAGATGGGTCCTGTGAGTCCTGTAGGGATGTTATGGATTTCAGACGTCAGGAGATCACAGTCTACTGAGGCTGCCAAGTCCAGACCGATGCTGCCACTTGTTGCTGGCTGGAGGCAGGGCAAGGGTTTGCAGCTGCTACTTGTGTCCCTGCGCGGCTGCTGGACGCGCTGCTCCGGGAGTTTCCCCGCTTCTTGTTACGGCAGGCATTCGAGTTATGCGTGTTGGATTGGCATTTGTTGCACCAAACTCCGGATGCTGAGCACTCCCGACGAAGGTGACCCGACTGGCCACATCGATAGCATCTCATTCTGTTTCCCTCTGGAGGCAACCGGGGGCGCGTGGCTGCTGCTTGGAGGGGAGCAAGGGCGGCCATTACCTGCATCTGAGCACTAGCTGCTTGTTCCTTCAATCCCTCCCCCAGCTTTTCTAACGCGTGGACTAAAAAGGCTTGAGCACCTGTGGGCAAGGTCGCAGCTTTATCTAGTAATGCCTGAGTGGTCCAATCACCAGGTATAGAGGTAATCAAAGATCTGGTGCTAGGGTTGCTATTTTGCAAAATGCACTGTTTTAAAATAGCATCTTGCATATGATCGGGTATCCCTGCCCTAGAGATAGCATCCATAACCTTATCAACAAAGGAGCTTAACGATTCATCACGACCCTGCTTGATGCTCATATATAGGGGGGTCCCTCCCGATGTCCTGACTTTATCTATTGCTCTCTTAGCTACTGCCATTGCCTCCCTAAGTTTATGCGGCCCTAGTCCAGCTTGAGCTTCAACTCTGAGATACGGGCCCTGTCCCATAAGCTCGTCTACAGTAAGGTCTGTTAAGGGGTCCCCTTGGGGTCTGGGGAGGTTAGTGCTACTTGCCGCTTCCTCTCTCCACCTTGCCTCAAAAAGCAATCTCTGAGAGGGGGTGTAAATGAGTTTCGTGATAGCCAGGATGTCGGCAGGCAGAAGAATGTGGGCATTAAAAAGATAATCTAACATCTGCTTAGCTGGTTCACTAGACACCCCAAAGTTACTGACTGTTGCTCTCAGCTGGGACAGGAGTTTCCAGTCGAGATGGGCAAACTGCGCGTTCTGACCCCCTTGCGCATTAGTAGTGAAAACAACAGGGAAAGCCATCGCTTCTTGTGCCGCTGCTAGGAGCTCGGAATCTCCCCTTTCCATGCCGTCTCGGGCAAGCGCCTGCCACAACTCTCTCCTCCTTGCTGCCATAGCCTCCGCCGGGTCAGATTCTGCCCCAGGGACAGGCTTTGTGGCATTAGAAGGGTCGGGCGGCAGCGGCGGGCATGAGGGGGTTAATGCAGAAGCGGCGATTGAAGCGGAAGGCGGAGGAGCAGGCAGGGGGTTAGGCAGCGCGGGGGATTGACTGTCAGCGGGGGGTGGCTCTGGCGGAATCTCAATAGTGGCAAAGGCGGGGGGGTTGGGGGCCGTAGGGAAAACCGAGGAGTCATTATCTTGGTTACGGGAATGCGCTATCTTAATGCCTATGACTGCTCGCTTCTCTGCCTGCACTAACAGTAACTCATTATGAACTGCTTTCCAAAGTTTGCTTATTTTGTTGGCTGACTTATCATCGTCTAAAACAAGGCTAAAAAGTTCATCCCCGTACCTCCGCCATTCTGCTGATTCGTGAATGCTGTGAGGGTCGGGAAAGGAGCCATAGGAACGCGAGTGAGTTAGTAGGGAAGGGAGGTCTTTTTCTAAGTTAAAGGCTTTAAAGTAAAGCATAAGAAGAAAGACTAAATAAATCCTGTGCTGCTTGCCTATCCATACTTACGGTACCGTTGCTAGCCCTCCAGGCTTCGGCAGCACGTATCAGCGAACCCACCGGTGTGGTCGTTCGGGCACGGAGACGGGAACACAGCTGTCCTCCGCTCTTATTGCCGTCCCTCTAGCTGCAGGACCTGAACCCAACGCACCTTTCCTTGTGGAAGTGGGGGTAGGGGGGGGTACATGACGTGCCTTCTGTTCGGGCGTCAGATGTCGGGAAAGGCGCGGGAGACGAGCTCATGATTTCATGATCGGCAAGCCTCGATTTTATTGTCTTTTCATCTCTTATTTATACAACACTTAAACAGCTCATACATATTGCAAAACCTGAGCTCACGATTGGTCATCTTCTCTCGTGGGAACAACACACCCCGCGGTGATGGTTTCTTCATTCCAATCTGCTCTGGCTTGTGTCCTGTTGGACACCTTGTTGATAAGAAACCCCTTTTCCCACGACAGGCTAACTCCTACATCCTGCAAGGCTCTATCTTATCATGTCCTCTGCTGCGCAGCCATTCCTCAGATAAGCTCTCTACACCTTTGCTCCTGTTACTTTTACCATATCATTACTTACATCCCACCCTTTTGGAATATTCATCACACAAGTCTTTTCTGCCCCAGTGTCAACTATAAATTCCAATACTTCCTCTTCGGGGCCTACTTTTAAAGTTATCAAAGGCTCCAGATGGTATTTATCCCCCCAAAAATAGAGCCCATGATTTCCCTATTTTTCTTCTGTGTGTGTCTCTTGAAATCTTTTCAGATCCCTCCTCAGGTGGGGGCATTCTCTTTGATAATGCCCTTCTTCCTTGCAATAGAAACAGGCATCCCTGGGTTGTTCTTGGAATCTTGATTGTGCTGAGGTTTTATTTTTCTTTTTCCACCATTTCTAAATCTGGAATGTTTAGGAGTGTTACCTGAGGGCTTTAGATTTTTTTTGGAAGGTACTCTCTCGCATAGTGGCTATCATGATCTTTGCTCCCACTTTGGCTTTTTCTTCATCCCTCCGGACATATATATCTTTTGAGCTTCCCTTACTAGGTCTTGTAAAGGTTTCTCATACCAATCTTCTATTTTTTCCAATTTTTTTCTAATATCTGGCCAGGCATGAGTGACAAAGTGAACTCTTAGCAGGGCTTGCCCTGCTAGGGACTCCGGGTCTCTCCCAGAATATTGTTTCATATTCTTTCGGAGCCTCTCCAGCCACTCAGTCAGGGTTTCTTCCTTCCCTTGCTGCCCCTCAAAGGCCTTTCTGACATTTTGTCCTCAGAGTGCCCCCTCTTTTATTCCCTTGATTATCAAATTACAATAATCATTCATATGTCCCCTCCCAGCTTCATCATTTTGGTTCCAGTTAGGAGGTGTAATGGGCATTTTCTGATCCCCGGGTGGACCTTGTTGGTTTTCTTTTCCCCAAATTTTTATTCCAGCAATTCTAATCATTTCTCTTTCTTCTTGGGAGAATATTATTTTCATTATTGATTGCATTTCTTCCCAAGTGAAAATGTTGGGACCTAAGAACTGGTCCAACATTTCAGCTGTACCTATGAGGTCTTCTAATAATCCTTTAATTTCTTTTTTGAAATTCCTAACCTCTGTAGAGGTTAGAGGAGCACTCACAAAGCCGCTTCCCCCTCCTCCCGTAGGTACTTCTCTTAACGGAAAGAAATGAATTTCTCGGCTTCCCTCTGTTTGTTTAGCAATGGAGGGCTTGTTGGGCTGCCTCGGAGCCTTAATGGCACCTCCTGTATTCTGGTATGGTGCTCCTTCGTTAAGAAGAGGGTTGATTTGGGAAGAAAGCACCGAACTCCCCTGGGGAGGAGGGGCAGATTCAAAGTCTGGCGCTGAAGCTGAATATTCTGTGGTGCAGAGGGTGGGGGTGGGGTATGGCAGTGAAGCCAGATATTCCGGAGCACAGGAGGCGGGCACCGGGGCTAAAGCCGGGTTTCTCAAGGCAGGAGAGGTAGGGGCTGAAGCCGGGACGTGTGACCTTTCCCTTGATGCAACTGAGGGTGCTGGGATTCCCGAGATATATGGGAAGGGTGGGATCCCCGGCATGGGCGGGGGCAGGGCTCCCCCCCAGCTCCATTGGGGCGGGAGGGCTGCCGGGGGAAAGGCCCCCGGTGCGGGCGGAGGGGGGGCTGGCGGGGGAAGCCCCGGAGCCAGGGGGAGGAGGGCAGCTTCTGGTGCTGGCGGCGGAGGCAATACTTCTAAAGGGTCTCAGCCTTTTTTCTCTTCTGTTTGCTTTTCCTCTGCGGTTTCTGATATTTTGAAGACTTTGGTTCCCAGAGGTTTTGTAATTCCTGTCCAGCAAGAAGCATATTCTCTCTCCTCAGGGTGAGATG
This sequence comes from Aphelocoma coerulescens, assembly GCF_041296385.1. Lineage (NCBI taxonomy): Eukaryota > Metazoa > Chordata > Aves > Passeriformes > Corvidae > Aphelocoma > Aphelocoma coerulescens. The sequence continues at coordinate 466,063 of NW_027183464.1, forward strand.
GCTCTTTTGAATTTACAAATACATTTAGAGCCTGGCAAATCCATGCCTCATCAGACCCGTATTTTGGCCAGTACACATGATCAGATCTGATTTCCTTTTTTACCCACTCTTTCATGCAGAATTGAATCATTTTTACTTTCTCTTTTCCTTTTGTAGAAGGATCAGTTTCCCAGTTTGCGAGTTTGACCCCGAGGGGACTGTCTCGGGGTATATCCTCTGGCACCCTTTTATAATTTGAACTTAATTTACTAGGTTGTTGTCCCATTTTCCCAGGAGTTCTCTATTACTCAAAATACCAATTTATCCCCCCCTTTGAAATACTAATTCATTCCTTTAAAACACCAATCTTCACTGCTGTAAAATACTACCCACCCTTTCACAGTACAAAAAACACCAAAAAATTTATTAGAGCCCACCTTCCCCAAAAACAAAGTTAACTTCGAATTACACAGTTTTTCATTCACACATTCACTCTTTTTTAATATTTGTTCACTCACTCATTCCTACTCACAACAGAATAATAAGGTACCTCTTTCAAGTCACTTGTTAGTATCCACCCATGGGTATGATATAATCCTCAGGATTCTGGGTGCTCTTGGATTTCCCTCAACCCAGCATTGCTAGCATCCAAACCCCAACCTCTCTTGGGGTACTTTTAGGCCCTGGGTGCTCTTGGGGTTTTCCTCAACCCAGCATATGGGGGGGTAGCTCCCACTTTGCAACCCCTTCTCTGGGACCCCGTCCCAGTCACCCCCGGAGATTCTTTCACTCCGCTTATCTCTCGCTTTGTCTCCTCGCTGGCCGCTGTTCTCGTGAACAAGACGGAACGGCAGCACTCAGAGACTGCCACACTCGCTTCGCAGATCTGGGGGCAACCAGCCCACGTCTCATTCACACACGCTCATCTCCCGTAACCACCCCCTTTTTCTTTGGACAATACTTCCCAGTCCTGTTTCTTTTCCAGTGTCTGTGGGATTTTTGTCGAGAGCGCTCTCTTTCATTTGCTTTATTTTTGTGTCTTTCTTGTCCTCCGGGTGTTGCCCTGCTGCCACCAAATCACGCCAGAGGATGCTAAGCAAAGGTCCTGCCAACTTGGGCGGGAGGCGCCTTACCCTTGCTTCTTGAATCCTCCCACGCTTTTCAGAGGCGAGGTGTAGCTCCGGGACGAGCCCTTAATTGTGAAAAACGAGGTTCACTCTCCTGTGAGAATTTAAAGGGTTTAATATAAAGACAATAAGAGACACATCAAATAAAGCAACGGGGTAATGGCCGGGTGCCTTGGTGCTCTGCCAAGAGCACACCTGATGCCAGAGGTGAGTCTTTTTTATACCATTTTTACTGTCTGTTCTTTATTCATATTAAAACTTTTCCTGGAGCTGTTCTGCATGGCCACTCCTTGGTTCCGCCTTTTTAGAGCATGCGTAGTCTTCTGCCTTGTGGTTTTATTTCTCTTGATTCTTGGGGTTGGGCCCGCTAGGCAAGAGTCGATGGTAGGGTGGATTTCTTAATTCTCCAGACAGACAGGGCTGATTGCAGCTTTGGGCCTCTTCGTCTCTCCGGGCAGAGTGGTGATAAAATCTCCCGGACTCTCCTGGCCGCCCGTTCTCCGGGCGGAGTAGCCTTTGGGCCCTTTTGCTCCCTAGACAAAGTGTTGATTAGCAGCTTTTCGGGCCTCATCCTCTGTTCGTTTGGAGGTTATCTTACGTGCTCACACTTGCTAACATTCTTGCTAAAAAGAAAACTACATCCACACAGCAAAAAGCATTTCTAACATTATATAATATCTACTTTATACTTTGCGAGAAGCCAATATAATATATGTTTATAACACCTCCATTGGCGACCTCCTTTTCCCTCTGATTCAGCTACCTTGTGGTAGGTGCGATGGTGCTGAAGAAGGGTGGCGGCTTGGCACAGTTGCTGTCACAGGTGGATCTTTGAGTGGCATGTGTGAGGGTAGGAGGGTACGGCACCCATAGCTGAAGGCAAAAAAGGTCAGGGCATGTCATCAGCCGCAGTCGTGCTAAGTTGTTCATCTATGCAAACTGCTTGCCGAGTTGTTCCTTTCTTAGGTAATGGGGGCTTGTATCAACCAGAACTGCAAATGGTCAGTATTTGCAGACAAGGTTACTTGGACTGTTGTTGAAGTGAGTGTAGCAGTTTCTATGGCATTCTGCAAAAAAAGTGACAGGTCTCCCTGTGTTCCCCAGTTCTTAACAAAGATGAAGTTAACAAACCCCTGAAAAGAGGTTTTGCAAAACTTCAGGGATATTTTCCTACTAGTACTGTAGAGACAACCATAGTCACCTTGTCTTTCCAAAAGTGAAGGTTCCCTATTTTTGTCCAAGAGCATCAAGTGCTTTTGATCAGCGTTTGTGTGCATGCATTAGCCTCGTTCTTGCTCTTCCTTGGAGAACTTTTACAATACTCACATGATCTGTGTAGGCTGCAGACTGCAGTGGTGAACTTCAAGGCTTCCAGCAGAAGGGAGATGCTGTCCACGTTTTGGATTCTCCTTAGCCTGAACCTTCAATGTCCAATAACGCAGCGTTTGGTGCTCGAGGCACTGACTCTGGCGTGCCCCTGGTCAGAGACAGTCCAGCTGCGTTACCTCCACGCGTCGCTGAAGCGACTTCGGGATCAGGAAAAGAGCTTGCTGGGCTAGCTAGCTGGCTTCTTTGCAGAGGGAAACACGGCAGGAGCCGTTGATGTCGGCTCACGTTAGCTCAGAGACAAAGGAAGAGAGGGGCTGTTCAGGTCTGGCTTCTAACAGGTTTAATGCGATAGGATGAGGATGAGGTCGGATTGATGGGAATCCGCTCCTCGGAGCCTTGTCCTCAGTTTTATAGGGAATTTGAAAACCCCCTGTAACTATTCCTGAAAAGACCTGCCTTGCTAAATTAGTGCCTTTTAAGTCTTGTGTCCCCAGGATAGAACAACAAACTCACAAAGATAACGGCAGTGGATCTACAGGACTTCTGCAGGCCTTCTGGACTGCAGACATCTCTGACCAAAGGCCACAGATGACGTGTACCCTGATCCTGCCGAACGCCCGTCCGCCCTGGACTCAGCTTCAAGGTTTGATTGATACTGGTGCTGATGTAACTATCATCTCCTTCTCTGCGTGGCCTCCCTCATGGCCTTTACCCCCAGTGGGATCGGCCATCACAGGATGAGGATGAACCACACAGAGCTATTGAAGCGAACGGCCTGTGACGGTGAAGGACTCAGAGGGGCACACAGCTACAATTAGGCCTTATGTTACTACCACTTCCCTTAACCTTTGGGGACGGGATGTGTCGGCAGCCTGGGGCATACGGATTGGGACAAATTTTTAGCAGGGGTCACTGTGCGCAAAGGTGCACAGTATCCTACACTGCCTTTGCAGTGGTTGATTAACACACCAATCCGAGTCAGACTCTGCTTAGTTAGTTGAATTAAGGGCTGTTATCATGGCTTTTCAACGATTCTCACAGGAACCTTTGAATTTGGTTACTGAAGCCGACTAGCAAAAGCTCGTATACAATTAATCACCTTACGGTACCACAAAATTCAAAGAATCCTGTTCTTCTGAATCACTTTCTCTCATTGCAATCTGCAGGCAAGAGACAACTGCCCTGGGCAAAAGTCTGGGTGTGGAATTTACTCACTAACCAGTGGGAAGGCCTGCGGGAACTTATGGTTTGGGGTCGTGGCTATGCTTGCGTTTCTACAGATACTGGGGTACGGTGGCTAGCTGCAAAATGTGTTCGCCCTGCCCTACGGCACCAGAGGCAGAACAGGCAACCTCCAAGTGATGACCAGAACACCAACCATCCAAGTGGCCACCAGAATGTAGATCATCAGCCATCAGACTCTTCTGATGATGACCAAGATGTTGACCATCAGGCAGATGGTCCTTCTACAAGCAGAGACTGGGATGGTCCTTCCACAAGCAGAGACTGAACTTTAAATTTCTTGTTATGGAGTCAGATCGTTAAAGCCTTAAGGACATATTTAGAATTAATAACTGATGTAAATTTCTATTTAGGATTAATAGTGGAGTTGTTATCTTATCAAACAAAAAGGGGGAATTGTAGATACCAAAATGCTGCTAGCGAGGATTTTCTTGCTATTTTCTAAGTCTGTGAGAGACTTTTCTCTCTCACAGAAGAGGTAGCAGAGTATGTAAACAACCAAGCCACCTGCAACCTTGAAAAGTCTGGTTTATGGTCTAGTAGAAAAATATTTTGACAATGGATGGTTTAGGATTTTAGCCAATCACCCCAAGGGGGGGGGCTGATCCTTTGTCCAATTAGACTATGAAGAAAAAAGTCTGTAAAAGAGTTTGTGAAATAATTAAATGAATAAATCTTGGTGCACAATTCCTGCCTGCTGGATCTTCTCTCCTCCTCCTCCCTATGGCTGCGGGACACAGTGATACACCCTAGGGCCCAGGCCTGCGGTAATAGACCACAATTACAAGTGAACTGCAACACAAGCAGCTAACACATTCCTCCTGTGATAAATGAGTGAACGATAAATTTTGTCTTTCGCATCTATCACTTTAACATTTAGAAGTGAGAATGTACTATGTAGAAATAGTGTTAAGGTAAAATATAGGTAAGTAAAAACAAGACTAGAGTAAATTGTAACTTCGAATGAGTGGTAACATGTTGGGAAACGTAGGAAGAAACACATGATAATAAATGTCCTTTAAGTTGAGAAATTACAGAGGTGGAAACCAAGACATCTTCAAGAAACAAAGAAGATAAACCGCATGCATCCCAGGAAGTCTGTTATCTCATCAAAACTCACACCTCCCAAAGAACCCATCAACTACAAATTAGGTTGGAGACTGAGGAGGCACCGGAGGGGGGTGCCTGCCTTCAATTCTGGAGCTACTCAGAGGACCGAGGTGGCAGTGTGCTGGCGTGTGCTGGCGCAAGGGGGCAGAGACGGAGGGGGGAAAGTTGAGTGAAGTGTAAATGACTTTCTGGGCTTAAGGACTATGTTTAAAGAAGTACTAAAGTTCACAGTAAAATGAATGGAGCCACGCCTCTAGCAATATTGCTAAGTGCTCCTGCACTGTGATATGCCTTTGTTCTACTAATAAATGCTCAATATTATGCTGCTGAAAATTCCGCTTGGGAATTCATCTTTCTCACTTCTTCCCTTAAAATCAGTTCTAAGAATTTAGTGTGAAATACATTTAGGCTTGGTCCACATTATTTTTAGTTCAAATAAACACATCTAAATTTTTTCCATCTTTCCCATTAAAGGATTTTGGTTTTGGCTCATTCTTTCAGCATTTTGCCAGCAATCTGCTCAATGCTCTTTCCTTAGGAATGAAAGCTGTAGCCTGATATTACAAAGTGTTTGGTGAAACCTTTACCATGACTCTCAAGTCGCAACATGCCAGATAATCACTGGTTTTCAAAGCTGCTTGAAGATAGAAGGAAAGCGTCAAAGGTTTATGCATGAATCAGCATCCCCTTGTCACAACGTCATGCTGCAGTGATCCTTGCAGAGCTCTAAGACTGGATTTAAAGGAGAAAAGCTCAATACTGGCTCCTGAGCCAGCAGGATGAAACATCCAAGATTGTACATATATTACTTCTGTGCTAAAACTACTGTATGAAAACGTCTTACCATTATGGCAGTTTTATAGTACTCCATAGGAGACATCTCTTTAAATGACTCTAATATCCTTTCAGTGCTAAAATTGAGAAGGGGGTTGATCCATAGTTAACTCATGTAAACACGAGTGAACTACTAAGAGACAGCAAATGTTAATCACAAAACCTAAGCAGCAGGATTCGCCTTAATCTTGTCAAGATAAGAGGAACAGGATCTTTTGAAAACCGGCACAGAGATCGCTGCATCAGCCACCGAAGAACTGCGCATGCTCCAGAAAGAAAGGTAAAAAGTGCATTGTGACAAAGACTACTGATCTTCATCAGAAAGACCCTCGAGGAAGAAGAGGAGCCTTCCTCAGTGCGCCCATCAGCGTACACAGCGCATGCATGGCACGTATGCTAATGATATTAATGACTTCCGAGAAGTAATTTCTAGAACCACTCCTATCCCAAGAATTGTGATGAATGTTCATAACTTTTACACATAATGCTGGACTGTATGGAGTGCTCTGTGTGTGTGTGTTAGGAGGAGTGATCCCCCATGCACCCAGCGCCGAATAAAGCAAATACCCGCTTCTCTGACTCTGAAGCATCTCTAGGCCTGGTTTTGGGCAATTCAAAATAGGTGAATACACATTACAACTACAGCTGAAGTTGTTGCGTAGGCAGATTGAAGAGGAAAGGATTTCATCTTCATCACTCTCCTTCTTTCTTGTTTTGACAGAATTAAGAACTTGTAAAAAATCTGATATCACTGATGCTCACCACTCTTCCAATTAGACTACGCTCACTTAGGCAACGAAGTCCAGAGCTTCGGATATCTCCCGCTTCTGCCCTAGGAATTGCTTCCAGTGCTGTACCTTTGCTCCAGCTGCGAAACCAAACCAGCAGAACCAAGGAAGTTCTCTCTGAATGAACCATTGCTCTTGAAGGCTACAACGGTAGTCATGGCAGTGAACACTGCTCTTCACTGGGCCATTCCTCTGAAAAAAAACCATGCACCACCTCTCAACCTAAACCGTTAAGCCTCCTGCTGATGCTGACTGACAAAGCGTCCAACTGCACTTAGATTCCAACAGCTACTTCCAATGACCTGTCAACAGAGCTTTGCAGACTTGCAACAGAGCAACAAACTAAAGGGGCTATGTTTCATGGCTGTTTTTCAAACATCATTGACTTATGTCCCTTTTCCAGCTTAAGTGAAGGTGGCCCATCCACCTTGGTCAAAATCAGCAGAATTTTGGCCCAATTTGTTGTTACGCAACACATCATGACACAATCTCTTGGTGTTGATGCAAAATTCCCACTGAAGTGCATGTCGTTACATGACTTAAGGCTACCTACTCACAGAGTGTCCACTCCACTGCCACACCCATTTTCTGGCCACCTTGAAATGACTGAGCTGTCTTACTGTTCCCAACATTCCTCAGGGGTACGTGACCACCATAGCCTCCCTTCTGAAGTTTAGGAACCTAAGTAGTACTAGCAATAGCAGTTTATCCAAAATCCATTTGCTCCATCAACAAACTCCGAGCAAGCGCTGAGAATTAGTTTCAAGACTTCTACATATATTTACAGAGAGCTTTTTGTTTGCTTGTTTGTTTTTAAAGCAGATGGAGTAGTGCGATGTTTCCCTGAGGCTACCAGGGCTGCGAGGCAGGCAGGCAGAGCCCTGGCATGGGTGGCACAGGGGACCCCGGGCGCTGACGGCTGCCACCAGCGCAGGCCAGCTCGGAACTGGCAGGCAGGGCTGCACCCCGCGTCTGCCACAACAGCTGCAGCTTCTGCAGCCTGAAACACAGCTGGCTCAGGGGTTCAAATTAAGAGCCAAAACCTTTTGCTGCTCAATTTGGGGCAGAGAAAGGTCATCACTTCTAGCATGGCATAAGCCTGCCACTACATTTCTGTGAAGGAAAATCACCTTGTTAGAGTGAAACTCCTGAGTAAAATACTGAAGCGCTTTCAGATTCGTATTATCTGACATTTCTGTGACCTTCTTTTATACCTGCATTGTTTCCTACTGCTGGTTTTGGGCACAAGTTCTGTGTACACTATTCTGGAAACAAAAAAATAACCCAAAACCAACACCCACTCCTCCCCCACCATCACTCCTTCCCCAGCCCCAAGCCTAACAAAACCAGCCTGCAGAATGTGCAGGATTTCAAATGAGAACAAGCATAGATGGGACATCAAAAGATGGATTCTCCTTAGACATTTGTGCATGCAGTGCTCTGCAATCAACTCCTAAATTCTACTCCTCGTACACCAAATATTTGTCTTGGGAACTCCTTGTTCTCCATTCCAACCCTTCTGAGAGGGTAATCGAGGAGTTACTCTACATATTTTAAGCACATGTTGCACTAGTCAAATCCAATGCACAGCATTACTTGACTAACTGAGGCGGTGGCAAGGTCAATTAAGACCTGTTCATGTCTTAATTTGGAGCTCTTCCAACTGCTTGAAAAGTGAAGCCTTGGACGTTGAAGGTTCAGGCTAAGGAGAATCCAAAATGTGGATAGCATCTCCCTTCTGCTGGAAGCCTTGAAGTTCACCACTGCAGTCTGCAGCCTACACAGATCATGTGAGTATTGTAAAAGTTCTCCAAGGAAGAGCAAGAACGAGGCTAATGCATGCACACAAACGCTGATCAAAAGCACTTGATGCTCTTGGACAAAAATAGGGAACCTTCACTTTTGGAAAGACAAGGTGACTATGGTTGTCTCTACAGTACTAGTAGGAAAATATCTCTGAAGTTTTGCAAAACCTCTTTTCAGGGGTTTGTTAACTTCATCTTTGTTAAGAACTGGGGAACACAGGGAGACCTGTCACTTTTTTTGCAGAATGCCATAGAAACTGCTACACTCACTTCAACAACAGTCCAAGTAACCTTCTCTGCAAATACTGACCATTTGCAGTTCTGGTTGATACAAAACCCCATTACCTAAGAAAGGAACAACTCGGCAAGCAGTTTGCAAAGATGAACAACTTAGCACGACTGCGGCTGATGACATGCCCTGACCTTTTTTGCCTTCAGCTATGGGTGCCGTACCCTCCTACCCTCACACATGCCACTCAAAGCTCCTTGCGTGGAGCTCTCGCACCACCTATGACAGCAACTGTGCCAAGCCGCCACCCTTCTTCAGCACCATCGCACCTACCACAAGGTAGCTGAATCAGAGGGAAAAGGAGGTCGCCAATGGAGGGAAGTTGTACCCCCTGACAGCTAAGCTCCAACTACGGTGTCGCTTATGTCCTTCCCAGGACGGGCGGGAAAACGCCTCGGCGCAGCGCAGCGCTGGCCGGGAGCGGCCGGCACGGCACCGAGCGCGCTCCCCACTCCCTCCCGCCCGCGCCGCTGCGGAGACCCCGGGTTCGCCGGAATCGGCCACATGCTGCACGGAGGGCAGCGCGGCAAAGGCGGCCTCCCCTCGTCGCCCGGGGAAGGCCGGCCTCGGATCCCCGCTCTCTCCACCGGCACGGGCAGTGCCAGCAGCCTCTCGCTGTGGCCGCCGCTGGCCGAAAGCCTCGCCGCGCACCGCCCGGCCGGCCCCGCCGCTCCGCGGGGTCACACGGCACCTGCCGTGGGCGGCCGCCGAGCGACAGGAAGCAGAAGCGCTCACCGCCGCGCCGCTCGCCGCCCCGCCCGGGCGCTCCTCTCCTCGCGCTACCACGATGGCGCCGGCCCGCCCCGCCTTCCCCGTCGCCTGCGGCGCAACGCGGCTGCTCCGAGCCACGCAGCACGCGTGCGGCCGGGCCCTGCCGAGCTGCCGGCGGAGCCGGGGCACAGCCCGGGCGGGAGAGCTTCCGGCGAGGCTGGGCGGGCGGCGAGCGCGGCCGAGCGTGAGCGCGCCAGGCGGGCGGCGGGCGGCGGCGTGATGGAGAGCTAGATGGAGGCGGCAGCACCGCGCGGCATAAAATAGCTGATCGTCCGGCAGCCGCCCGCTCCGCAGCCCCTCGGCTGCTGTCGAGAAGGGCCCCGGCCCTGGCCGCGCCGGTGGCGAGGCGGCTCCGCAGCCCGCGGGCAGCCCTGGCGGGGCAGGGGAGCACTGCGGGCAGCCCCGGGGCCGCGCAGCCGTCTGCAACGCGCGGTGGGAGCCGCTGGGAACTATTTTACACGTCCCGGGGGGCTGGAGAGGAGCACGGAGACCACGCGGCAGGTCGCTGCCGTTAGGGAAAATTAATCCACGATGCCTGAGGTTTATATCCGAAAAGGAGACAGAGGAGTCCTGCAACATTCTTCCACTACAGGGAGAGTCCATGGGGCTTTTCCCATGGCGTCTGTCAAACGGTTGCGGGATGCAGCCCCCTTTTGATGCCAAGTTCCCGGCCACAGCACCCTCTTCCTTTTCCCCACTGGCTGAGGTATTCGGGAGATACAGACTTCCGGAACTGCCTACTCTATGCGCCCCCCTCTAATATGCACCCCCCTCTTGGCATCGAGAAGAAAGAAAAGAACCCCATTCCTAATGCTCTTAAGTCTTTGTTGCCTTGCTCTAGGTTCAGGAATTTAACACGGCCTTGATTAATCAACAGTCTCTGATGATTAGTAACAGTTCTAGAGAACTCCTAGTTTCTTCTGTTACTTCACTAGCCATAACTTCCTAGCCTTGTCTACAGGCCGATTCACACGGTCTCTTTGTAAAGACTCATCCATCTCATTCCTTTTAATCCCTCCTCTTTTTATTTGCTCTGTATTTGCCTTTACAAACCTTAATTACCATGGATTTAATTTTTTCTTCTGGAGTCTTCTTGGGTTTTGCTATTATTTGCAGTGACATCCTTTTCTGTCCTTTTGTAGTCATTTCTGGATCAGGTAGGCATGGCTGCTAGCGGCATCCCCTTGAGCACCTGCTGAAAGAGCTGCCGCCAGCATGGTGTCACACATGGTAAAAAGATGAGAGTTGCTATAGCATATAAGAGGAGGAATCGTATTCATTTAGCCCAGAGCTGGCCAGTTAACCATGAAAACATGTCCCATCCCCATCCTTTCAACATTTGGACAGGTCCACGAGCTGACGTTATTTCCTTTGTTATTTGTTTGACCACTTTTCCGCTGTCATCTGCTTGCAAACAGCAGCTCGAGTCATTTAATTTCCCACAAACTCCTCCTTCTTCTGCTAACAGATAATCTAATACCATCCAATGTTGAATTACCGCTTTCCTCATTTAAGTGGGTTGCTCAGCAAAAAGGTCAAGCGCTGTGGCTGGCTGGTTGGTAATTATTTCCGAGACAGCTTGTAACCTAATTATCTCCTTCAAATGATAAATGGGTTCCCAGGCATCTGGGATTAATTCCTTAGGTTTCCAAGGGGCTGGTCCATCGTGTTGGGTAACTTGTTCTGTTGGCCGTTCATCATTTCCCCGTTTTGGGGTGCTCCCTCCAGCCAGGGCTGCATCAGCTGACTGCTTTTCTCTAATTAAATCATCACAGATTTTGATTCCTAAGCGATTTCCCAGAACTTGTAGTAGCAAAAAGAACAACAGTCTACTAAATATACCATATCCCTGACCAGTTTGGAGGTAACCTGAGCTAAGCATGTTGGCCACAAATCCAATACTGTCCTTTCAAAGCCCGTGTTCCATTAGCAAAGGAACCTACCCATGGTCATCAATTGGTGGCTCAAAATACAGCAGGATTCCCGGGCCTAACGGTCCTCCAACAAGAGTTGCCCAACCATAAGGGTCCCAGCATTTGCATTTCCAAGCTCCCGCACAGGGTTCCCACCTACATTTACATCTGCAAGCTGCTTGGTTGGATTTGGAGCAGAACTCACTAAAAGGCTTTGAGTTCCAATCCGGTGTGGCCATTCCCACTGATAATCACAAACAACATGTCTTCTACTTGTGGAATTTTTGTGGGGACTGCTCAAAAACAGGTGGTCAAAAAAACCCCTTGTCCCTCCCCATTGCTTTACAGGCTTCCAAATATTTTTGGTAAGTGTGATAAGAACGCCTTACGCAGCTACTGTTAGTGAGCCGAACAGGTATTTGATTGCATTTGCCTTGATATTTGGAACAATTGGAAGGAGGGCAATTGGGGGTCCAAACCCAGTTGTTCAAGCCCAGAGGGAAAGTCAATTGACAATTGCCTTTTCCTACATAGACACGCCCTATCCTATTTAGGCAATAAGTGCCTGTTGGAGAAGAATGAAGTGGCCATGAACTTCCTTCTTTGGCCCCAAATCCCATCCCACTGTGGCCCTCACATTGACCCACCATTTAGGTTCAGCTGGGCTAGCCAACTATGGCCACTCTTCAGATCCTCCTGGCCTTCCACAGAGCCAGCAATTGCTAAGGTTAAAAACTTTTGCTACTTCTTCTCCTAAGGCTGCAAATTGATTCTCCCACTCCTGGCCTAAACTCAGCTGACCATATCAAAGTAGAATTAGTAAGGAAAAGGTTTTAATAGTGTCATCTAATTAGCTAGTCTAATTTTCCCCTTGTCTTCTGCAGCACCTATGCCAATTGAAGACACAGAAACCACTTAACGTAACAAAATGGCCACAAGTATTAGCCCCCAAGTGAGTGGAGATTCTAGAGGAGGGATGCCTATACAGTCTATTTCAGCAGACGGTCTGAAGGTAGGACTGCGGGGCTTCTTCCGATGTCGAAGCACTGCCTACTGCTCCGGCCCACTCCTGCAGAGTGTCAGTCACGGCCTCCCGGCCTTCTCCTCCAGCTGAGATGTGCAAATCTCTGAGGCTTCAGAGACCTTGACCCGAGAGTGATGGGTTCACCTGTGTTCAGCTTACTTGACGGCTGTTTCTGTCGTCAGTGACACTTGGAATGGGCCACACCATTTCACCAGCACTGGCGCTTCTTTCTACTCCTTAACTAGGACTCAATCTCCTGGTTGGATGTTAAAAGCAGCAAAGTCCAAAGGCCGGGCTTGCGCCAGCTGAGCTTCCTGTTGAAGGGGTTTCACAAGAAGCAGGATCCTGGCCACAGATGGTTTTAAAAATGCATCACTTGCCTCTACCCCCCCACTAGGTGGAGACTTACCAGGGCAATTGCAAACAACGATTGAAAGGGAGATAACTGAATCTCTCTTCTGGGTTGGGCCCTCATTCTCACCAAAGCCAATGTCCAAAGCCCTACCCATGGCATCTTGGTTTCTATTACCAGCTTCAAAAGGTGTTTATTTCTCTCTTCATTGTTTTCTACCCGAGCCGAGCTCTGGGGGTGCCAGGGCCTATGGAGGTTCCATTGTGTTCCTAAAGAAGCCAAAACCCCTTGAAGGATCTTTCCTGCAAAATGAGTTCCCCTATCTGAGTCTATTGCTTCTACAATGCTGTATCTTGGAATGATTTGTTCCAAAAATGCCTTAAGAACTGATCCTGTCATTACTGAAGTAGTTGGAAATACTTCTGGCCACCTTGCTAGCTGACATACGATTACCAGAAGATATTAAGCCTTGCCACTTGGGGCATCTCCGGAAAATCCACCTGGCATCTTTGGAAGGGCCATGCAGCCCAAGGCCTCCCTCCTCTAGCAAGTTACTTTGTAACTTGGCTGTTGGCTTTAGCACAGATCAAGCAACCTTCAACAGCTCCTTTTGCCAGTCTAAAAAGACCCCCAGCAACATACATCATGAGATAGGCTTCTGCCAATCCTCAGGAAGTGCAAGGACTCTCTTAATGGAGTTGCTTTAATATTGGTAGGGCCAAAGGTTCTGGTATCTCTTGTTTGCCATCCCTTGGAAACCAATTCTTGCCTTTTTTCTCTGCCACACGACTTTTAACTGTATGTCAAACTGCTGTGGTAGAAAAGACAGCTTCCTGGGCAGTGATGGAGTCACGGGGAGCAAAGGGGGCATCTTGGAGAGTTCTGGCAGAAGTGTGGCTTTCTGAGTTTCTTCATCCACCAAAAAGGAGACAGAGGAGTCCTGTAACATTCTTCAACTCCAGGGAGAGGCCATGGGGCTTTTGCCATGGAGTCTCTCAAATGATTGCGGGAAGCAGCCCCCTTCTGATGTTAAGTTCCTGGCAACAGCACCCTCTGAGGTACTCGGGAATTACAGACTTCCGGAACTGCCTACTCTATGCCCCCCTCTAATATGCACTCCCCTTTTGGAATGGAAAAGGAAGAAAACCAAACTATTCCTAATGCTGGGAAGTCTTTGCTGCCTTGCTCTAGGTTCGGGAATTTAGCAGGGCCTTGGCTGAGCAACAGTCTCTGTTGATTAGTAACAGTTTCTAGAACGAATACTTTCTTCTGTTACTTCCCTCCCTGTAAATTCCTAGCCTTGTCTAAGGAGAGATTCACACGGTCTCTTTGTAAAGACACATCTATCTTACTCCTTTCACTCCCACACCTTCCTTGCGGTGGAACGGCTCTCCCCGGCACAGCACCTGGCACAAAACCCCCGTATACGCACACACACACCTGCACTTACCCTGCACTCCACTGCACACACACACACACACACACCTCCCGCACACTAACACCCCCTCCACATCCCCACCATGCTACTTGCAGTGGCCCCGCCCCTGCCATCCCCACCGGCTGGCAGCACCCACTCCTCGCATGCTTCCCCATGCCTTGCATTTCCTTGCTGCCCCCTCTGTAGCCTTCCCTCAACCTGCCTTTTCTCCCCTGCCTTGCACTGACTTGCTCACCCATCCCCCACCTGACTTCCTTTCACATTCGTCTAGGTCTGGCCTCACCTTTCCTTTTCCTTCTAGGACCCTCATTGCCTTGCCTCGCCTCGCAAAGCCACCACTTGCCTTGCCTTGCCCTTGAACCCCTCCCTTGCCTTGCATGACCTTGCTCACCCCTCCCCCACCTGGAATTCAACACCCCTTTTCAATGACATTTCTGGGCCTTGCCCTGCCCTTTCTGCTCCTCCGAGGAATCTCAAAGCTCTCAAGCATCTCCGGTGTTTCAGGATCCCATGAGAGGAAGACCAGGGGAGGACGCATGTTGCCACACTCATCTCTGTGGGCAGCCTTTGTCTGGGAGCAATCCTTGCATGTCTTGAACCTTGGAGGGGCAATTCACATTTTGCCCTTGAGCTCGGGGACCAGAAAGAGAGTTCTTTTGCATACAAGGGAAAGCAGGTAGCTCAAGTCTTTTAGGTACAGAGGAGAGATGACCCACGCGGGATCAAGGCCACACAGAGCACTTGGTCCTGGCCACTTTTGTGTACCAGCAGTCCTTGAATGTACTTCTCACCTGCCTTGCCTGGCCTTGCCTTGGCAACACAACAGTTGCCTTGCCTTGCCCTGCTAGCCCTCTGGAGCCTTGCATTCCTTTGCACGGCCATGCCCAGCACATGACCTGCCTACTGTTTTCCTCCAGGGCCTTGGCTTGCTGAGCCCTTCCTGTTTCTGCCTGGCCTTCCCATCAGTGGCCCTTCCTTCCTACAGCCAGCCTTGCCTCTAACTTCTGGACCTTCTCTTGCCTACCACTCCATTTGCTTTCCCCTCACTGCTCTGGCCTTGCCTACCTCTCCCTTGACTTGCCCACAATTGCCTGCACTCGGTTTGCAGCGCCTTGCCTGCATGGAAGGCAAGGGAAAGAGTGGTAGGCCGGGCAAAGCAAAGCCAGCAAGTTGTAGGCAGTGCGAGGCAAGGCAGACGCAGGCAAAGGAAGCAGAGCAAGGGTACCTTAAGAAGAACTAGACAAGGCAAGGCCAAGAGACTCGGAGAGCCTTTCCTTGGGAAGGCAAGGACATAGTGCCAGTGTTGCTAGGGCAGATGTTAAGGTACCGTGGGGGGGAATAGTCCAGCAAGACATTTCTCTTCTGGCCCCTGTGCGTGTGGGGGCAATTGTTGGACATATTCAATACTGGAGGTGGATCAGTCGCTGGATGTGTTGTATTTTGGAGGAGGGGATGCCATTTCTTTGGAGATGGGCTTGTAGTTGCTCTCTTTGGCAAGGAAGGCGGGTTTGGATGTGCACATCAGGTACTCCTAGGGATTTTAAAGGCTTTTCCCAACAGGCAGAGCTCTCTCTGGGTTCGAGCTGTTGAGCTGTCAGCGGGAATGCAAAGGCCAAGCTCTTAAGCTATTTGTCCTGGTGCCTTCAGTGTGTGAGCAGTCCCTGGTGCCGTTGCCTTTGGATCCTGACTCTGGGAGAGGGAAGGCTTAGGATGGTACCTAGAGCTGAGAAGGAGAGTGCTGAGAACAGCGTGTGTGCTGCTAGTTTGAGGGGTGCAGGTGAAGTTGTAGGCAGCAAGATCTTCCTCAGCTGGCACTGTTTTGAGCCCTGTTTTTGCCAGATGGTTTCAAGTTGGTGGGCGGAATCTGCGAGAGGGAAAAGATTTGTTTGGGCCATTTGTTTGGTCTGGCTCTTGGAGTGTGGTGTAAAGAAGAGTGTGCTCTTGGAAGGGGAAGATGAGGGCAACCTTTTTGTCCTGACACCGTTGATTTGAGTGCAGGGCCGTTTGCAAGTTGCCTCTGTCTGCCCTTGGGGTGGTTTCGAGCTGGGCCAGGTGCTTGGCCTTCTTTTGCAAGTCTGCAGCGCCGTCGTGTGGTTGTTTCCATGAGCGCTGACAGTGCCCGGCAAAAAGCTCTTGGCTGGCGCGGCCCCAGTCGTGTGGAAGCAGTTGGTGGAAGAGCTCCGCTGTGCATCCTGCCTCTTGGAGACATAAAAGGATGTAACCCTGCGCGTAGCGGGGAAGCAAGACGAATCTTTTCATTGTTGGCTGAGCAGTTTCCAAGCGGCAAAAGTAAAGGCAGTTTCAGCACGGCCTCTTTCTTTCAGAACCTTTTCTGTGCCATCATGAACATGCTCAACATGCCACTCGCACCCGCTGAACTGCATCAAAGGCTCTGGAGATAGGCGCTTTCCTTCAAGCTCTCTGTAGCATCCTACCCTCCACCTCTGGCGGATCCCAAAGCCCTTCCAAACATCCAGCAGCTGCACGCAGAGAACAAGTGCTAGAACAAGGCGTTGGCCTTCCTAGTCCTTTTAAAGTCTGTGAACTAGGCGAAACATTCCAGTGAGCAGCACTTTCCTTCGCAACTATATCTAGAGCATCATCACATTCTCTCCAAGTGGGTAAGTCCACCCTTGCAGCGCAGCGTTTGCAGCCACAGTTCGGACTGAGAGATAGGCCAGGTGAGAAAGCATTTCTTGACTATCCCTCTTCTCTGGAAGACTTGATACTCGCAGCGCGACCACGTCCACACACCTTCAGTGTGGCCAGGTTCAAGCAGCTAGAGCTCCCAGAGATGGGAGAGTCAGGAGAGAAGACGTTCCAAAAGTACCGTGTACTTACAGCAGCATTAAAACTGTGCACAGCAGTCTGCAGCACTGTAGACTGCGGCTTCTCCGACAGACGAGCCATCCCATTGTTGCCTCTCGCAGCCTGCTTGCTAGCTGCTCTCCTGAAGAAAAGAACTAGAAGAAAAAGCCAATGCTGGGCTGCACCTTCCCCTTGCCTTACGTAAAGCCACCTAAACTCCCCGCTGCACTCTCTACTTCCCCTCTCCTTGGAAGCGACCACTGTGTTTGCTGCATCTCGAAGCCTAAAGTTAAGCGCCAAAGTTTCCAAGGATGGTTGGAAGAAGGATAAGTAGTAGCACAAGGAAGTAGTTGTCGTTGAACTTCCTCCTTCTCAATGCTAACGTGAATTGGGCAGGCAGGCGAGTGCTAGCCACGCTCCTTTCTCAGTTTGTACGCTGCGGACACGAGTCCGGTGCTCTGCGCCTTCGTTCGGCCTCTTTAGTACCCATGTCGCTCTTTCATTCAGCCGGAGTCGAAGCGTCGTCTACTTCTCGCCCAGAGAGCACGGTGCCGGCAGCGAAATGCCCCAGCCGACTGCTTCTGCCGACACACGCCTGGTCTATGCACTTTCCCTCGCAGCGACATACAGCAGCACTTTCGGTCTTTCTTGTCGTCCAAATGTAAAGGGAAAGATTCTCTGCTATGTCCCGCCCAGAGAACAGTTTTAGGTCAACCAGCACGCCCAGAGCTTGCCCTCGACGCGTGGAAACTTGTGTTTGCACCACATTCAAGTGGTAGCCGTCTTTCCTTTACAGGCTGCAGAACGCCGTCAGATCCCGGTGCTCTCTGCACCTGCCTTCTCAGTTCCAATACCGCCGCGCACAATACAGCTTTGCAGGAAGCAAACACGCGGATAGTCATGTCGCTCAGAAGAACGTGCCAGGACGAAAAGATGTTCTTCCTTTCTCCTCGTCGCCCATATTGTGGTGCTGTATTAAAAGCCTTGGCCAGCGAAAGGCTGATCCAGCAAGTGTTTCTCACCTGATGCATTTCGCTGAGGGAGAGCTGAGGAAAATCCTTGCACAGCACACTGCGGATGCGTGCAGTACACATGCTGAAGAGAGCCACAGCTAAAAGTCATCGCTGGGCGTCAGTTCTGTCCAGACGGCAGAAGGCGAAGAACGAAGCAGCTGGGCACCGCGTTAACGTACTCAGTGGACCGAATTTCAAATGTCCAGCCAAGAGCTGCTTCACAAGCAGATTCAGCTGAGAATGCTCTGGATGGTTCACAAAGTAAGGCGTAGCCGTTGCACTCTATCACACTATCAGGCCAGAAGAAGTTTCTTACACCTTCAATGCTGCAGAGTCCATGCAGCTGGAGCACACGCAGTAGGACGCGTCCAGATAGACGGCGTTCTTCAAGTACCCCCCTCCTCCAAGCAGCCTTGAAACTGAGCACAACACACTGCGGCTCGGGAGCTTCCTTCTCAGATAGACGTGCCGTCACGTTATTCACTCTCGCAGCTCCGTTGCCCACTAGCAGCAGGTGCTACCAAAGCAAAATGCTCCAGAAGTAAAAAGCACTGCTGAGCAAACCTTTTCCTTTGCCTCACGTAAAGCACTGTAAACTGTCCGCTGTACTCTTTATTTCCATTCTCCGCTGCATCTACCACTGTCATCTCTGCATCTCGAAGCATAAAGCTCGGCACAATTCTTCCCAGGGAAAGCTGGAAGAGAAATAGGTAGCAGCACAAGTAGCTGCAAGTGGAACTTTTGTTTTCAACTGCTAACGTGAATCCGCAAAGAAGCGAGCGGCAGCCACGCTTCTTCTTGCAGCCTGTGCGATGCGCACACCAGCTCGGTGCTCTGCGCCCTCATTCGTATGCTCTTCGTACCATGTCGCGCTTTTCATTCTGCCGGAGTCGAAGCGTCGTCTACTTCTCGCCCGGAGAGCACGGTGCCGGAAGAGAAATGCCCCAGCCGACTGCCCTTCCGAAACACACCAGGGCTATGCACTTTTCTCGCAGCGACATACAGCAGCACTTTCGGTCTTTTCTTGTCGTCCAAATGTAAAGGGAAAGATTCTCAGCAATGTCGGGCACAGAGAACAGTTTTAGGTCAACAAGCACGCCCAGAGCTTGCCCGCGACTCGTGGAAACTTGTGTTTGCACACATTCCAGTGGCAGCCCTCTTTCCTTTACAGCCTGCAGAGCGCCGTCAGATCGCGGTGCTCTCTGCACCTGCCTTCTCCCTTTCAAGTACCACTGCGCAGAATATAGCCTTGCAGGAAGCAATGACGCGGATAGTCGTCTCGCAGAGAAGAACGTGCAAAGACGAAAAGATGTTCTTCTTTGCTCCTCCTCGTCGCCCAGATTGTGGTGCTGTACTGAAAGCCATGGCCAGCGAAAGGCTAATCCAGCAAGTGTTTCTCACCTGATGCATTTCGCTGAGGGAGAGCTGAGGAAAATCCTTGCACAGCACACTGCGGATGCGTGCAGTACACATGCTGAAGAGCGGCAAAACTCAAAGCCATCGCTGGGCTTCAGTTCTGTCCAGACCGCAGAAGGCGAAGAACGAAGCAGCTGGGCACCGCGTTAACGTACTCAGTGGACCGAATTTCAAATGTCCAGCCAAAAGCTGCTTCATAAGCAGATTCAGCTGAGAATGCTCTGGCTGCTTCACAAAGTAAGGCGCAGCCGTTTCCATTCATCACACTACCTGGCCAGAAGCAGTATCCTACACCTTCAATGCTGCAGAGTCCATGCAGCTGGAGCACACGCAGTAGGACGCGTCCAGATAGACGGCGTTCTTCAAGTACCCCCCTCCTCCAAGCAGCCTTGAAACTGAGCACAACACACTGCGGCTCGGGAGCTTCCTTCTCAGATAGACGTGCCGTCACGTTATTCACTCTCGCAGCTCCGTTGCCCACTAGCAGCAGGTGCTACCAAAGCAAAATGCTCCAGAAGTAAAAAGCACTGCTGAGCAAACCTTTTCCTTTGCCTCACGTAAAGCACTGTAAACTGTCCGCTGCACTCTTTATTTCCATTCTCCGCTGCATCTACCACTGTCATCTCTGCATCTCGAAGCATAAAGCTCGGCACAATTCTTCCCAGGGAAAGCTGGAAGAGAAATAGGTAGCAGCACAAGTAGCTGCAAGTGGAACTTTTGTTTTCAACTGCTAACGTGAATCCGCAAAGAAGCGAGCGGCAGCCACGCTTCTTCTTGCAGCCTGTGCGATGCGCACACCAGCTCGGTGCTCTGCGCCCTCATTCGTATGCTCTTCGTACCATGTCGCGCTTTTCATTCTGCCGGAGTCGAAGCGTCGTCTACTTCTCGCCCGGAGAGCACGGTGCCGGAAGAGAAATGCCCCAGCCGACTGCCCTTCCGAAACACACCAGGGCTATGCACTTTTCTCGCAGCGACATACAGCAGCACTTTCGGTCTTTTCTTGTCGTCCAAATGTAAAGGGAAAGATTCTCAGCAATGTCGGGCACAGAGAACAGTTTTAGGTCAACAAGCACGCCCAGAGCTTGCCCGCGACTCGTGGAAACTTGTGTTTGCACACATTCCAGTGGCAGCCCTCTTTCCTTTACAGCCTGCAGAGCGCCGTCAGATCGCGGTGCTCTCTGCACCTGCCTTCTCCCTTTCAAGTACCACTGCGCAGAATATAGCCTTGCAGGAAGCAATGACGCGGATAGTCGTCTCGCAGAGAAGAACGTGCAAAGACGAAAAGATGTTCTTCTTTGCTCCTCCTCGTCGCCCAGATTGTGGTGCTGTACTGAAAGCCATGGCCAGCGAAAGGCTAATCCAGCAAGTGTTTCTCACCTGATGCATTTCGCTGAGGGAGAGCTGAGGAAAATCCTTGCACAGCACACTGCGGATGCGTGCAGTACACATGCTGAAGAGCGGCAAAACTCAAAGCCATCGCTGGGCTTCAGTTCTGTCCAGACCGCAGAAGGCGAAGAACGAAGCAGCTGGGCACCGCGTTAACGTACTCAGTGGACCGAATTTCAAATGTCCAGCCAAAAGCTGCTTCATAAGCAGATTCAGCTGAGAATGCTCTGGCTGCTTCACAAAGTAAGGCGCAGCCGTTTCCATTCATCACACTACCTGGCCAGAAGCAGTATCCTACACCTTCAATGCTGCAGAGTCCATGCAGCTGGAGCACACGCAGTAGGACGCGTCCAGATAGACGGCGTTCTTCAAGTACCCCCCTCCTCCAAGCAGCCTTGAAACTGAGCACAACACACTGCGGCTCGGGAGCTTCCTTCTCAGATAGACGTGCCGTCACGTTATTCACTCTCGCAGCTCCGTTGCCCACTAGCAGCAGGTGCTACCAAAGCAAAATGCTCCAGAAGTAAAAAGCACTGCTGAGCAAACCTTTTCCTTTGCCTCACGTAAAGCACTGTAAACTGTCCGCTGCACTCTTTATTTCCATTCTCCGCTGCATCTACCACTGTCATCTCTGCATCTCGAAGCATAAAGCTCGGCACAATTCTTCCCAGGGAAAGCTGGAAGAGAAATAGGTAGCAGCACAAGTAGCTGCAAGTGGAACTTTTGTTTTCAACTGCTAACGTGAATCCGCAAAGAAGCGAGCGGCAGCCACGCTTCTTCTTGCAGCCTGTGCGATGCGCACACCAGCTCGGTGCTCTGCGCCCTCATTCGTATGCTCTTCGTACCATGTCGCGCTTTTCATTCTGCCGGAGTCGAAGCGTCGTCTACTTCTCGCCCGGAGAGCACGGTGCCGGAAGAGAAATGCCCCAGCCGACTGCCCTTCCGAAACACACCAGGGCTATGCACTTTTCTCGCAGCGACATACAGCAGCACTTTCGGTCTTTTCTTGTCGTCCAAATGTAAAGGGAAAGATTCTCAGCAATGTCGGGCACAGAGAACAGTTTTAGGTCAACAAGCACGCCCAGAGCTTGCCCGCGACTCGTGGAAACTTGTGTTTGCACACATTCCAGTGGCAGCCCTCTTTCCTTTACAGCCTGCAGAGCGCCGTCAGATCGCGGTGCTCTCTGCACCTGCCTTCTCCCTTTCAAGTACCACTGCGCAGAATATAGCCTTGCAGGAAGCAATGACGCGGATAGTCGTCTCGCAGAGAAGAACGTGCAAAGACGAAAAGATGTTCTTCTTTGCTCCTCCTCGTCGCCCAGATTGTGGTGCTGTACTGAAAGCCATGGCCAGCGAAAGGCTAATCCAGCAAGTGTTTCTCACCTGATGCATTTCGCTGAGGGAGAGCTGAGGAAAATCCTTGCACAGCACACTGCGGATGCGTGCAGTACACATGCTGAAGAGCGGCAAAACTCAAAGCCATCGCTGGGCTTCAGTTCTGTCCAGACCGCAGAAGGCGAAGAACGAAGCAGCTGGGCACCGCGTTAACGTACTCAGTGGACCGAATTTCAAATGTCCAGCCAAAAGCTGCTTCATAAGCAGATTCAGCTGAGAATGCTCTGGCTGCTTCACAAAGTAAGGCGCAGCCGTTTCCATTCATCACACTACCTGGCCAGAAGCAGTATCCTACACCTTCAATGCTGCAGCGTCCATGCAGCTGGAGCACACGCAGTAGGACGCGTCGAGATAGAAGGCGGTCTTCAAGTACCCCCTTCTCCAAGCAGCCTTGAAACTGAGCACAACACACTGCGGCTCGGGAGCTTCCTTCTCAGATAGACGTGCCGTCACGTTATTCACTCTCGCAGCACAATACTTCCCAGGGAAAGCTGGAAGAGAAATAGGTAGCAGCACAAGTAGCTGCAAGTGGAACTTTTGTTTTCAACTGCTAACGTGAATCCGCAAAGAAGCGAGCGGCAGCCACGCTTCTTCTTGCAGCCTGTGCGATGCGCACACCAGCTCGGTGCTCTGCGCCCTCATTCGTATGCTCTTCGTACCATGTCGCGCTTTTCATTCTGCCGGAGTCGAAGCGTCGTCTACTTCTCGCCTGAGAGCACGGTGCCGGCAGAGAAACGCTCCGGGCTTCTGCCTCTGCCGAAACACGCCTGGGCTATCCCTCTCAGCGTTAAGTAGCACAAAATGCTGTCTGCGTTGTGGTCTTAATCTTAAGGGAAAGATTCTCGGCTTCGGCTAGCACAGAGAACTTTGCTGGGACAATACATGTGTTTTATTATTCTTTCTCGCAAGAAGACTATGGTGCTTCTTTGGAACTGTTGGCCAGTGTAAGGCTAATCCAGCAAGTGCTTCTCTCCTGACACATTTCTCTGAGCGAGAGCTTCGGCGGACAGTTGGGCTCTGCGAAGCAGAAAGTCTGTGCTTGCACGTAGCGCTGAGGAGAATCTGTGCACAGCGCGCTCTGGATGCGTGCAGTACACACACTAAAGAGAGCCAAAGCTCAATGTCTCAGTTCTGTCCAGCGCCGGAAATTGAGAAGAACGCAGCCCCAGAGCTCTGGGCTGGAGTGTGCGATGGTTATGAGCTGTGCCGCTCTTCTTCGTGTCTACTGCACGCATCCATAGTGTACAGTGCAAGGATTTTCCTCAGCTCTCGCTCAGCGAAATGCATTAGAAGGGAAGCACATGCTAGATTAGCCATTCGTTAGCCCACGCTTTCAGTAGAGCACCACAATCTGGGCGACGAGGAAAAGCAAAGAAGAACATCTTTTCGTCTTTGCACGATCTTCTCTGCGAGACATCTCTCCACGTCTTTGCTTCCTGCAAGGCTGTAAGGTGCGCGGTGGTACTTGGAAGGGAGAAGGCAGGTGCAGAGAGCACCGCGATCTGACGGCGCTCTGCAGGCTGTAAAGGAAAGAAAGCTACCACTTGAATATGGTGCAAATACCAATTTCCACGCGTCGCGGGTAAGCTCCGGGTAAGCTTGGTGACCTAAAACTGGGCGCTGAGTGAGACGTAACCGAGAATCTTTCCCTTTGCATTCCGGCTCCAACGCAAACAGAATGTGATGCTACTTAGCGCTGCGAAGGAAAGTGCATAGCCCTGGTGTGTTTGGGAAGAATCAGCAGCCTGGAGCGTTTTTCTGGAGCCTTTCTCCGCTGGCACCGTGCTCTCTGGGCGAGAAGTAGACGACGCTTCGACTCCGGCAGAATGAAAGCGCGACATGGTACGAAGAGCATTAAAGAATGAGGGCAGAGCACCGAGCTGGTGTGTGCATCGCACAGGCTGCAAGAGGAAGCCTGGCTGTCACTCGCTTGTTTCCGGATTCACGTTAGCGTTTTAAAACAGAAAGTTCCACTTGCAGCTACTTGTGCTGCTGCCTATTTCTCTTCCAGCGTTCCCTGGGAGGAATTGTGCCGAGCTTTATGCTTCGAGATGCAGAGATAACAGTGGTAGATGCGGCGGAGAATGGAAATACAGAGCACAGCGGACAGTTTATGGTGCTTTACGTGAGGCAAGGGAAAGTGCAGCCCGGCAGTGCTTTTTACTTCTGGAGCATTTTGCTTTGGTAGCAGCTGCTGCAAGTGGGCAACGGAGCTGCGAGAGTGAATAACGTGACGGCACGTCTATCTGAGAAGGAAGCTCCCGAGCCGCAGTGTGTTGTGCTCAGTTTCAAGGCTGCTTGGAGGAGGGGGGTACTTGAAGAACGCCGTCTATCTCGACGCGTCCTACTGCGTGTGCTCCAGCTGCATGGACGCTGCAGCATTGAAGGTGTAGGATACTGCTTCTGGCCAGGTAGTGTGATGAATGGAAACGGCTGCGCCTTACTTTGTGAAGCAGCCAGAGCATTCTCAGCTGAATCTGCTTATGAAGCAGCTTTTGGCTGGACATTTGAAATTCGGTCCACTGAGTACGTTAACGCGGTGCCCAGTTGCTTCGTTCTTTGCCTTCTGCGGTCTGGACAAAACTGAAGCCCAGCGATGGCTTTGCGTTTTGGCGCTCTTCAGCGCGAACACTGCACGCATCCACAGTGTGCTGTGCACGGATTTTCCTCAGCTCGACGTACAATCATTTTCTTGCTGTTTCCAGAGTCTAAACTCTTCGTGAAACTCTCGCTCAGCGAGATGCGTCAGGAATGAGGCACTTGCTGGATGAGCTTTTCGCTAGCCAAGACTTTCAATACAGCACCACAATTCAGGCAAGAAGCAGGAGAAAGGAAGATCATCCTTTCGTCCTTCCACGTTCTTCTCTGCGAGATGACTACCCGTGTCTTTGCTTCCTGCAAGGCTGTAAGAGGCGCGGTAGTACTTAGAACTGAGAAGGCAGGTGCAGAGAGCACGGCGGTCTGACGGTGCTCTGCAGGCTGTAAAGGAAAGACGGCAGCAACTTGAATCTGGTGCAAACACAAGTTTCCACGCGTCGGGGGCAAGCTCTGGGCGTGCTGGTTGACCTAAAACTGTTCTCTGGGCGGGACATAGCAGAGAATCTTTCCCTTTACATTTGGACGACAAGAAAGACCGAAAGTGCTGCTGTATGTCGCTGCGAGGGAAAGTGCATAGACCAGGCGTGTGTCGGCAGAAGCAGTCGGCTGGGGCATTTCGCTGCCGGCACCGTGCTCTCTGGGCGAGAAGTAGACGACGCTTCGACTCCGGCTGAATGAAAGAGCGACATGGGTACTAAAGAGGCCGAACGAAGGCGCAGAGCACCGGACTCGTGTCCGCAGCGTACAAACTGAGAAAGGAGCGTGGCTAGCACTCGCCTGCCTGCCCAATTCACGTTAGCATTGAGAAGGAGGAAGTTCAACGACAACTACTTCCTTGTGCTACTACTTATCCCTCTTCCAACCATCCCCAAAACCACTGGCGCTTAACTTTAGGCTTCGAGATGCAGCAAACACAGTGGTCGCTTCCAAGGAGAGGGGAAGTAGAGAGTGCAGCGGGGAGTTTAGGTGGCTTTACGTAAGGCAAGGGGAAGGTGCAGCCCAGCATTGGCTTTTTCTTCTAGTTCTTTTCTTCAGGAGAGCAGCTAGCAAGCAGGCTGCGAGAGGCAACAATGGGATGGCTCGTCTGTTGGAGAAGCCGCAGTCTACAGTGCTGCAGACTGCTGTGCACAGTTTTAATGCTGCTGTAAGTACACGGTACTTTTGGAACGTCTTCTCTCCTGACTCTCCCATCTCTGGGAGCTCTAGCTGCTTGAACCTGGCCACACTGAAGGTGTGTGGACGTGGTCGCGCTGCGAGTATCAAGTCTTCCAGAGAAGAGGGATAGTCAAGAAATGCTTTCTCACCTGGCCTATCTCTCAGTCCGAACTGTGGCTGCAAACGCTGCGCTGCAAGGGTGGACTTACCCACTTGGAGAGAATGTGATGATGCTCTAGATATAGTTGCGAAGGAAAGTGCTGCTCACTGGAATGTTTCGCCTAGTTCACAGACTTTAAAAGGACTAGGAAGGCCAACGCCTTGTTTTAGCACTTGTTCTCTGCGTGCAGCTGCTGGATGTTTGGAAGGGCTTTGGGATCCGCCAGAGGTGGAGGGTACGATGCTACAGAGAG
The DNA here is from genome assembly GCF_041296385.1 of Aphelocoma coerulescens. Lineage (NCBI taxonomy): Eukaryota > Metazoa > Chordata > Aves > Passeriformes > Corvidae > Aphelocoma > Aphelocoma coerulescens. The sequence goes on from NW_027183464.1 coordinate 492,248, forward strand.
CTTGAAGGAAAGCGCCTATCTCCAGGGCCTTTGATGCAGTTCAGCGGGTGCGAGTGGCATGTTGAGCATGTTCATGATGGCACAGAAAAGGTTCTGAAAGAAAGAGGCCGTGCTGAAACTGCCTTTACTTTTGCCGCTTAGAAACTGCTCAGCCAACAATGAAAAGATTCGTCTTGCTTCCCCGCTACGCGCAGGGTTACATCCTTTTATGTCTCCAAGAGGCAGGATGCACAGCGGAGCTCTTCCACCAACTGCTTCCACACGACTGGGGCCGCGCCAGCCAAGCGCTTTTTGCCGGGCACTGTCAGCGCTCATGGAAACAACCACACGACGGCGCTGCAGACTTGCAAAAGAAGGCCAAGCACCTGGCCCAGCTCGAAACCACCCCAAGGGCAGACAGAGGCAACTTGCAAACGGCCCTGCACTCAAATCAACGGTGTCAGGACAAAAAGGTTGCCCTCATCTTCCCCTTCCAAGAGCACACTCTTCTTTACACCACACCTCTTTGGCCCATACAAATCTTTTCCCTCTCGCAGATTCCGCCCACCAACTTGAAACCATCTGGCAAAAACAGGGCTCAAAACAGTGCCAGCTGAGGAAGATCTTGCTGCCTACAACTTCACCTGCACCCCTCAAACTAGCAGCACACACGCTGTTCTCAGCACTCTCCTTCTCAGCTCTAGGTACCATCCTAAGCCTTCCCTCTCCCAGAGTCAGGATCCAAAGGCAACGGCACCAGGGACTGCTCACACACTGAAGGCACCAGGACAAATAGCTTAAGAGCTTGGCCTTTGCATTCCCACTGACAGCTCAACAGCTCGAACCCAGAGAGAGCTCTGCCTGTTGGGAAAAGCCTTTAAAATCCCTAGGAGTACCTGATGTGCACATCCAAACCTGCCTTCCTTGCCAAAGAGAGCAACTACAAGCCCATCTCCAAAGAAACGGCATCCCCTCCTCCAAAATACAACACATCCAGCGACTGATCCGCCTCCAGTATTGAATATGTCCAACAATTGCCCCCACACGCACAGGGGCCAGAAGAGAAATGTCTTGCTGGACTATTCCTCCCCACAGTACCTTAACATCTGCTCCAGCAACACTGGCACTATGTCCTTGCCTTCCCAAGGAAAGGCACTCCGAGTCTCTTGGCCTTGCCTTGTCTAGTTCTTCTTAAGGTACCCTTGCTCTGCTTCCTTTGCCTGCGTCTGCCTTGCCTCGCACTGCCTACAACTTGCTGGCTTTGCTTTGCCCGGCCTACCACTCTTTCCCTTGCCTTCCATGCAGGCAAGGCGCTGCAAACCGAGTGCAGGCAATTGTGGGCAAGTCAAGGGAGAGGTAGGCAAGGCCAGAGCAGTGAGGGGAAAGCAAATGGAGTGGTAGACAAGAGAAGGTCCAGAAGTTAGAGGCAAGGCTGGCTGTAGGAAGGAAGGGCCACTGATGGGAAGGCCAGGCAGAAACAGGAAGGGCTCAGCAAGCCAAGGCCCTGGAGGAAAACAGTAGGCAGGTCATGTGCTGGGCATGGCCGTGCAAAGGAATGCAAGGCTCCAGAGGGCTAGCAGGGCAAGGCAAGGCAACTGTTGTGTTGCCAAGGCAAGGCCAGGCAAGGCAGGTGAGAAGTACATTCAAGGACTGCTGGTACACAAAAGTGGCCAGGACCAAGTGCTCTGTGTGGCCTTGATCCCGCGTGGGTCATCTCTCCTCTGTACCTAAAAGACTTGAGCTACCTGCTTTCCCTTGTATGCAAAAGAACTCTCTTTCTGGTCCCCGAGCTCAAGGGCAAAATGTGAATTGCCCCTCCAAGGTTCAAGACATGCAAGGATTGCTCCCAGACAAAGGCTGCCCACAGAGATGAGTGTGGCAACATGCGTCCTCCCCTGGTCTTCCTCTCATGGGATCCTGAAACACCGGAGATGCTTGAGAGCTTTGAGATTCCTCGGAGGAGCAGAAAGGGCAGGGCAAGGCCCAGAAATGTCATTGAAAAGGGGTGTTGAATTCCAGGTGGGGGAGGGGTGAGCAAGGTCATGCAAGGCAAGGGAGGGGTTCAAGGGCAAGGCAAGGCAAGTGGTGGCTTTGCGAGGCGAGGCAAGGCAATGAGGGTCCTAGAAGGAAAAGGAAAGGTGAGGCCAGACCTAGACGAATGTGAAAGGAAGTCAGGTGGGGGATGGGTGAGCAAGTCAGTGCAAGGCAGGGGAGAAAAGGCAGGTTGAGGGAAGGCTACAGAGGGGGCAGCAAGGAAATGCAAGGCATGGGGAAGCATGCGAGGAGTGGGTGCTGCCAGCCGGTGGGGATGGCAGGGGCGGGGCCACTGCAAGTAGCATGGTGGGGATGTGGAGGGGGTGTTAGTATGCGGGAGGTGTGTGTGTGTGTGTGTGCAGTGGAGTGCAGGGTAAGTGCAGGTGTGTGTGTGCGTATACGGGGGTTTTGTGCCAGGTGCTGTGCCGGGGAGAGCCGTTCCACCGCAAGGAAGGTGTGGGAGTGAAAGGAGTAAGATAGATGTGTCTTTACAAAGAGACCGTGTGAATCTCTCCTTAGACAAGGCTAGGAATTTACAGGGGGGGAAGTAACAGAAGAAAGTATTCGTTCTAGAAACTGTTACTAATCAACAGAGACTGTTGCTCAGCCAAGGCCCTGCTAAATTCCTGAACCTAGAGCAAGGCAGCAAAGACTTCCCAGCATTAGGAATAGTTTGGTTTTCTTCCTTTTCCATTCCAAAAGGGGACTGCATATTAGAGGGGGGCGTAGAGTAGGCAGTTCCGGAAGTCTGTAATTCCCGAGTACCTCAGAGGGTGCTGTTGCCAGGAACTTAACATCAGAAGGGGGCTGCTTCCCGCAATCATTTGAGAGACTCCATGGCAAAAGCCCCATGGCCTCTCCCTGGAGTTGAAGAATGTTACAGGACTCCTCTGTCTCCTTTTTGGTGGATGAAGAAACTCAGAAAGCCACACTTCTGCCAGAACTCTCCAAGATGCCCCCTTTGCTCCCCGTGACTCCATCACTGCCCAGGAAGCTGTCTTTTCTACCACAGCAGTTTGACATACAGTTAAAAGTCATGTGGCAGAGAAAAAAGGCAAGAATTGGTTTCCAAGGGATGGCAAACAAGAGATACCAGAACCTTTGGCCCTACCAATATTAAAGCAACTCCATTAAGAGAGTTCTTGCACTTCCTGAGGATTGGCAGAAGCCTATCTCATGATGTATGTTGCTGGGGGTCTTTTTAGACTGGCAAAAGGAGCTGTTGAAGGTTGCTTGATCTGTGCTAAAGCCAACAGCCAAGTTACAAAGTAACTTGCTAGAGGAGGGAGGCCTTGGGCTGCATGGCCCTTCCAAAGATGCCAGGTGGATTTTCCGGAGATGCCCCAAGTGGCAAGGCTTAATATCTTCTGGTAATCGTATGTCAGCTAGCAAGGTGGCCAGAAGTATTTCCAACTACTTCAGTAATGACAGGATCAGTTCTTAAGGCATTTTTGGAACAAATCATTCCAAGATACAGCATTGTAGAAGCAATAGATTCAGATAGGGGAACTCATTTTGCAGGAAAGATCCTTCAAGGGGTTTTGGCTTCTTTAGGAACACAATGGAACCTCCATAGGCCCTGGCACCCCCAGAGCTCGGCTCGGGTAGAAAACAATGAAGAGAGAAATAAACACCTTTTGAAGCTGGTAATAGAAACCAAGATGCCATGGGTAGGGCTTTGGACATTGGCTTTGGTGAGAATGAGGGCCCAACCCAGAAGAGAGATTCAGTTATCTCCCTTTCAATCGTTGTTTGCAATTGCCCTCCTGGTAAGTCTCCACCCAGTGGGGGGGGGTAGAGGCAAGTGATGCATTTTTAAAACCATCTGTGGCCAGGATCCTGCTTCTTGTGAAACCCCTTCAACAGGAAACTCAGCTGGTGCAAGCCCGGCCTTTGGACTTTGCTGCTTTTAACATCCAACCAGGAGATTGAGTCCTAATTAAGGAGTAGAAAGAAGCGCCAGTGCTGGTGAAATGGCGTGGCCCATTCCAAGTGTCACTGACGACAGAAAACAGCCGTCAAGTAAGCTGAACACAGGTGAACCCGTCACTCTCGGGTCAAGGTCTCTGAAGCCTCAGAGATTTGCACATCTCAGCTGGAGGAGAAGGCCGGGAGGCCGTGACTGACACTCTGCAGGAGTGGGCCGGAGCAGTAGGCAGTGCTTCGACATCGGAAGAAGCCCCGCAGTCCTACCTTCAGACCGTCTGCTGAAATAGACTGTATAGGCATCCCTCCTCTAGAATCTCCACTCACTTGGGGGCTAATACTTGTGGCCATTTTGTTACGTTAAGTGGTTTCTGTGTCTTCAATTGCCACAGGTGCTGCAGAAGACAACGGGAAAATTAGACTAGCTAATTAGATGACACTATTAAAACATTTTCCTTACTAATTCTACTTTGATATGGTCAGCTGAGTTTAGGCCAGGAGTGGGAGAATCAATTTGCAGCCTTAGGAGAAGAAGTAGCAAAAGTTTTTAACCTTAGCAATTGCTGGCTCTGTGGAAGGCCAGGAGGATCTGAAGAGTGGCCATAGTTGGCTAGCCCAGCTGAACCTAAATGGTGGGTCAATGTGAGGGCCCACAGTGGGATGGGATTTGGGGCCAAAGAAGGAAGTTCACGGCCACTTCATTCTTCTCCAACAGGCACTTATTGCCTAATAGGATAGGGCGTGTCTATGTAGGAAAAGGCAATTGTCAATTGACTTTCTCTCTGGGCTTGAACAACTGGGTTTGGACCCCCAATTGCCCTCCTTCCAATTGTTCCAAATATCAAGGCAAATGCAATCAAATACCTGTTCGGCTCACTAACAGTAGCTGCGTAAGGCGTTCTTATCACACTTACCAAAAATATTTGGAAGCCTGTAAAGCAATGGGGAGGGACAAGGGGTTTTTTTGACCACCTGTTTTTGAGCAGTCCCCACAAAAATTCCACAAGTAGAAGACATGTTGTTTGTGATTATCAGTGGGAATGGCCACACCGGATTGGAACTCAAAGCCTTTTAGTGAGTTCTGCTCCAAATCCAACCAAGCAGCTTGCAGATGTAAATGTAGGTGGGAACCCTGTGCGGGAGCTTGGAAATGCAAATGCTGGGACCCTTATGGTGGGGCAACTCTTGTTGGAGGACCGTTAGGCCCGGGAATCCTGCTGTATTTTGAGCCACCAATTGATGACCATGGGTAGGTTCCTTTGCTAATGGAACACGGGCTTTGAAAGGACAGTATTGGATTTGTGGCCAACATGCTTAGCTCAGGTTACCTCCAAACTGGTCAGGGATATGGTATATTTAGTAGACTGTTGTTCTTTTTGCTACTACAAGTTCTGGGAAATCGCTTAGGAATCAAAATCTGTGATGATTTAATTAGAGAAAAGCAGTCAGCTGATGCAGCCCTGGCTGGAGGGAGCACCCCAAAACGGGGAAATGATGAACGGCCAACAGAACAAGTTACCCAACACGATGGACCAGCCCCTTGGAAACCTAAGGAATTAATCCCAGATGCCTGGGAACCCATTTATCATTTGAAGGAGATAATTAGGTTACAAGCTGTCTCGGAAATAATTACCAACCAGCCAGCCACAGCGCTTGACCTTTTTGCTGAGCAACCCACTTAAATGAGGAAAGCGGTATTTCAACATTGGATGGTATTAGATTATCTGTTGGCAGAAGAAGGAGGAGTTTGTGGGAAATTAAATGACTCGAGCTGCTGTTTGCAAGCAGATGACAGCGGAAAAGTGGTCAAACAAATAACAAAGGAAATAACGTCAGCTCGTGGACCTGTCCAAATGTTGAAAGGATGGGAATGGGACATATTTTCATAGTTAACTGGCCAGCTATGGGCTAAATGAATACGATTTCTCCTCTTATATGCTATCGCAATTCTCATCTTTTTACCATGCGGGACACCATGCTGGCTGCAGCTCTTTCAGCAGGTGCTCAAGGGGATGCCGCTAGCAGCCATGCCTACCTGATCCAGAAATGACTACAAAAGGACAGAAAAGAATGTCACTGCAAATAATAGCAAAACCCAAGAAGACTCCAGAAGAAAAAATTAAATCCATGGTAATTAAGGTTTGTAAAGACAAATACAGAGCAAATAAAAAGAGGAGGGATTAAAAGGAATGAGATGGATGAGTCTTTACAAAGAGACCGTGTGAATCGGCCTGTAGACAAGGCTAGGAAGTTATGGCTAGTGAAGTAACAGAAGAAACTAGGAGTTCTCTAGAACTGTTACTAATCATCAGAGACTGTTGATTAATCAAGGCCGTGTTAAATTCCTGAACCTAGAGCAAGGCAACAAAGACTTAAGAGCATTAGGAATGGGGTTCTTTTCTTTCTTCTCGATGCCAAGAGGGGGGTGCATATTAGAGGGGGGCGCATAGAGTAGGCAGTTCCGGAAGTCTGTATCTCCCGAATACCTCAGCCAGTGGGGAAAAGGAAGAGGGTGCTGTGGCCGGGAACTTGGCATCAAAAGGGGGCTGCATCCCGCAACCGTTTGACAGACGCCATGGGAAAAGCCCCATGGACTCTCCCTGTAGTCGAAGAATGTTGCAGGACTCCTCTGTCTCCTTTTCGGATATAAACCTCAGGCATCGTGGATTAATTTTCCCTAACGGCAGCGACCTGCCGCGTGGTCTCCGTGCTCCTCTCCAGCCCCCCGGGACGTGTAAAATAGTTCCCAGCGGCTCCCACCGCGCGTTGCAGACGGCTGCGCGGCCCCGGGGCTGCCCGCAGTGCTTCCCCTGCCCCGCCAGGGCTGCCCGCGGGCTGCGGAGCCGCCTCGCCACCGGCGCGGCCAGGGCTGGGGCCCTTCTCGACAGCAGCCGAGGGGCTGCGGAGCGGGCGGCTGCCGGACGATCAGCTATTTTATGCCGCGCGGTGCTGCCGCCTCCATCTAGCTCTCCATCACGCCGCCGCCCGCCGCCCGCCTGGCGCGCTCACGCTCGGCCGCGCTCGCCGCCCGCCCAGCCTCGCCGGAAGCTCTCCCGCCCGTGCTGTGCCCCGGCTCCGCCGGCAGCTCGGCAGGGCCCGGCCGCACGCGTGCTGCGTGGCTCGGAGCAGCCGCGTTGCGCCGCAGGCGACGGGGAAGGCGGGGCGGGCCGGCGCCATCGTGGTAGCGCGAGGAGAGGAGCGCCCGGGCGGGGCGGCGAGCGGCGCGGCGGTGAGCGCTTCTGCTTCCTGTCGCTCGGCGGCCGCCCACGGCAGGTGCCGTGTGACCCCGCGGAGCGGCGGGGCCGGCCGGGCGGTGCGCGGCGAGGCTTTCGGCCAGCGGCGGCCACAGCGAGAGGCTGCTGGCACTGCCCGTGCCGGTGGAGAGAGCGGGGATCCGAGGCCGGCCTTCCCCGGGCGACGAGGGGAGGCCGCCTTTGCCGCGCTGCCCTCCGTGCAGCATGTGGCCGATTCCGGCGAACCCGGGGTCTCCGCAGCGGCGCGGGCGGGAGGGAGTGGGGAGCGCGCTCGGTGCCGTGCCGGCCGCTCCCGGCCAGCGCTGCGCTGCGCCGAGGCGTTTTCCCGCCCGTCCTGGGAAGGACATAAGCGACACCGTAGTTGGAGCTTAGCTGTCAGGGGGAACAACTTCTCTCTGTGAAAAACGAAGTTCACTCTCCTGTGAGAATTTAAAGGGGTTTAATATAAAGACAATAAGAGACACATCAAATAAAGCAACGGGGTAACAGCCAGTTGCCTTGGCGCTCTGCCAAGAGCACACCTGATGCCAGAGGTCAGTCCTTTTTATACCGTTTTTACTGTCTGTTCTTTATTCATATTAAAACTTTTCCTGGAGCTGTTCTGCATGGCCACTCCTTGGTTCCGCCTTTTTAGAGCGTGCCTAGTCTTCTGCCTTGTGGTTTTATTTCTCTTGATTCTTGGGGTTGGGCCCGCTAGGCAAGAGTCGATGGTAGGGTGGATTTCTTAATTCTCCAGACAGTCAGGGCTGATTGCAGCTTTGGGCCTCTTCGTCTCTCCGGGCAGAGTGGTGATAAAATCTCCCGGACTCTCCTGGCCGCCCGTTCTCCGGGCGGAGTAGCCTTTGGGCCCTTTTGCTCCCTAGACAAAGTGTTGATTAGCAGCTTTTCGGGCCTCATCCTCTGTTCGTTTGGAGGTTATCTTACGTGCTCACACTTGCTAACATTCTTGCTAAAAAGAGAGAAAACTACATCCACACAGCAGAAAGCATTTCTAACGTTATATAATATCTACTTTATACTTTGCGAGAAGCTAATATAATATATGTTTATAACAATCCCCCCTTTTCTATTTTATAAATCATTTGGCTTGAGCAATAATTCTTTTTTCTTGGCTTCTAATGTCTGTTCGTTCTTTTCACAGATCAATTTGGCTTCTTCAAGAGGGTCTTTTGTATCACTTTGTCTTTTTAATACCATAATTTTTTGTGCTGTTCCAGACATAGCCAACTTTGGGTCAGTAGGCATTGCCACAACTTGCATGCCTTGAACTATGCTGGTGATTAGCCGAATAAAGCAGGGGATCAAGCAAGGGAGAAATATTAGACTAGCTGTAGCACATAAGAGGAAGAAACCTAGCTTCTTCCACCATTCTTTCCCCAATATGCCATCCCACCAGTTAGCAGACATCATTGATTCCCATTTTTGGACTGGTACATGGGCTATTTTTCTGATTTGGTTGGCCATATCTAGAACGGCATCCCCATTGTCATCAATTTTTAAACAACAGTCCGATGTATTGAACTTCCTGCACACACCGCCTTCTTCGGCCAGTAAATAGTCTAAAGCCAGCCTATTTTGATGTATTGCAGCTCTGGTTTGGCGTTGCTGGCTGACTATTAATTCCATAGCCCCAGCTGTTTCATTGGTTATGATTTCTACAAGAGCTTGGAGTCTGATGATACGATTCAGCATGTAAATTGGGGTCTGATATCCCCAACTTCCATCTTGTGCTTAGGTAGCTGGCCCATCTGTTTCTAATATTCGTTCAGGGGGCCATTCCTCATCTTTCCATTTTTGGAATCCTCCAATTAAATCTCTTTTCTTTCTTTTGAAGTCTTCATAGAGAGGTATACCTAATTGATCTCCCACTGGTTCTGGGAAAAGGAAAAACCCTGGTTGAATGATTCTTAGTGTACAACTCCCTTTCCAATGTGAAGGGAGTCTTGGGGATGCCCTTTTCCCACATATCCAAAAGAAGCCATCTGGTGCTTTCCAATAATCACCTTCTTGTTGATTTATATTCTCCCCAAATTTGGCTATTTCTGGGATTCCAAAATAAGGATTTTTCCTCGTGTCATTACACTGAAAGAGTCCAACTTCATGATCATATACACAGTCTTTTCCTTTTTTCTGGGCTCAATACCAAGTTGGTTTTTCTGGGACCCACCACCTTGAAGTTTTGTTACTCACTTTATAGCTTTTACAGGGAGTGTTTCCTACTTCATTAAGAAAGTTTATCCCAGTTCGCCAGAGGCATTCTTCCCCTATCACTGTTGAACTTAAAATCCACCCCTCAGGTCGGTTCCCCCCTCTTATATTTGTCCGGTTCCATTTAAGGAGTTCTACCGGGCCTACGCTGCTACCTTTCCGTGGCCATTCTTCTGTCATTAAAGCTCCTCCACAGACCCAACAGTTGGTTATGTTAAGTTCTTTACCTATCCTCTCCCCCAATTCCACAAACAGGTTTTTTCCTAACCTTGGGGTTTTTTCCTCTTTGTTGTTTGAGCTTTGCATACAGGTCCTGGCGTGGTGAGGTGAATATAGGGCGAGGTTGCTGTGCTGGCTTTGTATCTTTACTTACCACTTGCTCTTTTACCAAATCTTGGACTGTTCCCCTGGTGGCAGCTGTGGAGCAAATCTATTTTTCTCCTTTTGGACAATTGCTTCTTAGTCTGTTTCCACTTGTTCCTAAATTTTCTGTAATCCAATATTTTTCTCCTTTATGCATGCAAATACCTAATTTGGATGAGTCATAACAGTGACTGTTGGTATGGGTATGAGTAATAAGAAAGAAGCCCCGGTGTCTTTCCATGTAGAGCTTTCGATAGCATTTGTAACATGGTCTTGCCGGTGTCCCAAAAGGGACCAGGAGAAGTGACAAAAGAAGGAATAACAGAGGTCCGGCATGGCTTATACTCCCACCTCCCTTGCCTATGAGGTTGCAACCCATAGCAGGTGTATTGGATCTTCTCGGTGGCGAGTACAGTGGCCGACCCGGTCTTGCCCTCTATTTCCTTGTCACTTCCTTTGTAGCTTTTAGGCAAATTTCTTTTGGCACCTTTTTAACTGTAGTATCTTATCGTATCTTAGGTGTTTCCCATTCAACAGGCACTAGTAATTCCCATCTGCAGAGCAAAGTTATTGCTTTTGTTGCTTATGATTTTGTCTGGATAGGGGGTTGATTTTGTGCTTGACACCCTTTACAACTAGGGTGTCGACGGTGTGAAATGCCAATTTCCCTCTAGATTAATTACTTATATTTGACGTGGTTGGCATGCCCCGTGTTAGAATGATTCAAACAGGGTATATGATGTGGCACTGATGGAAGTTGTGATTCTCCCCCTTCTTAATACAAATCACAGGCTAGAATCAGGACATGAGAGTTCCCTGTTTGATCCAGTCCCAACCCTTCCTGTTTGAAGTGAGAATATTCTTCTCCACGATGTCCCAGAATTTGTCCAGGGGCCACTGATATAAATTTGGCTTTTACTTCTCAGTTAGGTGTGATTCTTTGCATATCCCTTGGATTATTTAGATTGTTCTAGCTCATTGCCACCTGGTCTCCGTTTAAGAATCAATTTGGTATCACCTGGTTTGGATATTACAGTCCACTCTTCAGGTTCTTTTACAGGTCCTTTGATTCTGCTGGCATGGATCTACCCTCGTTCCTTGGTCTGGATTGCGGCCTCAGTCATCAGCAGTACCTGAAAAGGACCCTCCCATTGTGGAGTCAAAGATTGTTCTTTCCATGTTTTTACTAGTACCCATTCCCCTGAATGGATATTATGAATTTTGAACTCCAAAGCTGTGGTTTGAGGGATCATTCCTTTCAGCCGCAAATTTTCAAGTGTTCTGGCAATTGCGGTGACATATTTTTTGACACTTACTTCTCCTACTTCATAAGTGGCTGTTTCATGTTGAGCAGTAAGGAAGGGTAATCCGAACATCATCTCATAAGGAGACACTCCCAGGTCTGACCTGGGCTGTGTTCGGCCTCTCAACAGAGCCAAAGGTAAGCATTTTACCCATGACATTTGAGTTTCAATCATTAATTTTGTTAAAGTTTTTTTCAAAGTCTGGTTCACTCTTTCTACTTGGCCTGAACTTTGTGGGTGCCAGGGGGTATGTAATTCCCATTTTATTCCCAAGGCTTGAGTTATTTGTTGTAAGACTTTGGATGTAAAATGTGTTCTTCTATCTGAGTTTATTTTATTAACCATTCCATATCTGGGAATAATTTGTTCCAGAAGGGTTTTGCATACTATGTTAGCTGTAGCTCTAGTAGCAGGAACTGCTTCTACCCAACAAGTTAGGTGGTCTGCTATTACTAATAGGAACTTCCATCTCTGTATTTGAGGAAGTTTAGTGAAATCTACTTGGATACTTTGGAATGGTCGCAGAGCTAACTCACGGCCTCCTAATGTTGTTTTTCTCATTATTTTCCTAGTCACTCTTTGGCAAGTTCTACAGTTCCCAGTTATTTGTTTTGCTACCCCAAAGATTCCAATACACCCATAATTTTTTAGAAAATGATCACACAAGCTAGCTTGAGTACCCCAATGAGTTTTTTGATGCATATCTTCTAATATTCTCTTAGTGAGTGGCTTATTAAGTAACTGTCTCCCATCAGGAAGTTTCCGTTTTCCAGATTGATCTTGTTCTCCCCCTATCTTAAATAATTCTTTTTCTTCTTCTTTACTAAATTTGGGGATTTCCAATTCTCCCCTTTCTGGGGTCAGGATTAACAGAATTGGTTCAGTCCCATTTTCTGCTGCATCTTTGGCTTCTTGGTCTGCTAGGTTATTCCCTCTTATTTCTGGGGTCATCCCTTCTTGGTGTCCTTTGATATGCACTACGGCTATTTCTTCAGGCAATTTTAATGCTTCCAACACTTCTGAAATCAGGCCTTCATGTATCAGTTCTTTCCCCTTTGAATTTAGTAAACCCCTTTCTTCCCAGATCTTTCCAAAGGTATGTACTTTGAATCAGTATAGACGGTCCCCTTTTTGTGTGCTAAATGCTCCAGTGCTCTCTTTAGAGCGTATAATTCACAAGACTGCGCCGACCAATTTGAAGGTAGTTTTCCTTTTTCGATGGCCTGCATATTTATCCCATCGACTAAGGCATATCTTGACATTCTTTTTCCTTGCAAGCATCTGGATGAACCATCCACATATATTCTTTCCTCTTCTAAGAGGGCTTGTTCAGCTAGATCTTCTCGAACTTTTGTTTGGTATTGAGTAATTTCTAAGCAATCATGTGCCAGGTCATCTTTTGGTTCTCCATACAGGAATTGGGCCGGATTGAGGCTTTTGCTTGCTTCTATAGTTAGATCATTACTGTCAATCAGAATTGCTTCATATTTTAATAGCCTGGAGTCTGTTAACCATTTTTCAGCTTTTTGATTTAGCACATTTCGGACCGCATGGGGTGTGTATACAATCAGTTTACTTCCAAAGGTGAGCTTACGGCTCTCCTCCACCAAAATAGCGGTAGCTGCTATGGCTTGAATGCATACTGGCCAGCCACGGCTTACTGGGTCCAATAGTTTAGCTAAATAAGCTATTGGTCTTCTCACCCCTCCCCATTCCCGGACTAATACACCATGAGCTACTCCATTTTCTGCATTCACATATAAATGAAAGGGTTTTTCTAGTGAGGGTAAGCTTAGGGCTGGTACCGAGGCTAGTTTCAACTTCAGTTTTTCTAATTTATTATCATCATCATCTTTGGTCCATTGTATATTGTCTCCCCCTGTTAATTTTTCATATAAAAATTTTACTGCTTGTGTATATCTTTCAATCCATAATCTGCAATATCCCAGTAGCCCCAGCAGTCTCCTAACCTCCTTTTTTGAAGAGGGAGGAGGGAGGGATAAAATCCCTGTAATTGTTTCAGGACTTAGTTGTCAGCTACCTTTGCTTATCAGGTGGCCGAGATATTTTACTTCTGATTCCACAAACTGTAATTTCCTTTTTGATGCCTTTAGTCCCTTTTTCCCAAGAAAATTTAGAAGCTTTATGGTAGCTCCTTTAACTTTCATTTCATCTTCTCCTGATATTAGAAGGTCATCTCCATATTGGATAAATTGTATTCCTGGGGGAGTGGGGAAGGTTTGTAGTATTTCTCCCAAGGCTTGCCCAAATAAATTTGGGGCCTCACAATAGCCCTGTGGCAGTTTAGTCCACCTCAACTGGTTCTTTTTCCCTGTGTTTGGATCTTCCCATTCAAAGGCAAAAATATTTCGGCTTTCCTCTGCCAGTGGGCAGGCCCAAAAGGCATTTTTAAGATCTACCACACTAAACCACTGATGTTGAGGTGGAATTTTGCTTAAAAGAGTGCAGGGATTAGGAACCATAGGGTAGCAGGCCCGTGTTCTTTTGTTTACTTCTCTTAAATCTTGCACTAATTTATAATTTCCATCAGATTTCTTTACTGGGAGAATAGGGCTATTATGAGGGGATTTACAAGGTTCTAGTGTCCCATCCTTTATTAATTCTTCTATCACTGGTTTTAAGCCTTTTCTCCCTTCTAAAGATATAGGGTACTGATGTACACAAATGGGACCTTCTTCTTTTTCAATTGTGACCCTTATGGGGTCAAGATCTAGTCCACCCCTATTCCCTTCCCTAGCCCAAACCTCTCTGTTAATTTTGCTTTCATCTTCTTGGCTAAGTTTAAACACTTTGGCCGTCATTTTCCCTTCTTCTGGTATGACTCCAATCCCCAGTTGGATTTGTAAATCCCTTCCCAATAAATTGCTGCCAGCCTCAGGAGCTAACAAAGCATCCCCTATCCCTATTTTTGTTTCCCCTTCAATAACCACATCTTTAATGACAGAGACCTTAAATCCTTCCCCCTTTGCTCCTGTTACTTTTACCATATCAATACTCCCTTGTGGAATATTCATCACACAAGTCTTTTCTGCCCCAGTGTCAACTATAAATTCCAATACTTCCTCTTCGGGGCCTACTTTTAAAGTTATCAAAGGCTCCAGATGGTATTTATCCCCCCAAAAATAGAGCCCATGATTTCCCTATTTTTCTTCTGTGCGTGTCTCTTGAAATCTTTTCAGATCCCTCCTCAGGTGGGGGCATTCTCTTTGATAATGCCCTTCTTCCTTGCAATAGAAACAGGCATCCCTGGGTTGTTCTTGGAATCTTGATTGTGCTGAGGTTTTATTTTTCTCTTTTCCACCATTTCTGAATCTGGAATGTTTAGGAGTGTTACCTGAGGGCTTTAGATTTTTTTTGGAAGGTACTCTCTCGCATAGTGGCTATCATGATCTTTGCTCCCACTTTGGCTTTTTCTTCATCCCTCCGGACATATATATCTTTTGAGCTTCCCTTACTAGGTCTTGTAATGGTTTCTCATACCAATCTTCTATTTTTTCCAATTTTTTTCTAATATCTGGCCAGGCATGAGTGACAAAGTTAACTCTTAGCAGGGCTTGCCCTGCTAGGGACTCCGGGTCTCTCCCAGAATATTGTTTCATATTCTTTCGGAGCCTCTCCAGCCACTCAGTCAGGGTTTCTTCCTTCCCTTGCTGCCCCTCAAAGGCCTTTCTGACATTTTGTCCTCAGAGTGCCCCCTCTTTTATTCCCTTGATTATCAAATTACAATAATCATTCATATGTCCCCTCCCAGCTTCATCATTTTGGTTCCAGTTAGGAGGTGTAATGGGCATTTTCTGATCCCCGGGTGGACCTTGTTGGTTTTCTTTTCCCCAAATTTTTATTCCAGCAATTCTAATCATTTCTCTTTCTTCTTGGGAGAATATTATTTTCATTATTGATTGCATTTCTTCCCAAGTGAAAATGTTGGGACCTAAGAACTGGTCCAACATTTCAGCTGTACCTATGGGGTCTTCTAATAATCCTTTAATTTCTTTTTTGAAATTCCTAACCTCTGTAGAGGTTAGAGGAGCACTCACAAAGCCGCTTCCCCCTCCTCCCGTAGGTACTTCTCTTAACGGAAAGAAATGAATTTCTCGGCTTCCCTCTGTTTGTTTAGCAATGGAGGGCTTGTTGGGCTGCCTCGGAGCCTTAATGGCACCTCCTGTATTCTGGTATGGTGCTCCTTCGTTAAGAAGAGGGTTGATTTGGGAAGAAAGCACCGAACTCCCCTGGGGAGGAGGGGCAGATTCAAAGTCTGGCGCTGAAGCTGAATAGGGTGGGGGTGGGGTATGGCAGTGAAGCCAGATATTCCGGAGCACAGGAGGCGGGCACCGGGGCTAAAGCCGGGTTTCTCAAGGCAGGAGAGGTAGGGGCTGAAGCCGGGACGTGTGACCTTTCCCTTGATGCAATTGAGGGTGCTGGGATTCCCGAGATATATGGGAAGGGTGGGATCCCCGGCATGGGCGGGGGCAGGGCTCCCCCCCAGCTCCATTGGGGCGGGAGGGCTGCCGGGGGAAAGGCCCCCGGTGCGGGCGGAGGGGGGGCTGGCGGGGGAAGCCCCGGAGCCAGGGGGAGGAGGGCAGCTTCTGGTGCTGGCGGCGGAGGCAATACTTCTAAAGGGTCTCAGCCTTTTTTCTCTTCTGTTTGCTTTTCCTCTGCGGTTTCTGATATTTTGAAGACTTTGGTTCCCAGAGGTTTTGTAATTCCTGTCCAGCAAGAAGCATATTCTCTCTCCTCAGGGTGAGATGGCTCTTTTGAATTTACAAATACATTTAGAGCCTGGCAAATCCATGCCTCATCAGACCCGTATTTTGGCCAGTACACATGATCAGATCTGATTTCCTTTTTTACCCACTCTTTCATGCAGAATTGAATCATTTTTACTTTCTCTTTTCCTTTTGTAGAAGGATCAGTTTCCCAGTTTGCGAGTTTGACCCCGAGGGGACTGTCTCGGGGTATATCCTCTGGCACCCTTTTATAATTTGAACTTAATTTACTAGGTTGTTGTCCCATTTTCCCAGGAGTTCTCTATTACTCAAAATACCAATTTATCCCCCCCTTTGAAATACTAATTCATTCCTTTAAAACACCAATCTTCACTGCTGTAAAATACTACCCACCCTTTCACAGTACAAAAAACACCAAAAAATTTATTAGAGCCCACCTTCCCCAAAAACAAAGTTAACTTCGAATTACACAGTTTTTCATTCACACATTCACTCTTTTTTAATATTTGTTCACTCACTCATTCCTACTCACAACAGAATAATAAGGTACCTCTTTCAAGTCACTTGTTAGTATCCACCCATGGGTATGATATAATCCTTAGGATTCTGGGTGCTCTTGGATTTCCCTCAACCCAGCATTGCTAGCATCCAAACCCCAACCTCTCTTGGGGTACTTTTAGGCCCTGGGTGCTCTTGGAGTTTTCCTCAACCCAGCATATGGGGGGGTAGCTCCCACTTTGCAACCCCTTCTCTGGGACCCCGTCCCAGTCACCCCCGGAGATTCTTTCACTCCGCTTATCTCTCGCTTTGTCTCCTCGCTGGCCGCTGTTCTCGTGAACAAGACGGAACGGCAGCACTCAGAGACTGCCACACTCGCTTCGCAGATCTGGGGGCAACCAGCCCACGTCTCATTCACACACGCTCATCTCCCGTAACCACCCCCTTTTTCTTTGGACAATACTTCCCAGTCCTGTTTCTTTTCCAGTGTCTGTGGGATTTTTGTCGAGAGCGCTCTCTTTCATTTGCTTTATTTTTGTGTCTTTCTTGTCCTCCGGGTGTTGCCCTGCTGCCACCAAATCACGCCAGAGGATGCTAAGCAAAGGTCCTGCCAACTTGGGCGGGAGGCGCCTTACCCTTGCTTCTTGAATCCTCCCACGCTTTTCAGAGGCGAGGTGTAGCTCCGGGACGAGCCCTTAATTGTGAAAAACGAGGTTCACTCGTGAACTCGTGAGAATTTAAAGGGTTTAATATAAAGACAATAAGAGACACATCAAATAAAGCAACGGGGTAATGGCCGGGTGCCTTGGTGCTCTGCCAAGAGCACACCTGATGCCAGAGGTGAGTCTTTTTTATACCATTTTTACTGTCTGTTCTTTATTCATATTAAAACTTTTCCTGGAGCTGTTCTGCATGGCCACTCCTTGGTTCCGCCTTTTTAGAGCATGCGTAGTCTTCTGCCTTGTGGTTTTATTTCTCTTGATTCTTGGGGTTGGGCCCGCTAGGCAAGAGTCGATGGTAGGGTGGATTTCTTAATTCTCCAGACAGACAGGGCTGATTGCAGCTTTGGGCCTCTTCGTCTCTCCGGGCAGAGTGGTGATAAAATCTCCCGGACTCTCCTGGCCGCCCGTTCTCCGGGCGGAGTAGCCTTTGGGCCCTTTTGCTCCCTAGACAAAGTGTTGATTAGCAGCTTTTCGGGCCTCATCCTCTGTTCGTTTGGAGGTTATCTTACGTGCTCACACTTGCTAACATTCTTGCTAAAAAGAAAACTACATCCACACAGCAAAAAGCATTTCTAACATTATATAATATCTACTTTATACTTTGCGAGAAGCCAATATAATATATGTTTATAACACCTCCATTGGCGACCTCCTTTTCCCTCTGATTCAGCTACCTTGTGGTAGGTGCGATGGTGCTGAAGAAGGGTGGCGGCTTGGCACAGTTGCTGTCACAGGTGGATCTTTGAGTGGCATGTGTGAGGGTAGGAGGGTACGGCACCCATAGCTGAAGGCAAAAAAGGTCAGGGCATGTCATCAGCCGCAGTCGTGCTAAGTTGTTCATCTATGCAAACTGCTTGCCGAGTTGTTCCTTTCTTAGGTAATGGGGGCTTGTATCAACCAGAACTGCAAATGGTCAGTATTTGCAGACAAGGTTACTTGGACTGTTGTTGAAGTGAGTGTAGCAGTTTCTATGGCATTCTGCAAAAAAAGTGACAGGTCTCCCTGTGTTCCCCAGTTCTTAACAAAGATGAAGTTAACAAACCCCTGAAAAGAGGTTTTGCAAAACTTCAGGGATATTTTCCTACTAGTACTGTAGAGACAACCATAGTCACCTTGTCTTTCCAAAAGTGAAGGTTCCCTATTTTTGTCCAAGAGCATCAAGTGCTTTTGATCAGCGTTTGTGTGCATGCATTAGCCTCGTTCTTGCTCTTCCTTGGAGAACTTTTACAATACTCACATGATCTGTGTAGGCTGCAGACTGCAGTGGTGAACTTCAAGGCTTCCAGCAGAAGGGAGATGCTGTCCACGTTTTGGATTCTCCTTAGCCTGAACCTTCAATGTCCAATAACGCAGCGTTTGGTGCTCGAGGCACTGACTCTGGCGTGCCCCTGGTCAGAGACAGTCCAGCTGCGTTACCTCCACGCGTCGCTGAAGCGACTTCGGGATCAGGAAAAGAGCTTGCTGGGCTAGCTAGCTGGCTTCTTTGCAGAGGGAAACACGGCAGGAGCCGTTGATGTCGGCTCACGTTAGCTCAGAGACAAAGGAAGAGAGGGGCTGTTCAGGTCTGGCTTCTAACAGGTTTAATGCGATAGGATGAGGATGAGGTCGGATTGATGGGAATCCGCTCCTCGGAGCCTTGTCCTCAGTTTTATAGGGAATTTGAAAACCCCCTGTAACTATTCCTGAAAAGACCTGCCTTGCTAAATTAGTGCCTTTTAAGTCTTGTGTCCCCAGGATAGAACAACAAACTCACAAAGATAACAGCAGTGGATCTACAGGACTTCTGCAGGCCTTCTGGACTGCAGACATCTCTGACCAAAGGCCACAGATGACGTGTACCCTGATCCTGCCGAACGCCCGTCCGCCCTGGACTCAGCTTCAAGGTTTGATTGATACTGGTGCTGATGTAACTATCATCTCCTTCTCTGCGTGGCCTCCCTCATGGCCTTTACCCCCAGTGGGATCGGCCATCACAGGATGAGGATGAACCACACAGAGCTATTGAAGCGAACGGCCTGTGACGGTGAAGGACTCAGAGGGGCACACAGCTACAATTAGGCCTTATGTTACTACCACTTCCCTTAACCTTTGGGGACGGGATGTGTTGGCAGCCTGGGGCATACGGATCGGGACAAATTTTTAGCAGGGGTCACTGTGCGCAAAGGTGCACAGTATCCTACACTGCCTTTGCAGTGGTTGATTAACACACCAATCCGAGTCAGACTCTGCTTAGTTAGTTGAATTAAGGGCTGTTATCATGGCTTTTCAACGATTCTCACAGGAACCTTTGAATTTGGTTACTGAAGCCGACTAGCAAAAGCTCGTATACAATTAATCACCTTACGGTACCACAAAATTCAAAGAATCCTGTTCTTCTGAATCACTTTCTCTCATTGCAATCTGCAGGCAAGAGACAACTGCCCTGGGCAAAAGTCTGGGTGTGGAATTTACTCACTAACCAGTGGGAAGGCCTGCGGGAACTTATGGTTTGGGGTCGTGGCTATGCTTGCGTTTCTACAGATACTGGGGTACGGTGGCTAGCTGCAAAATGTGTTCGCCCTGCCCTACGGCACCAGAGGCAGAACAGGCAACCTCCAAGTGATGACCAGAACACCAACCATCCAAGTGGCCACCAGAATGTAGATCATCAGCCATCAGACTCTTCTGATGATGACCAAGATGTTGACCATCAGGCAGATGGTCCTTCTACAAGCAGAGACTGGGATGGTCCTTCCACAAGCAGAGACTGAACTTTAAATTTCTTGTTATGGAGTCAGATCGTTAAAGCCTTAAGGACATATTTAGAATTAATAACTGATGTAAATTTCTATTTAGGATTAATAGTGGAGTTGTTATCTTATCAAACAAAAAGGGGGAATTGTAGATACCAAAATGCTGCTAGCGAGGATTTTCTTGCTATTTTCTAAGTCTGTGAGAGACTTTTCTCTCTCACAGAAGAGGTAGCAGAGTATGTAAACAACCAAGCCACCTGCAACCTTGAAAAGTCTGGTTTATGGTCTAGTAGAAAAATATTTTGACAATGGATGGTTTAGGATTTTAGCCAATCACCCCAAGGGGGGGGGCTGATCCTTTGTCCAATTAGACTATGAAGAAAAAAGTCTGTAAAAGAGTTTGTGAAATAATTAAATGAATAAATCTTGGTGCACAATTCCTGCCTGCTGGATCTTCTCTCCTCCTCCTCCCTATGGCTGCGGGACACAGTGATACACCCTAGGGCCCAGGCCTGCGGTAATAGACCACAATTACAAGTGAACTGCAACACAAGCAGCTAACACATTCCTCCTGTGATAAATGAGTGAACGATAAATTTTGTCTTTCGCATCTATCACTTTAACATTTAGAAGTGAGAATGTACTATGTAGAAATAGTGTTAAGGTAAAATATAGGTAAGTAAAAACAAGACTAGAGTAAATTGTAACTTCGAATGAGTGGTAACATGTTGGGAAACGTAGGAAGAAACACATGATAATAAATGTCCTTTCAGTTGAGAAATTACAGAGGTGGAAACCAAGACATCTTCAAGAAACAAAGAAGATAAACCGCATGCATCCCAGGAAGTCTGTTATCTCATCAAAACTCACACCTCCCAAAGAACCCATCAACTACAAATTAGGTTGGAGACTGAGGAGGCACCGGAGGGGGGTGCCTGCCTTCAATTCTGGAGCTACTCAGAGGACCGAGGTGGCAGTGTGCTGGCGTGTGCTGGCGCAAGGGGGCAGAGACGGAGGGGGGAAAGTTGAGTGAAGTGTAAATGACTTTCTGGGCTTAAGGACTATGTTTAAAGAAGTACTAAAGTTCACAGTAAAATGAATGGAGCCACGCCTCTAGCAATATTGCTAAGTGCTCCTGCACTGTGATATGCCTTTGTTCTACTAATAAATGCTCAATATTATGCTGCTGAAAATTCCGCTTGGGAATTCATCTTTCTCACTTCTTCCCTTAAAATCAGTTCTAAGAATTTAGTGTGAAATACATTTAGGCTTGGTCCACATTATTTTTAGTTCAAATAAACACATCTAAATTTTTTCCATCTTTCCCATTAAAGGATTTTGGTTTTGGCTCATTCTTTCAGCATTTTGCCAGCAATCTGCTCAATGCTCTTTCCTTAGGAATGAAAGCTGTAGCCTGATATTACAAAGTGTTTGGTGAAACCTTTACCATGACTCTCAAGTCGCAACATGCCAGATAATCACTGGTTTTCAAAGCTGCTTGAAGATAGAAGGAAAGCGTCAAAGGTTTATGCATGAATCAGCATCCCCTTGTCACAACGTCATGCTGCAGTGATCCTTGCAGAGCTCTAAGACTGGATTTAAAGGAGAAAAGCTCAATACTGGCTCCTGAGCCAGCAGGATGAAACATCCAAGATTGTACATATATTACTTCTGTGCTAAAACTACTGTATGAAAACGTCTTACCATTATGGCAGTTTTATAGTACTCCATAGGAGACATCTCTTTAAATGACTCTAATATCCTTTCAGTGCTAAAATTGAGAAGGGGGTTGATCCATAGTTAACTCATGTAAACACGAGTGAACTACTAAGAGACAGCAAATGTTAATCACAAAACCTAAGCAGCAGGATTCGCCTTAATCTTGTCAAGATAAGAGGAACAGGATCTTTTGAAAACCGGCACAGAGATCGCTGCATCAGCCACCGAAGAACTGTGCATGCTCCAGAAAGAAAGGTAAAAAGTGCATTGTGACAAAGACTACTGATCTTCATCAGAAAGACCCTCGAGGAAGAAGAGGAGCCTTCCTCAGTGCGCCCATCAGCGTACACAGCGCATGCATGGCACGTATGCTAATGATATTAATGACTTCCGAGAAGTAATTTCTAGAACCACTCCTATCCCAAGAATTGTGATGAATGTTCATAAATTTTACACATAATGCTGGACTGTATGGAGTGCTCTGTGTGTGTGTGTTAGGAGGAGTGATCCCCCATGCACCCAGCGCCGAATAAAGCAAATACCCGCTTCTCTGACTCTGAAGCATCTCTAGGCCTGGTTTTGGGCAATTCAAAATAGGTGAATACACATTACAACTACAGCTGAAGTTGTTGCATAGGCAGATTGAAGAGGAAAGGATTTCATCTTCATCACTCTCCTTCTTTCTTGTTTTGACAGAATTAAGAACTTGTAAAAAATCTGATATCACTGATGCTCACCACTCTTCCAATTAGACTACGCTCACTTAGGCAACGAAGTCCAGAGCTTCGGATATCTCCCGCTTCTGCCCTAGGAATTGCTTCCAGTGCTGTACCTTTGCTCCAGCTGCGAAACCAAACCAGCAGAACCAAGGAAGTTCTCTCTGAATGAACCATTGCTCTTGAAGGCTACAACGGTAGTCATGGCAGTGAACACTGCTCTTCACTGGGCCATTCCTCTGAAAAAAAACCATGCACCACCTCTCAACCTAAACCGTTAAGCCTCCTGCTGATGCTGACTGACAAAGCGTCCAACTGCACTTAGATTCCAACAGCTACTTCCAATGACCTGTCCACAGAGCTTTGCAGACTTGCAACAGAGCAACAAACTAAAGGGGCTATGTTTCATGGCTGTTTTTCAAACATCATTGACTTATGTCCCTTTGCCAGCTTAAGTGAAGGTGGCCCATCCACCTTGGTCAAAATCAGCAGAATTTTGGCCCAATTTGTTGTTACGCAACACATCATGACACAATCTCTTGGTGTTGATGCAAAATTCCCACTGAAGTGCATGTCGTTACATGACTTAAGGCTACCTACTCACAGAGTGTCCACTCCACTGCCACACCCATTTTCTGGCCACCTTGAAATGACTGAGCTGTCTTACTGTTCCCAACATTCCTCAGGGGTACGTGACCACCATAGCCTCCCTTCTGAAGTTTAGGAACCTAAGTAGTACTAGCAATAGCAGTTTATCCAAAATCCATTTGCTCCATCAACAAACTCCGAGCAAGCGCTGAGAATTACTTTCAAGACTTCTACATATATTTACAGGGAGCTTTTTGTTTGCTTGTTTGTTTTTAAAGCAGATGGAGTAGTGCGATGTTTCCCTGAGGCTACCAGGGCTGCGAGGCAGGCAGGCAGAGCCCTGGCATGGGTGGCACAGGGGACCCCGGGCGCTGACGGCTGCCACCAGCGCAGGCCAGCTCGGAACTGGCAGGCAGGGCTGCACCCCGCGTCTGCCACAACAGCTGCAGCTTCTGCAGCCTGAAACACAGCTGGCTCAGGGGTTCAAATTAAGAGCCAAAACCTTTTGCTGCTCAATTTGGGGCAGAGAAAGGTCATCACTTCTAGCATGGCATAAGCCTGCCACTACATTTCTGTGAAGGAAAATCACCTTGTTAGAGTGAAACTCCTGAGTAAAATACTGAAGCGCTTTCAGATTCGTATTATCTGACATTTCTGTGACCTTCTTTTATACCTGCATTGTTTCCTACTGCTGGTTTTGGGCACAAGTTCTGTGTACACTATTCTGGAAACAAAAAAATAACCCAAAACCAACACCCACTCCTCCCCCACCATCACTCCTTCCCCAGCCCCAAGCCTAACAAAACCAGCCTGCAGAATGTGCAGGATTTCAAATGAGAACAAGCATAGATGGGACATCAAAAGATGGATTCTCCTTAGACATTTGTGCATGCAGTGCTCTGCAATCAACTCCTAAATTCTACTCCTCGTACACCAAATATTTGTCTTGGGAACTCCTTGTTCTCCATTCCAACCCTTCTGAGAGGGTAATCGAGGAGTTACTCTACATATTTTAAGCACATGTTGCACTAGTCAAATCCAATGCACAGCATTACTTGACTAACTGAGGCGGTGGCAAGGTCAATTAAGACCTGTTCATGTCTTAATTTGGAGCTCTTCCAACTGCTTGAAAAGTGAAGCCTTGGACGTTGAAGGTTCAGGCTAAGGAGAATCCAAAATGTGGATAGCATCTCCCTTCTGCTGGAAGCCTTGAAGTTCACCACTGCAGTCTGCAGCCTACACAGATCATGTGAGTATTGTAAAAGTTCTCCAAGGAAGAGCAAGAATGAGGCTAATGCATGCACACAAACGCTGATCAAAAGCACTTGATGCTCTTGGACAAAAATAGGGAACCTTCACTTTTGGAAAGACAAGGTGACTATGGTTGTCTCTACAGTACTAGTAGGAAAATATCCCTGAAGTTTTGCAAAACCTCTTTTCAGGGGTTTGTTAACTTCATCTTTGTTGAGAACTGGGGAACACAGGGAGACCTGTCACTTTTTTTGCAGAATGCCATAGAAACTGCTACACTCACTTCAACAACAGTCCAAGTAACCTTCTCTGCAAATACTGACCATTTGCAGTTCTGGTTGATACAAGCCCCCATTACCTAAGAAAGGAACAACTCGGCAAGCAGTTTGCAAAGATGAACAACTTAGCACGACTGCGGCTGATGACATGCCCTGACCTTTTTTGCCTTCAGCTATGGGTGCCGTACCCTCCTACCCTCACACATGCCACTCAAAGCTCCTTGCGTGGAGCTCTCGCACCACCTATGACAGCAACTGTGCCAAGCCGCCACCCTTCTTCAGCACCATCGCACCTACCACAAGGTAGCTGAATCAGAGGGAAAAGGAGGTCGCCAATGGAGGGAAGTTGTACCCCCTGACAGCTAAGCTCCAACTACGGTGTCGCTTATGTCCTTCCCAGGACGGGCGGGAAAACGCCTCGGCGCAGCGCAGCGCTGGCCGGGAGCGGCCGGCACGGCACCGAGCGCGCTCCCCACTCCCTCCCGCCCGCGCCGCTGCGGAGACCCCGGGTTCGCCGGAATCGGCCACATGCTGCACGGAGGGCAGCGCGGCAAAGGCGGCCTCCCCTCGTCGCCCGGGGAAGGCCGGCCTCGGATCCCCGCTCTCTCCACCGGCACGGGCAGTGCCAGCAGCCTCTCGCTGTGGCCGCCGCTGGCCGAAAGCCTCGCCGCGCACCGCCCGGCCGGCCCCGCCGCTCCGCGGGGTCACACGGCACCTGCCGTGGGCGGCCGCCGAGCGACAGGAAGCAAAAGCGCTCACCGCCGCGCCGCTCGCCGCCCCGCCCGGGCGCTCCTCTCCTCGCGCTACCACGATGGCGCCGGCCCGCCCCGCCTTCCCCGTCGCCTGCGGCGCAACGCGGCTGCTCCGAGCCACGCAGCACGCGTGCGGCCGGGCCCTGCCGAGCTGCCGGCGGAGCCGGGGCACAGCACGGGCGGGAGAGCTTCCGGCAAGGCTGGGCGGGCGGCGAGCGCGGCCGAGCGTGAGCGCGCCAGGCGGGCGGCGGGCGGCGGCGTGATGGAGAGCTAGATGGAGGCGGCAGCACCGCGCGGCATAAAATAGCTGATCGTCCGGCAGCCGCCCGCTCCGCAGCCCCTCGGCTGCTGTCGAGAAGGGCCCCGGCCCTGGCCGCGGGCAGCCCTGGCGGGGCAGGGGAGCACTGCGGGCAGCCCCGGGGCCGCGCAGCCGTCTGCAACGCGCGGTGGGAGCCGCTGGGAACTATTTTACACGTCCCGGGGGGCTGGAGAGGAGCACGGAGACCACGCGGCAGGTCGCTGCCGTTAGGGAAAATTAATCCACGATGCCTGAGGTTTATATCCGAAAAGGAGACAGAGGAGTCCTGCAACATTCTTCGACTACAGGGAGAGTCCATGGGGCTTTTCCCATGGCGTCTGTCAAACGGTTGCGGGATGCAGCCCCCTTTTGATGCCAAGTTCCCGGCCACAGCACCCTCTTCCTTTTCCCCACTGGCTGAGGTATTCGGGAGATACAGACTTCCGGAACTGCCTACTCTATGCGCCCCCCTCTAATATGCACCCCCCTCTTGGCATCGAGAAGAAAGAAAAGAACCCCATTCCTAATGCTCTTAAGTCTTTGTTGCCTTGCTCTAGGTTCAGGAATTTAACACGGCCTTGATTAATCAACAGTCTCTGATGATTAGTAACAGTTCTACAGAACTCCTAGTTTCTTCTGTTACTTCACTAGCCATAACTTCCTAGCCTTGTCTACAGGCCGATTCACACGGTCTCTTTGTAAAGACTCATCCATCTCATTCCTTTTAATCCCTCCTCTTTTTATTTGCTCTGTATTTGTCTTTACAAACCTTAATTACCATGGATTTAATTTTTTCTTCTGGAGTCTTCTTGGGTTTTGCTATTATTTGCAGTGACATTCTTTTCTGTCCTTTTGTAGTCATTTCTGGATCAGGTAGGCATGGCTGCTAGCGGCATCCCCTTGAGCACCTGCTGAAAGAGCTGCAGCCAGCATGGTGTCCCGCATGGTAAAAAGATGAGAATTGCGATAGCATATAAGAGGAGAAATCGTATTCATTTAGCCCATAGCTGGCCAGTTAACTATGAAAATATGTCCCATTCCCATCCTTTCAACATTTGGACAGGTCCACGAGCTGACGTTATTTCCTTTGTTATTTGTTTGACCACTTTTCCGCTGTCATCTGCTTGCAAACAGCAGCTCGAGTCATTTAATTTCCCACAAACTCCTCCTTCTTCTGCCAACAGATAATCTAATACCATCCAATGTTGAAATACCGCTTTCCTCATTTAAGTGGGTTGCTCAGCAAAAAGGTCAAGCGCTGTGGCTGGCTGGTTGGTAATTATTTCCGAGACAGCTTGTAACCTAATTATCTCCTTCAAATGATAAATGGGTTCCCAGGCATCTGGGATTAATTCCTTAGGTTTCCAAGGGGCTGGTCCATCGTGTTGGGTAACTTGTTCTGTTGGCCGTTCATCATTTCCCCGTTTTGGGGTGCTCCCTCCAGCCAGGGCTGCATCAGCTGACTGCTTTTCTCTAATTAAATCATCACAGATTTTGATTCCTAAGCGATTTCCCAGAACTTGTAGTAGCAAAAAGAACAACAGTCTACTAAATATACCATATCCCTGACCAGTTTGGAGGTAACCTGAGCTAAGCATGTTGGCCACAAATCCAATACTGTCCTTTCAAAGCCCGTGTTCCATTAGCAAAGGAACCTACCCATGGTCATCAATTGGTGGCTCAAAATACAGCAGGATTCCCGGGCCTAACGGTCCTCCAACAAGAGTTGCCCCACCATAAGGGTCCCAGCATTTGCATTTCCAAGCTCCCGCACAGGGTTCCCACCTACATTTACATCTGCAAGCTGCTTGGTTGGATTTGGAGCAGAACTCACTAAAAGGCTTTGAGTTCCAATCCGGTGTGGCCATTCCCACTGATAATCACAAACAACATGTCTTCTACTTGTGGAATTTTTGTGGGGACTGCTCAAAAACAGGTGGTCAAAAAAACCCCTTGTCCCTCCCCATTGCTTTACAGGCTTCCAAATATTTTTGGTAAGTGTGATAAGAACGCCTTACGCAGCTACTGTTAGTGAGCCGAACAGGTATTTGATTGCATTTGCCTTGATATTTGGAAAAATTGGAAGGAGGGCAATTGGGGGTCCAAACCCAGTTGTTCAAGCCCAGAGGGAAAGTCAATTGACAATTGCCTTTTCCTACATAGACACGCCCTATCCTATTAGGCAATAAGTGCCTGTTGGAGAAGAATGAAGTGGCCGTGAACTTCCTTCTTTGGCCCCAAATCCCATCCCACTGTGGGCCCTCACATTGACCCACCATTTAGGTTCAGCTGGGCTAGCCAACTGTGGCCACTCTTCAGATCCTCCTGGCCTTCCACAGAGCCAGCAATTGCTAAGGTTAAAAACTTTTGCTACTTCTTCTCCTAAGGCTGCAAATTGATTCTCCCACTCCTGGCCTAAACTCAGCTGACCATATCAAAGTAGAATTAGTAAGGAAAATGTTTTAATAGTGTCATCTAATTAGCTAGTCTAATTTTCCCGTTGTCTTCTGCAGCACCTGTGGCAATTGAAGACACAGAAACCACTTAACGTAACAAAATGGCCACAAGTATTAGCCCCCAAGTGAGTGGAGATTCTAGAGGAGGGATGCCTTTACAGTCTATTTCAGCAGACGGTCTGAAGGTAGGACTGCGGGGCTTCTTCCGATGTCGAAGCACTGCCTACTGCTCCGGCCCACTCCTGCAGAGTGTCAGTCACGGCCTCCCGGCCTTCTCCTCCAGCTGAGATGTGCAAATCTCCGAGGCTTCAGAGACCTTGACCCGAGAGTGACGGGTTCACCTGTGTTCAGCTTACTTGACGGCTGTTTTCTGTCGTCAGTGACACTTGGAATGGGCCACGCCATTTCACCAGCACTGGCGCTTCTTTCTACTCCTTAATTAGGACTCAATCTCCTGGTTGGATGTTAAAAGCAGCAAAGTCCAAAGGCCGGGCTTGCGCCAGCTGAGTTTCCTGTTGAAGGGGTTTCACAAGAAGCAGGATCCTGGCCACAGATGGTTTTAAAAATGCATCACTTGCCTCTACCCCCCCCACTGGGTGGAGACTTACCAGGAGGGCAATTGCAAACAACGATTGAAAGGGAGATAACTGAATCTCTCTTCTGGGTTGGGCCCTCATTCTCACCAAAGCCAATGTCCAAAGCCCTACCCATGGCATCTTGGTTTCTATTACCAGCTTCAAAAGGTGTTTATTTCTCTCTTCATTGTTTTCTACCCGAGCCGAGCTCTGGGGGTGCCAGGGCCTATGGAGGTTCCATTGTGTTCCTAAAGAAGCCAAAACCCCTTGAAGGATCTTTCCTGCAAAATGAGTTCCCCTATCTGAATCTATTGCTTCTACAATGCTGTATCTTGGAATGATTTGTTCCAAAAATGCCTTAAGAACAGATCCTGTCATTACTGAAGTAGTTGGAAATACTTCTGGCCACCTTGCTAGCTGACATACGATTACCAGAAGATATTAAGCCTTGCCACTTGGGGCATCTCCGGAAAATCCACCTGGCATCTTTGGAAGGGCCATGCAGCCCAAGGCCTCCCTCCTCTAGCAAGTTACTTTGTAACTTGGCTGTTGGCTTTAGCACAGATCAAGCAACCTTCAACAGCTCCTTTTGCCAGTCTAAAAAGACCCCCAGCAACATACATCATGAGATAGGCTTCTGCCAATCCTCAGGAAGTGCAAGAACTCTCTTAATGGAGTTGCTTTAATATTGGTAGGGCCAAAGGTTCTGGTATCTCGTTTGCCATCCCTTGGAAACCAATTCTTGCCTTTTTTCTCTGCCACACGACTTTTAACTGTATGTCAAACTGCTGTGGTAGAAAAGACAGCTTCCTGGGCAGTGATGGAGTCACGGGGAGCAAAGGGGGCATCTTGGAGAGTTCTGGCAGAAGTGTGGCTTTCTGAGTTTCTTCATCCACCAAAAAGGAGACAGAGGAGTCCTGTAACATTCTTCAACTCCAGGGAGAGGCCATGGGGCTTTTGCCATGGAGTCTCTCAAATGATTGCGGGAAGCAGCCCCCTTCTGATGTTAAGTTCCTGGCAACAGCACCCTCTGAGGTACTCGGGAATTACAGACTTCCGGAACTGCCTACTCTATGCCCCCCTCTAATATGCACTCCCCTTTTGGAATGGAAAAGGAAGAAAACCAAACTATTCCTAATGCTGGGAAGTCTTTGCTGCCTTGCTCTAGGTTCAGGAATTTAGCAGGGCCTTGGCTGAGCAACAGTCTCTGTTGATTAGTAACAGTTTCTAGAACGAATACTTTCTTCTGTTACTTCCCCCCCTGTAAATTCCTAGCCTTGTCTAAGGAGAGATTCACACGGTCTCTTTGTAAAGACACATCTATCTTACTCCTTTCACTCCCACACCTTCCTTGCGGTGGAACGGCTCTCCCCGGCACAGCACCTGGCACAAAACCCCCGTATACGCACACACACACCTGCACTTACCCTGCACTCCACTGCACACACACACACACACACACCTCCCGCACACTAACACCCCCTCCACATCCCCACCATGCTACTTGCAGTGGCCCCGCCCCTGCCATCCCCACCGGCTGGCAGCACCCACTCCTCGCATGCTTCCCCATGCCTTGCATTTCCTTGCTGCCCCCTCTGTAGCCTTCCCTCAACCTGCCTTTTCTCCCCTGCCTTGCACTGACTTGCTCACCCACCCCCCACCTGACTTCCTTTCACATTCGTCTAGGTCTGGCCTCACCTTTCCTTTTCCTTCTAGGACCCTCATTGCCTTGCCTCGCCTCGCAAAGCCACCACTTGCCTTGCCTTGCCCTTGAACCCCTCCCTTGCCTTGCATGACCTTGCTCACCCCTCCCCCACCTGGAATTCAACACCCCTTTTCAATGACATTTCTGGGCCTTGCCCTGCCCTTTCTGCTCCTCCGAGGAATCTCAAAGCTCTCAAGCATCTCCGGTGTTTCAGGATCCCATGAGAGGAAGACCAGGGGAGGACGCATGTTGCCACACTCATCTCTGTGGGCAGCCTTTGTCTGGGAGCAATCCTTGCATGTCTTGAACCTTGGAGGGGCAATTCACATTTTGCCCTTGAGCTCGGGGACCAGAAAGAGAGTTCTTTTGCATACAAGGGAAAGCAGGTAGCTCAAGTCTTTTAGGTACAGAGGAGAGATGACCCACGCGGGATCAAGGCCACACAGAGCACTTGGTCCTGGCCACTTTTGTGTACCAGCAGTCCTTGAATGTACTTCTCACCTGCCTTGCCTGGCCTTGCCTTGGCAACACAACAGTTGCCTTGCCTTGCCCTGCTAGCCCTCTGGAGCCTTGCATTCCTTTGCACGGCCATGCCCAGCACATGACCTGCCTACTGTTTTCCTCCAGGGCCTTGGCTTGCTGAGCCCTTCCTGTTTCTGCCTGGCCTTCCCATCAGTGGCCCTTCCTTCCTACAGCCAGCCTTGCCTCTAACTTCTGGACCTTCTCTTGTCTACCACTCCATTTGCTTTCCCCTCACTGCTCTGGCCTTGCCTACCTCTCCCTTGACTTGCCCACAATTGCCTGCACTCGGTTTGCAGCGCCTTGCCTGCATGGAAGGCAAGGGAAAGAGTGGTAGGCCGGGCAAAGCAAAGCCAGCAAGTTGTAGGCAGTGCGAGGCAAGGCAGACGTAGGCAAAGGAAGCAGAGCAAGGGTAGCTTAAGAAGAACTAGACAAGGCAAGGCCAAGAGACTCGGAGTGCCTTTCCTTGGGAAGGCAAGGACATAGTGCCAGTGTTGCTGGAGCAGATGTTAAGGTACTGTGGGGAGGAATAGTCCAGCAAGACATTTCTCTTCTGGCCCCTGTGCGTGTGGGGGCAATTGTTGGACATATTCAATACTGGAGGCGGATCAGTCGCTGGATGTGTTGTATTTTGGAGGAGGGGATGCCGTTTCTTTGGAGATGGGCTTGTAGTTGCTCTCTTTGGCAAGGAAGGCAGGTTTGGATGTGCACATCAGGTACTCCTAGGGATTTTAAAGGCTTTTCCCAACAGGCAGAGCTCTCTCTGGGTTCGAGCTGTTGAGCTGTCAGTGGGAATGCAAAGGCCAAGCTCTTAAGCTATTTGTCCTGGTGCCTTCAGTGTGTGAGCAGTCCCTGGTGCCGTTGCCTTTGGATCCTGACTCTGGGAGAGGGAAGGCTTAGGATGGTACCTAGAGCTGAGAAGGAGAGTGCTGAGAACAGCGTGTGTGCTGCTAGTTTGAGGGGTGCAGGTGAAGTTGTAGGCAGCAAGATCTTCCTCAGCTGGCACTGTTTTGAGCCCTGTTTTTGCCAGATGGTTTCAAGTTGGTGGGCGGAATCTGCGAGAGGGAAAAGATTTGTATGGGCCAAAGAGGTGTGGTGTAAAGAAGAGTGTGCTCTTGGAAGGGGAAGATGAGGGCAACCTTTTTGTCCTGACACCGTTGATTTGAGTGCAGGGCCGTTTGCAAGTTGCCTCTGTCTGCCCTTGGGGTGGTTTCGAGCTGGGCCAGGTGCTTGGCCTTCTTTTGCAAGTCTGCAGCGCCGTCGTGTGGTTGTTTCCATGAGCGCTGACAGTGCCCGGCAAAAAGCGCTTGGCTGGCGCGGCCCCAGTCGTGTGGAAGCAGTTGGTGGAAGAGCTCCGCTGTGCATCCTGCCTCTTGGAGACATAAAAGGATGTAACCCTGCGCGTAGCGGGGAAGCAAGACGAATCTTTTCATTGTTGGCTGAGCAGTTTCTAAGCGGCAAAAGTAAAGGCAGTTTCAGCACGGCCTCTTTCTTTCAGAACCTTTTCTGTGCCATCATGAACATGCTCAACATGCCACTCGCACCCGCTGAACTGCATCAAAGGCCCTGGAGATAGGCGCTTTCCTTCAAGCTCTCTGTAGCATCGTACCCTCCACCTCTGGCGGATCCCAAAGCCCTTCCAAACATCCAGCAGCTGCACGCAGAGAACAAGTGCTAAAACAAGGCGTTGGCCTTCCTAGTCCTTTTAAAGTCTGTGAACTAGGCGAAACATTCCAGTGAGCAGCACTTTCCTTCGCAACTATATCTAGAGCATCATCACATTCTCTCCAAGTGGGTAAGTCCACCCTTGCAGCGCAGCGTTTGCAGCCACAGTTCGGACTGAGAGATAGGCCAGGTGAGAAAGCATTTCTTGACTATCCCTCTTCTCTGGAAGACTTGATACTCGCAGCGCGACCACGTCCACACACCTTCAGTGTGGCCAGGTTCAAGCAGCTAGAGCTCCCAGAGATGGGAGAGTCAGGAGAGAAGACGTTCCAAAAGTACCGTGTACTTACAGCAGCATTAAAACTGTGCACAGCAGTCTGCAGCACTGTAGACTGCGGCTTCTCCGACAGACGAGCCATCCCATTGTTGCCTCTCGCAGCCTGCTTGCTAGCTGCTCTCCTGAAGAAAAGAACTAGAAGAAAAAGCCAATGCTGGGCTGCACCTTCCCCTTGCCTTACGTAAAGCCACCTAAACTCCCCGCTGCACTCTCTACTTCCCCTCTCCTTGGAAGCGACCACTGTGTTTGCTGCATCTCGAAGCCTAAAGTTAAGCGCCAAAGTTTCCAAGGATGGTTGGAAGAAGGATAAGTAGTAGCACAAGGAAGTAGTTGTCGTTGAACTTCCTCCTTCTCAATGCTAACGTGAATTGGGCAGGCAGGCGAGTGCTAGCCACGCTCCTTTCTCAGTTTGTACGCTGCGGACACGAGTCCGGTGCTCTGCGCCTTCGTTCGGCCTCTTTAGTACCCATGTCGCTCTTTCATTCAGCCGGAGTCGAAGCGTCGTCTACTTCTCGCCCAGAGAGCACGGTGCCGGCAGCGAAATGCCCCAGCCGACTGCTTCTGCCGACACACGCCTGGTCTATGCACTTTCCCTCGCAGCGACATACAGCAGCACTTTCGGTCTTTCTTGTCGTCCAAATGTAAAGGGAAAGATTCTCTGCTATGTCCCGCCCAGAGAACAGTTTTAGGTCAACCAGCACGCCCAGAGCTTGCCCTCGACGCGTGGAAACTTGTGTTTGCACCAGATTCAAGTGGCTGCCGTCTTTCCTTTACAGCCTGCAGAGCACCGTCAGACCGCCGTGCTCTCTGCACCTGCCTTCTCAGTTCTAAGTACTACCGCGCCTCTTACAGCCTTGCAGGAAGCAAAGACACGGGTAGTCATCTCGCAGAGAAGAACGTGGAAGGACGAAAGGATGATCTTCCTTTCTCCTGCTTCTTGCCTGAATTGTGGTGCTGTATTGAAAGTCTTGGCTAGCGAAAAGCTCATCCAGCAAGTGCCTCATTCCTGACGCATCTCGCTGAGCGAGAGTTTCACGAAGAGTTTAGACTCTGAAAACAGCAAGAAAATGATTGTACGTCGAGCTGAGGAAAATCCGTGCACAGCACACTGTGGATGCGTGCAGTGTTCGCGCTGAAGAGCGCCAAAACGCAAAGCCATCGCTGGGCTTCAGTTTTGTCCAGACCGCAGAAGGCAAAGAACGAAGCAACTGGGCACCGCGTTAACGTACTCAGTGGACCGAATTTCAAATGTCCAGCCAAAAGCTGCTTCATAAGCAGATTCAGCTGAGAATGCTCTGGCTGCTTCACAAAGTAAGGCGCAGCCGTTTCCATTCATCACACTACCTGGCCAGAAGCAGTATCCTACACCTTCAATGCTGCAGCGTCCATGCAGCTGGAGCACACGCAGTAGGACGCGTCGAGATAGACGGCGTTCTTCAAGTACCCCCCTCCTCCAAGCAGCCTTGAAACTGAGCACAACACACTGCGGCTCGGGAGCTTCCTTCTCAGATAGACGTGCCGTCACGTTATTCACTCTCGCAGCTCCGTTGCCCACTTGCAGCAGCTGCTACCAAAGCAAAATGCTCCAGAAGTAAAAAGCACTGCCGGGCTGCACTTTCCCTTGCCTCACGTAAAGCACCATAAACTGTCCGCTGTGCTCTGTATTTCCATTCTCCGCCGCATCTACCACTGTTATCTCTGCATCTCGAAGCATAAAGCTCGGCACAATTCCTCCCAGGGAACGCTGGAAGAGAAATAGGCAGCAGCACAAGTAGCTGCAAGTGGAACTTTCTGTTTTAAAACGCTAACGTGAATCCGGAAACAAGCGAGTGACAGCCAGGCTTCCTCTTGCAGCCTGTGCGATGCACACACCAGCTCGGTGCTCTGCCCTCATTCTTTAATGCTCTTCGTACCATGTCGCGCTTTCATTCTGCCGGAGTCGAAGCGTCGTCTACTTCTCGCCCAGAGAGCACGGTGCCAGCGGAGAAAGGCTCCAGAAAAACGCTCCAGGCTGCTGATTCTTCCCAAACACACCAGGGCTATGCACTTTCCTTCGCAGCGCTAAGTAGCATCACATTCTGTTTGCGTTGGAGCCGGAATGCAAAGGGAAAGATTCTCGGTTACGTCTCACTCAGCGCCCAGTTTTAGGTCACCAAGCTTACCCGGAGCTTACCCGCGACGCGTGGAAATTGGTATTTGCACCATATTCAAGTGGTAGCTTTCTTTCCTTTACAGCCTGCAGAGCGCCGTCAGATCGCGGTGCTCTCTGCACCTGCCTTCTCCCTTCCAAGTACCACCGCGCACCTTACAGCCTTGCAGGAAGCAAAGACGTGGAGAGATGTCTCGCAGAGAAGATCGTGCAAAGACGAAAAGATGTTCTTCTTTGCTTTTCCTCGTCGCCCAGATTGTGGTGCTCTACTGAAAGCGTGGGCTAACGAATGGCTAATCTAGCATGTGCTTCCCTTCTAATGCATTTCGCTGAGCGAGAGCTGAGGAAAATCCTTGCACTGTACACTATGGATGCGTGCAGTAGACACGCAGAAGAGCGGCACAGCTCATAACCATCGCACACTCCAGCCCAGAGCTCTGGGGCTGCGTTCTTCTCAATTTCCGGCGCTGGACAGAACTGAGACATTGAGCTTTGGCTCTCTTTAGTGTGTGTACTGCACGCATCCAGAGCGCGCTGTGCACAGATTCTCCTCAGCGCTACGTGCAAGCACAGACTTTCTGCTTCGCAGAGCCCAACTGTCCGCCGAAGCTCTCGCTCAGAGAAATGTGTCAGGAGAGAAGCACTTGCTGGATTAGCCTTACAATGGCCAACAGTTCCAAAGAAGCACCATAGTCTTCTTGCGAGAAAGGATAATAAAACACATGTATTGTCCCAGCAAAGTTCTCTGTGCTAGCCGAAGCCGAGAATCTTTCCCTTAAGATTAAGACCACAACGCAGACAGCATTTTGTGCTACTTAACGCTGAGAGGGATAGCCCAGGCGTGTTTCGGCAGAGGCAGAAGCCCGGAGCGTTTCTCTGCCGGCACCGTGCTCTCAGGCGAGAAGTAGACGACGCTTCGACTCCGGCTGAATGAAAAGCGCGACATGGTACGAAGAGCATACGAATGAGGGCGCAGAGCACCGAGCTGGTGTGCGCATCGCACAGGCTGCAAGAAGAAGCGTGGCTGCCGCTCGCTTCT
Source organism: Aphelocoma coerulescens (assembly GCF_041296385.1). NCBI lineage: Eukaryota > Metazoa > Chordata > Aves > Passeriformes > Corvidae > Aphelocoma > Aphelocoma coerulescens. The sequence continues at coordinate 528,063 of NW_027183464.1, forward strand.
TTGCGGATTCACGTTAGCAGTTGAAAACAAAAGTTCCACTTGCAGCTACTTGTGCTGCTACCTATTTCTCTTCCAGCTTTCCCTGGGAAGAATTGTGCCGAGCTTTATGCTTCGAGATGCAGAGATGACAGTGGTAGATGCAGCGGAGAATGGAAATAAAGAGTGCAGTGGACAGTTTACAGTGCTTTACGTGAGGCAAAGGAAAAGGTTTGCTCAGCAGTGCTTTTTACTTCTGGAGCATTTTGCTTTGGTAGCACCTGCTGCTAGTGGGCAACGGAGCTGCGAGAGTGAATAACGTGACGGCACGTCTATCTGAGAAGGAAGCTCCCGAGCCGCAGTGTGTTGTGCTCAGTTTCAAGGCTGCTTGGAGGAGGGGGGTACTTGAAGAACGCCGTCTATCTGGACGCGTCCTACTGCGTGTGCTCCAGCTGCATGGACTCTGCAGCATTGAAGGTGTAGGATACTGCTTCTGGCCAGGTAGTGTGATGAATGGAAACGGCTGCGCCTTACTTTGTGAAGCAGCCAGAGCATTCTCAGCTGAATCTGCTTATGAAGCAGCTTTTGGCTGGACATTTGAAATTCGGTCCACTGAGTACGTTAACGCGGTGCCCAGCTGCTTCGTTCTTCGCCTTCTGCGGTCTGGACAGAACTGAAGCCCAGCGATGGCTTTGAGTTTTGCCGCTCTTCAGCATGTGTACTGCACGCATCCGCAGTGTGCTGTGCAAGGATTTTCCTCAGCTCTCCCTCAGCGAAATGCATCAGGTGAGAAACACTTGCTGGATTAGCCTTTCGCTGGCCATGGCTTTCAGTACAGCACCACAATCTGGGCGACGAGGAGGAGCAAAGAAGAACATCTTTTCGTCTTTGCACGTTCTTCTCTGCGAGACGACTATCCGCGTCATTGCTTCCTGCAAGGCTATATTCTGCGCAGTGGTACTTGAAAGGGAGAAGGCAGGTGCAGAGAGCACCGCGATCTGACGGCGCTCTGCAGGCTGTAAAGGAAAGAGGGCTGCCACTGGAATGTGTGCAAACACAAGTTTCCACGAGTCGCGGGCAAGCTCTGGGCGTGCTTGTTGACCTAAAACTGTTCTCTGTGCCCGACATTGCTGAGAATCTTTCCCTTTACATTTGGACGACAAGAAAAGACCGAAAGTGCTGCTGTATGTCGCTGCGAGAAAAGTGCATAGCCCTGGTGTGTTTCGGAAGGGCAGTCGGCTGGGGCATTTCTCTTCCGGCACCGTGCTCTCTGGGCGAGAAGTAGACGACGCTTCGACTCCGGCTGAATGAAAAGCGCGACATGGTACGAAGAGCATACGAATGAGGGCGCAGAGCACCGAGCTGGTGTGCGCATCGCACAGGCTGCAAGAAGAAGCGTGGCTGCCGCTCGCTTCTTTGCGGATTCACGTTAGCAGTTGAAAACAAAAGTTCCACTTGCAGCTACTTGTGCTGCTACCTATTTCTCTTCCAGCTTTCCCTGGGAAGAATTGTGCCGAGCTTTATGCTTCGAGATGCAGAGATGACAGTGGTAGATGCAGCGGAGAATGGAAATAAAGAGTGCAGCGGACAGTTTACAGTGCTTTACGTGAGGCAAAGGAAAAGGTTTGCTCAGCAGTGCTTTTTACTTCTGGAGCATTTTGCTTTGGTAGCACCTGCTGCTAGTGGGCAACGGAGCTGCGAGAGTGAATAACGTGACGGCACGTCTATCTGAGAAGGAAGCTCCCGAGCCGCAGTGTGTTGTGCTCAGTTTCAAGGCTGCTTGGAGGAGGGGGGTACTTGAAGAACGCCGTCTATCTGGACGCGTCCTACTGCGTGTGCTCCAGCTGCATGGACTCTGCAGCATTGAAGGTGTAGGATACTGCTTCTGGCCAGGTAGTGTGATGAATGGAAACGGCTGCGCCTTACTTTGTGAAGCAGCCAGAGCATTCTCAGCTGAATCTGCTTATGAAGCAGCTTTTGGCTGGACATTTGAAATTCGGTCCACTGAGTACGTTAACGCGGTGCCCAGCTGCTTCGTTCTTCGCCTTCTGCGGTCTGGACAGAACTGAAGCCCAGCGATGGCTTTGAGTTTTGCCGCTCTTCAGCATGTGTACTGCACGCATCCGCAGTGTGCTGTGCAAGGATTTTCCTCAGCTCTCCCTCAGCGAAATGCATCAGGTGAGAAACACTTGCTGGATTAGCCTTTCGCTGGCCATGGCTTTCAGTACAGCACCACAATCTGGGCGACGAGGAGGAGCAAAGAAGAACATCTTTTCGTCTTTGCACGTTCTTCTCTGCGAGACGACTATCCGCGTCATTGCTTCCTGCAAGGCTATATTCTGCGCAGTGGTACTTGAAAGGGAGAAGGCAGGTGCAGAGAGCACCGCGATCTGACGGCGCTCTGCAGGCTGTAAAGGAAAGAGGGCTGCCACTGGAATGTGTGCAAACACAAGTTTCCACGAGTCGCGGGCAAGCTCTGGGCGTGCTTGTTGACCTAAAACTGTTCTCTGTGCCCGACATTGCTGAGAATCTTTCCCTTTACATTTGGACGACAAGAAAAGACCGAAAGTGCTGCTGTATGTCGCTGCGAGAAAAGTGCATAGCCCTGGTGTGTTTCGGAAAGGCAGTCGGCTGGGGCATTTCTCTTCCGGCACCGTGCTCTCCGGGCGAGAAGTAGACGACGCTTCGACTCCGGCTGAATGAAAAGCGCGACATGGTACGAAGAGCATACGAATGAGGGCGCAGAGCACCGAGCTGGTGTGCGCATCGCACAGGCTGCAAGAAGAAGCGTGGCTGCCGCTCGCTTCTTTGCGGATTCACGTTAGCAGTTGAAAACAAAAGTTCCACTTGCAGCTACTTGTGCTGCTACCTATTTCTCTTCCAGCTTTCCCTGGGAAGAATTGTGCCGAGCTTTATGCTTCGAGATGCAGAGATGACAGTGGTAGATGCAGCGGAGAATGGAAATAAAGAGTGCAGCGGACAGTTTACAGTGCTTTACGTGAGGCAAAGGAAAAGGTTTGCTCAGCAGTGCTTTTTACTTCTGGAGCATTTTGCTTTGGTAGCAGCTGCTGCTAGTGGGCAACGGAGCTGCGAGAGTGAATAACGTGACGGCACGTCTATCTGAGAAGGAAGCTCCCGAGCCGCAGTGTGTTGTGCTCAGTTTCAAGGCTGCTTGGAGGAGGGGGGTACTTGAAGAACGCCGTCTATCTGGACGCGTCCTACTGCGTGTGCTCCAGCTGCATGGACTCTGCAGCATTGAAGGTGTAAGAAACTTCTTCTGGCCAGGTAGTGTGATAGAGTGCAACGGCTACGCCTTACTTTGTGAACCATCCAGAGCATTCTCAGCTGAATCTGCTTGTGAAGCAGCTCTTGGCTGGACATTTGAAATTCGGTCCACTGAGTACGTTAACGCGGTGCCCAGCTGCTTCGTTCTTCGCCTTCTGCCGTCTGGACAGAACTGAAGCCCAGCGATTGCTTTTAGCTGTGGCTCTCTTCAGCATGTGTACTGCACGCATCCGCAGTGTGCTGTGCAAGGATTTTCCTCAGCTCTCCCTCAGCGAAATGCATCAGGTGAGAAACACTTGCTGGATTAGCCTTTCGCTGGCCAAGGCTTTTAATACAGCACCACAATATGGGCGACGAGGAGAAAGGAAGAACATCTTTTCGTCCTGGCACGTTCTTCTGAGCGACATGACTATCCGCGTGTTTGCTTCCTGCAAAGCTGTATTGTGCGCGGCGGTATTGGAACTGAGAAGGCAGGTGCAGAGAGCACCGGGATCTGACGGCGTTCTGCAGCCTGTAAAGGAAAGACGGCTACCACTTGAATGTGGTGCAAACACAAGTTTCCACGCGTCGAGGGCAAGCTCTGGGCGTGCTGGTTGACCTAAAACTGTTCTCTGGGCGGGACATAGCAGAGAATCTTTCCCTTTACATTTGGACGACAAGAAAGACCGAAAGTGCTGCTGTATGTCGCTGCGAGGGAAAGTGCATAGACCAGGCGTGTGTCGGCAGAAGCAGTCGGCTGGGGCATTTCGCTGCCGGCACCGTGCTCTCTGGGCGAGAAGTAGACGACGCTTCGACTCCGGCTGAATGAAAGAGCGACATGGGTACTAAAGAGGCCGAACGAAGGCGCAGAGCACCGGACTCGTGTCCGCAGCGTACAAACTGAGAAAGGAGCGTGGCTAGCACTCGCCTGCCTGCCCAATTCACGTTAGCATTGAGAAGGAGGAAGTTCAACGACAACTACTTCCTTGTGCTACTACTTATCCCTCTTCCAACCATCCCCAAAACCACTGGCGCTTAACTTTAGGCTTCGAGATGCAGCAAACACAGTGGTCGCTTCCAAGGAGAGGGGAAGTAGAGAGTGCAGCGGGGAGTTTAGGTGGCTTTACGTAAGGCAAGGGGAAGGTGCAGCCCAGCATTGGCTTTTTCTTCTAGTTCTTTTCTTCAGGAGAGCAGCTAGCAAGCAGGCTGCGAGAGGCAACAATGGGATGGCTCGTCTGTCGGAGAAGCCGCAGTCTACAGTGCTGCAGACTGCTGTGCACAGTTTTAATGCTGCTGTAAGTACACGGTACTTTTGGAACGTCTTCTCTCCTGACTCTCCCATCTCTGGGAGCTCTAGCTGCTTGAACCTGGCCACACTGAAGGTGTGTGGACGTGGTCGCGCTGCGAGTATCAAGTCTTCCAGAGAAGAGGGATAGTCAAGAAATGCTTTCTCACCTGGCCTATCTCTCAGTCCGAACTGTGGCTTCAAACGCTGCGCTGCAAGGGTGGACTTACCCACTTGGAGAGAATGTGATGATGCTCTAGATATAGTTGCGAAGGAAAGTGCTGCTCACTGGAATGTTTCGCCTAGTTCACAGACTTTAAAAGGACTAGGAAGGCCAACGCCTTGTTTTAGCACTTGTTCTCTGCGTGCAGCTGCTGGATGTTTGGAAGGGCTTTGGGATCCGCCAGAGGTGGAGGGTAGGATGCTACAGAGAGCTTGAAGGAAAGTGCCTATCTCCAGGGCCTTTGATGCAGTTCAGCGGGTGCGAGTGGCATGTTGAGCATGTTCATGATGGCACAGAAAAGGTTCTGAAAGAAAGAGGCCGTGCTGAAACTGCCTTTACTTTTGCCGCGTAGAAACTGCTCAGCCAACAATGAAAAGATTCGTCTTGCTTCCCCCCTACGCGCAGGGTTACATCCTTTTATGTCTCCAAGAGGCAGGATGCACAGCGGAGCTCTTCCACCAACTGCTTCCACACGACTGGGGCCGCGCCAGCCAAGCGCTTTTTGCCGGGCACTGTCAGCGCTCATGGAAACAACCACACGACGGCGCTGCAGACTTGCAAAAGAAGGCCAAGCACCTGGCCCAGCTCGAAACCACCCCAAGGGCAGACAGAGGCAACTTGCAAACGGCCCTGCACTCAAATCAACGGTGTCAGGACAAAAAGATTGCCCTCATCTTCCCCTTCCAAGAGCACACTCTTCTTTACACCACACCTCTTTGGCCCATACAAATCTTTTCCCTCTCGCAGATTCCGCCCACCAACTTGAAACCATCTGGCAAAAACAGGGCTCAAAACAGTGCCAGCTGAGGAAGATCTTGCTGCCTACAACTTCACCTGCACCCCTCAAACTAGCAGCACACACGCTGTTCTCAGCACTCTCCTTCTCAGCTCTAGGTACCATCCTAAGCCTTCCCTCTCCCAGAGTCAGGATCCAAAGGCAACGGCACCAGGGACTGCTCACACACTGAAGGCACCAGGACAAATAGCTTAAGAGCTTGGCCTTTGCATTCCCACTGACAGCTCAACAGCTCGAACCCAGAGAGAGCTCTGCCTGTTGGGAAAAGCCTTTAAAATCCCTAGGAGTACCTGATGTGCACATCCAAACCTGCCTTCCTTGCCAAAGAGAGCAACTACAAGCCCATCTCCAAAGAAACGGCATCCCCTCCTCCAAAATACAACACATCCAGCGACTGATCCGCCTCCAGTATTGAATATGTCCAACAATTGCCCCTACACGCACAGGGGCCAGAAGAGAAATGTCTTGCTGGACTATTCCTCCCCACAGTACCTTAACATCTGCTCCAGCAACACTGGCACTATGTCCTTGCCTTCCCAAGGAAAGGCACTCCGAGTCTCTTGGCCTTGCCTTGTCTAGTTCTTCTTAAGGTACCCTTGCTCTGCTTCCTTTGCCTGCGTCTGCCTTGCCTCGCACTGCCTACAACTTGCTGGCTTTGCTTTGCCCGGCCTACCACTCTTTCCCTTGCCTTCCATGCAGGCAAGGCGCTGCAAACCGAGTGCAGGCAATTGTGGGCAAGTCAAGGGAGAGGTAGGCAAGGCCAGAGCAGTGAGGGGAAAGCAAATGGAGTGGTAGACAAGAGAAGGTCCAGAAGTTAGAGGCAAGGCTGGCTGTAGGAAGGAAGGGCCACTGATGGGAAGGCCAGGCAGAAACAGGAAGGGCTCAGCAAGCCAAGGCCCTGGAGGAAAACAGTAGGCAGGTCATGTGCGGGGCAGGGCCCTGCAAAGGAATGCAAGGCTCCAGAGGGCTAGCAGGGCAAGGCAAGGCAAGTGTTGTGTTGCCAAGGCAAGGCCAGGCAAGGCAGGTGAGAAGTACATTCAAGGACTGCTGGTGCACAAAAGTGGCCAGGACCAAGTGCTCTGTGTGGCCTTGATCCCGCGTGGGTCATCTCTCCTCTGTACCTAAAAGACTTGAGCTACCTGCCTTCCCTTGTATGCAAAAGAACTCTCTTTCTGGTCCCCGAGCTCAAGGGCAAAATGTGAATTGCCCCTCCAAGGTTCAAGACATGCAAGGATTGCTCCCAGACAAAGGCTGCCCACAGAGATGAGTGTGGCAACATGCGTCCTCCCCTGGTCTTCCTCTCATGGGATCCTGAAACACCGGAGATGCTTGAGAGCTTTGAGATTCCTCGGAGGAGCAGAAAGGGCAGGGCAAGGCCCAGAAATGTCATTGAAAAGGGGTGTTGAATTCCAGGTGGGGGAGGGGTGAGCAAGGTCATGCAAGGCAAGGGAGGGGTTCAAGGGCAAGGCAAGGCAAGTGGTGGCTTTGCGAGGCGAGGCAAGGCAATGAGGGTCCTAGAAGGAAAAGGAAAGGTGAGGCCAGACCTAGACGAATGTGAAAGGAAGTCAGGTGGGGGATGGGTGAGCAAGTCAGTGCAAGGCAGGGGAGAAAAGGCAGGTTGAGGGAAGGCTACAGAGGGGGCAGCAAGGAAATGCAAGGCATGGGGAAGCATGCGAGGAGTGGGTGCTGCCAGCCGGTGGGGATGGCAGGGGCGGGGCCACTGCAAGTAGCATGGTGGGGATGTGGAGGGGGTGTTAGTGTGCGGGAGGTGTGTGTGTGTGTGTGTGTGCAGTGGAGTGCAGGGTAAGTGCAGGTGTGTGTGTGCGTATACGGGGGTTTTGTGCCAGGTGCTGTGCCGGGGAGAGCCGTTCCACCGCAAGGAAGGTGTGGGCGTGAAAGGAGTAAGATAGATGTGTCTTTACAAAGAGACCGTGTGAATCTCTCCTTAGACAAGGCTAGGAATTTACAGGGGGGGAAGTAACAGAAGAAAGTATTCGTTCTAGAAACTGTTACTAATCAACAGAGACTGTTGCTCAGCCAAGGCCCTGCTAAATTCCTGAACCTAGAGCAAGGCAGCAAAGACTTCCTAGCATTAGGAATAGTTTGGTTTTCTTCCTTTTCCATTCCAAAAGGGGAGTGCATATTAGAGGGGGGCATAGAGTAGGCAGTTCCGGAAGTCTGTAATTCCCGAGTACCTCAGAGGGTGCTGTTGCCAGGAACTTAGCATCAGAAGGGAGCTGCATCCCGCAATCATTTGAGAGACTCCATGGCAAAAGCCCCATGGCCTCTCCCTGGAGTTGAAGAATGTTACAGGACTCCTCTGTCTCCTTTTTGGTGGATGAAGAAACTCAGAAAGCCACACTTCTGCCAGAACTCTCCAAGATGCCCCCTTTGCTCCCCGTGACTCCATCACTGCCCAGGAAGCTGTCTTTTCTACCGCAGCAGTTTGACATACAGTTAAAAGTCGTGTGGCAGAGAAAAAAGGCAAGAATTGGTTTCCAAGGGATGGCAAACAAGAGATACCAGAACCTTTGGCCCTACCAATATTAAAGCAACTCCATTAAGAGAGTTCTTGCACTTCCTGAGGATTGGCAGAAGCCTATCTCATGATGTATGTTGCTGGGGGTCTTTTTAGACTGGCAAAAGGAGCTGTTGAAGGTTGCTTGATCTGTGCTAAAGCCAACAGCCAAGTTACAAAGTAACTTGCTAGAGGAGGGAGGCCTTGGGCTGCATGGCCCTTCCAAAGATGCCAGGTGGATTTTCCGGAGATGCCCCAAGTGGCAAGGCTTAATATCTTCTGGTAATCGTATGTCAGCTAGCAAGGTGGCCAGAAGTATTTCCAACTACTTCAGTAATGACAGGATCAGTTCTTAAGGCATTTTTGGAACAAATCATTCCAAGATACAGCATTGTAGAAGCAATAGATTCAGATAGGGGAACTCATTTTGCAGGAAAGATCCTTCAAGGGGTTTTGGCTTCTTTAGGAACACAATGGAACCTCCATAGGCCCTGGCACCCCCAGAGCTCGGCTCGGGTAGAAAACAATGAAGAGAGAAATAAACACCTTTTGAAGCTGGTAATAGAAACCAAGATGCCATGGGTAGGGCTTTGGACATTGGCTTTGGTGAGAATGAGGGCCCAAGCCAGAAGAGAGATTCAGTTATCTCCCTTTCAATCGTTGTTTGCAATTGCCCTGGTAAGTCTCCACCCAGTGGGGGGGGGTAGAGGCAAGTGATGCATTTTTAAAACCATCTGTGGCCAGGATCCTGCTTCTTGTGAAACCCCTTCAACAGGAAACTCAGCTGGTGCAAGCCCGGCCTTTGGACTTTGCTGCTTTTAACATCCAACCAGGAGATTGAGTCCTAATTAAGGAGTAGAAAGAAGCGCCAGTGCTGGTGAAATGGCGTGGCCCATTCCAAGTGTCACTGACGACAGAAAACAGCCGTCAAGTAAGCTGAACACAGGTGAACCCGTCACTCTCGGGTCAAGGTCTCTGAAGCCTCGGAGATTTGCACATCTCAGCTGGAGGAGAAGGCCGGGAGGCCGTGACTGACACTCTGCAGGAGTGGGCCGGAGCAGTAGGCAGTGCTTCGACATCGGAAGAAGCCCCGCAGTCCTACCTTCAGACCGTCTGCTGAAATAGACTGTATAGGCATCCCTCCTCTAGAATCTCCACTCACTTGGGGGCTAATACTTGTGGCCATTTTGTTACGTTAAGTGGTTTCTGTGTCTTCAATTGCCACAGGTGCTGCAGAAGACAATGGGAAAATTAGACTAGCTAATTAGATGACACTATTAAAACATTTTCCTTACTAATTCTACTTTGATATGGTTAGCTGAGTTTAGGCCAGGAGTGGGAGAATCAATTTGCAGCCTTAGGAGAAGAAGTAGCAAAAGTTTTTAACCTTAGCAATTGCTGGCTCTGTGGAGGGCCAGGAGGATCTGAAGAGTGGCCATAGTTGGCTAGCCCAGCTGAACCTAAATGGTGGGTCAATGTGAGGGCCACAGTGGGATGGGATTTGGGGCCAAAGAAGGAAGTTCATGGCCACTTCATTCTTCTCCAACAGGCACTTATTGCCTAAATAGGATAGGGCGTGTCTATGTAGGAAAAGGCAATTGTCAATTGACTTTCCCTCTGGGCTTGAACAACTGGGTTTGGACCCCCAATTGCCCTCCTTCCAATTGTTCCAAATATCAAGGCAAATGCAATCAAATACCTGTTCGGCTCACTAACAGTAGCTGCGTAAGGCGTTCTTATCACACTTACCAAAAATATTTGGAAGCCTGTAAAGCAATGGGGAGGGACAAGGGGTTTTTTTGACCACCTGTTTTTGAGCAGTCCCCACAAAAATTCCACAAGTAGAAGACATGTTGTTTGTGATTATCAGTGGGAATGGCCACACCGGATTGGAACTCAAAGCCTTTTAGTGAGTTCTGCTCCAAATCCAACCAAGCAGCTTGCAGATGTAAATGTAGGTGGGAACCCTGTGCGGGAGCTTGGAAATGCAAATGCTGGGACCCTTATGGTGGGGCAACTCTTGTTGGAGGACCGTTAGGCCCGGGAATCCTGCTGTATTTTGAGCCACCAATTGATGACCATGGGTAGGTTCCTTTGCTAATGGAACACGGGCTTTGAAAGGACAGTATTGGATTTGTGGCCAACATGCTTAGCTCAGGTTACCTCCAAACTGGTCAGGGATATGGTATATTTAGTAGACTGTTGTTCTTTTTGCTACTACAAGTTCTGGGAAATCGCTTAGGAATCAAAATCTGTGATGATTTAATTAGAGAAAAGCAGTCAGCTGATGCAGCCCTGGCTGGAGGGAGCACCCCAAAACGGGGAAATGATGAACGGCCAACAGAACAAGTTACCCAACACGATGGACCAGCCCCTTGGAAACCTAAGGAATTAATCCCAGATGCCTGGGAACCCATTTATCATTTGAAGGAGATAATTAGGTTACAAGCTGTCTCGGAAATAATTACCAACCAGCCAGCCACAGCGCTTGACCTTTTTGCTGAGCAACCCACTTAAATGAGGAAAGCGGTATTTCAACATTGGATGGTATTAGATTATCTGTTGGCAGAAGAAGGAGGAGTTTGTGGGAAATTAAATGACTCGAGCTGCTGTTTGCAAGCAGATGACAGCAGAAAAGTGGTCAAACAAATAACAAAGGAAATAACGTCAGCTCGTGGACCTGTCCAAATGTTGAAAGGATGGGGATGGGACATGTTTTCATGGTTAACTGGCCAGCTCTGGGCTAAATGAATACGATTCCTCCTCTTACATGCTATAGCAACTCTCATCTTTTTACCATGTGTGACACCATGCTGGCGGCAGCTCTTTCAGCAGGTGCTCAAGGGGATGCCGCTAGCAGCCATGCCTACCTGATCCAGAAATGACTACAAAAGGACAGAAAAGGATGTCACTGCAAATAATAGCAAAACCCAAGAAGACTCCAGAAGAAAAAAATTAAATCCATGGTAATTAAGGTTTGTAAAGACAAATACAGAGCAAATAAAAAGAGGAGGGATTAAAAGGAATGAGATGGATGAGTCTTTACAAAGAGACCGTGTGAATCGGCCTGTAGACAAGGCTAGGAAGTTATGGCTAGTGAAGTAACAGAAGAAACTAGGAGTTCTCTAGAACTGTTACTAATCATCAGAGACTGTTGATTAATCAAGGCCGTGTTAAATTCCTGAACCTAGAGCAAGGCAACAAAGACTTAAGAGCATTAGGAATGGGGTTCTTTTCTTTCTTCTCGATGCCAAGAGGGGGGTGCATATTAGAGGGGGGCGCATAGAGTAGGCAGTTCCGGAAGTCTGTATCTCCCGAATACCTCAGCCAGTGGGGAAAAGGAAGAGGGTGCTGTGGCCGGGAACTTGGCATCAAAAGGGGGCTGCATCCCGCAACCGTTTGACAGACGCCATGGGAAAAGCCCCATGGACTCTCCCTGTAGTCGAAGAATGTTGCAGGACTCCTCTGTCTCCTTTTCGGATATAAACCTCAGGCATCGTGGATTAATTTTCCCTAACGGCAGCGACCTGCCGCGTGGTCTCCGTGCTCCTCTCCAGCCCCCCGGGACGTGTAAAATAGTTCCCAGCGGCTCCCACCGCGCGTTGCAGACGGCTGCGCGGCCCCGGGGCTGCCCGCAGTGCTCCCCTGCCCCGCCAGGGCTGCCCGCGGGCTGCGGAGCCGCCTCGCCACCGGCGCGGCCAGGGCTGGGGCCCTTCTCGACAGCAGCCGAGGGGCTGCGGAGCGGGCGGCTGCCGGACGATCAGCTATTTTATGCCGCGCGGTGCTGCCGCCTCCATCTAGCTCTCCATCGCGCCGCCGCCCGCCGCCCGCCTGGCGCGCTCACGCTCGGCCGCGCTCGCCGCCCGCCCAGCCTCGCCGGAAGCTCTCCCGCCCGGGCTGTGCCCCGGCTCCGCCGGCAGCTCGGCAGGGCCCGGCCGCACGCGTGCTGCGTGGCTCGGAGCAGCCGCGTTGCGCCGCAGGCGACGGGGAAGGCGGGGCGGGCCGGCGCCATCGTGGTAGCGCGAGGAGAGGAGCGCCCGGGCGGGGCGGCGAGCGGCGCGGCGGTGAGCGCTTCTGCTTCCTGTCGCTCGGCGGCCGCCCACGGCAGGTGCCGTGTGACCCCGCGGAGCGGCGGGGCCGGCCGGGCGGTGCGCGGCGAGGCTTTCGGCCAGCGGCGGCCACAGCGAGAGGCTGCTGGCACTGCCCGTGCCGGTGGAGAGAGCGGGGATCCGAGGCCGGCCTTCCCCGGGCGACGAGGGGAGGCCGCCTTTGCCGCGCTGCCCTCCGTGCAGCATGTGGCCGATTCCGGCGAACCCGGGGTCTCCGCAGCGGCGCGGGCGGGAGGGAGTGGGGAGCGCGCTCGGTGCCGTGCCGGCCGCTCCCGGCCAGCGCTGCGCTGCGCCGAGGCGTTTTCCCGCCCGTCCTGGGAAGGACATAAGCGACACCGTAGTTGGAGCTTAGCTGTCAGGGGGTACAACTTCCCTCCATTGGCGACCTCCTTTTCCCTCTGATTCAGCTACCTTGTGGTAGGTGCGATGGTGCTGAAGAAGGGTGGCGGCTTGGCACAGTTGCTGTCATAGGTGGTGCGAGAGCTCCACGCAAGGAGCTTTGAGTGGCATGTGTGAGGGTAGGAGGGTACGGCACCCATAGCTGAAGGCAAAAAAGGTCAGGGCATGTCATCAGCCGCAGTCGTGCTAAGTTGTTCATCTTTGCAAACTGCTTGCCGAGTTGTTCCTTTCTTAGGTAATGGGGGCTTGTATCAACCAGAACTGCAAATGGTCAGTATTTGCAGAGAAGGTTACTTGGACTGTTGTTGAAGTGAGTGTAGCAGTTTCTATGGCATTCTGCAAAAAAAGTGACAGGTCTCCCTGTGTTCCCCAGTTCTTAACAAAGATGAAGTTAACAAACCCCTGAAAAGAGGTTTTGCAAAACTTCAGGGATATTTTCCTACTAGTACTGTAGAGACAACCATAGTCACCTTGTCTTTCCAAAAGTGAAGGTTCCCTATTTTTGTCCAAGAGCATCAAGTGCTTTTGATCAGCGTTTGTGTGCATGCATTAGCCTCGTTCTTGCTCTTCCTTGGAGAACTTTTACAATACTCACATGATCTGTGTAGGCTGCAGACTGCAGTGGTGAACTTCAAGGCTTCCAGCAGAAGGGAGATGCTATCCACATTTTGGATTCTCCTTAGCCTGAACCTTCAACGTCCAAGGCTTCACTTTTCAAGCAGTTGGAAGAGCTCCAAATTAAGACATGAACAGGTCTTAATTGACCTTGCCACCGCCTCAGTTAGTCAAGTAATGCTGTGCATTGGATTTGACTAGTGCAACATGTGCTTAAAATATGTAGAGTAACTCCTCGATTACCCTCTCAGAAGGGTTGGAATGGAGAACAAGGAGTTCCCAAGACAAATATTTGGTGTACGAGGAGTAGAATTTAGGAGTTGATTGCAGAGCACTGCATGCACAAATGTCTAAGGAGAATCCATCTTTTGATGTCCCATCTATGCTTGTTCTCATTTGAAATCCTGCACATTCTGCAGGCTGGTTTTGTTAGGCTTGGGGCTGGGGAAGGAGTGATGGTGGGGGAGGAGTGGGTGTTGGTTTTGGGTTATTTTTTTGTTTCCAGAATAGTGTACACAGAACTTGTGCCCAAAACCAGCAGTAGGAAACAATGCAGGTATAAAAGAAGGTCACAGAAATGTCAGATAATACGAATCTGAAAGCGCTTCAGTATTTTACTCAGGAGTTTCACTCTAACAAGGTGATTTTCCTTCACAGAAATGTAGTGGCAGGCTTATGCCATGCTAGAAGTGATGACCTTTCTCTGCCCCAAATTGAGCAGCAAAAGGTTTTGGCTCTTAATTTGAACCCCTGAGCCAGCTGTGTTTCAGGCTGCAGAAGCTGCAGCTGTTGTGGCAGACGCGGGGTGCAGCCCTGCCTGCCAGTTCCGAGCTGGCCTGCGCTGGTGGCAGCCGTCAGCGCCCGGGGTCCCCTGTGCCACCCATGCCAGGGCTCTGCCTGCCTGCCTCGCAGCCCTGGTAGCCTCAGGGAAACATCGCACTACTCCATCTGCTTTAAAAACAAACAAGCAAACAAAAAGCTCCCTGTAAATATATGTAGAAGTCTTGAAACTAATTCTCAGCGCTTGCTCGGAGTTTGTTGATGGAGCAAATGGATTTTGGATAAACTGCTATTGCTAGTACTACTTAGGTTCCTAAACTTCAGAAGGGAGGCTATGGTGGTCACGTACCCCTGAGGAATGTTGGGAACAGTAAGACAGCTCAGTCATTTCAAGGTGGCCAGAAAATGGGTGTGGCAGTGGAGTGGACACTCTGTGAGTAGGTAGCCTTAAGTCATGTAACGACATGCACTTCAGTGGGAATTTTGCATCAACACCAAGAGATTGTGTCATGATGTGTTGCGTAACAACAAATTGGGCCAAAATTCTGCTGATTTTGACCAAGGTGGATGGGCCACCTTCACTTAAGCTGGCAAAGGGACATAAGTCAATGATGTTTGAAAAACAGCCATGAAACATAGCCCCTTTAGTTTGTTGCTCTGTTGCAAGTCTGCAAAGCTCTGTTGACAGGTCATTGGAAGTAGCTGTTGGAATCTAAGTGCAGTTGGACGCTTTGTCAGTCAGCATCAGCAGGAGGCTTAACGGTTTAGGTTGAGAGGTGGTGCATGGTTTTTTTTCAGAGGAATGGCCCAGTGAAGAGCAGTGTTCACTGCCATGACTACCGTTGTAGCCTTCAAGAGCAATGGTTCATTCAGAGAGAACTTCCTTGGTTCTGCTGGTTTGGTTTCGCAGCTGGAGCAAAGGTACAGCACTGGAAGCAATTCCTAGGGCAGAAGCGGGAGATATCCGAAGCTCTGGACTTCGTTGCCTAAGTGAGCGTAGTCTAATTGGAAGAGTGGTGAGCATCAGTGATATCAGATTTTTTACAAGTTCTTAATTCTGTCAAAACAAGAAAGAAGGAGAGTGATGAAGATGAAATCCTTTCCTCTTCAATCTGCCTATGCAACAACTTCAGCTGTAGTTGTAATGTGTATTCACCTATTTTGAATTGCCCAAAACCAGGCCTAGAGATGCTTCAGAGTCAGAGAAGCGGGTATTTGCTTTATTCGGCGCTGGGTGCATGGGGGATCACTCCTCCTAACACACACACACAGAGCACTCCATACAGTCCAGCATTATGTGTAAAATTTATGAACATTCATCACAATTCTTGGGATAGGAGTGGTTCTAGAAATTACTTCTCGGAAGTCATTAATATCATTAGCATACGTGCCATGCATGCGCTGTGTACGCTGATGGGCGCACTGAGGAAGGCTCCTCTTCTTCCTCGAGGGTCTTTCTGATGAAGATCAGTAGTCTTTGTCACAATGCACTTTTTACCTTTCTTTCTGGAGCATGCACAGTTCTTCGGTGGCTGATGCAGCGATCTCTGTGCCGGTTTTCAAAAGATCCTGTTCCTCTTATCTTGACAAGATTAAGGCGAATCCTGCTGCTTAGGTTTTGTGATTAACATTTGCTGTCTCTTAGTAGTTCACTCGTGTTTACATGAGTTAACTATGGATCAACCCCCTTCTCAATTTTAGCACTGAAAGGATATTAGAGTCATTTAAAGAGATGTCTCCTATGGAGTACTATAAAACTGCCATAATGGTAAGACGTTTTCATACAGTAGTTTTAGCACAGAAGTAATATATGTACAATCTTGGATGTTTCATCCTGCTGGCTCAGGAGCCAGTATTGAGCTTTTCTCCTTTAAATCCAGTCTTAGAGCTCTGCAAGGATCACTGCAGCATGACGTTGTGACAAGGGGATGCTGATTCATGCATAAACCTTTGACGCTTTCCTTCTATCTTCAAGCAGCTTTGAAAACCAGTGATTATCTGGCATGTTGCGACTTGAGAGTCATGGTAAAGGTTTCACCAAACACTTTGTAATATCAGGCTACAGCTTTCATTCCTAAGGAAAGAGCATTGAGCAGATTGCTGGCAAAATGCTGAAAGAATGAGCCAAAACCAAAATCCTTTAATGGGAAAGATGGAAAAAATTTAGATGTGTTTATTTGAACTAAAAATAATGTGGACCAAGCCTAAATGTATTTCACACTAAATTCTTAGAACTGATTTTAAGGGAAGAAGTGAGAAAGATGAATTCCCAAGCGGAATTTTCAGCAGCATAATATTGAGCATTTATTAGTAGAACAAAGGCATATCACAGTGCAGGAGCACTTAGCAATATTGCTAGAGGCGTGGCTCCATTCATTTTACTGTGAACTTTAGTACTTCTTTAAACATAGTCCTTAAGCCCAGAAAGTCATTTACACTTCACTCAACTTTCCCCCCTCCGTCTCTGCCCCCTTGCGCCAGCACACGCCAGCACACTGCCACCTCGGTCCTCTGAGTAGCTCCAGAATTGAAGGCAGGCACCCCCCTCCGGTGCCTCCTCAGTCTCCAACCTAATTTGTAGTTGATGGGTTCTTTGGGAGGTGTGAGTTTTGATGAGATAACAGACTTCCTGGGATGCATGCGGTTTATCTTCTTTGTTTCTTGAAGATGTCTTGGTTTCCACCTCTGTAATTTCTCAACTGAAAGGACATTTATTATCATGTGTTTCTTCCTACGTTTCCCAACATGTTACCACTCATTCGAAGTTACAATTTACTCTAGTCTTGTTTTTACTTACCTATATTTTACCTTAACACTATTTCTACATAGTACATTCTCACTTCTAAATGTTAAAGTGATAGATGCGAAAGACAAAATTTATCATTCACTCATTTATCACAGGAGGAATGTGTTAGCTGCTTGTGTTGCAGTTCACTTGTAATTGTGGTCTATTACCGCAGGCCTGGGCCCTAGGGTGTATCACTGTGTCCCGCAGCCATAGGGAGGAGGAGGAGAGAAGATCCAGCAGGCAGGAATTGTGCACCAAGATTTATTCATTTAATTATTTCACAAACTCTTTTACAGACTTTTTTCTTCATAGTCTAATTGGACAAAGGATCAGCCCCCCCCCTTGGGGTGATTGGCTAAAATCCTAAACCATCCATTGTCAAAATATTTTTCTACTAGACCATAAACCAGACTTTTCAAGGTTGCAGGTGGCTTGGTTGTTTACATACTCTGCTACCTCTTCTGTGAGAGAGAAAAGTCTCTCACAGACTTAGAAAATAGCAAGAAAATCCTCGCTAGCAGCATTTTGGTATCTACAATTCCCCCTTTTTGTTTGATAAGATAACAACTCCACTATTAATCCTAAATAGAAATTTACATCAGTTATTAATTCTAAATATGTCCTTAAGGCTTTAACGATCTGACTCCATAACAAGAAATTTAAAGTTCAGTCTCTGCTTGTGGAAGGACCATCCCAGTCTCTGCTTGTAGAAGGACCATCTGCCTGATGGTCAACATCTTGGTCATCATCAGAAGAGTCTGATGGCTGATGATCTACATTCTGGTGGCCACTTGGATGGTTGGTGTTCTGGTCATCATTTGGAGGTTGCCTGTTCTGCCTCTGGTGCCGTAGGGCAGGGCGAACACATTTTGCAGCTAGCCACCGTACCCCAGTATCTGTAGAAACGCAAGCATAGCCACGACCCCAAACCATAAGTTCCCGCAGGCCTTCCCACTGGTTAGTGAGTAAATTCCACACCCAGACTTTTGCCCAGGGCAGTTGTCTCTTGCCTGCAGATTGCAATGAGAGAAAGTGATTCAGAAGAACAGGATTCTTTGAATTTTGTGGTACCGTAAGGTGATTAATTGTATACGAGCTTTTGCTAGTCGGCTTCAGTAACCAAATTCAAAGGTTCCTGTGAGAATCGTTGAAAAGCCATGATAACAGCCCTTAATTCAACTAACTAAGCAGAGTCTGACTCGGATTGGTGTGTTAATCAACCACTGCAAAGGCAGTGTAGGATACTGTGCACCTTTGCGCACAGTGACCCCTGCTAAAAATTTGTCCCGATCCGTATGCCCCAGGCTGCCAACACATCCCGTCCCCAAAGGTTAAGGGAAGTGGTAGTAACATAAGGCCTAATTGTAGCTGTGTGCCCCTCTGAGTCCTTCACCGTCACAGGCCGTTCGCTTCAATAGCTCTGTGTGGTTCATCCTCATCCTGTGATGGCCGATCCCACTGGGGGTAAAGGCCATGAGGGAGGCCACGCAGAGAAGGAGATGATAGTTACATCAGCACCAGTATCAATCAAACCTTGAAGCTGAGTCCAGGGCGGACGGGCGTTCGGCAGGATCAGGGTACACGTCATCTGTGGCCTTTGGTCAGAGATGTCTGCAGTCCAGAAGGCCTGCAGAAGTCCTGTAGATCCACTGCTGTTATCTTTGTGAGTTTGTTGTTCTATCCTGGGGACACAAGACTTAAAAGGCACTAATTTAGCAAGGCAGGTCTTTTCAGGAATAGTTACAGGGGGTTTTCAAATTCCCTATAAAACTGAGGACAAGGCTCCGAGGAGCGGATTCCCATCAATCCGACCTCATCCTCATCCTATCGCATTAAACCTGTTAGAAGCCAGACCTGAACAGCCCCTCTCTTCCTTTGTCTCTGAGCTAACGTGAGCCGACATCAACGGCTCCTGCCGTGTTTCCCTCTGCAAAGAAGCCAGCTAGCTAGCCCAGCAAGCTCTTTTCCTGATCCCGAAGTCGCTTCAGCGACGCGTGGAGGTAACGCAGCTGGACTGTCTCTGACCAGGGGCACGCCAGAGTCAGTGCCTCGAGCACCAAACGCTGCGTTATTGGACATTGAAGGTTCAGGCTAAGGAGAATCCAAAACGTGGACAGCATCTCCCTTCTGCTGGAAGCCTTGAAGTTCACCACTGCAGTCTGCAGCCTACACAGATCATGTGAGTATTGTAAAAGTTCTCCAAGGAAGAGCAAGAACGAGGCTAATGCATGCACACAAACGCTGATCAAAAGCACTTGATGCTCTTGGACAAAAATAGGGAACCTTCACTTTTGGAAAGACAAGGTGACTATGGTTGTCTCTACAGTACTAGTAGGAAAATATCCCTGAAGTTTTGCAAAACCTCTTTTCAGGGGTTTGTTAACTTCATCTTTGTTAAGAACTGGGGAACACAGGGAGACCTGTCACTTTTTTTGCAGAATGCCATAGAAACTGCTACACTCACTTCAACAACAGTCCAAGTAACCTTCTCTGCAAATACTGACCATTTGCAGTTCTGGTTGATACAAGCCCCCATTACCTAAGAAAGGAACAACTCGGCAAGCAGTTTGCATAGATGAACAACTTAGCACGACTGCGGCTGATGACATGCCCTGACCTTTTTTGCCTTCAGCTATGGGTGCCGTACCCTCCTACCCTCACACATGCCACTCAAAGATCCACCTGTGACAGCAACTGTGCCAAGCCGCCACCCTTCTTCAGCACCATCGCACCTACCAAAAGGTAGCTGAATCAGAGGGAAAAGGAGGTCGCCAATGGAGGTGTTATAAACATATATTATATTGGCTTCTCGCAAAGTATAAAGTAGATATTATATAATGTTAGAAATGCTTTTTGCTGTGTGGATGTAGTTTTCTCTCTTTTTAGCAAGAATGTTAACAAGTGTGAGCACGTAAGATAACCTCCAAACGAACAGAGGATGAGGCCCGAAAAGCTGCTAATCAACACTTTGTCTAGGGAGCAAAAGGGCCCAAAGGCTACTCCGCCCGGAGAACAGGCGGCCAGGAGAGTCCAAGAGCCGTTATCACCACTCTGCCCGGAGAGACGAAGAGGCCCAAAGCTGCAATCAGCCCTGTCTGTCTGGAGAATTAAGAAATCCACCCTACCATCGACTCTTGCCTAGCGGGCCCAACCCCAAGAATCAAGAGAAATAAAACCACAAGGCAGAAGACTACGCATGCTCTAAAAAGGCGGAACCAAGGAGTGGCCATGCAGAACAGCTCCAGGAAAAGTTTTAATATGAATAAAGAACAGACAGTAAAAATGGTATAAAAAAGACTCACCTCTGGCATCAGGTGTGCTCTTGGCAGAGCACCAAGGCACCCGGCCATTACCCCGTTGCTTTATTTGATGTGTCTCTTATTGTCTTTATATTAAACCCTTTAAATTCTCACAGGAGAGTGAACCTCGTTTTTCACAATTAAGGGCTCGTCCCGGAGCTACACCTCGCCTCTGAAAAGCGTGGGAGGATTCAAGAAGCAAGGGTAAGGCGCCTCCCGCCCAAGTTGGCAGGACCTTTGCTTAGCATCCTCTGGCGTGATTTGGTGGCAGCAGGGCAACACCCGGAGGACAAGAAAGACACAAAAATAAAGCAAATGAAAGAGAGCGCTCTCGACAAAAATCCCACAGACACTGGAAAAGAAACAGGACTGGGAAGTATTGTCCAAAGAAAAAGGGGGTGGTTACGGGAGATGAGCGTGTGTGAATGAGACGTGGGCTGGTTGCCCCCAGATCTGCGAAGCGAGTGTGGCAGTCTCTGAGTGCTGCCGTTCCGTCTTGTTCACGAGAACAGCGGCCAGCGAGGAGACAAAGCGAGAGATAAGCGGAGTGAAAGAATCTCCGGGGGTGACTGGGACGGGGTCCCAGAGAAGGGGTTGCAAAGTGGGAGCTACCCCCCCATATGCTGGGTTGAGGAAAACTCCAAGAGCACCCAGGGCCTAAAAGTACCCCAAGAGAGGTTGGGGTTTGGATGCTAGCAATGCTGGGTTGAGGGAAATCCAAGAGCACCCAGAATCCTAAGGATTATATCATACCCATGGGTGGATACTAACAAGTGACTTGAAAGAGGTACCTTATTATTCTGTTGTGAGTAGGAATGAGTGAGTGAACAAATATTAAAAAAGAGTGAATGTGTGAATGAAAAACTGTGTAATTCGAAGTTAACTTTGTTTTTGGGGAAGGTGGGCTCTAATAAATTTTTTGGTGTTTTTTGTACTGTGAAAGGGTGGGTAGTATTTTACAGCAGTGAAGATTGGTGTTTTAAAGGAATGAATTAGTATTTCAAAGGGGGGGATAAATTGGTATTTTGAGTAATAGAGAACTCCTGGGAAAATGGGACAACAACCTAGTAAATTAAGTTCAAATTATAAAAGGGTGCCAGAGGATATACCCCGAGACAGTCCCCTCGGGGTCAAACTCGCAAACTGGGAAACTGATCCTTCTACAAAAGGAAAAGAGAAAGTAAAAATGATTCAATTCTGCATGAAAGAGTGGGTAAAAAAGGAAATCAGATCTGATCATGTGTACTGGCCAAAATACGGGTCTGATGAGGCATGGATTTGCCAGGCTCTAAATGTATTTGTAAATTCAAAAGAGCCCTCTCACCCTGAGGAGAGAGAATATGCTTCTTGCTGGACAGGAATTACAAAACCTCTGGGAACCAAAGTCTTCAAAATATCAGAAACCGCAGAGGAAAAGCAAACAGAAGAGAAAAAAGGCTGAGACCCTTTAGAAGTATTGCCTCCGCCGCCAGCACCAGAAGCTGCCCTCCTCCCCCTGGCTCCGGGGCTTCCCCCGCCAGCCCCCCCTCCGCCCGCACCGGGGGCCTTTCCCCCGGCAGCCCTCCCGCCCCAATGGAGCTGGGGGGGAGCCCTGCCCCCGCCCATGCCGGGGATCCCACCCTTCCCATATATCTCGGGAATCCCAGCACCCTCAATTGCATCAAGGGAAAGGTCACACGTCCCGGCTTCAGCCCCTACCTCTCCTGCCTTGAGAAACCCGGCTTTAGCCCCGGTGCCCGCCTCCTGTGCTCCGGAATATCTGGCTTCACTGCCATACCCCACCCCCACCCTCTGCACCACAGAATATTCAGCTTCAGCGCCAGACTTTGAATCTGCCCCTCCTCCCCAGGGGAGTTCGGTGCTTTCTTCCCAAATCAACCCTCTTCTTAACGAAGGAGCACCATCCCAGAATACAGGAGGTGCCATTAAGGCTCCGAGGCAGCCCAACAAGCCCTCCATTGCTAAACAAACAGAGGGAAGCCGAGAAATTCATTTCTTTCCGTTAAGAGAAGTACCTACGGGAGGAGGGGGAAGCGGCTTTGTGAGTGCTCCTCTAACCTCTACAGAGGTTAGGAATTTCAAAAAAGAAATTAAAGGATTATTAGAAGACCCCATAGGTACAGCTGAAATGTTGGACCAGTTCTTAGGTCCCAACATTTTCACTTGGGAAGAAATGCAATCAATAATGAAAATAATATTCTCCCAAGAAGAAAGAGAAATGATTAGAATTGCTGGAATAAAAATTTGGGGAAAAGAAAACCAACAAGGTCCACCCGGGGATCAGAAAATGCCCATTACACCTCCTAACTGGAACCAAAATGATGAAGCTGGGAGGGGACATATGAATGATTATTGTAATTTGATAATCAAGGGAATAAAAGAGGGGGCACTCTGAGGACAAAATGTCAGAAAGGCCTTTGAGGGGCAGCAAGGGAAGGAAGAAACCCCGACTGAGTGGCTGGAGAGGCTCCGAAAGAATATGAAACAATATTCTGGGAGAGACCCGGAGTCCCTAGCAGGGCAAGCCCTGCTAAGAGTTAACTTTGTCACTCATGCCTGGCCAGATATTAGAAAAAAATTGGAAAAAATAGAAGATTGGTATGAGAAACCATTACAAGACCTAGTAAGGGAAGCTCAAAAGATATATATGTCCGGAGGGATGAAGAAAAAGCCAAAGTGGGAGCAAAGATCATGATAGCCACTATGCGAGAGAGTACCTTCCAAAAAAAATCTAAAGCCCTCAGGTAACACTCCTAAACATTCCAGATTCAGAAATGGTGGAAAAGAGAAAAATAAAACCTCAGCACAATCAAGATTCCAAGAACAACCCAGGGATGCCTGTTTCTATTGCAAGGAAGAAGGGCATTATCAAAGAGAATGCCCCCACCTGAGGAGGGATCTGAAAAGATTTCAAGAGACACGCACAGAAGAAAAATAGGGAAATCATGGGCTCTATTTTTGGGGGGATAAATACCATCTGGAGCCTTTGATAACTTTAAAAGTAGGCCCCGAAGAGGAAGTATTGGAATTTATAGTTGACACTGGGGCAGAAAAGACTTGTGTGATGAATATTCCAAAAGGGAGTAATGATATGGTAAAAGTAACAGGAGCAAAGGGGGAAGGATTTAAGGTCTCTGTCGTTAAAGATGTGGTTATTGAAGGGGAAACAAAAATAGGGATAGGGGATGCTTTGTTAGCTCCTGAGGCTGGCAGCAATTTATTGGGAAGGGATTTACAAATCCAACTGGGGATTGGAGTCATACCAGAAGAAGGGAAAATGACGGCCAAAGTGTTTAAACTTAGCCAAGAAGATGAAAGCAAAATTAACAGAGAGGTTTGGGCTAGGGAAGGGAATAGGGGTGGACTAGATCTTGACCCCATAAGGGTCACAATTGAAAAAGAAGAAGGTCCCATTTGTGTACATCAGTACCCTATATCTTTAGAAGGGAGAAAAGGCTTAAAACCAGTGATAGAAGAATTAATAAAGGATGGGACACTAGAACCTTGTAAATCCCCTCATAATAGCCCTATTCTCCCAGTAAAGAAATCTGATGGAAATTATAAATTAGTGCAAGATTTAAGAGAAGTAAACAAAAGAACACGGGCCTGCTACCCTATGGTTCCTAATCCCTGCACTCTTTTAAGCAAAATTCCACCTCAACATCAGTGGTTTAGTGTGGTAGATCTTAAAAATGCCTTTTGGGCCTGCCCACTGGCAGAGGAAAGCCGAAATATTTTTGCCTTTGAATGGGAAGATCCAAACACAGGGAAAAAGAACCAGTTGAGGTGGACTAAACTGCCACAGGGCTATTGTGAGGCCCCAAATTTATTTGGGCAAGCCTTGGGAGAAATACTACAAACCTTCCCCACTCCCCCAGGAATACAATTTATCCAATATGGAGATGACCTTCTAATATCAGGAGAAGATGAAATGAAAGTTAAAGGAGCTACCATAAAGCTTCTAAATTTTCTTGGGAAAAAGGGACTAAAGGCATCAAAAAGGAAATTACAGTTTGTGGAATCAGAAGTAAAATATCTCGGCCACCTGATAAGCAAAGGTAGCTGACAACTAAGTCCTGAAACAATTACAGGGATTTTATCCCTCCCTCCTCCCTCTTCAAAAAAGGAGGTTAGGAGACTGCTGGGGCTACTGGGATATTGCAGATTATGGATTGAAAGATATACACAAGCAGTAAAATTTTTATATGAAAAATTAACAGGGGGAGACAATATACAATGGACCAAAGATGATGATGATAATAAATTAGAAAAACTGAAGTTGAAACTAGCCTCGGTACCAGCCCTAAGCTTACCCTCACTAGAAAAACCCTTTCATTTATATGTGAATGCAGAAAATGGAGTAGCTCATGGTGTATTAGTCCGGGAATGGGGAGGGGTGAGAAGACCAATAGCTTATTTAGCTAAACTATTGGACCCAGTAAGCCGTGGCTGGCCAGTATGCATTCAAGCCATAGCAGCTACCGCTATTTTGGTGGAGGAGAGCCGTAAGCTCACCTTTGGAAGTAAACTGATTGTATACACACCCCATGCGGTCCGAAATGTGCTAAATCAAAAAGCTGAAAAATGGTTAACAGACTCCAGGCTATTAAAATATGAAGCAATTCTGATTGACAGTAATGATCTAACTATAGAAGCAAGCAAAAGCCTCAATCCGGCCCAATTCCTGTATGGAGAACCAAAAGATGACCTGGCACATGATTGCTTAGAAATTACTCAATACCAAACAAAAGTTCGAGAAGATCTAGCTGAACAAGCCCTCTTAGAAGAGGAAAGAATATATGTGGATGGTTCATCCAGATGCTTGCAAGGAAAAAGAATGTCAAGATATGCCTTAGTCGATGGGATAAATATGCAGGCCATCGAAAAAGGAAAACTACCTTCAAATTGGTCGGCGCAGTCTTGTGAATTATACGCTCTAAAGAGAGCACTGGAGCATTTAGCACACAAAAAGGGGACCGTCTATACTGATTCAAAGTACATACCTTTGGAAAGATCTGGGAAGAAAGGGGTTTACTAAATTCAAAGGGGAAAGAACTGATACATGAAGGCCTGATTTCAGAAGTGTTGGAAGCATTAAAATTGCCTGAAGAAATAGCCGTAGTGCATATCAAAGGACACCAAGAAGGGATGACCCCAGAAATAAGAGGGAATAACCTAGCAGACCAAGAAGCCAAAGATGCAGCAGAAAATGGGACTGAACCAATTCTGTTAATCCTGACCCCAGAAAGGGGAGAATTGGAAATCCCCAAATTTAGTAAAGAAGAAGAAAAAGAATTATTTAAGATAGGGGGAGAACAAGATCAATCTGGAAAACGGAAACTTCCTGATGGGAGACAGTTACTTAATAAGCCACTCACTAAGAGAATATTAGAAGATATGCATCAAAAAACTCATTGGGGTACTCAAGCTAGCTTGTGTGATCATTTTCTAAAAAATTATGGGTGTATTGGAATCTTTGGGGTAGCAAAACAAATAACTGGGAACTGTAGAACTTGCCAAAGAGTGACTAGGAAAATAATGAGAAAAACAACATTAGGAGGCCGTGAGTTAGCTCTGCGACCATTCCAAAGTATCCAAGTAGATTTCACTAAACTTCCTCAAATACAGAGATGGAAGTTCCTATTAGTAATAGCAGACCACCTAACTTGTTGGGTAGAAGCAGTTCCTGCTACTAGAGCTACAGCTAACATAGTATGCAAAACCCTTCTGGAACAAATTATTCCCAGATATGGAATGGTTAATAAAATAAACTCAGATAGAAGAACACATTTTACATCCAAAGTCTTACAACAAATAACTCAAGCCTTGGGAATAAAATGGGAATTACATACCCCCTGGCACCCACAAAGTTCAGGCCAAGTAGAAAGAGTGAACCAGACTTTGAAAAAAACTTTAACAAAATTAATGATTGAAACTCAAATGTCATGGGTAAAATGCTTACCTTTGGCTCTGTTGAGAGGCCGAACACAGCCCAGGTCAGACCTGGGAGTGTCTCCTTATGAGATGATGTTCGGATTACCCTTCCTTACTGCTCAACATGAAACAGCCACTTATGAAGTAGGAGAAGTAAGTGTCAAAAAATATGTCACCGCAATTGCCAGAACACTTGAAAATTTGCGGCTGAAAGGAATGATCCCTCAAACCACAGCTTTGGAGTTCAAAATTCATAATATCCATTCAGGGGAATGGGTACTAGTAAAAACATGGAAAGAACAATCTTTGACTCCACAATGGGAGGGTCCTTTTCAGGTACTGCTGATGACTGAGGCCGCAATCCAGACCAAGGAACGAGGGTAGATCCATGCCAGCAGAATCAAAGGACCTGTAAAAGAACCTGAAGAGTGGACTGTAATATCCAAACCAGGTGATACCAAATTGATTCTTAAACGGAGACCAGGTGGCAATGAGCTAGAACAATCTAAATAATCCAAGGGATATGCAAAGAATCACACCTAACTGAGAAGTAAAAGCCAAATTTATATCAGTGGCCCCTGGACAAATTCTGGGACATCGTGGAGAAGAATATTCTCACTTCAAACAGGAAGGGTTGGGACTGGATCAAACAGGGAACTCTCATGTCCTGATTCTAGCCTGTGATTTGTATTAAGAAGGGGGAGAATCACAACTTCCATCAGTGCCACATCATATACCCTGTTTGAATCATTCTAACACGGGGCATGCCAACCACGTCAAATATAAGTAATTAATCTAGAGGGAAATTGGCATTTCACACCGTCGACACCCTAGTTGTAAAGGGTGTCAAGCACAAAATCAACCCCCTATCCAGACAAAATCATAAGCAACAAAAGCAATAACTTTGCTCTGCAGATGGGAATTACTAGTGCCTGTTGAATGGGAAACACCTAAGATACGATAAGATACTACAGTTAAAAAGGTGCCAAAAGAAATTTGCCTAAAAGCTACAAAGGAAGTGACAAGGAAATAGAGGGCAAGACCGGGTCGGCCACTGTACTCGCCACCGAGAAGATCCAATACACCTGCTATGGGTTGCAACCTCATAGGCAAGGGAGGTGGGAGTATAAGCCATGCCGGACCTCTGTTATTCCTTCTTTTGTCACTTCTCCTGGTCCCTTTTGGGACACCGGCAAGACCATGTTACAAATGCTATCGAAAGCTCTACATGGAAAGACACCGGGGCTTCTTTCTTATTACTCATACCCATACCAACAGTCACTGTTATGACTCATCCAAATTAGGTATTTGCATGCATAAAGGAGAAAAATATTGGATTACAGAAAATTTAGGAACAAGTGGAAACAGACTAAGAAGCAATTGTCCAAAAGGAGAAAAATAGATTTGCTCCACAGCTGCCACCAGGGGAACAGTCCAAGATTTGGTAAAAGAGCAAGTGGTAAGTAAAGATACAAAGCCAGCACAGCAACCTCGCCCTATATTCACCTCACCACGCCAGGACCTGTATGCAAAGCTCAAACAACAAAGAGGAAAAAACCCCAAGGTTAGGAAAAAACCTGTTTGTGGAATTGGGGGAGAGGATAGGTAAAGAACTTAACATAACCAACTGTTGGGTCTGTGGAGGAGCTTTAATGACAGAAGAATGGCCACGGAAAGGTAGCAGCGTAGGCCCGGTAGAACTCCTTAAATGGAACCGGACAAATATAAGAGGGGGGAACCGACCTGAGGGGTGGATTTTAAGTTCAACAGTGATAGGGGAAGAATGCCTCTGGCGAACTGGGATAAACTTTCTTAATGAAGTAGGAAACACTCCCTGTAAAAGCTATAAAGTGAGTAACAAAACTTCAAGGTGGTGGGTCCCAGAAAAACCAACTTGGTATTGAGCCCAGAAAAAAGGAAAAGACTGTGTATATGATCATGAAGTTGGACTCTTTCAGTGTAATGACACGAGGAAAAATCCTTATTTTGGAATCCCAGAAATAGCCAAATTTGGGGAGAATATAAATCAACAAGAAGGTGATTATTGGAAAGCACCAGATGGCTTCTTTTGGATATGTGGGAAAAGGGCATCCCCAAGACTCCCTTCACATTGGAAAGGGAGTTGTACACTAAGAATCATTCAACCAGGGTTTTTCCTTTTCCCAGAACCAGTGGGAGATCAATTAGGTATACCTCTCTATGAAGACTTCAAAAGAAAGAAAAGAGATTTAATTGGAGGATTCCAAAAATGGAAAGATGAGGAATGGCCCCCTGAACGAATAGAAACAGATGGGCCAGCTACCTAAGCACAAGATGGAAGCTGGGGATATCAGACCCCAATTTACATGCTGAATCGTATCATCAGACTCCAAGCTCTTGTAGAAATCATAACCAATGAAACAGCTGGGGCTATGGAATTAATAGTCAGCCAGCAACGCCAAACCAGAGCTGCAATACATCAAAATAGGCTGGCTTTAGACTATTTACTGGCCGAAGAAGGCGGTGTGTGCAGGAAGTTCAATACATCGGACTGTTGTTTAAAAATTGATGACAATGGGGATGCCGTTCTAGATATGGCCAACCAAATCAGAAAAATAGCCCATGTACCAGTCCAAAAATGGGAATCAATGATGTCTGCTAACTGGTGGGATGGCATATTGGGGAAAGAATGGTGGAAGAAGCTAGGTTTCTTCCTCTTATGTGCTACAGCTAGTCTAATATTTCTCCCTTGCTTGATCCCCCGCTTTATTCGGCTAATCACCAGCATAGTTCAAGGCATGCAAGTTGTGGCAATGCCTACTGACCCAAAGTTGGCTATGTCTGGAACAGCACAAAAAATTATGGTATTAAAAAGACAAAGTGATACAAAAGACCCTCTTGAAGAAGCCAAATTGATCTGTGAAAAGAACGAACAGACATTAGAAGCCAAGCAAAAAGAATTATTGCTCAAGCCAAATGATTTATAAAATAGAAAAGGGGGGATTGTTATAAACATATATTATATTAGCTTCTCGCAAAGTATAAAGTAGATATTATATAACGTTAGAAATGCTTTCTGCTGTGTGGATGTAGTTTTCTCTCTTTTTAGCAAGAATGTTAGCAAGTGTGAGCACGTAAGATAACCTCCAAACGAACAGAGGATGAGGCCCGAAAAGCTGCTAATCAACACTTTGTCTAGGGAGCAAAAGGGCCCAAAGGCTACTCCGCCCGGAGAACGGGCGGCCAGGAGAGTCCGGGAGATTTTATCACCACTCTGCCCGGAGAGACGAAGAGGCCCAAAGTTGCAATCAGCCCTGACTGTCTGGAGAATTAAGAAATCCACCCTACCATCGACTCTTGCCTAGCGGGCCCAACCCCAAGAATCAAGAGAAATAAAACCACAAGGCAGAAGACTAGGCACGCTCTAAAAAGGCGGAACCAAGGAGTGGCCATGCAGAACAGCTCCAGGAAAAGTTTTAATATGAATAAAGAACAGACAGTAAAAACGGTATAAAAAGGACTGACCTCTGGCATCAGGTGTGCTCTTGGCAGAGCGCCAAGGCAACTGGCTGTTACCCCGTTGCTTTATTTGATGTGTCTCTTATTGTCTTTATATTAAACCCCTTTAAATTCTCACAGGAGAGTGAACTTCGTTTTTCACAGAGAGAAGTTGTTCCCCCTGACAGCTAAGCTCCAACTACGGTGTCGCTTATGTCCTTCCCAGGACGGGCGGGAAAACGCCTCGGCGCAGCGCAGCGCTGGCCGGGAGCGGCCGGCACGGCACCGAGCGCGCTCCCCACTTCCCTCCCGCCCGCGCCGCTGCGGAGACCCCGGGTTCGCCGGAATCGGCCACATGCTGCACGGAGGGCAGCGCGGCAAAGGCGGCCTCCCCTCGTCGCCCGGGGAAGGCCGGCCTCGGATCCCCGCTCTCTCCACCGGCACGGGCAGTGCCAGCAGCCTCTCGCTGTGGTCGCCGCTGGCCGAAAGCCTCGCCGCGCACCGCCCGGCCGGCCCCGCCGCTCCGCGGGGTCACACGGCACCTGCCGTGGGCGGCCGCCGAGCGACAGGAAGCAGAAGCACTCACCGCCGCGCCGCTCGCCGCCCCGCCCGGGCGCTCCTCTCCTCGCGCTACCACGATGGCGCCGGCCCGCCCCGCCTTCCCCGTCGCCTGCGGCGCAACGCGGCTGCTCCGAGCCACGCAGCACGCGTGCGGCCGGGCCCTGCCGAGCTGCCGGCGGAGCCGGGGCACAGCACGGGCGGGAGAGCTTCCGGCAAGGCTGGGCGGGCGGCGAGCGCGGCCGAGCGTGAGCGCGCCAGGCGGGCGGCGGGCGGCGGCGTGATGGAGAGCTAGATGGAGGCGGCAGCACCGCGCGGCATAAACTAGCTGATCGTCCGGCAGCCGCCCGCTCCGCAGCCCCTCGGCTGCTGTCGAGAAGGGCCCCGGCCCTGGCCGCGGGCAGCCCTGGCGGGGCAGGGGAGCACTGCGGGCAGCCCCGGGGCCGCGCAGCCGTCTGCAACGCGCGGTGGGAGCCGCTGGGAACTATTTTACACGTCCCGGGGGGCTGGAGAGGAGCACGGAGACCACGCGGCAGGTCGCTGCCGTTAGGGAAAATTAATCCACGATGCCTGAGGTTTATATCCGAAAAGGAGACAGAGGAGTCCTGCAACATTCTTCGACTACAGGGAGAGTCCATGGGGCTTTTCCCATGGCGTCTGTCAAACGGTTGCGGGATGCAGCCCCCTTTTGATGCCAAGTTCCCGGCCACAGCACCCTCTTCCTTTTCCCCACTGGCTGAGGTATTCGGGAGATACAGACTTCCGGAACTGCCTACTCTATGCGCCCCCCTCTAATATGCACCCCCCTCTTGGCATCGAGAAGAAAGAAAAGAACCCCATTCCTAATGCTCTTAAGTCTTTGTTGCCTTGCTCTAGGTTCAGGAATTTAACACGGCCTTGATTAATCAACAGTCTCTGATGATTAGTAACAGTTCTAGAGAACTCCTAGTTTCTTCTGTTACTTCACTAGCCATAACTTCCTAGCCTTGTCTACAGGCCGATTCACAGGGTCTCTTTGTAAAGACTCATCCATCTCATTCCTTTTAATCCCTCCTCTTTTTATTTGCTCTGTATTTGTCTTTACAAACCTTAATTACCATGGATTTAATTTTTTCTTCTGGAGTCTTCTTGGGTTTTGCTATTATTTGCAGTGACATTCTTTTCTGTCCTTTTGTAGTCATTTCTGGATCAGGTAGGCATGGCTGCTAGCGGCATCCCCTTGAGCACCTGCTGAAAGAGCTGCAGCCAGCATGGTGTCACGCATGGTAAAAAGATGAGAATTGCGATAGCATATAAGAGGAGAAATCGTATTCATTTAGCCCATAGCTGGCCAGTTAACTATGAAAATATGTCCCATTCCCATCCTTTCAACATTTGGACAGGTCCACGAGCTGACGTTATTTCCTTTGTTATTTGTTTGACCACTTTTCCGCTGTCATCTGCTTGCAAACAGCAGCTCGAGTCATTTAATTTCCCACAAACTCCTCCTTCTTCTGCCAACAGATAATCTAATACCATCCAATGTTGAAATACCGCTTTCCTCATTTAAGTGGGTTGCTCAGCAAAAAGGTCAAGCGCTGTGGCTGGCTGGTTGGTAATTATTTCCGAGACAGCTTGTAACCTAATTATCTCCTTCAAATGATAAATGGGTTCCCAGGCATCTGGGATTAATTCCTTAGGTTTCCAAGGGGCTGGTCCATCGTGTTGGGTAACTTGTTCTGTTGGCCGTTCATCATTTCCCCGTTTTGGGGTGCTCCCTCCAGCCAGGGCTGCATCAGCTGACTGCTTTTCTCTAATTAAATCATCACAGATTTTGATTCCTAAGCGATTTCCCAGAACTTGTAGTAGCAAAAAGAACAACAGTCTACTAAATATACCATATCCCTGACCAGTTTGGAGGTAACCTGAGCTAAGCATGTTGGCCACAAATCCAATACTGTCCTTTCAAAGCCCGTGTTCCATTAGCAAAGGAACCTACCCATGGTCATCAATTGGTGGCTCAAAATACAGCAGGATTCCCGGGCCTAACGGTCCTCCAACAAGAGTTGCCCCACCATAAGGGTCCCAGCATTTGCATTTCCAAGCTCCCGCACAGGGTTCCCACCTACATTTACATCTGCAAGCTGCTTGGTTGGATTTGGAGCAGAACTCACTAAAAGGCTTTGAGTTCCAATCCGGTGTGGGCATTCCCACTGATAATCACAAACAACATGTCTTCTACTTGTGGAATTTTTGTGGGGACTGCTCAAAAACAGGTGGTCAAAAAAACCCCTTGTCCCTCCCCATTGCTTTACAGGCTTCCAAATATTTTTGGTAAGTGTGATAAGAACGCCTTACGCAGCTACTGTTAGTGAGCCGAACAGGTATTTGATTGCATTTGCCTTGATATTTGGAACAATTGGAAGGAGGGCAATTGGGGGTCCAAACCCAGTTGTTCAAGCCCAGAGGGAAAGTCAATTGACAATTGCCTTTTCCTACATAGACACGCCCTATCCTATTAGGCAATAAGTGCCTGTTGGAGAAGAATGAAGTGGCCGTGAACTTCCTTCTTTGGCCCCAAATCCCATCCCACTGTGGCCCTCACATTGACCCACCATTTAGGTTCAGCTGGGCTAGCCAACTGTGGCCACTCTTCAGATCCTCCTGGCCTTCCACAGAGCCAGCAATTGCTAAGGTTAAAAACTTTTGCTACTTCTTCTCCTAAGGCTGCAAATTGATTCTCCCACTCCTGGCCTAAACTCAGCTGACCATATCAAAGTAGAATTAGTAAGGAAAATGTTTTAATAGTGTCATCTAATTAGCTAGTCTAATTTTCCCGTTGTCTTCTGCAGCACCTGTGGCAATTGAAGACACAGAAACCACTTAACGTAACAAAATGGCCACAAGTATTAGCCCCCAAGTGAGTGGAGATTCTAGAGGAGGGATGCCTATACAGTCTATTTCAGCAGACGGTCTGAAGGTAGGACTGCGGGGCTTCTTCCGATGTCGAAGCACTGCCTACTGCTCCGGCCCACTCCTGCAGAGTGTCAGTCACGGCCTCCCGGCCTTCTCCTCCAGCTGAGATGTGCAAATCTCCGAGGCTTCAGAGACCTTGACCCGAGAGTGACGGGTTCACCTGTGTTCAGCTTACTTGACGGCTGTTTTCTGTCGTCAGTGACACTTGGAATGGGCCACGCCATTTCACCAGCACTGGCGCTTCTTTCTACTCCTTAATTAGGACTCAATCTCCTGGTTGGATGTTAAAAGCAGCAAAGTCCAAAGGCCGGGCTTGCGCCAGCTGAGTTTCCTGTTGAAGGGGTTTCACAAGAAGCAGGATCCTGGCCACAGATGGTTTTAAAAATGCATCACTTGCCTCTACCCCCCCCCCACTGGGTGGAGACTTACCAGGAGGGCAATTGCAAACAACGATTGAAAGGGAGATAACTGAATCTCTCTTCTGGGTTGGGCCCTCATTCTCACCAAAGCCAATGTCCAAAGCCCTACCCATGGCATCTTGGTTTCTATTACCAGCTTCAAAAGGTGTTTATTTCTCTCTTCATTGTTTTCTACCCGAGCCGAGCTCTGGGGGTGCCAGGGCCTATGGAGGTTCCATTGTGTTCCTAAAGAAGCCAAAACCCCTTGAAGGATCTTTCCTGCAAAATGAGTTCCCCTATCTGAATCTATTGCTTCTACAATGCTGTATCTTGGAATGATTTGTTCCAAAAATGCCTTAAGAACAGATCCTGTCATTACTGAAGTAGTTGGAAATACTTCTGGCCACCTTGCTAGCTGACATACGATTACCAGAAGATATTAAGCCTTGCCACTTGGGGCATCTCCGGAAAATCCACCTGGCATCTTTGGAAGGGCCATGCAGCCCAAGGCCTCCCTCCTCTAGCAAGTTACTTTGTAACTTGGCTGTTGGCTTTAGCACAGATCAAGCAACCTTCAACAGCTCCTTTTGCCAGTCTAAAAAGACCCCCAGCAACATACATCATGAGATAGGCTTCTGCCAATCCTCAGGAAGTGCAAGAACTCTCTTAATGGAGTTGCTTTTATATTGGTAGGGCCAAAGGTTCTGGTATCTCTTGTTTGCCATCCCTTGGAAACCAATTCTTGCCTTTTTTCTCTGCCACACGACTTTTAACTGTATGTCAAACTGCTGTGGTAGAAAAGACAGCTTCCTGGGCAGTGATGGAGTCACGGGGAGCAAAGGGGGCATCTTGGAGAGTTCTGGCAGAAGTGTGGCTTTCTGAGTTTCTTCATCCACCAAAAAGGAGACAGAGGAGTCCTGTAACATTCTTCAACTCCAGGGAGAGGCCATGGGGCTTTTGCCATGGAGTCTCTCAAATGATTGCGGGAAGCAGCCCCCTTCTGATGTTAAGTTCCTGGCAACAGCACCCTCTGAGGTACTCGGGAATTACAGACTTCCGGAACTGCCTACTCTACGCCCCCCTCTAATATGCAGTCCCCTTTTGGAATGGAAAAGGAAGAAAACCAAACTATTCCTAATGCTGGGAAGTCTTTGCTGCCTTGCTCTAGGTTCAGGAATTTAGCAGGGCCTTGGCTGAGCAACAGTCTCTGTTGATTAGTAACAGTTTCTAGAACGAATACTTTCTTCTGTTACTTCCCCCCCTGTAAATTCCTAGCCTTGTCTAAGGAGAGATTCACACGGTCTCTTTGTAAAGACACATCTATCTTACTCCTTTCACTCCCACACCTTCCTTGCGGTGGAACGGCTCTCCCCGGCACAGCACCTGGCACAAAACCCCCGTATACGCACACACACACCTGCACTTACCCTGCACTCCACTGCACACACACACACACACACACCTCCCGCACACTAACACCCCCTCCACATCCCCACCATGCTACTTGCAGTGGCCCCGCCCCTGCCATCCCCACCGGCTGGCAGCACCCACTCCTCGCATGCTTCCCCATGCCTTGCATTTCCTTGCTGCCCCCTCTGTAGCCTTCCCTCAACCTGCCTTTTCTCCCCTGCCTTGCACTGACTTGCTCACCCATCCCCCACCTGACTTCCTTTCACATTCGTCTAGGTCTGGCCTCACCTTTCCTTTTCCTTCTAGGACCCTCATTGCCTTGCCTCGCCTCGCAAAGCCACCACTTGCCTTGCCTTGCCCTTGAACCCCTCCCTTGCCTTGCATGACCTTGCTCACCCCTCCCCCACCTGGAATTCAACACCCCTTTTCAATGACATTTCTGGGCCTTGCCCTGCCCTTTCTGCTCCTCCGAGGAATCTCAAAGCTCTCAAGCATCTCCGGTGTTTCAGGATCCCATGAGAGGAAGACCAGGGGAGGACGCATGTTGCCACACTCATCTCTGTGGGCAGCCTTTGTCTGGGAGCAATCCTTGCATGTCTTGAACCTTGGAGGGGCAATTCACATTTTGCCCTTGAGCTCGGGGACCAGAAAGAGAGTTCTTTTGCATACAAGGGAAAGCAGGTAGCTCAAGTCTTTTAGGTACAGAGGAGAGATGACCCACGCGGGATCAAGGCCACACAGAGCACTTGGTCCTGGCCACTTTTGTGTACCAGCAGTCCTTGAATGTACTTCTCACCTGCCTTGCCTGGCCTTGCCTTGGCAACACAACACTTGCCTTGCCTTGCCCTGCTAGCCCTCTGGAGCCTTGCATTCCTTTGCACGGCCATGCCCAGCACATGACCTGCCTACTGTTTTCCTCCAGGGCCTTGGCTTGCTGAGCCCTTCCTGTTTCTGCCTGGCCTTCCCATCAGTGGCCCTTCCTTCCTACAGCCAGCCTTGCCTCTAACTTCTGGACCTTCTCTTGTCTACCACTCCATTTGCTTTCCCCTCACTGCTCTGGCCTTGCCTACCTCTCCCTTGACTTGCCCACAATTGCCTGCACTCGGTTTGCAGCGCCTTGCCTGCATGGAAGGCAAGGGAAAGAGTGGTAGGCCGGGCAAAGCAAAGCCAGCAAGTTGTAGGCAGTGCGAGGCAAGGCGGACGTAGGCAAAGGAAGCAGAGCAAGGGTACCTTAAGAAGAACTAGACAAGGCAAGGCCAAGAGACTCGGAGTGCCTTTCCTTGGGAAGGCAAGGACATAGTGCCAGTGTTGCTGGAGCAGATGTTAAGGTACTGTGGGGAGGAATAGTCCAGCAAGACATTTCTCTTCTGGCCCCTGTGCGTGTGGGGGCAATTGTTGGACATATTCAATACTGGAGGCGGATCAGTCGCTGGATGTGTTGTATTTTGGAGGAGGGGATGCCGTTTCTTTGGAGATGGGCTTGTAGTTGCTCTCTTTGGCAAGGAAGGCAGGTTTGGATGTGCACATCAGGTACTCCTAGGGATTTTAAAGGCTTTTCCCAACAGGCAGAGCTCTCTCTGGGTTCGAGCTGTTGAGCTGTCAGTGGGAATGCAAAGGCCAAGCTCTTAAGCTATTTGTCCTGGTGCCTTCAGTGTGTGAGCAGTCCCTGGTGCCGTTGCCTTTGGATCCTGACTCTGGGAGAGGGAAGGCTTAGGATGGTACCTAGAGCTGAGAAGGAGAGTGCTGAGAACAGCGTGTGTGCTGCTAGTTTGAGGGGTGCAGGTGAAGTTGTAGGCAGCAAGATCTTCCTCAGCTGGCACTGTTTTGAGCCCTGTTTTTGCCAGATGGTTTCAAGTTGGTGGGCGGAATCTGCGAGAGGGAAAAGATTTGTATGGGCCAAAGAGGTGTGGTGTAAAGAAGAGTGTGCTCTTGGAAGGGGAAGATGAGGGCAACCTTTTTGTCCTGACACCGTTGATTTGAGTGCAGGGCCGTTTGCAAGTTGCCTCTGTCTGCCCTTGGGGTGGTTTCGAGCTGGGCCAGGTGCTTGGCCTTCTTTTGCAAGTCTGCAGCGCCGTCGTGTGGTTGTTTCCATGAGCGCTGACAGTGCCCGGCAAAAAGCGCTTGGCTGGCGCGGCCCCAGTCGTGTGGAAGCAGTTGGTGGAAGAGCTCCGCTGTGCATCCTGCCTCTTGGAGACATAAAAGGATGTAACCCTGCGCGTAGCGGGGAAGCAAGACGAATCTTTTCATTGTTGGCTGAGCAGTTTCTAAGCGGCAAAAGTAAAGGCAGTTTCAGCACGGCCTCTTTCTTTCAGAACCTTTTCTGTGCCATCATGAACATGCTCAACATGCCACTCGCACCCGCTGAACTGCATCAAAGGCCCTGGAGATAGGCGCTTTCCTTCAAGCTCTCTGTAGCATCGTACCCTCCACCTCTGGCGGATCCCAAAGCCCTTCC
The DNA here is from genome assembly GCF_041296385.1 of Aphelocoma coerulescens. NCBI lineage: Eukaryota > Metazoa > Chordata > Aves > Passeriformes > Corvidae > Aphelocoma > Aphelocoma coerulescens. Next base: position 565,302 of record NW_027183464.1, read on the forward strand.
AAACATCCAGCAGCTGCACGCAGAGAACAAGTGCTAAAACAAGGCGTTGGCCTTCCTAGTCCTTTTAAAGTCTGTGAACTAGGCGAAACATTCCAGTGAGCAGCACTTTCCTTCGCAACTATATCTAGAGCATCATCACATTCTCTCCAAGTGGGTAAGTCCACCCTTGCAGCGCAGCGTTTGCAGCCACAGTTCGGACTGAGAGATAGGCCAGGTGAGAAAGCATTTCTTGACTATCCCTCTTCTCTGGAAGACTTGATACTCGCAGCGCAACCACGTCCACACACCTTCAGTGTGGCCAGGTTCAAGCAGCTAGAGCTCCCAGAGATGGGAGAGTCAGGAGAGAAGACGTTCCAAAAGTACCGTGTACTTACAGCAGCATTAAAACTGTGCACAGCAGTCTGCAGCACTGTAGACTGCGGCTTCTCCGACAGACGAGCCATCCCATTGTTGCCTCTCGCAGCCTGCTTGCTAGCTGCTCTCCTGAAGAAAAGAACTAGAAGAAAAAGCCAATGCTGGGCTGCACCTTCCCCTTGCCTTACGTAAAGCCACCTAAACTCCCCGCTGCACTCTCTACTTCCCCTCTCCTTGGAAGCGACCACTGTGTTTGCTGCATCTCGAAGCCTAAAGTTAAGCGCCAAAGTTTCCAAGGATGGTTGGAAGAGGGATAAGTAGTAGCACAAGGAAGTAGTTGTCGTTGAACTTCCTCCTTCTCAATGCTAACGTGAATTGGGCAGGCAGGCGAGTGCTAGCCACGCTCCTTTCTCAGTTTGTACGCTGCGGACACGAGTCCGGTGCTCTGCGCCTTCGTTCGGCCTCTTTAGTACCCATGTCGCTCTTTCATTCAGCCGGAGTCGAAGCGTCGTCTACTTCTCGCCCAGAGAGCACGGTGCCGGCAGCGAAATGCCCCAGCCGACTGCTTCTGCCGACACACGCCTGGTCTATGCACTTTCCCTCGCAGCGACATACAGCAGCACTTTCGGTCTTTCTTGTCGTCCAAATGTAAAGGGAAAGATTCTCTGCTATGTCCCGCCCAGAGAACAGTTTTAGGTCAACCAGCACGCCCAGAGCTTGCCCTCGACGCGTGGAAACTTGTGTTTGCACCACATTCAAGTGGTAGCCGTCTTTCCTTTACAGGCTGCAGAACGCCGTCAGATCCCGGTGCTCTCTGCACCTGCCTTCTCAGTTCTAAGTACTACCGCGCCTCTTACAGCCTTGCAGGAAGCAAAGACACGGGTAGTCATCTCGCAGAGAAGAACGTGGAAGGACGAAAGGATGATCTTCCTTTCTCCTGCTTCTTGCCTGAATTGTGGTGCTGTATTGAAAGTCTTGGCTAGCGAAAAGCTCATCCAGCAAGTGCCTCATTCCTGACGCATCTCGCTGAGCGAGAGTTTCACGAAGAGTTTAGACTCTGGAAACAGCAAGAAAATGATTGTACGTCGAGCTGAGGAAAATCCGTGCACAGCACACTGTGGATGCGTGCAGTGTTCGCGCTGAAGAGCGCCAAAACGCAAAGCCATCGCTGGGCTTCAGTTTTGTCCAGACCGCAGAAGGCAAAGAACGAAGCAACTGGGCACCGCGTTAACGTACTCAGTGGACCGAATTTCAAATGTCCAGCCAAAAGCTGCTTCATAAGCAGATTCAGCTGAGAATGCTCTGGCTGCTTCACAAAGTAAGGCGCAGCCGTTTCCATTCATCACACTACCTGGCCAGAAGCAGTATCCTACACCTTCAATGCTGCAGCGTCCATGCAGCTGGAGCACACGCAGTAGGACGCGTCCAGATAGACGGCGTTCTTCAAGTACCCCCCTCCTCCAAGCAGCCTTGAAACTGAGCACAACACACTGCGGCTCGGGAGCTTCCTTCTCAGATAGACGTGCCGTCACGTTATTCACTCTCGCAGCTCCGTTGCCCACTTGCAGCAGCTGCTACCAAAGCAAAATGCTCCAGAAGTAAAAAGCACTGCCGGGCTGCACTTTCCCTTGCCTCACGTAAAGCACCATAAACTGTCCGCTGTGCTCTGTATTTCCATTCTCCGCCGCATCTACCACTGTTATCTCTGCATCTCGAAGCATAAAGCTCGGCACAATTCCTCCCAGGGAACGCTGGAAGAGAAATAGGCAGCAGCACAAGTAGCTGCAAGTGGAACTTTCTGTTTTAAAACGCTAACGTGAATCCGGAAACAAGCGAGTGACAGCCAGGCTTCCTCTTGCAGCCTGTGCGATGCACACACCAGCTCGGTGCTCTGCCCTCATTCTTTAATGCTCTTCGTACCATGTCGCGCTTTCATTCTGCCGGAGTCGAAGCGTCGTCTACTTCTCGCCCAGAGAGCACGGTGCCAGCGGAGAAAGGCTCCAGAAAAACGCTCCAGGCTGCTGATTCTTCCCAAACACACCAGGGCTATGCACTTTCCTTCGCAGCGCTAAGTAGCATCACATTCTGTTTGCGTTGGAGCCGGAATGCAAAGGGAAAGATTCTCGGTTACGTCTCACTCAGCGCCCAGTTTTAGGTCACCAAGCTTACCCGGAGCTTACCCGCGACGCGTGGAAATTGGTATTTGCACCATATTCAAGTGGTAGCTTTCTTTCCTTTACAGCCTGCAGAGCGCCGTCAGATCGCGGTGCTCTCTGCACCTGCCTTCTCCCTTCCAAGTACCACCGCGCACCTTACAGCCTTGCAGGAAGCAAAGACGTGGAGAGATGTCTCGCAGAGAAGATCGTGCAAAGACGAAAAGATGTTCTTCTTTGCTTTTCCTCGTCGCCCAGATTGTGGTGCTCTACTGAAAGCGTGGGCTAACGAATGGCTAATCTAGCATGTGCTTCCCTTCTAATGCATTTCGCTGAGCGAGAGCTGAGGAAAATCCTTGCACTGTACACTATGGATGCGTGCAGTAGACACGCAGAAGAGCGGCACAGCTCATAACCATCGCACACTCCAGCCCAGAGCTCTGGGGCTGCGTTCTTCTCAATTTCCGGCGCTGGACAGAACTGAGACATTGAGCTTTGGCTCTCTTTAGTGTGTGTACTGCACGCATCCAGAGCGCGCTGTGCACAGATTCTCCTCAGCGCTACGTGCAAGCACAGACTTTCTGCTTCGCAGAGCCCAACTGTCCGCCGAAGCTCTCGCTCAGAGAAATGTGTCAGGAGAGAAGCACTTGCTGGATTAGCCTTACACTGGCCAACAGTTCCAAAGAAGCACCATAGTCTTCTTGCGAGAAAGGATAATAAAACACATGTATTGTCCCAGCAAAGTTCTCTGTGCTAGCCGAAGCCGAGAATCTTTCCCTTAAGATTAAGACCACAACGCAGACAGCATTTTGTGCTACTTAACGCTGAGAGGGATAGCCCAGGCGTGTTTCGGCAGAGGCAGAAGCCCGGAGCGTTTCTCTGCCGGCACCGTGCTCTCAGGCGAGAAGTAGACGACGCTTCGACTCCGGCTGAATGAAAAGCGCGACATGGTACGAAGAGCATACGAATGAGGGCGCAGAGCACCGAGCTGGTGTGCGCATCGCACAGGCTGCAAGAAGAAGCGTGGCTGCCGCTCGCTTCTTTGCGGATTCACGTTAGCAGTTGAAAACAAAAGTTCCACTTGCAGCTACTTGTGCTGCTACCTATTTCTCTTCCAGCTTTCCCTGGGAAGAATTGTGCTGCGAGAGTGAATAACGTGACGGCACGTCTATCTGAGAAGGAAGCTCCCGAGCCGCAGTGTGTTGTGCTCAGTTTCAAGGCTGCTTGGAGAAGGGGGTACTTGAAGACCGCCTTCTATCTCGACGCGTCCTACTGCGTGTGCTCCAGCTGCATGGACGCTGCAGCATTGAAGGTGTAGGATACTGCTTCTGGCCAGGTAGTGTGATGAATGGAAACGGCTGCGCCTTACTTTGTGAAGCAGCCAGAGCATTCTCAGCTGAATCTGCTTATGAAGCAGCTTTTGGCTGGACATTTGAAATTCGGTCCACTGAGTACGTTAACGCGGTGCCCAGCTGCTTCGTTCTTCGCCTTCTGCGGTCTGGACAGAACTGAAGCCCAGCGATGGCTTTGAGTTTTGCCGCTCTTCAGCATGTGTACTGCACGCATCCGCAGTGTGCTGTGCAAGGATTTTCCTCAGCTCTCCCTCAGCGAAATGCATCAGGTGAGAAACACTTGCTGGATTAGCCTTTCGCTGGCCATGGCTTTCAGTACAGCACCACAATCTGGGCGACGAGGAGGAGCAAAGAAGAACATCTTTTCGTCTTTGCACGTTCTTCTCTGCGAGACGACTATCCGCGTCATTGCTTCCTGCAAGGCTATATTCTGCGCAGTGGTACTTGAAAGGGAGAAGGCAGGTGCAGAGAGCACCGCGATCTGACGGCGCTCTGCAGGCTGTAAAGGAAAGAGGGCTGCCACTGGAATGTGTGCAAACACAAGTTTCCACGAGTCGCGGGCAAGCTCTGGGCGTGCTTGTTGACCTAAAACTGTTCTCTGTGCCCGACATTGCTGAGAATCGTTCCCTTTACATTTGGACGACAAGAAAAGACCGAAAGTGCTGCTGTATGTCGCTGCGAGAAAAGTGCATAGCCCTGGTGTGTTTCGGAAGGGCAGTCGGCTGGGGCATTTCTCTTCCGGCACCGTGCTCTCCGGGCGAGAAGTAGACGACGCTTCGACTCCGGCTGAATGAAAAGCGCGACATGGTACGAAGAGCATACGAATGAGGGCGCAGAGCACCGAGCTGGTGTGCGCATCGCACAGGCTGCAAGAAGAAGCGTGGCTGCCGCTCGCTTCTTTGCGGATTCACGTTAGCAGTTGAAAACAAAAGTTCCACTTGCAGCTACTTGTGCTGCTACCTATTTCTCTTCCAGCTTTCCCTGGGAAGAATTGTGCCGAGCTTTATGCTTCGAGATGCAGAGATGACAGTGGTAGATGCAGCGGAGAATGGAAATAAAGAGTGCAGCGGACAGTTTACAGTGCTTTACGTGAGGCAAAGGAAAAGGTTTGCTCAGCAGTGCTTTTTACTTCTGGAGCATTTTGCTTTGGTAGCACCTGCTGCTAGTGGGCAACGGAGCTGCGAGAGTGAATAACGTGACGGCACGTCTATCTGAGAAGGAAGCTCCCGAGCCGCAGTGTGTTGTGCTCAGTTTCAAGGCTGCTTGGAGGAGGGGGGTACTTGAAGAACGCCGTCTATCTGGACGCGTCCTACTGCGTGTGCTCCAGCTGCATGGACTCTGCAGCATTGAAGGTGTAAGAAACTTCTTCTGGCCTGATAGTGTGATAGAGTGCAACGGCTACGCCTTACTTTGTGAACCATCCAGAGCATTCTCAGCTGAATCTGCTTGTGAAGCAGCTCTTGGCTGGACATTTGAAATTCGGTCCACTGAGTACGTTAACGCGGTGCCCAGCTGCTTCGTTCTTCGCCTTCTGCCGTCTGGACAGAACTGAAGCCCAGCGATTGCTTTTAGCTGTGGCTCTCTTCAGCATGTGTACTGCACGCATCCGCAGTGTGCTGTGCAAGGATTTTCCTCAGCTCTCCCTCAGCGAAATGCATCAGGTGAGAAACACTTGCTGGATTAGCCTTTCGCTGGCCAAGGCTTTTAATACAGCACCACAATATGGGCGACGAGGAGAAAGGAAGAACATCTTTTCGTCCTGGCACGTTCTTCTGAGCGACATGACTATCCGCGTGTTTGCTTCCTGCAAAGCTGTATTGTGCGCGGCGGTATTGGAACTGAGAAGGCAGGTGCAGAGAGCACCGGGATCTGACGGCGTTCTGCAGCCTGTAAAGGAAAGACGGCTACCACTTGAATGTGGTGCAAACACAAGTTTCCACGCGTCGAGGGCAAGCTCTGGGCGTGCTGGTTGACCTAAAACTGTTCTCTGGGCGGGACATAGCAGAGAATCTTTCCCTTTACATTTGGACGACAAGAAAGACCGAAAGTGCTGCTGTATGTCGCTGCGAGGGAAAGTGCATAGACCAGGCGTGTGTCGGCAGAAGCAGTCGGCTGGGGCATTTCGCTGCCGGCACCGTGCTCTCTGGGCGAGAAGTAGACGACGCTTCGACTCCGGCTGAATGAAAGAGCGACATGGGTACTAAAGAGGCCGAACGAAGGCGCAGAGCACCGGACTCGTGTCCGCAGCGTACAAACTGAGAAAGGAGCGTGGCTAGCACTCGCCTGCCTGCCCAATTCACGTTAGCATTGAGAAGGAGGAAGTTCAACGACAACTACTTCCTTGTGCTACTACTTATCCCTCTTCCAACCATCCCCAAAACCACTGGCGCTTAACTTTAGGCTTCGAGATGCAGCAAACACAGTGGTCGCTTCCAAGGAGAGGGGAAGTAGAGAGTGCAGCGGGGAGTTTAGGTGGCTTTACGTAAGGCAAGGGGAAGGTGCAGCCCAGCATTGGCTTTTTCTTCTAGTTCTTTTCTTCAGGAGAGCAGCTAGCAAGCAGGCTGCGAGAGGCAACAATGGGATGGCTCGTCTGTCGGAGAAGCCGCAGTCTACAGTGCTGCAGACTGCTGTGCACAGTTTTAATGCTGCTGTAAGTACACGGTACTTTTGGAACGTCTTCTCTCCTGACTCTCCCATCTCTGGGAGCTCTAGCTGCTTGAACCTGGCCACACTGAAGGTGTGTGGACGTGGTCGCGCTGCGAGTATCAAGTCTTCCAGAGAAGAGGGATAGTCAAGAAATGCTTTCTCACCTGGCCTATCTCTCAGTCCGAACTGTGGCTGCAAACGCTGCGCTGCAAGGGTGGACTTACCCACTTGGAGAGAATGTGATGATGCTCTAGATATAGTTGCGAAGGAAAGTGCTGCTCACTGGAATGTTTCGCCTAGTTCACAGACTTTAAAAGGACTAGGAAGGCCAACGCCTTGTTTTAGCACTTGTTCTCTGCGTGCAGCTGCTGGATGTTTGGAAGGGCTTTGGGATCCGCCAGAGGTGGAGGGTAGGATGCTACAGAGAGCTTGAAGGAAAGTGCCTATCTCCAGGGCCTTTGATGCAGTTCAGCGGGTGCGAGTGGCATGTTGAGCATGTTCATGATGGCACAGAAAAGGTTCTGAAAGAAAGAGGCCGTGCTGAAACTGCCTTTACTTTTGCCGCGTAGAAACTGCTCAGCCAACAATGAAAAGATTCGTCTTGCTTCCCCCCTACGCGCAGGGTTACATCCTTTTATGTCTCCAAGAGGCAGGATGCACAGCGGAGCTCTTCCACCAACTGCTTCCACACGACTGGGGCCGCGCCAGCCAAGCGCTTTTTGCCGGGCACTGTCAGCGCTCATGGAAACAACCACACGACGGCGCTGCAGACTTGCAAAAGAAGGCCAAGCACCTGGCCCAGCTCGAAACCACCCCAAGGGCAGACAGAGGCAACTTGCAAACGGCCCTGCACTCAAATCAACGGTGTCAGGACAAAAAGGTTGCCCTCATCTTCCCCTTCCAAGAGCACACTCTTCTTTACACCACACCTCTTTGGCCCATACAAATCTTTTCCCTCTCGCAGATTCCGCCCACCAACTTGAAACCATCTGGCAAAAACAGGGCTCAAAACAGTGCCAGCTGAGGAAGATCTTGCTGCCTACAACTTCACCTGCACCCCTCAAACTAGCAGCACACACGCTGTTCTCAGCACTCTCCTTCTCAGCTCTAGGTACCATCCTAAGCCTTCCCTCTCCCAGAGTCAGGATCCAAAGGCAACGGCACCAGGGACTGCTCACACACTGAAGGCACCAGGACAAATAGCTTAAGAGCTTGGCCTTTGCATTCCCACTGACAGCTCAACAGCTCGAACCCAGAGAGAGCTCTGCCTGTTGGGAAAAGCCTTTAAAATCCCTAGGAGTACCTGATGTGCACATCCAAACCTGCCTTCCTTGCCAAAGAGAGCAACTACAAGCCCATCTCCAAAGAAACGGCATCCCCTCCTCCAAAATACAACACATCCAGCGACTGATCCGCCTCCAGTATTGAATATGTCCAACAATTGCCCCTACACGCACAGGGGCCAGAAGAGAAATGTCTTGCTGGACTATTCCTCCCCACAGTACCTTAACATCTGCTCCAGCAACACTGGCACTATGTCCTTGCCTTCCCAAGGAAAGGCACTCCGAGTCTCTTGGCCTTGCCTTGTCTAGTTCTTCTTAAGGTACCCTTGCTCTGCTTCCTTTGCCTGTGTCTGCCTTGCCTCGCACTGCCTACAACTTGCTGGCTTTGCTTTGCCCGGCCTACCACTCTTTCCCTTGCCTTCCATGCAGGCAAGGCGCTGCAAACCGAGTGCAGGCAATTGTGGGCAAGTCAAGGGAGAGGTAGGCAAGGCCAGAGCAGTGAGGGGAAAGCAAATGGACTGGTAGGCAAGAGAAGGCCCAGAAGTTAGAGGCAAGGCTGGCTGTAGGAAGGAAGGGCCACTGATGGGAAGGCCAGGCAGAAACAGGAAGGGCTCAGCAAGCCAAGGCCCTGGAGGAAAACAGTAGGCAGGTCATGTGCGGGGCAGGGCCCTGCAAAGGAATGCAAGGCTCCAGAGGGCTAGCAGGGCAAGGCAAGGCAAGTGTTGTGTTGCCAAGGCAAGGCCAGGCAAGGCAGGTGAGAAGTACATTCAAGGACTGCTGGTGCACAAAAGTGGCCAGGACCAAGTGCTCTGTGTGGCCTTGATCCCGCGTGGGTCATCTCTCCTCTGTACCTAAAAGACTTGAGCTACCTGCCTTCCCTTGTATGCAAAAGAACTCTCTTTCTGGTCCCCGAGCTCAAGGGCAAAATGTGAATTGCCCCTCCAAGGTTCAAGACATGCAAGGATTGCTCCCAGACAAAGGCTGCCCACAGAGATGAGTGTGGCAACATGCGTCCTCCCCTGGTCTTCCTCTCATGGGATCCTGAAACACCGGAGATGCTTGAGAGCTTTGAGATTCCTCGGAGGAGCAGAAAGGGCAGGGCAAGGCCCAGAAATGTCATTGAAAAGGGGTGTTGAATTCCAGGTGGGGGAGGGGTGAGCAAGGTCATGCAAGGCAAGGGAGGGGTTCAAGGGCAAGGCAAGGCAAGTGGTGGCTTTGCGAGGCGAGGCAAGGCAATGAGGGTCCTAGAAGGAAAAGGAAAGGTGAGGCCAGACCTAGACGAATGTGAAAGGAAGTCAGGTGGGGGGTGGGTGAGCAAGTCAGTGCAAGGCAGGGGAGAAAAGGCAGGTTGAGGGAAGGCTACAGAGGGGGCAGCAAGGAAATGCAAGGCATGGGGAAGCATGCGAGGAGTGGGTGCTGCCAGCCGGTGGGGATGGCAGGGGCGGGGCCACTGCAAGTAGCATGGTGGGGATGTGGAGGGGGTGTTAGTGTGCGGGAGGTGTGTGTGTGTGTGTGTGTGCAGTGGAGTGCAGGGTAAGTGCAGGTGTGTGTGTGCGTATACGGGGGTTTTGTGCCAGGTGCTGTGCCGGGGAGAGCCGTTCCACCGCAAGGAAGGTGTGGGCGTGAAAGGAGTAAGATAGATGTGTCTTTACAAAGAGACCGTGTGAATCTCTCCTTAGACAAGGCTAGGAATTTACAGGGGGGGAAGTAACAGAAGAAAGTATTCGTTCTAGAAACTGTTACTAATCAACAGAGACTGTTGCTCAGCCAAGGCCCTGCTAAATTCCTGAACCTAGAGCAAGGCAGCAAAGACTTCCTAGCATTAGGAATAGTTTGGTTTTCTTCCTTTTCCATTCCAAAAGGGGAGTGCATATTAGAGGGGGGCATAGAGTAGGCAGTTCCGGAAGTCTGTAATTCCCGAGTACCTCAGAGGGTGCTGTTGCCAGGAACTTAGCATCAGAAGGGAGCTGCATCCCGCAATCATTTGAGAGACTCCATGGCAAAAGCCCCATGGCCTCTCCCTGGAGTTGAAGAATGTTACAGGACTCCTCTGTCTCCTTTTTGGTGGATGAAGAAACTCAGAAAGCCACACTTCTGCCAGAACTCTCCAAGATGCCCCCTTTGCTCCCCGTGACTCCATCACTGCCCAGGAAGCTGTCTTTTCTACCGCAGCAGTTTGACATACAGTTAAAAGTCGTGTGGCAGAGAAAAAAGGCAAGAATTGGTTTCCAAGGGATGGCAAACAAGAGATACCAGAACCTTTGGCCCTACCAATATTAAAGCAACTCCATTAAGAGAGTTCTTGCACTTCCTGAGGATTGGCAGAAGCCTATCTCATGATGTATGTTGCTGGGGGTCTTTTTAGACTGGCAAAAGGAGCTGTTGAAGGTTGCTTGATCTGTGCTAAAGCCAACAGCCAAGTTACAAAGTAACTTGCTAGAGGAGGGAGGCCTTGGGCTGCATGGCCCTTCCAAAGATGCCAGGTGGATTTTCTGGAGATGCCCCAAGTGGCAAGGCTTAATATCTTCTGGTAATCGTATGTCAGCTAGCAAGGTGGCCAGAAGTATTTCCAACTACTTCAGTAATGACAGGATCAGTTCTTAAGGCATTTTTGGAACAAATCATTCCAAGATACAGCATTGTAGAAGCAATAGATTCAGATAGGGGAACTCATTTTGCAGGAAAGATCCTTCAAGGGGTTTTGGCTTCTTTAGGAACACAATGGAACCTCCATAGGCCCTGGCACCCCCAGAGCTCGGCTCGGGTAGAAAACAATGAAGAGAGAAATAAACACCTTTTGAAGCTGGTAATAGAAACCAAGATGCCATGGGTAGGGCTTTGGACATTGGCTTTGGTGAGAATGAGGGCCCAAGCCAGAAGAGAGATTCAGTTATCTCCCTTTCAATCGTTGTTTGCAATTGCCCTGGTAAGTCTCCACCCAGTGGGGGGGGGTAGAGGCAAGTGATGCATTTTTAAAACCATCTGTGGCCAGGATCCTGCTTCTTGTGAAACCCCTTCAACAGGAAACTCAGCTGGTGCAAGCCCGGCCTTTGGACTTTGCTGCTTTTAACATCCAACCAGGAGATTGAGTCCTAATTAAGGAGTAGAAAGAAGCGCCAGTGCTGGTGAAATGGCGTGGCCCATTCCAAGTGTCACTGACGACAGAAAACAGCCGTCAAGTAAGCTGAACACAGGTGAACCCGTCACTCTCGGGTCAAGGTCTCTGAAGCCTCGGAGATTTGCACATCTCAGCTGGAGGAGAAGGCCGGGAGGCCGTGACTGACACTCTGCAGGAGTGGGCCGGAGCAGTAGGCAGTGCTTCGACATCGGAAGAAGCCCCGCAGTCCTACCTTCAGACCGTCTGCTGAAATAGACTGTATAGGCATCCCTCCTCTAGAATCTCCACTCACTTGGGGGCTAATACTTGTGGCCATTTTGTTACGTTAAGTGGTTTCTGTGTCTTCAATTGCCACAGGTGCTGCAGAAGACAACGGGAAAATTAGACTAGCTAATTAGATGACACTATTAAAACATTTTCCTTACTAATTCTACTTTGATATGGTTAGCTGAGTTTAGGCCAGGAGTGGGAGAATCAATTTGCAGCCTTAGGAGAAGAAGTAGCAAAAGTTTTTAACCTTAGCAATTGCTGGCTCTGTGGAGGGCCAGGAGGATCTGAAGAGTGGCCATAGTTGGCTAGCCCAGCTGAACCTAAATGGTGGGTCAATGTGAGGGCCACAGTGGGATGGGATTTGGGGCCAAAGAAGGAAGTTCATGGCCACTTCATTCTTCTCCAACAGGCACTTATTGCCTAAATAGGATAGGGCGTGTCTATGTAGGAAAAGGCAATTGTCAATTGACTTTCCCTCTGGGCTTGAACAACTGGGTTTGGACCCCCAATTGCCCTCCTTCCAATTGTTCCAAATATCAAGGCAAATGCAATCAAATACCTGTTCGGCTCACTAACAGTAGCTGCGTAAGGCGTTCTTATCACACTTACCAAAAATATTTGGAAGCCTGTAAAGCAATGGGGAGGGACAAGGGGGTTTTTTGACCACCTGTTTTTGAGCAGTCCCCACAAAAATTCCACAAGTAGAAGACATGTTGTTTGTGATTATCAGTGGGAATGGCCACACCGGATTGGAACTCAAAGCCTTTTAGTGAGTTCTGCTCCAAATCCAACCAAGCAGCTTGCAGATGTAAATGTAGGTGGGAACCCTGTGCGGGAGCTTGGAAATGCAAATGCTGGGACCCTTATGGTGGGGCAACTCTTGTTGGAGGACCGTTAGGCCCGGGAATCCTGCTGTATTTTGAGCCACCAATTGATGACCATGGGTAGGTTCCTTTGCTAATGGAACACGGGCTTTGAAAGGACAGTATTGGATTTGTGGCCAACATGCTTAGCTCAGGTTACCTCCAAACTGGTCAGGGATATGGTATATTTAGTAGACTGTTGTTCTTTTTGCTACTACAAGTTCTGGGAAATCGCTTAGGAATCAAAATCTGTGATGATTTAATTAGAGAAAAGCAGTCAGCTGATGCAGCCCTGGCTGGAGGGAGCACCCCAAAACGGGGAAATGATGAACGGCCAACAGAACAAGTTACCCAACACGATGGACCAGCCCCTTGGAAACCTAAGGAATTAATCCCAGATGCCTGGGAACCCATTTATCATTTGAAGGAGATAATTAGGTTACAAGCTGTCTCGGAAATAATTACCAACCAGCCAGCCACAGCGCTTGACCTTTTTGCTGAGCAACCCACTTAAATGAGGAAAGCGGTATTTCAACATTGGATGGTATTAGATTATCTGTTGGCAGAAGAAGGAGGAGTTTGTGGGAAATTAAATGACTCGAGCTGCTGTTTGCAAGCAGATGACAGCGGAAAAGTGGTCAAACAAATAACAAAGGAAATAACGTCAGCTCGTGGACCTGTCCAAATGTTGAAAGGATGGGGATGGGACATGTTTTCATGGTTAACTGGCCAGCTCTGGGCTAAATGAATACGATTCCTCCTCTTACATGCTATAGCAACTCTCATCTTTTTACCATGTGTGACACCATGCTGGCGGCAGCTCTTTCAGCAGGTGCTCAAGGGGATGCCGCTAGCAGCCATGCCTACCTGATCCAGAAATGACTACAAAAGGACAGAAAAGGATGTCACTGCAAATAATAGCAAAACCCAAGAAGACTCCAGAAGAAAAAAATTAAATCCATGGTAATTAAGGTTTGTAAAGACAAATACAGAGCAAATAAAAAGAGGAGGGATTAAAAGGAATGAGATGGATGAGTCTTTACAAAGAGACCGTGTGAATCGGCCTGTAGACAAGGCTAGGAAGTTATGGCTAGTGAAGTAACAGAAGAAACTAGGAGTTCTCTAGAACTGTTACTAATCATCAGAGACTGTTGATTAATCAAGGCCGTGTTAAATTCCTGAACCTAGAGCAAGGCAACAAAGACTTAAGAGCATTAGGAATGGGGTTCTTTTCTTTCTTCTCGATGCCAAGAGGGGGGTGCATATTAGAGGGGGGCGCATAGAGTAGGCAGTTCCGGAAGTCTGTATCTCCCGAATACCTCAGCCAGTGGGGAAAAGGAAGAGGGTGCTGTGGCCGGGAACTTGGCATCAAAAGGGGGCTGCATCCCGCAACCGTTTGACAGACGCCATGGGAAAAGCCCCATGGACTCTCCCTGTAGTCGAAGAATGTTGCAGGACTCCTCTGTCTCCTTTTCGGATATAAACCTCAGGCATCGTGGATTAATTTTCCCTAACGGCAGCGACCTGCCGCGTGGTCTCCGTGCTCCTCTCCAGCCCCCCGGGACGTGTAAAATAGTTCCCAGCGGCTCCCACCGCGCGTTGCAGACGGCTGCGCGGCCCCGGGGCTGCCCGCAGTGCTCCCCTGCCCCGCCAGGGCTGCCCGCGGGCTGCGGAGCCGCCTCGCCACCGGCGCGGCCAGGGCTGGGGCCCTTCTCGACAGCAGCCGAGGGGCTGCGGAGCGGGCGGCTGCCGGACGATCAGCTATTTTATGCCGCGCGGTGCTGCCGCCTCCATCTAGCTCTCCATCGCGCCGCCGCCCGCCGCCCGCCTGGCGCGCTCACGCTCGGCCGCGCTCGCCGCCCGCCCAGCCTCGCCGGAAGCTCTCCCGCCCGGGCTGTGCCCCGGCTCCGCCGGCAGCTCGGCAGGGCCCGGCCGCACGCGTGCTGCGTGGCTCGGAGCAGCCGCGTTGCGCCGCAGGCGACGGGGAAGGCGGGGCGGGCCGGCGCCATCGTGGTAGCGCGAGGAGAGGAGCGCCCGGGCGGGGCGGCGAGCGGCGCGGCGGTGAGCGCTTCTGCTTCCTGTCGCTCGGCGGCCGCCCACGGCAGGTGCCGTGTGACCCCGCGGAGCGGCGGGGCCGGCCGGGCGGTGCGCGGCGAGGCTTTCGGCCAGCGGCGGCCACAGCGAGAGGCTGCTGGCACTGCCCGTGCCGGTGGAGAGAGCGGGGATCCGAGGCCGGCCTTCCCCGGGCGACGAGGGGAGGCCGCCTTTGCCGCGCTGCCCTCCGTGCAGCATGTGGCCGATTCCGGCGAACCCGGGGTCTCCGCAGCGGCGCGGGCGGGAGGGAGTGGGGAGCGCGCTCGGTGCCGTGCCGGCCGCTCCCGGCCAGCGCTGCGCTGCGCCGAGGCGTTTTCCCGCCCGTCCTGGGAAGGACATAAGCGACACCGTAGTTGGAGCTTAGCTGTCAGGGGGTACAACTTCCCTCCATTGGCGACCTCCTTTTCCCTCTGATTCAGCTACCTTGTGGTAGGTGCGATGGTGCTGAAGAAGGGTGGCGGCTTGGCACAGTTGCTGTCATAGGTGGTGCGAGAGCTCCACGCAAGGAGCTTTGAGTGGCATGTGTGAGGGTAGGAGGGTACGGCACCCATAGCTGAAGGCAAAAAAGGTCAGGGCATGTCATCAGCCGCAGTCGTGCTAAGTTGTTCATCTTTGCAAACTGCTTGCCGAGTTGTTCCTTTCTTAGGTAATGGGGGCTTGTATCAACCAGAACTGCAAATGGTCAGTATTTGCAGAGAAGGTTACTTGGACTGTTGTTGAAGTGAGTGTAGCAGTTTCTATGGCATTCTGCAAAAAAAGTGACAGGTCTCCCTGTGTTCCCCAGTTCTTAACAAAGATGAAGTTAACAAACCCCTGAAAAGAGGTTTTGCAAAACTTCAGGGATATTTTCCTACTAGTACTGTAGAGACAACCATAGTCACCTTGTCTTTCCAAAAGTGAAGGTTCCCTATTTTTGTCCAAGAGCATCAAGTGCTTTTGATCAGCGTTTGTGTGCATGCATTAGCCTCGTTCTTGCTCTTCCTTGGAGAACTTTTACAATACTCACATGATCTGTGTAGGCTGCAGACTGCAGTGGTGAACTTCAAGGCTTCCAGCAGAAGGGAGATGCTATCCACATTTTGGATTCTCCTTAGCCTGAACCTTCAACGTCCAAGGCTTCACTTTTCAAGCAGTTGGAAGAGCTCCAAATTAAGACATGAACAGGTCTTAATTGACCTTGCCACCGCCTCAGTTAGTCAAGTAATGCTGTGCATTGGATTTGACTAGTGCAACATGTGCTTAAAATATGTAGAGTAACTCCTCGATTACCCTCTCAGAAGGGTTGGAATGGAGAACAAGGAGTTCCCAAGACAAATATTTGGTGTACGAGGAGTAGAATTTAGGAGTTGATTGCAGAGCACTGCATGCACAAATGTCTAAGGAGAATCCATCTTTTGATGTCCCATCTATGCTTGTTCTCATTTGAAATCCTGCACATTCTGCAGGCTGGTTTTGTTAGGCTTGGGGCTGGGGAAGGAGTGATGGTGGGGGAGGAGTGGGTGTTGGTTTTGGGTTATTTTTTTTTTTCCAGAATAGTGTACACAGAACTTGTGCCCAAAACCAGCAGTAGGAAACAATGCAGGTATAAAAGAAGGTCACAGAAATGTCAGATAATACGAATCTGAAAGCGCTTCAGTATTTTACTCAGGAGTTTCACTCTAACAAGGTGATTTTCCTTCACAGAAATGTAGTGGCAGGCTTATGCCATGCTAGAAGTGATGACCTTTCTCTGCCCCAAATTGAGCAGCAAAAGGTTTTGGCTCTTAATTTGAACCCCTGAGCCAGCTGTGTTTCAGGCTGCAGAAGCTGCAGCTGTTGTGGCAGACGCGGGGTGCAGCCCTGCCTGCCAGTTCCGAGCTGGCCTGCGCTGGTGGCAGCCGTCAGCGCCCGGGGTCCCCTGTGCCACCCATGCCAGGGCTCTGCCTGCCTGCCTCGCAGCCCTGGTAGCCTCAGGGAAACATCGCACTACTCCATCTGCTTTAAAAACAAACAAGCAAACAAAAAGCTCCCTGTAAATATATGTAGAAGTCTTGAAACTAATTCTCAGCGCTTGCTCGGAGTTTGTTGATGGAGCAAATGGATTTTGGATAAACTGCTATTGCTAGTACTACTTAGGTTCCTAAACTTCAGAAGGGAGGCTATGGTGGTCACGTACCCCTGAGGAATGTTGGGAACAGTAAGACAGCTCAGTCATTTCAAGGTGGCCAGAAAATGGGTGTGGCAGTGGAGTGGACACTCTGTGAGTAGGTAGCCTTAAGTCATGTAACGACATGCACTTCAGTGGGAATTTTGCATCAACACCAAGAGATTGTGTCATGATGTGTTGCGTAACAACAAATTGGGCCAAAATTCTGCTGATTTTGACCAAGGTGGATGGGCCACCTTCACTTAAGCTGGCAAAGGGACATAAGTCAATGATGTTTGAAAAACAGCCATGAAACATAGCCCCTTTAGTTTGTTGCTCTGTTGCAAGTCTGCAAAGCTCTGTTGACAGGTCATTGGAAGTAGCTGTTGGAATCTAAGTGCAGTTGGACGCTTTGTCAGTCAGCATCAGCAGGAGGCTTAACGGTTTAGGTTGAGAGGTGGTGCATGGTTTTTTTTCAGAGGAATGGCCCAGTGAAGAGCAGTGTTCACTGCCATGACTACCGTTGTAGCCTTCAAGAGCAATGGTTCATTCAGAGAGAACTTCCTTGGTTCTGCTGGTTTGGTTTCGCAGCTGGAGCAAAGGTACAGCACTGGAAGCAATTCCTAGGGCAGAAGCGGGAGATATCCGAAGCTCTGGACTTCGTTGCCTAAGTGAGCGTAGTCTAATTGGAAGAGTGGTGAGCATCAGTGATATCAGATTTTTTACAAGTTCTTAATTCTGTCAAAACAAGAAAGAAGGAGAGTGATGAAGATGAAATCCTTTCCTCTTCAATCTGCCTATGCAACAACTTCAGCTGTAGTTGTAATGTGTATTCACCTATTTTGAATTGCCCAAAACCAGGCCTAGAGATGCTTCAGAGTCAGAGAAGCGGGTATTTGCTTTATTCGGCGCTGGGTGCATGGGGGATCACTCCTCCTAACACACACACACAGAGCACTCCATACAGTCCAGCATTATGTGTAAAATTTATGAACATTCATCACAATTCTTGGGATAGGAGTGGTTCTAGAAATTACTTCTCGGAAGTCATTAATATCATTAGCATACGTGCCATGCATGCGCTGTGTACGCTGATGGGCGCACTGAGGAAGGCTCCTCTTCTTCCTCGAGGGTCTTTCTGATGAAGATCAGTAGTCTTTGTCACAATGCACTTTTTACCTTTCTTTCTGGAGCATGCACAGTTCTTCGGTGGCTGATGCAGCGATCTCTGTGCCGGTTTTCAAAAGATCCTGTTCCTCTTATCTTGACAAGATTAAGGCGAATCCTGCTGCTTAGGTTTTGTGATTAACATTTGCTGTCTCTTAGTAGTTCACTCGTGTTTACATGAGTTAACTATGGATCAACCCCCTTCTCAATTTTAGCACTGAAAGGATATTAGAGTCATTTAAAGAGATGTCTCCTATGGAGTACTATAAAACTGCCATAATGGTAAGACGTTTTCATACAGTAGTTTTAGCACAGAAGTAATATATGTACAATCTTGGATGTTTCATCCTGCTGGCTCAGGAGCCAGTATTGAGCTTTTCTCCTTTAAATCCAGTCTTAGAGCTCTGCAAGGATCACTGCAGCATGACGTTGTGACAAGGGGATGCTGATTCATGCATAAACCTTTGACGCTTTCCTTCTATCTTCAAGCAGCTTTGAAAACCAGTGATTATCTGGCATGTTGCGACTTGAGAGTCATGGTAAAGGTTTCACCAAACACTTTGTAATATCAGGCTACAGCTTTCATTCCTAAGGAAAGAGCATTGAGCAGATTGCTGGCAAAATGCTGAAAGAATGAGCCAAAACCAAAATCCTTTAATGGGAAAGATGGAAAAAATTTAGATGTGTTTATTTGAACTAAAAATAATGTGGACCAAGCCTAAATGTATTTCACACTAAATTCTTAGAACTGATTTTAAGGGAAGAAGTGAGAAAGATGAATTCCCAAGCGGAATTTTCAGCAGCATAATATTGAGCATTTATTAGTAGAACAAAGGCATATCACAGTGCAGGAGCACTTAGCAATATTGCTAGAGGCGTGGCTCCATTCATTTTACTGTGAACTTTAGTACTTCTTTAAACATAGTCCTTAAGCCCAGAAAGTCATTTACACTTCACTCAACTTTCCCCCCTCCGTCTCTGCCCCCTTGCGCCAGCACACGCCAGCACACTGCCACCTCGGTCCTCTGAGTAGCTCCAGAATTGAAGGCAGGCACCCCCCTCCGGTGCCTCCTCAGTCTCCAACCTAATTTGTAGTTGATGGGTTCTTTGGGAGGTGTGAGTTTTGATGAGATAACAGACTTCCTGGGATGCATGCGGTTTATCTTCTTTGTTTCTTGAAGATGTCTTGGTTTCCACCTCTGTAATTTCTCAACTGAAAGGACATTTATTATCATGTGTTTCTTCCTACGTTTCCCAACATGTTACCACTCATTCGAAGTTACAATTTACTCTAGTCTTGTTTTTACTTACCTATATTTTACCTTAACACTATTTCTACATAGTACATTCTCACTTCTAAATGTTAAAGTGATAGATGCGAAAGACAAAATTTATCGTTCACTCATTTATCACAGGAGGAATGTGTTAGCTGCTTGTGTTGCAGTTCACTTGTAATTGTGGTCTATTACCGCAGGCCTGGGCCCTAGGGTGTATCACTGTGTCCCGCAGCCATAGGGAGGAGGAGGAGAGAAGATCCAGCAGGCAGGAATTGTGCACCAAGATTTATTCATTTAATTATTTCACAAACTCTTTTACAGACTTTTTTCTTCATAGTCTAATTGGACAAAGGATCAGCCCCCCCCCTTGGGGTGATTGGCTAAAATCCTAAACCATCCATTGTCAAAATATTTTTCTACTAGACCATAAACCAGACTTTTCAAGGTTGCAGGTGGCTTGGTTGTTTACATACTCTGCTACCTCTTCTGTGAGAGAGAAAAGTCTCTCACAGACTTAGAAAATAGCAAGAAAATCCTCGCTAGCAGCATTTTGGTATCTACAATTCCCCCTTTTTGTTTGATAAGATAACAACTCCACTATTAATCCTAAATAGAAATTTACATCAGTTATTAATTCTAAATATGTCCTTAAGGCTTTAACGATCTGACTCCATAACAAGAAATTTAAAGTTCAGTCTCTGCTTGTGGAAGGACCATCCCAGTCTCTGCTTGTAGAAGGACCATCTGCCTGATGGTCAACATCTTGGTCATCATCAGAAGAGTCTGATGGCTGATGATCTACATTCTGGTGGCCACTTGGATGGTTGGTGTTCTGGTCATCACTTGGAGGTTGCCTGTTCTGCCTCTGGTGCCGTAGGGCAGGGCGAACACATTTTGCAGCTAGCCACCGTACCCCAGTATCTGTAGAAACGCAAGCATAGCCACGACCCCAAACCATAAGTTCCCGCAGGCCTTCCCACTGGTTAGTGAGTAAATTCCACACCCAGACTTTTGCCCAGGGCAGTTGTCTCTTGCCTGCAGATTGCAATGAGAGAAAGTGATTCAGAAGAACAGGATTCTTTGAATTTTGTGGTACCGTAAGGTGATTAATTGTATACGAGCTTTTGCTAGTCGGCTTCAGTAACCAAATTCAAAGGTTCCTGTGAGAATCGTTGAAAAGCCATGATAACAGCCCTTAATTCAACTAACTAAGCAGAGTCTGACTCGGATTGGTGTGTTAATCAACCACTGCAAAGGCAGTGTAGGATACTGTGCACCTTTGCGCACAGTGACCCCTGCTAAAAATTTGTCCCGATCCGTATGCCCCAGGCTGCCAACACATCCCGTCCCCAAAGGTTAAGGGAAGTGGTAGTAACATAAGGCCTAATTGTAGCTGTGTGCCCCTCTGAGTCCTTCACCGTCACAGGCCGTTCGCTTCAATAGCTCTGTGTGGTTCATCCTCATCCTGTGATGGCCGATCCCACTGGGGGTAAAGGCCATGAGGGAGGCCACGCAGAGAAGGAGATGATAGTTACATCAGCACCAGTATCAATCAAACCTTGAAGCTGAGTCCAGGGCGGACGGGCGTTCGGCAGGATCAGGGTACACGTCATCTGTGGCCTTTGGTCAGAGATGTCTGCAGTCCAGAAGGCCTGCAGAAGTCCTGTAGATCCACTGCTGTTATCTTTGTGAGTTTGTTGTTCTATCCTGGGGACACAAGACTTAAAAGGCACTAATTTAGCAAGGCAGGTCTTTTCAGGAATAGTTACAGGGGGTTTTCAAATTCCCTATAAAACTGAGGACAAGGCTCCGAGGAGCGGATTCCCATCAATCCGACCTCATCCTCATCCTATCGCATTAAACCTGTTAGAAGCCAGACCTGAACAGCCCCTCTCTTCCTTTGTCTCTGAGCTAACGTGAGCCGACATCAACGGCTCCTGCCGTGTTTCCCTCTGCAAAGAAGCCAGCTAGCTAGCCCAGCAAGCTCTTTTCCTGATCCCGAAGTCGCTTCAGCGACGCGTGGAGGTAACGCAGCTGGACTGTCTCTGACCAGGGGCACGCCAGAGTCAGTGCCTCGAGCACCAAACGCTGCGTTATTGGACATTGAAGGTTCAGGCTAAGGAGAATCCAAAACGTGGACAGCATCTCCCTTCTGCTGGAAGCCTTGAAGTTCACCACTGCAGTCTGCAGCCTACACAGATCATGTGAGTATTGTAAAAGTTCTCCAAGGAAGAGCAAGAACGAGGCTAATGCATGCACACAAACGCTGATCAAAAGCACTTGATGCTCTTGGACAAAAATAGGGAACCTTCACTTTTGGAAAGACAAGGTGACTATGGTTGTCTCTACAGTACTAGTAGGAAAATATCCCTGAAGTTTTGCAAAACCTCTTTTCAGGGGTTTGTTAACTTCATCTTTGTTAAGAACTGGGGAACACAGGGAGACCTGTCACTTTTTTTGCAGAATGCCATAGAAACTGCTACACTCACTTCAACAACAGTCCAAGTAACCTTCTCTGCAAATACTGACCATTTGCAGTTCTGGTTGATACAAGCCCCCATTACCTAAGAAAGGAACAACTCGGCAAGCAGTTTGCATAGATGAACAACTTAGCACGACTGCGGCTGATGACATGCCCTGACCTTTTTTGCCTTCAGCTATGGGTGCCGTACCCTCCTACCCTCACACATGCCACTCAAAGATCCACCTGTGACAGCAACTGTGCCAAGCCGCCACCCTTCTTCAGCACCATCGCACCTACCACAAGGTAGCTGAATCAGAGGGAAAAGGAGGTCGCCAATGGAGGTGTTATAAACATATATTATATTGGCTTCTCGCAAAGTATAAAGTAGATATTATATAATGTTAGAAATGCTTTTTGCTGTGTGGATGTAGTTTTCTCTCTTTTTAGCAAGAATGTTAACAAGTGTGAGCACGTAAGATAACCTCCAAACGAACAGAGGATGAGGCCCGAAAAGCTGCTAATCAACACTTTGTCTAGGGAGCAAAAGGGCCCAAAGGCTACTCCGCCCGGAGAACAGGCGGCCAGGAGAGTCCAAGAGCCGTTATCACCACTCTGCCCGGAGAGACGAAGAGGCCCAAAGCTGCAATCAGCCCTGTCTGTCTGGAGAATTAAGAAATCCACCCTACCATCGACTCTTGCCTAGCGGGCCCAACCCCAAGAATCAAGAGAAATAAAACCACAAGGCAGAAGACTACGCATGCTCTAAAAAGGCGGAACCAAGGAGTGGCCATGCAGAACAGCTCCAGGAAAAGTTTTAATATGAATAAAGAACAGACAGTAAAAATGGTATAAAAAAGACTCACCTCTGGCATCAGGTGTGCTCTTGGCAGAGCACCAAGGCACCCGGCCATTACCCCGTTGCTTTATTTGATGTGTCTCTTATTGTCTTTATATTAAACCCTTTAAATTCTCACAGGAGAGTGAACCTCGTTTTTCACAATTAAGGGCTCGTCCCGGAGCTACACCTCGCCTCTGAAAAGCGTGGGAGGATTCAAGAAGCAAGGGTAAGGCGCCTCCCGCCCAAGTTGGCAGGACCTTTGCTTAGCATCCTCTGGCGTGATTTGGTGGCAGCAGGGCAACACCCGGAGGACAAGAAAGACACAAAAATAAAGCAAATGAAAGAGAGCGCTCTCGACAAAAATCCCACAGACACTGGAAAAGAAACAGGACTGGGAAGTATTGTCCAAAGAAAAAGGGGGTGGTTACGGGAGATGAGCGTGTGTGAATGAGACGTGGGCTGGTTGCCCCCAGATCTGCGAAGCGAGTGTGGCAGTCTCTGAGTGCTGCCGTTCCGTCTTGTTCACGAGAACAGCGGCCAGCGAGGAGACAAAGCGAGAGATAAGCGGAGTGAAAGAATCTCCGGGGGTGACTGGGACGGGGTCCCAGAGAAGGGGTTGCAAAGTGGGAGCTACCCCCCCATATGCTGGGTTGAGGAAAACTCCAAGAGCACCCAGGGCCTAAAAGTACCCCAAGAGAGGTTGGGGTTTGGATGCTAGCAATGCTGGGTTGAGGGAAATCCAAGAGCACCCAGAATCCTAAGGATTATATCATACCCATGGGTGGATACTAACAAGTGACTTGAAAGAGGTACCTTATTATTCTGTTGTGAGTAGGAATGAGTGAGTGAACAAATATTAAAAAAGAGTGAATGTGTGAATGAAAAACTGTGTAATTCGAAGTTAACTTTGTTTTTGGGGAAGGTGGGCTCTAATAAATTTTTTGGTGTTTTTTGTACTGTGAAAGGGTGGGTAGTATTTTACAGCAGTGAAGATTGGTGTTTTAAAGGAATGAATTAGTATTTCAAAGGGGGGGATAAATTGGTATTTTGAGTAATAGAGAACTCCTGGGAAAATGGGACAACAACCTAGTAAATTAAGTTCAAATTATAAAAGGGTGCCAGAGGATATACCCCGAGACAGTCCCCTCGGGGTCAAACTCGCAAACTGGGAAACTGATCCTTCTACAAAAGGAAAAGAGAAAGTAAAAATGATTCAATTCTGCATGAAAGAGTGGGTAAAAAAGGAAATCAGATCTGATCATGTGTACTGGCCAAAATACGGGTCTGATGAGGCATGGATTTGCCAGGCTCTAAATGTATTTGTAAATTCAAAAGAGCCCTCTCACCCTGAGGAGAGAGAATATGCTTCTTGCTGGACAGGAATTACAAAACCTCTGGGAACCAAAGTCTTCAAAATATCAGAAACCGCAGAGGAAAAGCAAACAGAAGAGAAAAAAGGCTGAGACCCTTTAGAAGTATTGCCTCCGCCGCCAGCACCAGAAGCTGCCCTCCTCCCCCTGGCTCCGGGGCTTCCCCCGCCAGCCCCCCCTCCGCCCGCACCGGGGGCCTTTCCCCCGGCAGCCCTCCCGCCCCAATGGAGCTGGGGGGGAGCCCTGCCCCCGCCCATGCCGGGGATCCCACCCTTCCCATATATCTCGGGAATCCCAGCACCCTCAATTGCATCAAGGGAAAGGTCACACGTCCCGGCTTCAGCCCCTACCTCTCCTGCCTTGAGAAACCCGGCTTTAGCCCCGGTGCCCGCCTCCTGTGCTCCGGAATATCTGGCTTCACTGCCATACCCCACCCCCACCCTCTGCACCACAGAATATTCAGCTTCAGCGCCAGACTTTGAATCTGCCCCTCCTCCCCAGGGGAGTTCGGTGCTTTCTTCCCAAATCAACCCTCTTCTTAACGAAGGAGCACCATCCCAGAATACAGGAGGTGCCATTAAGGCTCCGAGGCAGCCCAACAAGCCCTCCATTGCTAAACAAACAGAGGGAAGCCGAGAAATTCATTTCTTTCCGTTAAGAGAAGTACCTACGGGAGGAGGGGGAAGCGGCTTTGTGAGTGCTCCTCTAACCTCTACAGAGGTTAGGAATTTCAAAAAAGAAATTAAAGGATTATTAGAAGACCCCATAGGTACAGCTGAAATGTTGGACCAGTTCTTAGGTCCCAACATTTTCACTTGGGAAGAAATGCAATCAATAATGAAAATAATATTCTCCCAAGAAGAAAGAGAAATGATTAGAATTGCTGGAATAAAAATTTGGGGAAAAGAAAACCAACAAGGTCCACCCGGGGATCAGAAAATGCCCATTACACCTCCTAACTGGAACCAAAATGATGAAGCTGGGAGGGGACATATGAATGATTATTGTAATTTGATAATCAAGGGAATAAAAGAGGGGGCACTCTGAGGACAAAATGTCAGAAAGGCCTTTGAGGGGCAGCAAGGGAAGGAAGAAACCCCGACTGAGTGGCTGGAGAGGCTCCGAAAGAATATGAAACAATATTCTGGGAGAGACCCGGAGTCCCTAGCAGGGCAAGCCCTGCTAAGAGTTAACTTTGTCACTCATGCCTGGCCAGATATTAGAAAAAAATTGGAAAAAATAGAAGATTGGTATGAGAAACCATTACAAGACCTAGTAAGGGAAGCTCAAAAGATATATATGTCCGGAGGGATGAAGAAAAAGCCAAAGTGGGAGCAAAGATCATGATAGCCACTATGCGAGAGAGTACCTTCCAAAAAAAATCTAAAGCCCTCAGGTAACACTCCTAAACATTCCAGATTCAGAAATGGTGGAAAAGAGAAAAATAAAACCTCAGCACAATCAAGATTCCAAGAACAACCCAGGGATGCCTGTTTCTATTGCAAGGAAGAAGGGCATTATCAAAGAGAATGCCCCCACCTGAGGAGGGATCTGAAAAGATTTCAAGAGACACGCACAGAAGAAAAATAGGGAAATCATGGGCTCTATTTTTGGGGGGATAAATACCATCTGGAGCCTTTGATAACTTTAAAAGTAGGCCCCGAAGAGGAAGTATTGGAATTTATAGTTGACACTGGGGCAGAAAAGACTTGTGTGATGAATATTCCAAAAGGGAGTAATGATATGGTAAAAGTAACAGGAGCAAAGGGGGAAGGATTTAAGGTCTCTGTCGTTAAAGATGTGGTTATTGAAGGGGAAACAAAAATAGGGATAGGGGATGCTTTGTTAGCTCCTGAGGCTGGCAGCAATTTATTGGGAAGGGATTTACAAATCCAACTGGGGATTGGAGTCATACCAGAAGAAGGGAAAATGACGGCCAAAGTGTTTAAACTTAGCCAAGAAGATGAAAGCAAAATTAACAGAGAGGTTTGGGCTAGGGAAGGGAATAGGGGTGGACTAGATCTTGACCCCATAAGGGTCACAATTGAAAAAGAAGAAGGTCCCATTTGTGTACATCAGTACCCTATATCTTTAGAAGGGAGAAAAGGCTTAAAACCAGTGATAGAAGAATTAATAAAGGATGGGACACTAGAACCTTGTAAATCCCCTCATAATAGCCCTATTCTCCCAGTAAAGAAATCTGATGGAAATTATAAATTAGTGCAAGATTTAAGAGAAGTAAACAAAAGAACACGGGCCTGCTACCCTATGGTTCCTAATCCCTGCACTCTTTTAAGCAAAATTCCACCTCAACATCAGTGGTTTAGTGTGGTAGATCTTAAAAATGCCTTTTGGGCCTGCCCACTGGCAGAGGAAAGCCGAAATATTTTTGCCTTTGAATGGGAAGATCCAAACACAGGGAAAAAGAACCAGTTGAGGTGGACTAAACTGCCACAGGGCTATTGTGAGGCCCCAAATTTATTTGGGCAAGCCTTGGGAGAAATACTACAAACCTTCCCCACTCCCCCAGGAATACAATTTATCCAATATGGAGATGACCTTCTAATATCAGGAGAAGATGAAATGAAAGTTAAAGGAGCTACCATAAAGCTTCTAAATTTTCTTGGGAAAAAGGGACTAAAGGCATCAAAAAGGAAATTACAGTTTGTGGAATCAGAAGTAAAATATCTCGGCCACCTGATAAGCAAAGGTAGCTGACAACTAAGTCCTGAAACAATTACAGGGATTTTATCCCTCCCTCCTCCCTCTTCAAAAAAGGAGGTTAGGAGACTGCTGGGGCTACTGGGATATTGCAGATTATGGATTGAAAGATATACACAAGCAGTAAAATTTTTATATGAAAAATTAACAGGGGGAGACAATATACAATGGACCAAAGATGATGATGATAATAAATTAGAAAAACTGAAGTTGAAACTAGCCTCGGTACCAGCCCTAAGCTTACCCTCACTAGAAAAACCCTTTCATTTATATGTGAATGCAGAAAATGGAGTAGCTCATGGTGTATTAGTCCGGGAATGGGGAGGGGTGAGAAGACCAATAGCTTATTTAGCTAAACTATTGGACCCAGTAAGCCGTGGCTGGCCAGTATGCATTCAAGCCATAGCAGCTACCGCTATTTTGGTGGAGGAGAGCCGTAAGCTCACCTTTGGAAGTAAACTGATTGTATACACACCCCATGCGGTCCGAAATGTGCTAAATCAAAAAGCTGAAAAATGGTTAACAGACTCCAGGCTATTAAAATATGAAGCAATTCTGATTGACAGTAATGATCTAACTATAGAAGCAAGCAAAAGCCTCAATCCGGCCCAATTCCTGTATGGAGAACCAAAAGATGACCTGGCACATGATTGCTTAGAAATTACTCAATACCAAACAAAAGTTCGAGAAGATCTAGCTGAACAAGCCCTCTTAGAAGAGGAAAGAATATATGTGGATGGTTCATCCAGATGCTTGCAAGGAAAAAGAATGTCAAGATATGCCTTAGTCGATGGGATAAATATGCAGGCCATCGAAAAAGGAAAACTACCTTCAAATTGGTCGGCGCAGTCTTGTGAATTATACGCTCTAAAGAGAGCACTGGAGCATTTAGCACACAAAAAGGGGACCGTCTATACTGATTCAAAGTACATACCTTTGGAAAGATCTGGGAAGAAAGGGGTTTACTAAATTCAAAGGGGAAAGAACTGATACATGAAGGCCTGATTTCAGAAGTGTTGGAAGCATTAAAATTGCCTGAAGAAATAGCCGTAGTGCATATCAAAGGACACCAAGAAGGGATGACCCCAGAAATAAGAGGGAATAACCTAGCAGACCAAGAAGCCAAAGATGCAGCAGAAAATGGGACTGAACCAATTCTGTTAATCCTGACCCCAGAAAGGGGAGAATTGAAAATCCCCAAATTTAGTAAAGAAGAAGAAAAAGAATTATTTAAGATAGGGGGAGAACAAGATCAATCTGGAAAACGGAAACTTCCTGATGGGAGACAGTTACTTAATAAGCCACTCACTAAGAGAATATTAGAAGATATGCATCAAAAAACTCATTGGGGTACTCAAGCTAGCTTGTGTGATCATTTTCTAAAAAATTATGGGTGTATTGGAATCTTTGGGGTAGCAAAACAAATAACTGGGAACTGTAGAACTTGCCAAAGAGTGACTAGGAAAATAATGAGAAAAACAACATTAGGAGGCCGTGAGTTAGCTCTGCGACCATTCCAAAGTATCCAAGTAGATTTCACTAAACTTCCTCAAATACAGAGATGGAAGTTCCTATTAGTAATAGCAGACCACCTAACTTGTTGGGTAGAAGCAGTTCCTGCTACTAGAGCTACAGCTAACATAGTATGCAAAACCCTTCTGGAACAAATTATTCCCAGATATGGAATGGTTAATAAAATAAACTCAGATAGAAGAACACATTTTACATCCAAAGTCTTACAACAAATAACTCAAGCCTTGGGAATAAAATGGGAATTACATACCCCCTGGCACCCACAAAGTTCAGGCCAAGTAGAAAGAGTGAACCAGACTTTGAAAAAAACTTTAACAAAATTAATGATTGAAACTCAAATGTCATGGGTAAAATGCTTACCTTTGGCTCTGTTGAGAGGCCGAACACAGCCCAGGTCAGACCTGGGAGTGTCTCCTTATGAGATGATGTTCGGATTACCCTTCCTTACTGCTCAACATGAAACAGCCACTTATGAAGTAGGAGAAGTAAGTGTCAAAAAATATGTCACCGCAATTGCCAGAACACTTGAAAATTTGCGGCTGAAAGGAATGATCCCTCAAACCACAGCTTTGGAGTTCAAAATTCATAATATCCATTCAGGGGAATGGGTACTAGTAAAAACATGGAAAGAACAATCTTTGACTCCACAATGGGAGGGTCCTTTTCAGGTACTGCTGATGACTGAGGCCGCAATCCAGACCAAGGAACGAGGGTAGATCCATGCCAGCAGAATCAAAGGACCTGTAAAAGAACCTGAAGAGTGGACTGTAATATCTAAACCAGGTGATACCAAATTGATTCTTAAACGGAGACCAGGTGGCAATGAGCTAGAACAATCTAAATAATCCAAGGGATATGCAAAGAATCACACCTAACTGAGAAGTAAAAGCCAAATTTATATCAGTGGCCCCTGGACAAATTCTGGGACATCGTGGAGAAGAATATTCTCACTTCAAACAGGAAGGGTTGGGACTGGATCAAACAGGGAACTCTCATGTCCTGATTCTAGCCTGTGATTTGTATTAAGAAGGGGGAGAATCACAACTTCCATCAGTGCCACATCATATACCCTGTTTGAATCATTCTAACACGGGGCATGCCAACCACGTCAAATATAAGTAATTAATCTAGAGGGAAATTGGCATTTCACACCGTCGACACCCTAGTTGTAAAGGGTGTCAAGCACAAAATCAACCCCCTATCCAGACAAAATCATAAGCAACAAAAGCAATAACTTTGCTCTGCAGATGGGAATTACTAGTGCCTGTTGAATGGGAAACACCTAAGATACGATAAGATACTACAGTTAAAAAGGTGCCAAAAGAAATTTGCCTAAAAGCTACAAAGGAAGTGACAAGGAAATAGAGGGCAAGACCGGGTCGGCCACTGTACTCGCCACCGAGAAGATCCAATACACCTGCTATGGGTTGCAACCTCATAGGCAAGGGAGGTGGGAGTATAAGCCATGCCGGACCTCTGTTATTCCTTCTTTTGTCACTTCTCCTGGTCCCTTTTGGGACACCGGCAAGACCATGTTACAAATGCTATCGAAAGCTCTACATGGAAAGACACCGGGGCTTCTTTCTTATTACTCATACCCATACCAACAGTCACTGTTATGACTCATCCAAATTAGGTATTTGCATGCATAAAGGAGAAAAATATTGGATTACAGAAAATTTAGGAACAAGTGGAAACAGACTAAGAAGCAATTGTCCAAAAGGAGAAAAATAGATTTGCTCCACAGCTGCCACCAGGGGAACAGTCCAAGATTTGGTAAAAGAGCAAGTGGTAAGTAAAGATACAAAGCCAGCACAGCAACCTCGCCCTATATTCACCTCACCACGCCAGGACCTGTATGCAAAGCTCAAACAACGAAGAGGAAAAAACCCCAAGGTTAGGAAAAAACCTGTTTGTGGAATTGGGGGAGAGGATAGGTAAAGAACTTAACATAACCAACTGTTGGGTCTGTGGAGGAGCTTTAATGACAGAAGAATGGCCACGGAAAGGTAGCAGCGTAGGCCCGGTAGAACTCCTTAAATGGAACCGGACAAATATAAGAGGGGGGAACCGACCTGAGGGGTGGATTTTAAGTTCAACAGTGATAGGGGAAGAATGCCTCTGGCGAACTGGGATAAACTTTCTTAATGAAGTAGGAAACACTCCCTGTAAAAGCTATAAAGTGAGTAACAAAACTTCAAGGTGGTGGGTCCCAGAAAAACCAACTTGGTATTGAGCCCAGAAAAAAGGAAAAGACTGTGTATATGATCATGAAGTTGGACTCTTTCAGTGTAATGACACGAGGAAAAATCCTTATTTTGGAATCCCAGAAATAGCCAAATTTGGGGAGAATATAAATCAACAAGAAGGTGATTATTGGAAAGCACCAGATGGCTTCTTTTGGATATGTGGGAAAAGGGCATCCCCAAGACTCCCTTCACATTGGAAAGGGAGTTGTACACTAAGAATCATTCAACCAGGGTTTTTCCTTTTCCCAGAACCAGTGGGAGATCAATTAGGTATACCTCTCTATGAAGACTTCAAAAGAAAGAAAAGAGATTTAATTGGAGGATTCCAAAAATGGAAAGATGAGGAATGGCCCCCTGAACGAATAGAAACAGATGGGCCAGCTACCTAAGCACAAGATGGAAGCTGGGGATATCAGACCCCAATTTACATGCTGAATCGTATCATCAGACTCCAAGCTCTTGTAGAAATCATAACCAATGAAACAGCTGGGGCTATGGAATTAATAGTCAGCCAGCAACGCCAAACCAGAGCTGCAATACATCAAAATAGGCTGGCTTTAGACTATTTACTGGCCGAAGAAGGCGGTGTGTGCAGGAAGTTCAATACATCGGACTGTTGTTTAAAAATTGATGACAATGGGGATGCCGTTCTAGATATGGCCAACCAAATCAGAAAAATAGCCCATGTACCAGTCCAAAAATGGGAATCAATGATGTCTGCTAACTGGTGGGATGGCATATTGGGGAAAGAATGGTGGAAGAAGCTAGGTTTCTTCCTCTTATGTGCTACAGCTAGTCTAATATTTCTCCCTTGCTTGATCCCCCGCTTTATTCGGCTAATCACCAGCATAGTTCAAGGCATGCAAGTTGTGGCAATGCCTACTGACCCAAAGTTGGCTATGTCTGGAACAGCACAAAAAATTATGGTATTAAAAAGACAAAGTGATACAAAAGACCCTCTTGAAGAAGCCAAATTGATCTGTGAAAAGAACGAACAGACATTAGAAGCCAAGAAAAAAGAATTATTGCTCAAGCCAAATGATTTATAAAATAGAAAAGGGGGGATTGTTATAAACATATATTATATTAGCTTCTCGCAAAGTATAAAGTAGATATTATATAACGTTAGAAATGCTTTCTGCTGTGTGGATGTAGTTTTCTCTCTTTTTAGCAAGAATGTTAGCAAGTGTGAGCACGTAAGATAACCTCCAAACGAACAGAGGATGAGGCCCGAAAAGCTGCTAATCAACACTTTGTCTAGGGAGCAAAAGGGCCCAAAGGCTACTCCGCCCGGAGAACGGGCGGCCAGGAGAGTCCGGGAGATTTTATCACCACTCTGCCCGGAGAGACGAAGAGGCCCAAAGCTGCAATCAGCCCTGACTGTCTGGAGAATTAAGAAATCCACCCTACCATCGACTCTTGCCTAGCGGGCCCAACCCCAAGAATCAAGAGAAATAAAACCACAAGGCAGAAGACTAGGCACGCTCTAAAAAGGCGGAACCAAGGAGTGGCCATGCAGAACAGCTCCAGGAAAAGTTTTAATATGAATAAAGAACAGACAGTAAAAACGGTATAAAAAGGACTGACCTCTGGCATCAGGTGTGCTCTTGGCAGAGCGCCAAGGCAACTGGCTGTTACCCCGTTGCTTTATTTGATGTGTCTCTTATTGTCTTTATATTAAACCCCTTTAAATTCTCACAGGAGAGTGAACTTCGTTTTTCACAGAGAGAAGTTGTTCCCCCTGACAGCTAAGCTCCAACTACGGTGTCGCTTATGTCCTTCCCAGGACGGGCGGGAAAACGCCTCGGCGCAGCGCAGCGCTGGCCGGGAGCGGCCGGCACGGCACCGAGCGCGCTCCCCACTTCCCTCCCGCCCGCGCCGCTGCGGAGACCCCGGGTTCGCCGGAATCGGCCACATGCTGCACGGAGGGCAGCGCGGCAAAGGCGGCCTCCCCTCGTCGCCCGGGGAAGGCCGGCCTCGGATCCCCGCTCTCTCCACCGGCACGGGCAGTGCCAGCAGCCTCTCGCTGTGGTCGCCGCTGGCCGAAAGCCTCGCCGCGCACCGCCCGGCCGGCCCCGCCGCTCCGCGGGGTCACACGGCACCTGCCGTGGGCGGCCGCCGAGCGACAGGAAGCAGAAGCACTCACCGCCGCGCCGCTCGCCGCCCCGCCCGGGCGCTCCTCTCCTCGCGCTACCACGATGGCGCCGGCCCGCCCCGCCTTCCCCGTCGCCTGCGGCGCAACGCGGCTGCTCCGAGCCACGCAGCACGCGTGCGGCCGGGCCCTGCCGAGCTGCCGGCGGAGCCGGGGCACAGCACGGGCGGGAGAGCTTCCGGCAAGGCTGGGCGGGCGGCGAGCGCGGCCGAGCGTGAGCGCGCCAGGCGGGCGGCGGGCGGCGGCGTGATGGAGAGCTAGATGGAGGCGGCAGCACCGCGCGGCATAAACTAGCTGATCGTCCGGCAGCCGCCCGCTCCGCAGCCCCTCGGCTGCTGTCGAGAAGGGCCCCGGCCCTGGCCGCGGGCAGCCCTGGCGGGGCAGGGGAGCACTGCGGGCAGCCCCGGGGCCGCGCAGCCGTCTGCAACGCGCGGTGGGAGCCGCTGGGAACTATTTTACACGTCCCGGGGGGCTGGAGAGGAGCACGGAGACCACGCGGCAGGTCGCTGCCGTTAGGGAAAATTAATCCACGATGCCTGAGGTTTATATCCGAAAAGGAGACAGAGGAGTCCTGCAACATTCTTCGACTACAGGGAGAGTCCATGGGGCTTTTCCCATGGCGTCTGTCAAACGGTTGCGGGATGCAGCCCCCTTTTGATGCCAAGTTCCCGGCCACAGCACCCTCTTCCTTTTCCCCACTGGCTGAGGTATTCGGGAGATACAGACTTCCGGAACTGCCTACTCTATGCGCCCCCCTCTAATATGCACCCCCCTCTTGGCATCGAGAAGAAAGAAAAGAACCCCATTCCTAATGCTCTTAAGTCTTTGTTGCCTTGCTCTAGGTTCAGGAATTTAACACGGCCTTGATTAATCAACAGTCTCTGATGATTAGTAACAGTTCTAGAGAACTCCTAGTTTCTTCTGTTACTTCACTAGCCATAACTTCCTAGCCTTGTCTACAGGCCGATTCACAGGGTCTCTTTGTAAAGACTCATCCATCTCATTCCTTTTAATCCCTCCTCTTTTTATTTGCTCTGTATTTGTCTTTACAAACCTTAATTACCATGGATTTAATTTTTTCTTCTGGAGTCTTCTTGGGTTTTGCTATTATTTGCAGTGACATTCTTTTCTGTCCTTTTGTAGTCATTTCTGGATCAGGTAGGCATGGCTGCTAGCGGCATCCCCTTGAGCACCTGCTGAAAGAGCTGCAGCCAGCATGGTGTCACGCATGGTAAAAAGATGAGAATTGCGATAGCATATAAGAGGAGAAATCGTATTCATTTAGCCCATAGCTGGCCAGTTAACTATGAAAATATGTCCCATTCCCATCCTTTCAACATTTGGACAGGTCCACGAGCTGACGTTATTTCCTTTGTTATTTGTTTGACCACTTTTCCGCTGTCATCTGCTTGCAAACAGCAGCTCGAGTCATTTAATTTCCCACAAACTCCTCCTTCTTCTGCCAACAGATAATCTAATACCATCCAATGTTGAAATACCGCTTTCCTCATTTAAGTGGGTTGCTCAGCAAAAAGGTCAAGCGCTGTGGCTGGCTGGTTGGTAATTATTTCCGAGACAGCTTGTAACCTAATTATCTCCTTCAAATGATAAATGGGTTCCCAGGCATCTGGGATTAATTCCTTAGGTTTCCAAGGGGCTGGTCCATCGTGTTGGGTAACTTGTTCTGTTGGCCGTTCATCATTTCCCCGTTTTGGGGTGCTCCCTCCAGCCAGGGCTGCATCAGCTGACTGCTTTTCTCTAATTAAATCATCACAGATTTTGATTCCTAAGCGATTTCCCAGAACTTGTAGTAGCAAAAAGAACAACAGTCTACTAAATATACCATATCCCTGACCAGTTTGGAGGTAACCTGAGCTAAGCATGTTGGCCACAAATCCAATACTGTCCTTTCAAAGCCCGTGTTCCATTAGCAAAGGAACCTACCCATGGTCATCAATTGGTGGCTCAAAATACAGCAGGATTCCCGGGCCTAACGGTCCTCCAACAAGAGTTGCCCCACCATAAGGGTCCCAGCATTTGCATTTCCAAGCTCCCGCACAGGGTTCCCACCTACATTTACATCTGCAAGCTGCTTGGTTGGATTTGGAGCAGAACTCACTAAAAGGCTTTGAGTTCCAATCCGGTGTGGCCATTCCCACTGATAATCACAAACAACATGTCTTCTACTTGTGGAATTTTTGTGGGGACTGCTCAAAAACAGGTGGTCAAAAAAACCCCTTGTCCCTCCCCATTGCTTTACAGGCTTCCAAATATTTTTGGTAAGTGTGATAAGAACGCCTTACGCAGCTACTGTTAGTGAGCCGAACAGGTATTTGATTGCATTTGCCTTGATATTTGGAACAATTGGAAGGAGGGCAATTGGGGGTCCAAACCCAGTTGTTCAAGCCCAGAGGGAAAGTCAATTGACAATTGCCTTTTCCTACATAGACACGCCCTATCCTATTAGGCAATAAGTGCCTGTTGGAGAAGAATGAAGTGGCCGTGAACTTCCTTCTTTGGCCCCAAATCCCATCCCACTGTGGCCCTCACATTGACCCACCATTTAGGTTCAGCTGGGCTAGCCAACTGTGGCCACTCTTCAGATCCTCCTGGCCTTCCACAGAGCCAGCAATTGCTAAGGTTAAAAACTTTTGCTACTTCTTCTCCTAA